>NC_140033.1:7899585-8598053 GCF_963513975.1 Fringilla coelebs | reverse complement strand
TGGAGAAATGTTGGTGATGCAGCACCTCAGGTACTACATGACAGAAAAACCTGTTCAAGTTTGTTGCAATTTCTGCTCATGTCTGTTTGTCAGGCAGGCATCACTAACATGCTAAAAGGAAACAGAAATGATGATGTTTCTCCATGTCAATGCATTGGGATCTTGCTGTGCTCAAACAAAACTACATTGTTTAGACATTGATAACAAACTAATAGAGAAAAGGATGCACAGCTCAGAATTTAGTAGCACATAGCTGTCTATGTAACCGTGGCTTGCAGAGGGTTTTTTGAGTAGTTCAGCAGACATCTTTTGCACTGCTTTTCAATAGTTATCATATGAAGAAAATCTCCTATATTTAGTTTGTCCCTGAACTGATTTTACACCAAATTTTAGTAATGCGTAGAATTTTAGCAGCAATACTTAAGTAAGAAAAGTACCAAAAGGCCTTTGCAAAGCAATGAGAACATCTAATCTGTCTTACTAGAAAAGTCAAAACAAATATAGATAGGAAAATGAAAGGACAGAACATTTTATTTAAATGTTGAAAAATTAAATCTGGAGACTGCACCACTGCAGCCATTACTCACCTCCATGACACTGTATTCATTTTCTACCCTGGTGAGAACAGGAGGACTTGGCTAGATCTCACGGGCACCAGCACTCCCACACCTGTTGCTAAGTGCAGCACTGAGGTGTTTATGCAGCCACAGCCATGAGCAGGTCAAGGATCTCAAGAGAAAAAAAACCCCAAGAGCAGTAACATTATTTTCTGAATTTTCCCTACATTGCCTTTAAAGCTTGAGGCAGAGTCAAGAATTTTTATCTCAGTCAATACATCTGTTTGCTACCTAAATAATTTTTTTCCTTAAAAACCATAAATATTCTGAAATATGCTTTCCATGGGACAATCAGGGTACTTTCAATGGAGTTACACAACCTGCTATATAAGACAAGTACCTGATGGATACTGTATAGTAAAATCTCCTGTATCTCATATTTTGCCATATTTTAAGCTGTTTAAGTATTGCCTGGTATAAGAACTTGGACTCATTCCACATAGATTTCCACAAACTATTTCTCTCTTGTCCTACATTTATTTTTTTAGCCAGCCTAGAAATTTATAATATTTTCCTATCCATGGGACTTAGGCCAGCACTGGACAATATTTCATCACAATAGCAGATCAGGAAAAATAATGGTTGTGTCAATGTTTGGAAATGGCACATTTGAAAGTGAAGTCATTATTTATAGGATCAAAAGGTGTCTATATACAATGATCTCAGAGTTAAAATGCAAATTAAATAGGTATGGGGTGATTTTCTCTGATGTGATGCCCTGAAGCTCAAGAGAGGATAAAGCAAGCCTCTTGCCTCCTCTTTGAAATACTTCTAAGTAAAATCATGGGCAGTCAAGACACCAACTTAAAAACTTTCTCTGTTTTAGTTAAACTTGTCCTTGAGCCATGCATTATCCTGGAGTATGCTTTTGAAGATCTTAATGGTCTAACTGGCAGAAGCTCCACAGTACATTATACCTGTATCTTCAAACACCTATCTCATTTCTACAAGCTCGGGGAGACAATTAGAATAAATATTTTACTGAAAATGTTCTAAGCTAAATAGCTGGCTCTGCACTATTCTTTCTATTTATGGCTTCCTAATGAACATTAAGACTGTGCTGAAAGTAATCTAACAGATGGATCACAAGGAAGTTCTGTACATAATTTACATTAGCATACTTAAGGTGCTCACAGCAAAGCAAAGATTTCAGAAAACAAAAGTATTTTTTTTGTTTCTTACTACAAATTTGTTGCATTGTAGAAAACAGTCTTTCTAGTTCTTGTGATTTTATTTCATTTCTCATTATAATTGTTGGTTAGTCGATTTGTCTGCTCCTAAAACAGAAGTATGCAATTCACCCACTTTTCACTGAGAAGGAAGTTGAGAAAAAGGAGAGAGAATTTTCCCTCCTTCTTGATCAGAACCAAACATCAAACACTCAAAAATCAGGCAACACATTTATGTATACCTTGAAAAATGACTGCAAAAGTTGTATTATTCCTAAAAAGATTTTAAAATGCTGAGAATCTAAGAACATTTCATGCTTTCACTGAGGATGGGGGAGATTGTAGAGTACTAGAGGTCTGCACTATTACAAATAGCAGCTTCATGTCTTTTGGGAGTCTCACTATGTGCCAAGCAGAGGAGACCACACAAAGTCTATAATTACTGTCTTGTCTCTGGCAACTCTGATTTTTTCTTAATTTGCCAGCCAGCATACATTGCTGGGAAAACATCCAGCATATAGGTAATTCTGTGGATCTGATTAAAAAAAAAGAAGAAACCGCGAAAGCAGAAAAATATTGAATCAACAACCATTTTAATTCAAGAAACTTCTAATTGTAACAGTGACTCACTGTAATTAGCAGCCTTTTCCTTAGATGTGTGAATGGCCTTCAGGCAAGAAGAGGAATTCCCTGTTCACTGAATCATCATGCAGTGTATTCAGTGCAAGGCTTAAGAAATCCCAGTGCATCCCCCTAGCACAGAATTCCCTGATTCCTTCTGAAAATAGATGTTTACAAGGAAGGAGATGAATTAGTCCCAAAAAGAGCACATCTCTCCTCTCACATGACCTTGACCCAAGAGGAGTCCCTGAGGAGGGGCTGTGGGTGTCTGTAGTAGATGAGACTGATCCTACTCTGGGCAGCAAAGTCCACTTTGAGAGAGACAGACCTATAGAGAATACTGTGCCCTGTTTGTTTTGGTAATAATGCTGCTTCTGGTATTTAACACCAAGAAAGCTGATCTGGTCTACACTGCCTGTTTACATCATGGATGGTTTTTATCATTTCTGTGAGTTAACAAAAGGGATATCAATTAAAACCTGATAGGACAAGAGGAAATTGCCTCAGGTAGCAGTACAGGAGGTTTAGAGTGGATATTAGGAAAAATTTCTTCACAGCAAAGGTGATCAGTCATTGGAAGAGACTGGCCAGGGAGTGATGGAATCACCCTCCCTGGAAGTGTTTAAAAACCATGTGGTACTTGGAGAGAGGATTCAGTGGTAGACCTGGCAGTGCTCAGTTAATGGTTGTGCTCAATGTTCTTAGAGTTGCTTTTCAAGCTTAATGATTTTATGACTCTGTGAAGGTAAAGAATCAGCCTCAATCTCTCAGGGGTACGTGTTGTTTCCCAGCAGCACACAGCATCTAAATTCTAAAGGAGCCAGAGCTTGAGTGGTTTCTCATGCAACTTTACACCTTGGAAAGTCAGGATATTTTTAACAAGATACCAGTATTTTCAAATAGCTGTTTCATATCAAACACCTATCATTTCCATCTTGGCCTTAGTTCTTTCAAACAGATTGTGAAATAGAAATAGAGAATAAGTTTCATGCCAGCTAAAATGGCTGTTGACATAGAATAACTCAGGAATGTGCTTTTGGCCTCCATTTTATAGTGTAAATGTGTGATTCATTTTGACAATATCAGTAATCCTTTCATGATCCTAATTTTTTTCCCTTTATGAGACTGATCATCTTCTCACTTGTTTTGATCAAAAGCCTAAAAGGTATGTTCTTTATTTGTTTTAGGCAGTTTGGCCATCCTCTCTAGTGGCCTGGGAAAAAAGAAGGAAAAGCCTAACAGTGCAAGGACCAGACAGATGGTTACAGTTTCCTGACAAATTATTTATTTGAATTCTTAAACACTCAGCTCTTACTTATAACTTCTTCACTTCAGTTTTAAGAGTCCATTTATCAACAAGAATGATCACATATTGACCATACCAGGACTCAAAAGCAAATGTATTCATTTGTTCACTATACGGAAATGAGTTAGTGACAAGTGAACTGACTCAGACAAAACACCCAAACTGAGGCTCCAGTCCAGTACTTGAACTCTAACAAAAAGCTTCTCTACATCCTTTCTTTCTGGCTTTTTCTAAACCTTGGTTGTAGCCCCTTATTCGATATCACATTCCCTCATGGGGATTTTTCCTTTCAGAAAACTGATTTAAATTTTTTTTTAAAAATCCAAAGTTTCTTTATATATATATTTATTTACACATACCAATAAAGACCAATTTTTATCAAATGCGGTATTTTCAACAGGAAAAGATTTCAATGTGAAACGACTTTTCATTTAATGAGAAATTTTGCCACTGGATTTGAGGAAAAAAGTGCTGATCACTGGCTGTAAAGTTCACAAACTTTTTATAAAAGGAATTGACTTTTCACACACAAAAGTAAATGTTAACTGTTAAGACCAGTTAGAAAATTTCTGTTCCCTCCCTGCTCTCTGGTAAGGGACATCTTTGCCCTCAGCAAGTCCAGCAATGCCAACTGCTCCTCTCCTTGCCCTGCTACTCACAATGAGTCTGTGCTCAAACAATAGCCAGATATTTCAGCTGAAAATAGTAAAAGCTGAACCTTAAAGTACCTAAAAGGTATGTTTCTTTGTTATTTATTCTGCAGTTTAACAAGACCAAATCTCTCAGCTTCTTGGTGTGAAAATTCTTTTCGAGGTAAAACTTTATCTTTGCATTTATCTGCACTGGTATCCTCATTTTAAATGAAGTATAGTTTACCAGGCAACATCCACTAGAGAACTGACACAGATTTGTTGTATTTCCCTTGCCTGATTTCTCCTCCAGTACAGTGAAGTTTTGCTGCTTTTTGCAGACATATGGATCAGTGTTTATTCTGTAAGTATATCCAACATCCATTCAGACCTTCAGCTTGTATTTTATCTCTTTAGGCACTGGTTGCAAATCTTTTTAGATACTGGTTGCAAATTCTCATGCTACACAGATGGAGTATCTTTTGTCTCCCAGTGGAAACATTTTGGAGGTCCAAGCTGGAAGCAAGCTTTCCTAAATGTAATGTTAGATGAGTGAATGTGTGTGTGTGTGTGTGCTGTCCTGGGTTGCTGTCTATTGTAGGATGGGAGCTGTAGTCCTTTTGTTCCCCAAAGCCTCCATGAAATCTGCAGTAGCATGAAACAGATGAAAGCTATTTCAGATTGAGGGGCAAAAAAGGTGTTTCTCCCTCAGCTCTGGGCACAACACATTCACTCTGAGTGTGCCAGTATCTTAAAAACAAGGTCCTTCACATGAAAGTTTGTCTCACACAGTGATGGCCACAGCAGTGAAAATTAAAGGCTTGTCAAAGACATCCAAATCCTCTCAGCCTAGTAACAAAAATATCCTTTATCGATCCTGTGAGTAACCAGCATTTCAGTGACATGGGACCCTAGCTGCAGAATCAATATTTAGAACATGATGAATGTGCACCAAACGAAGAAAAACACACCCATCAGCCCCGCATCTAAAGGTCTTCTCTAATGGAAAAAATAACCAAGTGATGTAAACAGAAAGGGCAAACCAAGTGACAATCCACAAGACCACCCATCTGGGCCAGGCAGCGTGTTCCAGGGTTATCTGCCTGCTTCCTTTGTGCTGGTTCACACAGTGACTATTGCTCTAAGTTTTGTTGACAGTGACCACAGAGCTTTCTTTAAATGTAAACATTCCCAAGTTCCAAGACACAGCTCTCAGTGAGCTTGCTAGAAAAGCCCATATCCTCATAGGTGGCTTAACTATTGCATTTCTACAACAAAACCTTCCTTTGGAGTTTCTGCCAGCAGAGTGTGTGTGATAGACTCAGGTTGTGTAATCACAGTTTTTGCACTACATTTCCATATTATACTTTTAGAAAGTTTCTTTTAAATCAGTTTTACAGCTTTTTGGTGAGAATTACAAAAGGTATCCCATGTCAGCTCAAAAACAGGAAACTAAGCAAAAGTTACATGCAGCCAGTGTAGAAGAGGAGCATCCCTGTAAGCAAAAATAAGCACACTAAAATATTTAATTGAACATAAAAACATTTCTAATCCTCTTTATGGAATAGAGGGCTTTGAAATAGAATGATCAGAGAACTTATCAGAGGATAATTTCTTTTTTATTGTAAGCAATCAAAAATTCAACCGTATGAGTCAGACTCTTTATCACAAGAAGGAATACTATGCTCCAGTAACAGACCTCATGGTCTCAGTGCCCTACTTTTAGAGAAACAAGTACTCAGCACAAGTCACAAGCCCTAAATAATGCAAAGAGCTCTTGCATCTCCTGCTTTTAGGTATTTGCTCTCTTCCCTAATTTCAAGTGCTGGCTGTAAGTTGCTGGTGAACACCTGAGCTGTCCCTAGCAGATAGATCTGTTACCAGCCAAATTCCTTCATTCCTTGAAACTTTTGAATTATTACCTTTACTTCCACCATCTGGAGTCCAAGCAAAGTGCTAGAGGATAGTGATTGAAAGCTCCAACGACCTATTTAATTATTAAAAAGCACTATAATAAGTGTCTAGGGGCAGATAACTGCCCCTTTTTTCCCAGTTTGGGGAAGTCCTACTTTAACAGGCTCCCAAACTGCTCTGTTACTGACTATAGAGGGATGGCCAATAAATGGTTTTACTGATCACTGGTTGAGAGCTAAGCTGTACAATTATTCCTGCTTCTCCTGAGGCAAGCACACAAGGGAGGGATCAGCAATGCACCAGGAGCCAAAGGAACGCCCTTCTCCTTTTGAGAATGATATCCATCCCCGACAGCAAATATAAAAGCAGTTGAAACAAGATTTCATGGGCCTCAATTCCCACAGCTTTTTCTGGGCATCAGATTTGATCACCATTGTAAAGCATTCTATGTGAGTAGCTAGGACATTGTAAAAAGCAAAAAAAAAAAACCAAGAAAAAAACAAAAAAAAATCCCAAACCCCTTAGCTGCTGTTTAATTTAGAAAGTGGAATGAATCAGTTTGGTGGATGACATTTTGATGTGAAACAGACAACTTTTAAATCAGTTTTCCACTAAATAAAAGAGGATCATACTCCTCTTTGTTGGGTTATTGCACAATTCGTTTACCCTGATCTAGGTATTGTGACTCCATTTCTTTTCAATTACTAGAAGAGAATAGTGGCTACTATTTAAACCTGGTTGAAAATCCAAAATCATTACAGGGTTACCGAAAAAAGGGAGCTGCCTTAGTATAAACAAGTCCCTAGGAATATGACATGAAAGAAATAAAATGTCATTTTAAATAGTTTTTCACATCCAATATTTCTGTTTCAGGTTGGTTTTTTTTTTTTATCTTAACAAAAAAGATGCTCTCCCACAGCAACATTGGTAAGCTTAGACAATCTTCATGAATATTTGAATTTTTCTTTCTTTTCAGAATACATAAGACCAAAGTTGAAGCCCACAGACTCCATATGTGCATTCATTTCTCAGACAAGCACACAGATCATTTTTTATTATTACCAACATGTATCCATAATGGATGGCTACCAGACAGTCTAGACTCATGTCACTGACAGATGTCAGCATAAAAATTCAACTGTTAGCCTTACCACATTAAAAAAGAATTTTTCAGTTTACAAAACATCACAAGCCATAGGCACTTCAGAATATAATCCTGCACTGTATAAATCAGAGTGGAGATGTATCTAAGGCTCACACATAACTCTGGGGATGTTCTCCAGTTCTACATTGCAGACATTTCGTATGTCTGGAGAAAGGAGAATGTTCTGCAAAAGAGGGGTACAGGGGATTAGAGGCTTTCACATGACAGGCATAGGCAATTACAGAAATATTTACTTAATTTATTGCTGAACAAGGAACTTCTGGGTACTCCAGGCAAATGGGCTCAGCTTGAACAGCTCAGGCAGGTTTAATACTTCACTGAGTCATGTATAGGGGTTTCTATCATGCTGATACTGACCATCATCCTCCAATAACTACATATGTTTTACATCAAGGTCATCTTTCAGCTTGGGTAAGATTTGGACTTACTGCAACAGTAAACAAGAGGTTAAAGATAAAAGCTTTTCAGTCCTTAAATTAGTGCCATTTCCACTTCCCATCCACTCTAGCACCAGAGATTTCTCTAAAGCTGCCAGTGTTATTCTGCTCTACTGACCCATAAGTAGCTGAAATTTGGTCCCATTCCAGTGTGTGATTTAGGGGTTACCCTCTCACTCACAGATAGCATGTGGTCTTTTTTTTGCTATAGAACTCCCTTAGCAACCCACACTTCTCCCTCTGCCAGGCTTCCCCTTGTGGATGGTGAGGGCTACAAAACACACAACATTCAAAAGCTTGGAGGTCAGAGCGGACAAACTGCAGTCAGCTGGGAATGATATTTTTTCCAGAACTACAGAAGGAGAAGAGTTTGCCTTTTAAATTCCTTGAGTACTGCTGAGTTTTGTAGGGAGTCAAGTAATTTCTCTATATTTGGAGAAATATAAACATTTATTTTCCTTTCCTCTTTGTGAAAGCGAAATCTTATTATCTCACAAGGTCTTTTGGGAAATGTTTCAAGGTAAAAGGAACATTTTGCTTTTTTTATCATTTCATAAGGTACTCATATTATTCCACCAGACAGTTTAAATTGCCAGGTAAAATGCATAATTAATACTTAGACTACCTCTAAGTTCCTTGCAAGACTTTGGGTGTGCCACACACATTCTTGGTAAGATGTCATCCTTCAAGTGCAGAGAGCAAACACTGCCATAGCCATAGAAAGAGCTGCTGGATAGGGTATTCCTGCAGCTCAGCAGAGTCTGGCTTTACAGACTGAATGTATACCTAAATCGACGTATGGAGGCTTTTTCATGTGCCCTGGTTTTTTAAATACTCATTTTTTTTCAAGTTCTCCAGAAACTTCAGAGAAAGGCTGACAGGAAACTTCTTGAGAAGTCATCTGTTGTCATCAGTCAACAGCACCCAATTTGGCCAGTCTGCAAAAACTTGACTTTTATTACAAAGAAAACAACCTCTGACACAAAAGTCTGGGTACATATGCCATTGGCCAAACAACTTTTTAGCATGCAACAAGGACTTTGCTGGCCCATTGCTCTGCCTGGGCACAAGGTAGGGGACAAAAATGTGTGTTCTCCCATGGAGCTGGGGAGAAAAATGTGTGTTCTCCCATGGAGCTGGGATGTATCAGAGCACACAGCACAGTGCTGGAACTGGAATTGCTCCAGCATCTGATGATATTAGGCAGAACACAACCATGTCTGCTCTGCATGTTTACTGCTTAAGGAAATACAAGAATGGTTTTAAGGCTGTTATTGTTTTGAGATTATCAAGACCAAAACTCTTCTGTGAGTTTTTCACACTCCTGTATAGTGGGGAAACATTTTTTCTCCGGTTGTGTGGAGAAGGTGGCGCAGTAGCTGACACTCAGGGAAACAATATGCTGTATACATCCATACATCTCCAGATAGCTGGAGTCCCCATGTGAGAACCACACAGCCAGCATCTGCAAAAGTGATCATACTTAAAAATGTTATAAAATATAATACAGGCTATGTGGTCAAGGGGTTATTTAAGCCTTCTTTGTTATTCAGAGTTCTACTATTATTTTCAGTAAGCAGTTCATAATAAGAAAGATTGCTTTTCTGAAAGCCATCAAATACTGAGGTTTTAGCCTGCTGCATGTATACTACAATATAAAAAATTAAAATAAAAACAAAAGCAATAAAAGCTTCCTCCAAATAAAAGTTAAATTATTCAGGCTAAATCCTGGCACAAATGAAGTAAGTAGCAAAATTCCCCCTGACTTCTGGGTTCATAGATCATACACAAGTTTAATTTTCAAACATTTCTCAATCTTCTACTTATTTAGCTTTACAGCCTCCTGGAGAGGCAGAGAACAGTGCTGATTTTACAGATGGGAAAGTAAGTCATGAAGGATTCAGTTAACTGGTCCCACCTTCCAAAAATTAGATATTTAGTCTGATCCCTTATGCTGTTCTAGTCAACAGAAATAGATTTTTCCTTTCAGTGGTAATCTTAAAAAAATATAAAAAATACTAACAAAAATAACAATAATGGAAACAATCAAAATGATATAAACAGAAAGAAACCTGCTTTAAACAGGAAGAATTTCCTTAAGGAAGTGACTCTGACATAGTACAGTTATCATGGGAAGAGGTCACTGTCCCCTGGAGTTGCCTGTCTGTCTCCACTGATCATCTGAAGAGCTCTAGGTGACCAGTTTTCAGAAATCAATGTTAAAATTGAGAAATTAGGTTAAAATCTGAATCTGCAAAGGAATTTAGCAATCCTACATGTGTCAGATCACTGCATTTTTTGGTATCATACTTAACTTCCAAGTGTGTGCCCATGATGCAGTCTGTGGCAAAACTTATTTAGGTATTTGAGTTCTGGGTACAGTGCTCCTCAAGGTAAGTGCAAAAGCCACCTGAGATCACCAACCAAAACAGACAGCAAGAGATATTTAGAAAGAGATCACCAGAGCCTCCTAAGGAGGCTGTGTTCATGGTGAAGTTCATTATAATGTTCAGAGTTCAGAGTTTGGATTTGTCTCCTGGGGCTGGACACCCAAGTTGTCAGTTTCTCAAAGCACGATGCAATCTCTTCTATACATCATTTTCTTGTCCAGATAATTCAGGGGGGAATCAGAAAACCTGTGCTCAAAGCTCATCTTCTCTCAAAAATTATTAATTTCAAATCCACACCTCTCACCCACCCAGATAAGAACAGTGAAACTGTGTTTCAGGTGAAAAAATTGGCTTTGTTCTACTTCTTAGAAAAAGACTCATGATCCAGTGAACAAGAGTGACTGGACAGTCATTGGGCAAAGTGGAGACCTGAACTTTGGTCCCTGCTCCCTGACTTACAGGTAGTCCTACTTCAGAAGCAGAAGTCAAGTTTCCCTGTCTCATGCAGCAGCTTGCTCTTCTCTCCAATACTGTTTCATATCTAAGGTACTGTAAAACTTATGGGATGGATTACAGGTGTCTGACACACAAAATAATGAACTATATACCTTAGGGGAAAAAACTCAGAATTATTAAAAATATAATTAAAGTGTTTTCTCTGGGAAATAATTTGCTGAACCTCTCTCCTCTGCCCATAAACCTTTCCAACAGTGCAAATGTTTGTAATTTTAATGCTCCAACATAGACAATAGCAACTGTTTCTTCTGAATTACATGTGCTTGCTAACTGGTGGCTGCAGGCAGATGTGCTCACCCCATCAAGAAACCAGTGAAAACTGGCCTGGAGGTGTATTTTCCAAGGTGATTGATAACCACAAACACCTCTATTTAAGCCAATAGTCATCATAAGAATTATGTGAAGTAATGAAGAGGCAACAAATCATATCCTTTCTGCTGAACTCCTTGACAGTTTAATTCTCTGTGATATTTTCATCACAAGACTGGGTGAACCTGGCCAGACAAAGAAGAGGGTCATCTTATATCAGTTTTATTAATCTGTGACACCAAAATTGCATGTTTCTTTTCACCTGTACAGAGGTGGTAGCTTCCTAGTATTGCATTTGACTTGAAAAAAAAGGAAAGGCAATTTAAAAACTCAAGCATGACAGCCTATGTAGACAAATAGACAACCATCAATGGCTGTGAATTCAGAGACATTTGTCAGTGGGGACAAGGGGCAGTTTGACTATTCATAGGAATCCTGGGGTTAATGCCCTATCACTCATGTCACATGTTTTAGTAAGGAACAAATTAGATTTCTATCTAATCTTTTTCTGCTCTATAATGCATAAATGTTAGATATACAAAAGACAGTGTAAGGCTAACATTTAAAAAAAGAAATGAAACTATGGGCAGTAAGCCGACTTTGTTATATTTCTGTTATTTAATGGTGGGAAGGACATAACACATAAAAAACTTCACTAGCATAGATGTATCAAACTTTTGCTTACAGGACAGTTATGGAGTGATGAAGGTTCTTCCATTGCAATTTGATACTGAAGCAGCATTAGTAATGCAAGGCCTATCTGACTTAATAACTGAAAAACCTATGTGTTACTATGATCCATAATTATCAATGCAATCAGAGCTTTAAATTAAGGCATTCTATTTATAAGGCAAGAACATGAATGCCATAACACAAAGACTAGACACTAGGATACAGCACAAACTCTAAGGTTATTTGTCACTGTAAAAATCTCCCTGGGATTGTGGTGAAGTTACCAGAACATTAAATATAAATATAAGTTACCAGAACATTAAATATAAATTAAAACAAGAAAAACATGTGCTTGTGTTGGACATGGTGGACTTTGCAGGGCAATTTCTAAGTGAACAATAGAAACACAGGATGATAACTCCTCTTTCTGGTTATAGGTGAAGACAGCAGACAGCCTGTCCTTGTTTGCTCTGAGATGAGGATGCTGCCTCCACTGCTTGGTGGAAATAGGGTAGTTTATTTGTTTTTTAGTTAAGCAATTAGCTGGTCTGGATATCTTAACATGAAGAACTGAACAAGGGTTTTACCACTGCCACACAGACTTCTAAGTAGACACTAAAGTAAGAACTAAAAAAACCCACTGTCTGTCACTACTGATTTGGTTTAGAGTTGAGTTAATTATCCTTTGTATAATTCATAAAGTACATTAGAATATTAAGTTAATGTAATGCTCTTCTTTCCTGATTAGAATATTTTGTCAATCTTTCCTTCATCTAGGTTTACAGAATCTTGTATTCCAATCAGTGACATTTAAACAGGACTAATTTCAACTTGGATGTGCAATCAGTAGTTTTTCACAAGCAATCACACCAGTAGATTAAGGAGGCTGACTCTCTTTGAGAGTCATTTCCTTCTCCAGCATCCAGGAAACAGTCTGGTTTGAGGGTAAAGCAGTGTTTTGAATAAAACCCAGTAGTCTTGGCCTCTGGTATTTAACTGGAGTGTTATAAAAACAGGTGCTAATGTCAAGCACATTATGTACTCACTCCCCTGCAGTTGTTAAGGTGATAGATAGTGTGGCAGAAAGCACCTCCTGGCAGATGAAATTTCCGGAAATGTCCTTGTATTCCACACCAGCTGTGTAAAAGTGGGGTCAGCAGCCGTGCCCTCTGGGCTGAGATGAGCAATTCAGTTATGAATTTCTCAGCTACAAAGCTTGGAGGCCAAAGTAAGAATGTGAGGAAGAGGGTGGAATCCTGGCCCTGCAGGAATCCAGGGGAGGGCTGCTAACAGCTTTAGGAAAGACGAGGATTTCCTTCAGAGTGTTTTAGTAATTGAAGTCAGGTAAGGGATTCTCAAAAAGACAGAAACTAAATGATCTGTTTGTTGGTTACAGGGCAGTAGTTTTCCACTGAAAACCATTCAAAACATTACTTCTGGAATACCTTTGTCTTCTTCACATGTTTGTAATTTCTAAACCAGGAAATGACATCAACTCAACTGTGATTCTATTAAAAATCATCCTGGTTTCATTCACAGGAAATAATGACTTTGAAATTTCTGTATCATGCAATTTGGCATTGGGCATTCTGTGCAGAACAGGTAAGGAAGAATCCATGCTGGAAGCAGGAAGCACACGGCAGCAGAGGAGCAGAATTGCTGGAGCAGTTGCACGGAGCAAACAAGCTCTCAGATTGCAAGGTCGGTGCCAGGCTGCCTCTCGTTCCAGATGAAGGGTGAGGCAAGGTCACTCCTCTGTCTCCAGGCTGTTGTTCCTGGGGCAGGCTGCACTGCCAGCAGGAAGCACCAATCCCTGCTCTCAGACTGATTTCTCAGGGATATGCAGAGCAGAGTCCTGCTTTCTCCTGCTTCAAACATTAACACAGGCTTGTGTCACCAGTTAGACCACCACAAACCATGGCTGGTGCATTTTTGCACAAGACAAACACCAATGGTGGAGCTTGTTCAGCTTTTCTGCCCCCATTCTCTGTCCCTTCATAAAACTTGTGTATAAAAATAGGACTATGGACAGAAGTGTGCCTCACATTCACAACATTAATTAAAACTGTATTGGGTAAGAGAACCATGATGCTATTTCAGAGGACACTTGTACTAATGAAAAAGAAGAAAAAAAAAGCAGCTAGGTTCTTTCCAATGTATGGCTGCCAAGAAGCTATTCCTTATAACTTGTCTTCTATCAAGAATATTCATTCAACATCTCAGCAATAGCATCTGAAGTATCTGAGAAAGGAGAGGTGGCACGGATGAATTCAAACCTAGAACATATTCCTTTACAGAACTGGTTGGTGGCTAGAATATTCAGGATATCAAAGCCATCTCACCTGAACTTTAAATAAGAGAACTCATTTGAACTTTTGCAGTTCATTTTTACTGAGCCAAAAGCTACAGCACTGCTCCATGAAACAGGGATTTGGGCTTAGTATTCACAACCCTGACCCTGTGGCTTGCACATTTGTATCATGAGAAGCTCTTCCATTACATGACCACATAACAAATTCACACCCCTATTCCCTTTAGATAATTGGCCACTGTTGGAACTGTTGGGAGTTGCTCACTCTTCTGCCAAGCCCTGTGCCAGCCGACCACAAGTGTGCCCCACTTGAGCAGCTGGGGCTGTTCCTGCTCCGCTGGCTGCTCCTGCAGGCTGGGATCCCCGTGCAGGCAGCACATGTCCTGCTCTGCACTCACATATCTTGGTTTTCAGATGCTTGGGCAGGTGGTGTGGTTATGGCCTGTGAAGCAATTGTGCCTCCCTGACTAACAGATCATAAAATGTGGGGTTAATAAAGGGGTAAGAGGTGTTGCACTGGCAATATCAGTGGGGAGGGGGCTCGACGGGAGTCCAAGGTGTGACCATTGTTTAAAGGATATTAAGTGATTTCTGAGACTTATTAAAAAGTAAGAACTGTGTCTCAGTCTTTCTCTGCAGTTCTCTCTCACCTTTTCCATTGTCTTTCCCCACACTTCCCGTGTATTGACAAAAGAATTTTATGACTATTGTGGCAGTTATGATTTTTCATGGGTATTTAAAGCACAAAGAAGACTTAGTTTGTATATTTACTTCGAAGTGATCTAGTAGGAAGCCTGAATGACCACTATAATGTTGTGCTTTCTCTCTTTTCCTTCCTCTTCTTTCTTTCTTATTTATTTCAGAAAAGAAAAGACTAAGCATCATGTAATGAATCCTCATTCAGAGTAGAGAGATAGATAGATAGATAGATAGATAGATAGATAGATAGATAGATAGATAGATAGATAGAAAGACACATTCAAACTATTTGATAAAGTGAAATAACTCTGGAAAGCATGCAATCAAGAAAATACCACTTCATTACACTAAAAGAGCGTTTCAGCAGTCCCTTCCTGGAGTTCACTTAAGATCTATTTATGTTTAATAAATAGTTAATAACAGAAGTACTAGGAATTAATCATAATAGCAAATTAGATAGGAAGGAAAATGGGATTGTAATGTGGAACCAATGGTACAAACTGTGCACTATTTAATGAAGTAGATGAAGGGTCAGATTTTGAAGTGGTGTAAACTCTATTTCATGGATTTTGTCTCCAACACTTTATTAGCTCTGCTTTTGTCTTTGATTCACAATTGGATTTATGGTAAATTTAATCTCAGTTTTCTCTGCCTCTGTTCCATGATTTTTTCTAGCTGCTGAAATACTGCTAGTTCAGTTTGAAGCTATATATACCTAAAGCTTTGCTGTGTCCAGAGAATTTTCAGAAAGCAAATGAATACAGCAGTCTTTTATGGATTTTATAAGAGTCAATAACTCATGTTAAGACTTAAATATCTTCTCCAGAAATGATTGAGCTTACTTCTTTTTAATTTTTTTAATGTGCTCTATGGTAGAGTATAGATATATCATATAAAGGTATTCTATGGACCGAATATTATTAAAAATATTTAAGTTGCAGATTTGAGCACCCAACTTCAGACTAGTAAAAACTTAACAACTTTAGATGCTAGGACAGCAAAGGGGTTAGATCTGATCTCTCTTTAGCTTCATAATTTAAAGGTTCTACCTTGCTAATTTATAGTCACAGGGAAGCAATAGACTCTTAATTGAATTAATTTAAAATGCATCTTTAAATATCTTACTCTGAGAATCAAACAAGGAAACTTTCTTTAAGCTGAATCAGCAGATGCAGCTATAAACTATTAGCTGTAAAACAGTCTTTGAAGATCTTAGGGTGCCATTAATCCACATTTTCTAATTCACTAGACTCGAGAACATAATTCAGTAACATTCCAACTGACTCAGCAGTCCCCAGGAATGTGTCAGCTGTTTGACTTTCAACCTTTTCAAATTAAAAAAAAAAAAATAGGAAGACTTTTAGCTAAACATTTGATTTCAAGGCTGGTCAAAACTCCTAGGCTCTCTGCCTTATCTCCTGGATTGTATTTAACTTAACAGAGGTGACATGTCTGCAGTATCAAGTGTATCCTGCACAAAATGTATCTGATTACAGAAATGGCCTGAAAGCCGGAGCAAAATGACACCAGTTGACAATCATTCCAGCTCCTTGGCTTTGACACAAGATTTTACATTGTCCAGGTACTAAATATCAGCCATTTTACATTGTTCAAGTACTAAATATCAGCCCAGAAAACCTGATGCTTCCCCTTTGGACTGTGCAGTGAATGAGTTCCGTCCTCCAACACATGTGCTCATGCAGTGTTTTGCTATTAAAGTGGGTGAGTAATGGAGTATTAGAGTATCTCAGACATAAATCAAAGCATGTGCCCTCTCTGTGATGTTCAATTTTGCTCAGACTTGGATGACCAGGAACGCCTGCTGGCAAGCAGTCTGCGTTTTTGAGATAACACCAACTGCTCGTGGCACAAGTGGGTGCCACGGAGGGTATCATTTAACCCCACGTGGGAATGCTCCAGCATGTAACACATCATCTGTAACTTATTCCCCTTCAAGAAATTGCACTGCAATTTTAGAAGGCTTGTTCTAAATTACTGCTAGAATGTAAAGGTAAACTTTACTGGGGGAAATATGGAGACACGCAGATCATGTTTTTCGGTTTTGACACTTTGCTATTTGGACAGGACACAGGAGATCATGGTCAAACCTGCTTGATTCTGCTTTTGGCAGAAGTTGTGTTAGCCCTGTGCTGACTGCTCCTGAATATCCTGCCTCCTTTAACACTCACCTTCATGGTACTTAGTTCTGGAGGGCAAAGTTCTCCCATTTGTATCATTCTTCTTTTCATTGTACTGGGACCACATATACTTTTTACATGTTGATTAAAACCTAACTGTAGGGCTTGAGAACAGAGCTCATCTTTTCATACTTTCATGATTTCTAGTGATGCCATGGAGGTTGTAATGGGATGAGACAAATGCATTACACCACACAGAATAGAAGCCTTAAAAATAAGTAAATTTTCACATGTCACTTGCAGAAAAATCATTAAAAAACACCTTCTGCAACTAGCTGAAAGGCTTTATGTTTTGGCATAGTTTCTTTTTCAGTGGAATTTGGACTAACATTTCAACAATTCAGATAAATGCAGAATGCTTTTTAGTTGCAAACCACACTGGATATCAGCAACATTGCCACTTTATGAAACAGTTAAGCAAGAACAATCAAGTCCTGACTATATTACTTAAAGTGACTATTCAGATTTTAGATTGATTAGTCAAGTTTCAAGTGATCTGTATCTTAATAAGAATATCCGTGACAATAGGAATATAAATTTACTCTTTTTCACCATAGATTGAGAGTCCAACGCTACAGTGATCAGCTACAGAAGAGGTAGGCATTATTATTTTTTTGAAGGAACAGTTTTTCGGCAAAAACATTGATTAAATGAGCTTGAAAATTTCATAGGAACATGACATTTATATCAACAATTTTTTTTGAGGAACACATCAGAACGCTTGCTTTATCTGGCTAAATAACATTTAAAAATACAATCTACCTTAAAACATTTTAATAAGGTCAGAACAGAAATATTTCAGCAGTTTGTTTGACATAAAGCTCCAAACTGTTTGATATATTGATGTAACAATTCAAAAGGAAAACAAATGTCAAAATGTCAGAATTTCCTGTGGGTTGGGACGCTGGTTTAGAGCCCACTCTTTAGAGAAGTATTCTCAGTAACTTGTAAAAATGAAGAGTAAAGTGCAGTTTGGGAACACATCCTTCTGGATAAACTAATGAGCATTAAAAGTGATGTTGGGACCTGGGAACCACATATACAATTGCATGGAACTAAATCACAATCATCCTCCCACTCCTCTGAAACTCTCAGCAACAAAGAACAAAGGAAGGAAGAGCTAAGAGCAGGTTGCACCCTCAACTACAGCAGTTTGCTGAATTTTTGGCCCTAGAATCATAAGGAGAGAAAAAAAAATGTTTAACGTCCTGATTCCACCCAGTAAGTAGAACAACTTCATTGACATTTAACCTTTATTCTTCTTTCAAGTAGTGGAAACGTGTAATTTCACAGCATCACAACATTAGTGAAAAGAACATGATTCAGAACTTCAGCTTGAAATTATTGGAAGTTAATCCTGAAATTACTCAAACCAAAGCATATTGTACAGTAGTTGCAGGTTTTTTGGGTTTTTTTCCCAAATATAATTGAAGAAACTAGTAAAATTCTTGATTAAAAAGTTATTAGATTATTTTCGTCCATGATCTTATTTCTGCTTTGAGGCTGAATTTTTTGGTGGTATGTTCACTTTTCATCACTGCTTGTATTTTGATTTTAATTACTTTTTGGTTTTCTGGTTTTTGGTTTGTTTTTTTTTGTTTGTTTGTTTTGTGTTTTTTTTAAGCAAAATGCTACAGGATATTTGCTTGAAAATACAGACCTACTGTATCTGGCAGTCAGATGTAGCAGCATTTAGAAATGCACACTTTCTCGATCTTGAAAATGAAAGTATTGAATAGTTCCAACCTGAATTCAATCCACAAGCCTCAGGGTATAAATTGATCACCAGATGGGGTAGGGAAGAAATATCCCCTGTGGTATAATATCACATGCACTAAGTGGGTTTAACACCTTCTTCTGAAGTATTCTGAATTGAGACAAGATGCTGGATAAGATGGATTTTTGATCTATTCTGTTAAAACAGTTCCTCTGCTATTGTATTCCTCACCCCAATGACTCATTTCATGCCACGGAATCCAGCAGCTCCAGCTTGGGTGTCTTAAGCAGCCAACACAGTGAGCCATGGAAAGGAATCAGGAAACTTCCTTGTTTACTTCAAATGGGAAACTGCTACTTTATTTGATAATTTTAGAAACCATTAGGAACTTTATTAGCAGAACATTTAAACCCTCCAGCCAGTGTCAACAGAAGCAGCAGGTGTTCAAGTCCTTCTGGAGATTCATCCCTTGGTTTGCAGCATGTGCTAAATATACTCTAAGGGGGGAGATGGGGGTGGGGGGCAGGGGAGAATGATGAAGCAAAAATAAGAGAACAAATTTTTTAAAAAGATAGAAATGGAAAGCTTGTATATACTTAAGGATGGGCTCCACATGGACATCACATGGGCATCTAAGAAATCAGAAAGGAGATCTTCTCAAGGATCTAAAAGTTTATAGATCAATTCATACAAAGTTTGAGGACAAGGTTGATGGCATGGTCAATGCTACCTGTAGCAGTCTCACTATTTATCTTTCCAATTGCTGTGTCTATAGTCTCATTTTCTGCCTTAATCTCTTGGTCTTCAATGCACTCCATGTTGAATATCCTGAGCATGTATTTCGCTCCTATTACATGCACAGGGAATTTGTTTTATTGCTTCTGATGGCATTAGAGTTTGAAGAACACTGAACTTGAGGCCTTCCCCAAGACTTGGCAAAACATTCTGCCTCTGAAACCTCCAGCTGATTTTACAGTTTGCATATACATATACACATTAATTTGAGTTGTAAGGCTGGGGAAGGGAATCAAGACACAATCAACAGCTTGAGCAAAGTTTTTTACTCTGACCTCAAAAGTTTATCCTGTCCTGCAGAAGCAGTCTGAGGTTACTCCAATCCCACAGCTCCCTCCTCAGCACCCTGTGGAATGAGGTATAACTGCACAAGTAATTCAAATTCAAAGTTTCATCATTGAACAACAGTGTTTCAGTATCAGATTTGATGCTTAATACTCCAACCATTTTTAACCTGAGCTAGATCTGCTTTCTCATTACCCCTAACCCTCAAGCAATGGCATGGCTCTAGGACTGCTTTATTTTTATTCAAAAGCCAGAAGGAGGACTGATGTCAGACACAGGTAAATTGTACTGCATGAACTGTTCATTTCTTGCCTTCTGTTCCATTTCTCCCAGTAGTTCTGAGAGATAAATACATTAGGAGCTGCTGAGGAATGTGTGATAGCAGTTTTTTGAATTAAGCAGATGCTGCAAGCTCACATTTCAACTATCAATAGAATATGGATACTTAGAGGACTTTACAAAGGTGACTATTTGTCCATGAGTTAACAACTGAGATTCTGAGGTTCTGTGGAAATCAGCATCCAAAGCATAGACCTGTACATCCAAGAACTTCATCCAAGATTCCATTCAATTTGGCACTGATGTGTTGACTGATAAGAAGCAGGACTGCACAAACAGACACCTTCCTGTGTTGGAAGATATCAGCGCAGCCAAGAGTTTTGCTGGTGTTCCACAGCAGAACATCCATGGCAATTGGAGTCACATTTGATGCTCTGTGCTGGAACAAAACTAAGACGCTGTTTCTGATCTGACAAGCTGGAACTTGAGCACTTTTGTGCTTCCTGTTCAACAACACATCCAGATTTCAGAGAAGTAGGACACTGGTTTTATTTCAGTGTAAAAAGGAAACTCCTTTAAATGCAGATATTATTAGCTGAGGAGAAGAAAAGCAGGAAAGAGGAGAAGCCTACTCACCTACTTTCTGTGGAATTGTTCAAGTAAAAGCTTACTGTGGGAAAGATTTTCCAGATAAGAGAGTTCCCCCTGTTTTTACACAGAGACCTTGCATTCCCATTCACAACATGCTTTTCTCTGAATCCCTAAACACAACAAATAATCATGCTTTAGTAAGCACCTGGTTGGCTTATTTGAAGAATCCTTCTGTGATGGCATTAAATCCTGACCTTTGGCTTTTCCTGTCTGATGCCAAAATGATTATTTCTGCTGGTTCTCAGTTTGACATCAGGGAGCAATTGGTTAAGCCTCTGATCCTTCATCTTGATATTTGCTGTTCTTATAGATGTCCATCATGCTTCTCTATTCATATTCATACAGACAGATTTACTATTCCAATAACTATAGAAATGTGCTTCAGTTTCAACTGATATCAGCTCATCCACAATGTAGAAGAGCCAATAATGCTTTTTGCTTTTTTCGTTGGTTTTTTCCCCCTATTTGCCCACAAAAACTGATCAAGGGCAAAAGAGACCATTCAATCCATGGAAGTAGTCAGAAATCCGAAGCCTGTAGAGATCACCTCACCTCCACAGAAAAAACTCTGTTAATGAGAATTCTGCTATTGCTTGTCACACCTGGATTCAGATAGAAAAAAAAAAATTGAAAATATTTTCTAATTAAAGCGTATTACAGATTTGTGCTGTCCTAAGTAATGAAAAAAGAACTAGCACTGAAAATTAAGCATTAAAAACATTGGTTTCAAAGAAAAGCTTTTATTTTTCAAGTCAAGTTCATTTGTCATTTTCATTTGTCAAGTCTCACTGACACATTTGATTTCAGATAAATATGTTAACAAAAGTGAGGTCAATGTATACATCCTACCTTAGGTTAATGAGCATGTGCTTACCTTAGGTAAGCATATACCTTAGAAATTAAGCATTCTTTATGAAATAATTGCTTTTATTTTGAAGTCACCATATTTTTTCAATCTTCTGAACCAAAAATGCTGACAAACTTGCTTCTAAAGCAAAGTTCAAAAGTAATAACACAAACAACTAGTAATTTTGGTTGCTAATAAAAATACAGCTCACTGGGAACATGTGGTTTCTATGTAGGCAAAATTCTGTGCTAGCCCACTTCTGATGAAAGAGGAGACCCAGACCAAAGACTCTGGCCCCCCAGTGGAGTAAATAGAGCTGTCACAGTCCTGCTGCCAGAGCTGGTGACCTTGTGCCACCCTGGTGTCCCAGCAGGGACAGTGTGGATCACCACCAGCTCCAGCACCCCCATTACATGCTCCAGTGATGGGGGATCCATGCTCCAGTGACTGCACATACCAGGGAGATTTCCATGGAAAGCTGCTCTTCGGAATGCTTGGGCACTTGTAGGAAATGGAAGCTAATAGGCTGAAGAGCTCAAACACACATCAAAGTCAAGAAGCTAATGCCTGGAATTAGTGACAACAATGGCAGTGTCCTTGGTGATTTCCATTTGTGGTGATTTCCATTTGTTGTGCCGTGTTCCAAGGCAGATCCATTGTGACAATTTCCTAATGCATTCACTCAGAGAAGCATAGGTTGTTGGTAATGTGACATTTCAATTTAAACTGTTCAATCAAATCACATTACATGTCATTTGCTCTATGGTCAGAGCATTGAGGTTGTTTCTATCATTGCTGATTTCCCCCAAGTGCAGGTCACAGCATTAGCTGACATCATGCAGCAGCTCTATTTTACATTAGCACTTCTTCTTGAAAAAAACAGATTTATTCCTTTGGTTTTACACCAGTGTTTCCTTCAGTATTATTGTTACTTTCAAACCTGCATTGCTCTGTCCTTCCTTTCAGGTAGGGAGGTCTTTCATTCAGAATTTTCCTCTGATTAATGTGGTTACCACATGCCCAGTAAAGAGCTCCCTACCAAATCAGCGTATTTTTAATTCCCAACCATGCCTGCACTGACAGAAATGAGTGGAACTGGTTTCAGTATTCCATTGAATCTCTCCTCTGAAGGGCAGCTCCAGCACCACCTTCTGTCAGGAGCCAGAACACTTTTGCTGTGCCCCTTGACTGGCTGCAGAACCTGAACCTTCTCTTACAAGTAGATGTTGATGCTGTTTTCAGTCTCTTTCTCTAGCCCATTTTTATTACCTTTTCTTCTGCAATCACCTGCTGCCACTGCCTCTCCATCCTGGATTGTATGTTGTCCTTTATCCTTTAGACATCCGTGGGTTTCTCCCTGCCCTTCTCCCTTTTCTCTGGCGTGCAAACCATGGCTTTTATTTCTAATGCATTGATTCATTTGTGAATTCTGCTTGCACAGTAGCTTCTGGCCTAAGTCTGTTCCCACTGAGGTCAGCTGGCAGCTTGCCACAGACTTCAGTGGAAAGAATCTCAAACTGTTAAGTGTAAATTCAGTCCCAAATCTGCAGTTTGAAGGATGACATTATGTCTCAGCCTCGCTCAGTTTGATCTGTTGATATTTTAGCCAGTTTAACATCTTATATCATGTTCTTGGCATGCTGCTCTGAAGCTGAACACCCCCCATCTTTTGTTACCTTCATGATTGCGCTCTCCATGGGTTCTTACAGTGCTCTCATCACTGTTGTATCTGAAGCCCTTCCAATTATTCATTGAGTAACTAACATGGCTCACATGCAATTCATTTCTGGTCTCCCAGGAGGAGCTCACTGGAGAGTTTTGCCATGGCTTCCTCTTCCCCACATCAAACACAATCTATCCCCTGGCCTACCCATCAACTCAAAAATTAGGGTTGGTAAGAACACGCTGTCTAAAAAAAAAATCCCTCTCCAACCATAATGAATGTTTCCAAGGTCAAGACATTGCACTATTCCCTGTGTAAGGGTCTGGTTTTGCTCCAGGATGTATCCTGATACAGATGTCTGCTACCTAACTCTGCAGGAGGCCATCTACATTCCAGATGTGGATTCCTGTTCACATCATACTGGCATTACGTGCCATAGCCTTGACTTTTTCTCAGATGTGGCCTGAGGGATGTAGCATAAAACACTTAGATATACTGAAAGGATGGGCTGCCTCACAGTTTCACACATGTCCTTGTCTTTGTCCTCAGGCAACATCCTTATCCTCCCAAGTCCATCAGCAGAAGTTTCTATTCCCTCACAGTCTGCACATGCCCCCCACTTCTGTCTATTGACACAGCAAAATAAAATAATTACTGGCTCATACAATGTCTCAGGTATTGTCCAAAGGCTGGGAAGCAAAAGAAAGAAGAAAGAAATGCCATGAGTTAGAACAGCAAGGGATATAAAAATTAGAGTGCTAGTTAAATTGAAGAAAAGATGTAATAAACTGCACTAGCATGTTTGCATCTATTAGGAAAACATTAATTCACTATAAAAATACCTTAAAATCACTGAATACTCCAAAATAAAATTGATTCCAGGAGGGGGAGGTAATATTCAGGGTTGGGTCCATATGGGAGATTGGAATTGCCACTCATGATACTGTTCACAACAGTTTATTCTGTATTAGAAAGGGAAACAATGCTTCACACAAGCTGCAAAACTCCAAGTTGTATGAAAGCAACACTTTGGAAATTAAATCTTTATGACCTTGTCCCAGAGGATGATTTCAAATGTTAGTCTGAACTGAATGTGCACATAGGGCATAGGATATGAAATATTCAGATTTCCAAATCGTCTTTTTGGCTCTGCACACATGCAAAATCTGTCAGCTGATGATGGATTAAACTGAGGTCTCATCCCTCCTCAGTGTCATTGTGCATTAACACATAAGACCAACATGCAGAAGGAAAGGAGGGTTTAACAGACTTCTGCTTTCTTTTCTCTTTCCATCCAAAACCATCTTTTGGGAAACTAAGACTGAAATAGTTTGAAACTGAATAGCAAGGCTTTTCTGTCTGAACAAAATATCATATTTTAACAAAAACTAAACAAAAGTGTTGCCTATCTCTTTGTGAACAATTGGCATGAGAACCTAAGGGTTGTTTTGGTTTGGTTTTTTAAACACCATGAAAAAAGTGAAACATATGAAAGTAAAACCCATCATTTTTAAACAGTTCATCATTTCACAAGTGAATCGTGGCTGTGATAAATAAAATACTTCTGGATGATCCAGTCTGTGTAAGGGAACAGCAGATGGTGTAGAATGTCACTTGTCCTGCTGGCCCTCAGAGGTGCCATATTCATCTAAAAGCAGATTGGTAACAGTGCAAATGTAAAATATTCTGATCTCAGACAGTCACCACATTGATTTACTAGTGGTATGATTCTTTAAAAACAGAAGGCCAAACCACAAACCAAACAAAAATCACTTGAAGATTAAGTAGTGTGTTTTGGGACCCTTCTCATTTTTTCATAAGTAGAAGCTGAAATTCTCACTTCTTCACTAAACATCATTACTCTAAAAAAACATTTGATTTTGGGAATACCACAAGAAAACCTTGACAACAACACTGTCAAGTAAAGGGGAGTAGCTATATTGGGAGTAAAATAATCAGGTTTGGTTAGAATAGAACATACTGGATATACTCTGAAGAAAAACATGATTTTCATTAGAAGTTTTTATTTAAAACCTGGAAAAGTCTAGGAGTGATATTTGTATAAAACTTTCATATGTTTCTTTTCATTAAAACAGTTGTAACCTTTCTCTGTCCCCAGTGTTTATGCTTTTAATGGGCCCCCTGAATAAAGCACTCAGAAATTATAAATAATCACTTTTGCAATTAGCTTTCCAACTTTCAAACAAGTTATTGGATGAATCAGGAATGGAATGAGACCAGTTAAGTTATTATGGAATCATAATAGGCAAATAAATTCTGAAACAGCATGGGAATGAAAATTTCTTCTCTTTCAGAAATAGTCTTTATTTTTTTCTTTTTGCTAAAGTAAATTGCTTTAATGATTCATTCCACAATAGTCAAATGTCTGCAGGAAAATATTGCCTTTGAGGGTTATCTAAATAGTTACTCAGCTTAGTATAAGTTCACAGTGGAAGATGGAAGCTACATTAATAACATGAATTATGAAAAAAAACCCTGCCTGTGATCTGTAAAAAAATCTTGGAGTGAAGTTAACTATCCTCAACTAAGAAGCTTTCCCTTGTTATAAAAATCAGCCTGAAAAGCCATACATATAACAGTAATGGGAAGATTTTGCTATTCATTATGACACATAAATATAATGAATGTGAAGTTTTATTCCTTTTGGAAATTAGAATTTTCCATTTGTTCCTCTAAAATGCTGTATTTCTGAGTACCTTACTGAGTTCTACTACTTTCTCTGCTTTCTAATTCCTCCCTGCTCAAGAAACTTGCTAGAGAGAAGAAATCCAGGGTAAGATCCAGTATAGGGGGGAAAAAAACCTTAAGCAAAAAATATTTTTGTCTTTCTACTGATTCCATGCTTTTACCTGTTCTGTTTCTTAGTTTTTTTCTTTTTCATTGTCATTTTAGCCACAGTTCTGGATTTTGGTAAAGAAGGCAGTAGAAAGAAGGAAATTTAAATAAATTTTAAAGTGTCCTTTTAAGATTTATTTTTAAAATTACTTTTGTAACTAAGTTAAAGGAGATTTTTATTCTCACAGGAATTGCCATACTAAATTGATTAGCTGCTCATCCTGACATTGTTCTTCATCTCCAGAAGTTGAGGGGTTTAGTGAAAGGAACCCATTAGAAATGCACTTTACAATTCCATTGTATCCTATAGAAAACAAACAAACAACAAAAAGGCTTCTTCTGTTAGCCACCATTTATCCTGCAAGGATAGTAGGAATTAGTGAAATTGCTCTGTATTGGATAAAGACATGTCTAATTACTAAATTATTCACTGTTACTGGTGGGCATTTGGAAAGGCTACACACTAAAGCCTGGTCTTTTTCTATTTATAATATGTACTGATATATCACCATGCCAGACTCACAGCTACATAAGCTGAGAAAATTGCACTGTTGACAGTCACATCTTTTACCAAGTAAGAGCAGAAATTCTATGCCACAAATCCAGATTCAAGGGTTATATACCCAAACCTTTCTGTACCATATGTTTAGCGTGAGATTTTGATCTAACACAGTGACAGTTGGATATAATCTTTATTGGTCTTACCTTTGCAGAGGTTAAATGCACAAATGAAACCAGCCTGTGTGGATTTAACTGGATTTTTAAAATGATATGAACAGGGTGGCAAAATGCACATGCAGAAAATACAAGCATCTTTCCTTTGCTGACCCAGGTTTGATTTGATTCAGCACAGAAGCACAGAAAATGTTAAAGGTCTGGGTTATGTTTTTGAAAGAAGACTCCATAGAAAATATGCACACAAATTACTATAATGAAGGACAGTTGGCAAAAATGATAAGAATGATAAGGAAAAAAAGTGAGCATATTTCAGTCTGAAATAGTCTTTCGCTATCACAAACCATCTGTTTCCACAAAGAGTTGGAATGATGCTTAACCATGTTTTCCTAGCTGGAAGTAAGAAAAAGGAAAGTATTTCTGTCAAATCCCCATGATCATGCTAGCAATTTTTTAATGCCATGGTTCTCAAAATCTTTTCTTTGAAGTCAGACTCCCTGGAAGCATTGAATTCACAGTTTGTGGCAATGTCTTAATGTAAATCAACAAATCATTCTACTGGATTCTTATTCTTGCACTCCAAAGCAAATAGAAATATTCTGTGTTCAATACTAAATCACTGCTTTTAGTTAAAAATAAACACTTGAAAAAGTGCTTCAGAGCAAGCTACATTTTGATCAGCAAATGAGAGTTAGTTTTTGTAATTTTCCTCCCCAGCTCATCTCAGGAAACACAGAAGCTGTTTGATTTTTAGACTTCTTGACATTTAAAACAATGACATAATGAAACACACCACATTTAAAAATTCCATAGGAGGAGTCTCAAATTTAAATTGTTAGCATATATTTTTAAGTAATTGGCAGGAAATTATTTTTAAAAAATTTTCTGGCTATATGGTTCAATTTGAAGCTTTTAAACTAAAAGATGTATCTGCAGTTTGTGAGGTAACAATGCTAACTCTAGGTTCAAGTTCAGCTGAAATGTGCCCAAGCCTTTTCAGATGCTGCTATAGAAGAGAAGCTGCCTCATTAGAACTATTTTCTGATGCAGAAGCATCCTAGTGAGGAATTATGTCAGATTGTGACTTATAACCCATTTCTTCAGCACCACTTACATCATCTCGTAACTAATCATGGAGAGGTCAAAAGATTTCAAGGAGACAACTGACTTAATAGAGTCCTATTAGCACAGGTCAGACAGCAAAATGTGATGCTAAAGTTATGCAGTCCAAGTGTGTCTTTGGTCAAGTCACATGGAATAGATGTGCAGCTCTGGGGCTTTTTTCCATTTTCAAGCAAAATAAATTTATGACCATGCCCATGTGCTGGGTTATGTGTTAAATGAATGCATCAAGCAGCAATCTCTCAGTAGCACAAATAATTCTGTACTTTGCTGACACATACTGCCTTAAGGTGGAAGAAGAATGTTCCCTTAGCTGATAAGGGCTCCAGGTGTATTATATCTTGCAAGCTCTCTTAAATCACTTTGAGCAATTAATTTTGGGAGGGGTTTTGAATAATAAAAGGACATTTCTTTAGTCATTTGTCCTCAACAGGTGATTTAGTCAATTTTGGTATGGGGTTTGAGAGAGCACTGGTTGTGTGCAGTTAACAGAGAGCCACAGGCAGCAGCACTTGGCCATTCTCAGCAGATTTCTGTGTCACTCATGCACAAATAATGTTCACTGGCACCTCAGGGGTGGGTTCATCAGGAGAAGGTTTTTGAGTGAAAACTTTGAATAACAATTTTGGCTAAGCAGAGCAGATAAATCTATATTGATAGTAGTTATCGGAAGCAAAGCTGGTGACAGGTATATCCAAGAGATTCTACAAAGCTCCAAAACACTGTTTTAAATTCTGGGAGTTTAGGATATTTAAAAGGTTGGACAAGTGGTTGTGGAGAGGGACAAAGAGTTAATGGCTATTGAAGGAGATCCATTTATAGGATGAAGCTTCAGATAACCTATGAATCACACCAGAGATTGGGAAACTTTCTTTCCTGCAGTTTGAATTCTGCCTCTATATCGCTCATACCAATCAGAGTGCAAAAGACCAAATTTTTGGTGCTGACTCCACATTCTCAAGCCAAGCTCTAAATAAAGTTTTCTTATTTAGAGAATGCTATATATAGGCATCTTGGAATTTGAGAACAGATCAATCTGGCAACAGACAAATAACTTACACTTTACAGTGACATTCAAATTCTTTTAGTCTGTGACCAACTCCCATGTAGCTGTTTAGTGATGGATTCAGTGCTTAGTGTGCCAGATTTCATAGCTATGATTCTTCAAACTCTGTGACACACTCATTTTAAGATTAAACAAAGCAGTCTTTACAGCACAGCAGTAAACTAAAACATGAGCCAGATTCACATGTACCAACACAGCACCAGAATGGAGCATCAATGCAAATAGGCTGTTATAAAAAAAATAAAGCAGGATGGGAATTTTAGGCATGCCTTGGAAATTTCAAGTGGATCAAACTGAATTTAGTGAAGCTGGAATTCAGTCAATATGCTGGAAGCATATCAGCCTGGCCTAAATTAAGAAAACTATGAATGATTTAGGAAACTGACCAGGGGTTGGGATTGTACTCCATCACATTTCTGGTACTTTCAGATCTATCATTTATGATAAGCAAGTGGGAATGATGGCTGTTATCCTGTGATCAGTGAGCAGATGGATCCCATATTTCAATAGGAAGTAAAGCTACAAATGACAGAGCCAGATAATGATGGCTTTTGCCAATAGCCTTTGATAGAATATCTTTTGTAATAAAATAAGATCCTTGTGTATGGTCTATAAAACAGCATTTCAGAAAAGGCTTTGAAAGATTTTTATTTTTTCTTTTAAATAATGTGCTTCTGCAACAATATCTACAAAGACATAGGCCAAATACTCAACATCTGTATATCTTATTTTTTATTTTGAGCAGACACTTGGCACATTCACAGATGTATTTCCCCCCAAATAATACAAACCAGAAAACATATTATCATTTCCATTAGTTCTTTATCAAGAGAAAGGAAAAAAAAATCTGTAATTTTCCTTACAGTGTAAAATTATTATCCATTCTGCCACCCTTGAAACACTAATGCTTATGACACTCCTCACAACAGTCCTAGTCACTCAGCTAGTTTAGGACTTAACTTGTCCTAATATATTTGAAGATCTGTCATTAAAAGTGCATCACACATTATCTCTCATTGTTCCCCAAAAGCTATGATCAAAGGTCCACATTTTGCATTTCTCTCTCCTGCAAGTATCACATATCAAATCACTGTCCAGAACACTAAATCTTAAATCTTCTCAACTTTCCTAACACATATATTGCTGTCACTATGTTCCTAAAACTGCTCCTGCTATTGTAATTGTTTATCTGTGTGCCTCAGACAAAGTTCAGCTTTGTGATTCAATGTATTATGCCAACGAAAAGATTCATCTTTGTAAAACCATGGTGTAGGACAATGCAACATCGTATGAGACATGCAGCTGCTTTCCACACACACCTTCCTGGTCTTTGAGCTCCTGTTGCTTCATTTACCCAACTGGTTGCACATTGCATAAAACAAGTTTCTCATATTATGCCTGAAATTTTGGCAGTTTTTTAGTATTGTTTTTCCTCTTTCAAAAAACTTCTATGCATTAATGTAATCCTACATTCTGTTATGAATAAAAAAGGTCTCCTTCCAGTCTAAACAAAAGCAGAATGTATATCACAAACAGCAAAAGCTAGAAAATAAGACCCAGAAGTTTTAGTGTTGTGTGTGGAGAAAAAGGACAAGACTCATGATGAAAAAATTCTTTTAATAGGAACAGAATGGAGTTGCATTGGTGCATAAAATAACATGTGCTTCCTACTGCTCATACTCCAGAGCATTTTCATTTGTCAAAGAGGACCTTGTCAAAGAGGCTGTGTTAGTGACATGGAAAAGGAGGGAAGATGAAGCATGCAACAAGTGAATTATGAGCTCTTGAGATAAAGGCACCACTACAAAATGGAGTATATACAGTACGAGGTGAAAACATTGTTACCCTCTTCAGCACCTTTTAAGTCCTATGATCAGGAATGCCCATTGAAACACACTCCATGTGAGAATATGACATCTCCTCAGGAACAAGTAAGAGAAAAATATAACAAGAAGTAAAAATACTTACCAGGTGGAAGGGAAAGATACAAAGAAAACAATATGCAGATGCAGGTTGATTGTTGTCTGTTCTTGCCCTCCTACTGTTTCTTTTTACAAAAAATAGTATGAAGTGAAAGGTGCAATATGCCCCAGATTAAACCAGCACACCCTGTTTCATGCAACATACTTCACTAGAAGTACATTCCTTGAGAATATGATTATCATTTGCTGACCTGGCAGCAAATATCTGACTTGTATCACATTAAGAAACAGGGAATTTCTAGTCTTCTCTTCATTAAAGGAGAATTATCTATGTTTCCCTCAACTTTCCTATTACTAATTTGGAAAACTTTTCTTCAAAAATTTTTGGTCCACAGCTGTGCTTTGGGAAATGGAGCTGTTTACCTTAGCTGTTGAAATCTGAGGGCTTTTCCTTAAAGGACAGCAACAATTTCATTCTGCTTCCCATCTTCCCTGTATGGAAGCATCACCCAAAATGTATATTACTTAGATTGAATAACAAAACATTGTGTTTCCTTAACTAATAAACCTTAATGACAATAGCTCTCATGTGAGAGTTTTAAAACATGTACTATGTGCCCAAGCTGTCAACTTCCAAAGGTAAAACAACAGTTTCAGGGCTGCACATGCCAACACCTGTGCTCAACTTGAAATCCCTGCCATTGATCCATCCACAGAGACAATCAAGTCTAGTAAATGTTAGTAGATACAGTCCAAACACTGAGTGTTTAAGGTTGTTTTCTTCATGAAGGAAAAAAACAACAGCCAAGTTTTCTTGGGAGCAAGTTAAGAACCCCACCTACCCATCAGAGAAGCAGAGAAGAAGCAGCTTGCTCCTTCCTTCATGTGGAAATGCACCTAACACTGGAAGATGTAATTGTAAAGACATGTAATTGCAACACTGGAAGATGTTAAGAAGGATAGCCATTAACACTTTTATTGCAAGGGAAAGAATCAAACTTTGGCCAAAGAGTCAAGATTTGTCACTTCCTGTCCTAACAACACTTCAGTTTCATCTAGCAGCTCTTAAAACTGCTTGGTAACTTTTTCCGTTTATATATTCAGTTACAAATTGTTATAAAGAATTTAAAGCAAAACCAGGGAGGGAGATAATGTGTATTAGCAATTCATAAATTGTCCTGTCTAAGCTGGTGTGCATTTTTGTTCAGTATTTGATGAGCATTCCTGCAGAAATGTGCTTGGGAACTGCAGATTCTCTCATTCTGCAACTCTATCCCTTGTTACTCTGCACACTAACTACATGGACGCAGTGGTGTAAAATATATGAACCCCTAAGTATCCCCTGGACTATGTTTTACACTGCAGAAATAGAAATGATTATGAACAGCCTGCTAGCTTGTTTTCACAGTGCACATGGACTTTGTGTGTGAGCACGTCCCAGAACACTTCCCGCCATTTGAATCATGAAGGGCTGGATTTTACCTCATGGCTCTTACTTTAAGCACAGATTTCCTCAGCTAACAGCCCTCCTGTATTCCAAGGACCTGAAAAGAGGCATCACAGGTGGAAAAAAAAGTGGAGCAGGGGGAGCTCAGGAAGCCAATCAGTGCTGAAAATGTTTCTGAGCAGCTACAAAAGAGCTTGTGTGCATCTTCCTGAGACTCATCACTAATTGTCTTGAAGTCTGACCCTGCTAAACTCTTTCAGAGAAAATGACAGATTTCAGCTTAATTAGCTTTTGTTTCCTTGAGTGCACACAAGCTAGTGCTGCATTTAAGCTCTGACAGAGCCTGTGGTGTCAGAAGGAAGCTGAAGGGTTTCTCTCGTTCCTTCTCTCCCTCTGACACCCGCCTCTGCTAATGAACGCGGCTAATCAGCCAGGCTGTGCGGAGCACCTCTTCTCCTGCAGGAGCTGCAAGTGCTTCACCAGCTGGATGCAGAGCCAGATCTGGGACACGCTGGCAGAATTCCCACTTACTTCAATGGGACCAAGATTGATCCTACATGAGACATTATCAACTGCAGCCACCTGCGGGGAGGGAGTGGGGGAGCCCAGCAGCTGTTCAGCAGCGCAGGGCAAGGCAGAAACGAGAGTTCAGGCTCGGAAATGAAGAATGCCGTATCCAATTGCAGCTGCAGGTGGAATTTAGGTGAGCAGAACGCTACTGCCGCAGTTGGGACTTGGCATCAGCTTTCAGGCCAGCAGTACCCTGAGACCTTTCCCAGCAAAGGGTCAGGAGCACAGTGGTCTAATGGACACAGCATGGGAGTGGGAAACAGGCATCCTTGAGAGCAGCGATGCGGCTGTCCTTGGAAGTAACACGCTGACCGTCTGTTAACAAATTAGCCTCTGTAACCTTCCATAAATCCCCTGAAACCCAGGGTGCTGTGCTGAAGGCTAGAACAGGAGGTGGACCAGCCAGCCTATTTATTTTCCTGCCTAGAGATATTTTTTTTCTCAAAAAATTACTTTCGCCCTGTAACTGTGGACAGATGCAGCAATGCCTGACTAAAAAAATGAACAAAACTTCCTTCTCCCCAGTTACCCCTGTCCTGAAAACACTTTGAGGGAGACAATCACACTCTAGAGCCAAAGGTACTCCAGAGACAGCCCAAGATGAATGGGTGATCCATTTGGCTTGAGGGTAACTTTAAAGCACAATGTCAGCGTAGACTTTCAGGAAAATGGGAAAATGGTTGTTGCTAATCATCTAGAAATGCAGGCATTAAAAAGCTATTATTGAATTTAAATTAATAAGCACAGAGCTACCTCTTGTGTATTGCTCTGCATCAACCACTGTGCAGCCCACAGCTTCTCTAACTCACTCTGTTGGCCTTAAGCACATTCCCAGTGGAGTGGTGTATCTCAGTCAATCCCCACTTAGGAAAGACTTCTAAGAAAGATACTTCATATTACTGAACCTTGGCTAAGCACCCTTGCTATTTCTGTAGCATGCTGTGGACTTTGTTTCTCTGAAATTTTTTGTTTTATCCTGTAGATTTACTTGGATTTTAAAAAGAGGCAAAACCTCAGATTTTTCTGTTTCTTATAGTACTAATGAAATATACATTCCTTTCCCTTACCTTTGCATATAAAATTGAAAATGTAATAAGCCAGTAGGCCAAGCAAGAGCGTTGATTATTTAAGCTCTACTTCTGTAATAATAGCAACTCAATGAGCTGCAACATGTACAAATAGATACTTCAGTCTTACTGCTGCATAAATAGTTGTATTATAGAGTGAAAATCACCCCAACTCTCATAATCAACCTGAGATGCCTTACAAATCAAAAAAGAGGCCAAATGGCATACAATTCCTGTGCTGGGCAGAGTGATAAATTCCACTTTAAGAGAAAAAATAGTCTTTCTTGGTCAAAAGTGAGGTATTCACCATAATCCTCGCAGCCAGTCCATTTAATGTGACTTTTTATTTTGGAATTTATAATTTGGAGATAATATGCTTTTGCAATCTCTTCCTTTCTTCCCAGCCAAGCGACATTCTGAGACAGTCACTGGGGAAGATGGGATGGAGATGCATCATCATCAAAATGGAAAAATAATGTAAATATTTGGAAATGGTATTTTTTTCATTTGTATTTTCATAGACTCATATGCTCTGGATCCAGTTTTTACAGCCAAAACACATTCACAAGCACACAGGCAGTCTTAATATGTGATTATTACAATTAATTTCAACAAAAGGCATCCTGGGAGGAAGTTACATGAAGTGTCTGAAGGTAGTGATTTCTCTTTGGACTTCTGGGGATTTTTTTTTTTTCCAAATAGAGGTTGGAAAGTGAAGACTTAAAACTTATTTTAAGAAAAAAAATCATAAAGTAAAAAATATACTTTCTATAAATCTAACTGAATTTTCAACTTAGGCCAGGGAAATACACTATGGTCTCTGAACTCTCAGCATTGTCATTTAAGCCTTTAGATTTTGTGTCTTGCAAACAGACTGTGCTGTCTCCATACCAAAATACCTGCCAAGCCTTCTGTTCCTCTTATTGCTCTGTCATATATTGCACCACCAGAAAGCATCTGGGCTTGGGTGTGGTCCCTTTTAGTAGGAGAAATACTGTGAAAGAACAGAAGAGTAGAACACAAAAAGCAAACCAAAGACACACAAAACAAAGCAAACAAAAACCAACTATCCAATCAACCAAAAAACCTCAAAAAGTCTGAAAAACTCAGACCACCAAATAAGGCCCTCCTAAAAAAATTAAATTTACAAAAACCATTCCAAACCCCCCCCCGAAAAAATTCTGAAAATCCAGCCAAATCCACTTCTATACCATAGAGGGAAAGGAGAAGAATGTGAAATACGACTAAAACTGAGATGTGTCTGGGGTCCTTACAGATGTCATAGCAAACTGTCTGGACACGTTATTTTCTTGGCTTGTGCTCTCTGGACTAATGCACTGACTTTGGACCAGAAGTCCATATTAAAATAAAAACCAATCAAATGGAAATGTGGAAATGTTTGTTTGTTCGTTTTTTACATCATGTGGAAAATCTTATGCTTTTAAGCACAAAATACTTTAATTTTAAATTTTACCCAGCAACCACATGAGAAAAAAGAGAAAGGAGACCTCTCAGCACCAGTCCCAAAAATTTTCTTTGTGAATGAAAACTCCATCTGGTCTCCAATTTACCTCACAGTGTCTGGTTTGCATCTGCAACTGAATGCTGGAGTTAATTCTAAGGGAAGTTTTCACCTGAAGGCAGCCTGTGATACCCTGACTGTGTAGGGGTGTGTGTATAGGTCACAAAATACCTGATTCCAAAGTCCTACTCCATGTAAAAGTGGGGTTATCTGCTAGAGCAGAGTCTGAAAGGCAGGAGACAATGGGCTTACTGGGAAAAGATCAAGCAAGTAAAAAATGAGTCTTGCCACAGCTGTCACACCAGCTGTTTCAGACACACATTGGCAAGTGAGACCCTCAAGATTACAATTTGTTATGTATCCTTACCTGCACAGAAAACAAATACTGGTGTTTCCCACAGAATCTAGTATAACCACTATTTTGTTATGTGGAAATAAAATATTATAAATCTGCTTTGTAGAATTAATAATAAAACTTTTTTTCACATGACTTCATTTTTTTCTGCTGAAATGAACTTACTTTACCAACCTTGAAATCTGGATTACAACTCTGAAGAATGTCACACTTCAGCTAGTGACAGCAGCCTAGTTCAGGGTAACATTAGCAACACTACGGTGAAATATTACAAGAGAGACCATTTAAAGTTTATAAAATGTAACAGAATATATTAGAGAGACATGTGGGCTTAATTTTCCGTTCATATAGATGTAATTCCTTAGACCTCCATGTCTCATCCATAACTGTGTGCAAAAAGAACCAGGCCAATATACTCCACAGAGCAGCACACAGATTTGGGATTTGACTATCAGACTATAAATAGATTATAGTGTACTTAGGCTTCAGTTCAGTTCCAGAAAAATTTTAATCTCCGCTGTCAATGCAGACTGAAATGAACCTTGACTCTTGAAATCACATTTGCTTCTTGCAAATTAACCTTTGTTACAAAATAAATAGAAAAGATATTTGTATATGCACTCCTGTACATATAAGCTTGGATGAAAAAATGTCAGACAACTCAATTTCCATTAGCTGTTATTAAATATTGAGACATTATTATGGGACACAGGCTGATTACATGATCAATGAGTAATAATAACAAATAATTATTCATTATCTGAAATGTTAAATGAAGATCAATACCCATAATATTTCGAATAAGAGGTTCATACCATTTGAATGCAGGAATCTTCTGATCTCAAAAGCACATTAACCAGGGGGAATCTGTTCCATTTAGCCTTATTACTCCATAATGGGTGACATAAGCACTGGGGACAAAATCTACATATGAACTGGAAAGTACTCAGGTTCTTAGATACCTCAAGCAGCTTAACTGCTTAGAGGGGAAAGTATTTTCTTATGGCATGAACACACATTCACACCTGTTGTTGGAATGGTTTCCAGTAACAGAACCAGTTTATCAGAGTAAGTGTTAATACTTTATTCCTTTTTCTGCTAATCCCATTTTCTGTTTTATTTTAACTGACTGCAAGATTGCTGCAAAGTTTAGAGCCCTGTTGGGCTTTAAAGCTTGTATCAGTTTTCAGCATTTTTATAACTACAGCTCACATTGTATTGGTTATTCTAAGAGTCTGCTTGAAACCCCTTTGGTTCAGTGGAGCACTGACCTGTTGCTGAGGTACGGTCAATAGAAAGGTTTTGTTGAAGAAAAAGATAATGTATTAATAACTGTAATCCCTGTTGAATGCATGTTCAAATAAATAGATCATATAGAAGCAAAGATGAGAATCATAGAACCATAAAATTGGAAGAGCCCTTTTAGACCATTTAGTCCAGCTGTAAGCCCAGCACTGCCCTGTAACCCTTGAACCACTAAACCACATCCCCCAGAGCCAGATCCAGGTGCCTCTTAAACACCCCCAGGGATGGTGACTCCACCACCTCTCTGGGAAGCCCATTCTGATGCCTGACCACCCAGGCAGCACAAGCATTTTTTCTAATATCTAATTTGAATCGTTCCTGCCCCAGCTTAAGGCCATTTCCTCCCATCCCCTCGCTGCAGGCACAGCAGAGACGGCCGGCCCACACCTCACTGCTCCCTCCTTCCAGGAGCTGTGGAGAGTGGCGAGGTCCCATTTGAGTCCCCTCAAGCCCAAACACTCCCAGCTCCCTCAGTCATTCCCCAGAAGAGGTTCTCCAGTCCTTTTTGCCCTTTGCTGGACACACACCAGCAGCTCCTTGTCCTTTTCAAACTGGGGGGCAGAAGTGGATGCACCACTCGAGGTGCGGCCGCACCAGTGCCAAGAACAGGGGGAAAATCTCTTCCCTGGTCCTGCTGGCCACACTGTTCCTGACACAGGCCAGGTGCCATTGGGTCCATGGACACCTGGGGACACGCTGGCTCCTGCTCAGCCACAGTGGGCCAGCACTGCCAGGTCCTTTTCCATTGGGACACTTCCCACCTCCTCTAGCCCGGCCTGCAGCACTGCAGGGCCTGGCACTTGGCCTTGTTCAACCTCATGACATTCAAAACAATGCACTAAGGGACCTGTTTAAAAGCTACAGTTATTAATGCAGAGGCAACTTTTTTTTTCCACTCTGTACCAAAAATTCATTCAATTTAAATTTTTATGGCACTCTTGAAAGAGGCAGGGCTCAGTTTCATTTTAACTACGGGCCCGTTGTGGCTCGTGTACAGCTCACAGCAGCCCAGCTGACCCTCAAATCATCAAACTGAAATTCAAGCAGACTTCAAGATGAGCCTCTAAATTACACTAAAGATTAAACCCCTTTGAAAAGTGGGGGCTACTCCTCTGTTACAGTTTCTGGTCTAGCTCATCTTCTGAACCTCCCTCTGGGACTGCAGGTTGTGGAAAAGACCCTTGGCTCCTCCTGTTCCAGTTCCTGGGTTTGCATTGCCCAGTCCCACCTAACAAAGCCAGGCCTTAGTTCCAGTAGTGATTCTCAATCTATCCCTCTCATTCCTTGGTCTCCAAGGTCCTCTGGATTCCTTGCATGGGTATTACCTGCACTGTATGAGGTGTGCTACCCCTGCCAGCCACAGCATTCATCTTACCCAGTGTATCAAACCACAGACTTTTATCTATGTGGGATTATTAAATATGTTCCCTGGGGTGGCATGAACCCAGTGCAACACATTGGTTTGGAGGATATTGAATTTATTTCCCATGATGGAAGAGATCTTATATCTCACTTGGGGTTTTATGCTACCACTGTACCCCAGACTGATGAGGTCATTTCTTTAAGAAGAATCGCATTGCAAGAACATTTGAAATAAAATAAATGAAAGTAGTTTTTAAGAGCAATAACATTTTAATTCAACCATTTAAATCTAAAGTTCCCAGTACTGACACCCTTACACCATATTACTACTAAAGTCAGTTTGGGGGGGTTTCATTTGTAGAATACAAACCCCCAATCATATCCAAACATAAAACAGATTATTTAGTTTTCATGGAGGAGAAAAAGTATGAAAAAAGACTCTGCTTTGCTTTTTTATGAAGTAGGCAAACATGTGATGAGAGTTGCCAACTGAAGTACCATGTCACCACTGATGAGAAGAGTGGATCCTTTGCCAGTGAATGCAGCCCACCTGCCATTCCACAGCCTTGGTGTGGTTCCACTCATTTCCTTAATGCCCAAGCCAGAGAAATGGGACTTTGTGGACTGATAAAAATCTAATAAGGAATAACTAGGCAGGTTCTGTATGGTGACAGCATAATCTTCCAGCCAAGAATATAAAGTATCCCTGTGCTTTATATGTAGTAGTTTAATACCCCCATACCTTCCCTAAGTAGTCTTAATTGGCCCTAAAATCAAGGTACCCAAATTGATGAGCCTCTTGTGAAATGCCTGGTCTACATTATTTTGCAGCAAAAATGCCAAAAAGTTCTCTGCATGTTCTCAAAGTACTGTACGACTGGTTAGTATCTTAGCATCAGTCTTTCTGCTGATTAAAGGACCTGTGCTGAGAAATTCCCTCCTCCCCACAGATGTATTTTATAATATTTAGCACTCAGTGCTTTACACTATCAAAGCATTGTACGCATGCTATCTAATATCTCCTAATTAACTCATACATCTTCTATTAGAAAAGCATCTAAAATTAATGACATATGGTATCGCTGGCTTTCGTACAACACATGCAAACGCAGCTTTCGGGTTTTACAAGAAACGTGGGTAAGCTGAGATTCCTTTCTGAAATCTGACAAACACTTTGCCATATCCGACTTTCAACAGAGAAGAAATGAACAACGATGCAAATTGGACCTTCACAATTTTAGATCTGTGACTGAATGCGCACACAAACACCAGCACGGGCGAGGGCTTCAGAGCCAACAGTTTTGGTCCCTTAATGAGGTGCACATCAATTGCACGCGTTTCCCACAGACTTTGCTCTCAAGATCTGTAGAATGCATGAGAAACAAGTAAAGTCTGTCATTTTGGTATCCATCAAAGCTGTCTTCCATGTGAGGAAGTGGCTAATTTGTCATTTCACACTCAAAAAGGCGTGAAAGGCAAAAGGGAGGGAGGTTGGATGGAACAGAGGAGAAGGGGGCTGTGACTCAGCCATCAGAGGAGACAGTAGGCCTAATTTTGAGCTTGTGTTTGTTGCTGCATATCAGGAATAAAATCAATTGAATACTACTGATGTAAAACACACAAGGATGAGGCCAGTATTTCTTGCTTATGTGTAAAAATTTACATTATTAAACCCAAAATATAAACCAAGGAACAAGGAACACTTTACAAATGAAATTATGGTATACAGCAAATTTCTAACTTACAAGTTTTATTTACATGTGGACATCTCTTATTTAATTATAATAAAAGTCTTAATTCCAACAATGCAAATTTTCAACTTAAAAATACATAAGACCTTTGAGAAAAAATCCCAAAGAATACACACATCTGAGGAATGTCAGCTCCGTGTCAAGAGCACTGGTCTCAGCCACTACATATTTCCCTCATCGTCTTTCATTTTAGCCTTGTTGTTGTCTTTTAATTTTCTTTTCCTCTGCATAAAACAAAGCCAGCAAAGGGCCAGAGAAACAGTCAGAGTCAAACCTTTAGAGGCATAGAAGAGGTGCAGGCAGGAGTCCCATTATTTGTTAATAGGATTTGTGCACATACCTCCCATGGACCACTTAGGAAATTTACTCCCAAGCATCTCGGTGGCAATTTCAATTAGAGTCAGCATTTCATTTCAGCAGATGGACTGCAAACTGGTGGCTACTCAAACACTAACGAGTAACACTCGATAATTCCCCTCTCTTAAACTATGATTATGCTTTCTCTTTTTTATGGGCAGAATGAATGCTGTCCCTAAGCCAAAACTTAATTTGATTTTTTGCTGTGCCTCTCTGTGCTAGCAAACCCCACCCGTGTGCCTGTATACAGGCCCAGTGGGTAAATTAGGGGTATTTTTGCAGATCTGTCACACATTTCTACCATGCTTCTTATTCAGAAAGATGCCAAAGAACTGGAAGTACATCTGCCTTCCCCTGAAATGTAGCCACCTCTGGGGTGGAATGTGGCAGCAAATGTTAATATGGGAACACAAACACTAAACCCTATGTGAAAATTACAAAGGAAGTAAAGAACACAGCTCACGCAGTCTAAGGCTACCCAGAAATTAGCTAAAAGTGTACACGTTTTTTTTTAATGCATTTGAAATGATCGCCTAATTTGCGGCACTCCAGCAAGGAACATCTCATTTGGCGTTGAATCCCACTGTACATTCTCACACAGATTAACAGTGATGGTAAATTTTCTGATTTCAAGAAGCAGTACTAACTCATAGGCAAGATGCACAAAACCAGAACACAGTATTTTTTTTTTCTAAATGGAAAATGTCCTTTCTTTAAATAGCATTTACAAACTACGTCGATGGTGGCCTGGCTGGCTCGTGGTGCCTTCGGTTTCGCTTTTTTTTCATCTCCTGCACATGCTTCCACTTGGCACCACCTTTGTTCCGCTGCCGCCGCTTCTCCCGGTGCCACATCTGTTCACAGTACTCATCCAGGCTAAAGCTGGGGCTGCTGACAAGCTGGATGTAGTCCTTGTACCTCAGCCGGGACTCCGTCAGCAAATCCCTTGCCCGGCCCTCCTCATCCTCAGTCTTCTGAGTGCTCTCCATCTGTCCGTTCTCGATGACGTTTAAGTTCAGCTTCACGATGGTGTGCACAAAGGTGTGCTCCTGGGCTTTGCAGAAATAGGCTCCCGCGTCCCTTCTCTGCAGGCTGCGGATCAGCAGCCCATGCTCCGTTTTAATGATCCTCTCATCAGCCTTCAGCTGTGGGGTTGGACAAGAAAAGAGCACAGGAGGTGAGTCTCATAGTCAAAGTGAGATGGGTGTCAATGCTGTGCTGAGGTGGAGGCACGGCCTGGCTGGCACGTGGCGTGTCCCATCCCTGTGGTGCAGCTGGGACAGAAACCAGCAGTTCCCTCAAGGCCTGAGTCCTGTTCCCAACTGCAGCATCTGGATCACGGACACTCAGCATGCAGTAGCAAAAGACACATGCTGTACAGCTGACAGGACAGACAGCAACACTCATCGCAGCACAGTGCAGTGAGTGAGGCTGCATTCTCCAAGGAAGGGGAGCTATTTACTGCCACAAATCCCATCATTCTTTTAACTGCTCTTTTTGAGGTATCTGTAATACACCCAAAACACCAGAGTCCTAGCAGTGCTGAGGCCCTGTTATGATGAATATGAATACTACTACTGATCTTTAGAGTGAAATGTTGTGTTTCTGATCTTCTTCAACCAAGTTTTACAAAAGGAAATTGATGCTAGCTTTGATTCACTGAGATTTGATTAAAAGCAGGCAATAAGGCTGGATGGATACAACAAAGTACAGCTCTTTTATTGCTAAGATCTGTGAAGAATAACTTAGAGAAAAATAAGAATTTAAAAAAACCAAAACTCCAAACAAAAGAATAAGCTTGCAAGTGGGAACTGAGGTCTGACAGCATAGAGGTGTAATTTCATTTACGAATAGAAATATTTTAAAAAATGCAGAGCCTCACATGTTAAAAGCAAGGTGCACCTTAGACTAGTAACACTGTCAGGTAAGTTATGTATCTGGTAATCTGAAGATTATTTCTAAACCAACCTAAATCAATAGCTCCCCCCCTCAAAAAAAAAAAAAACAAACCAAAAAACCTAAACGCAAACCAAACCAATAAACAGGATGGGGCACTGGGTACCTAAGTACTTTTGCATCTGGGAAACATAGAAGGTAAGTGATTTGCCAAAGACCATATAAAGATTAGTAGCAGAGGTGGGAGTAGAAAGCAGAGCCTTAACTCCTGACATCCAGCACCAGCATTTCCTTTGAAAATGCTGCCGGTTTGTCCCAGGCTGTTCCCTCCCAGGTGTGCTGTGTTCTGCTGCCACACAGAGGCTGCAGCACAGCTGGCACCCACAGACCTGAACTGCTGCTGGAGGCAGCCTCAGCTCTGCTGGTGGCATCACTGCCAAGGTGGAAAACTTCAGCTCAAGTTGGGTAGTGGGTTTGAGAAGGGGGGGCTGGGGGAGGAAAGAACCAACACAGAATCTGCAAAATTTCCCAGAGTGCACATCTGACCCTCCAGCAAACTTCAGAGGGTGAAGATCAGGGAGGCATAAAGATGACTAAATTAGATTTATTCACAGTGGGTAAGCTACACACTGTTTCTTTATGTAAAAAATCTGCACATTATTCCCTCTGCTACTCCATGGGAAAAAATTTATACATACATATGATTCTCCATCTGTTATGATTCTAACTCACTAGTACTTTATCATAATAGAGTCTCTTGGATTAAAGAGATGGATGAAATGACCTTACAGGGCTTTCAGCTTTACCCTTTTCTAAGTTTCTTTGACAATGCCTTTGAAATCATTAAAAAAGTTTTAGAGACCATATTGAGATCACCAGAAAAAACAATGCACATAAATATAATACAACCAGAGACAGAGATTTTTTTTTCCTGCTGCTTCAGCTGTAACAGTCTTCAGTAACATGCATTAGACAGGTATGTAGGAAAGTCATATGTATGGATGGATAGAGGCCTGTGTACTGCCACAGACAGGAGCAGCAGACACAAGAAATAAGTTGCTACAAAAGCAGGTCAGATTTTGTAGCTCTGGTTGCCTGTTTCTCTGGCCAAGTATTTTTTGGCTCCTGCCCTCAGTTGTTGGTGTTGGGAGCTTTAGTTTCACTGTTTGTAAACTGTATATAAGCATATCTACTCAGTACCCGGAGGGTGAAATGATACAAATTTCAGGAAATTCCTGGAAAATCGATTGCCCTGACAACAGGTGCAACATGAGCACAAGCTACTTCCAATTTACCACACTGAGTCTAAACCAGATAAATTATGGCCAAGCCACATGCACAGAAGATAACAGGGAGACAAACTAGAAAAGGCTGCTTTTCTTTTGCAGAGCCCACGGCACAGGGCACTAGTCCTCAACTGGATCAGCCAGTGACACTTCACGCCAAGTAAATGCTCCTTTTTTAAAGAAGCATCAAATTTACAAAAGAATCCACAAATAAGGACCTGTAGGCAGAAATATGTCTAGGACAGGTGTTTCCTTGTGGTGCTGTGCTCCACAGAGAGCAGCAGGAGCAGGGGCCCAGTGGAAGTGCTTGGAGGCCTGGCTTTTGCAAGACAACACGGAAATCCCTTTCTTCTGCCCAGGCTTCATGTCAACATGAAGATCCAAGTTTGCAAAATTTTGGGAGAGGCCTGGGAAGAAGCAGCTAACTTCCAGACATTTGGGTTTCATAAGGCACTGTGCAAAGACCAGTTTCCCACATTGCCTGAGTGAAAACAGGACTGATGTCTTTGAGCTTGGGGCTTGATGCAATCGCAGCAGTAGCATCTGCCTGCCGGTGGCTCTGCCAGTATTGTAGTCTAGAGCCTCTTGACAGCTGTGCACCTCCCACACTTGGAAGGGCTCCAGCTGGCTGTTTGGGCTGGCTGGGTGCCAGTCCAAAGTGCCCTCTCTAGGGCTTTGCCTCTTTTCAGTGAAAGAAAGGCAGAATAATGGCAGATCCAGAGTTGAAAAGATCACTGGACCCCCAAGTCCAGCACCCTGCTACTCATAACTATTTGCCATTTGTGTAACAACCATCACTTTTTAGTCATAAAAGTGTTAACTGATGGAGCTGTCCCCTGCTCTGCCTTGGGATACTGCAGAGAAAGGTAAAAGTCTAAATTGGTTCTGTCCCCTAATCCCAGCCCATCATGACTCCTATTTTTAATGAAGCAGCGCTCCTACACAGTGTCCTGTGTTAACCTTGGACACTGATTTAGGGTGACTGTCACCTCCTCCTCTGTGCCTTCATTGTTCATTCCTTTCTTATCCTCTGGCAGGATAAAATTATGGCTCAGATTTCACACATATTGAGCAACACTTCATTACTGCTTTCCCCCCTCACTTCTCTTTTTGGTATCCTGTTTATGTTGTTTTACCCATAGGTTCAGAACTCCTCCTGTCTTTCCTCTCTGCTTTCCTCCCCACAGGGCTCTGGAGTTTCATAAACACCTGGCATTTCATTACTTGGTAGTAGATCTTTAACCTTTCACTTGAATGTTTAATGTGGTCTATGGTTCCTGACCTATAGATGTAAAATGTATTTTATTAAATTCTGAGGAAAGTGAAAAGATTGCTTAGATAAAAGAAATTTTGTTTTGTTCAATTGTGGATTCACTGTTTTACCCCCCACCATGTCAAAATCAGTAACTCTTCCAAAATATTTCTAAATGGGATTTAGCAATTCAGAAGTACACAGGCTTAAATTCATAAAAGCTTGCTGACATGTCCTTAAATTTGAGCATACAATAAAACTTTAACACGAAAGACAGCTTTGTTCCATAGGAAACAACTTACAAATCATTAAAAATTAAGCAATTGATTACCAATTGCTTTCTTTTCTTAGTGAAGTGGGAGCAGATTTTTGATGAGACTGTATCAACAAATTATACTTTTATCTTTCATGATAAGCATAAAACAAAAGTTTTCCAGAACTTATATTAACTGAATTATGGCACATGCCATAGATTCCGGCAATGTATGACAAAGGGAAAACAACTCCACACAAATCTAACACTTGATTTTCACAACCTAAATTTAACAATGAAGAAAAAAAAATATTGCCAATAATTGCCAATGGCAAATCTTTAAACAATCAGTAAGTTGGAAAACAATCAAGGATTTGAAAGTGCTGTGGCACCAGGTTAGGTCAATGCTTTTTGTCCTTTGCTAATGATGTGTTTAGATAGCTCCCTCTTTACAAATAATTCACATGTCAGCTCTTTCACAGTTAAAACACTGCACCTGTCTGGGAGAAGAAAGTGGCTTCAAAGCCTGCCTTTCCTCATTAATCAACATGTGAAAAAATGTTAGAGGTAAAGCTGGACTAATCATGGGTTAGTGCAACCCCTGAACAAATTGAGACAGGGAGAAAAGAAAATGAGGAACATTTGCAGAGAATTCACATTCATCTTTGTTTTTCTATTGTTTTCTTCATCCTCATCATTTGACTGGAAATAAAGATCACTCTAGGGTTTTTCTGACATTATTGTTACACATTACTGTTTCTCTTGTATGGGAAAATAATAATTTGGCTACAACACAGCTGTACAGTTAATTTTTTTTAAAACATCTTTTTTTTAATTCACCCACAGCCTCAGGAAAAATGAAGAATGTGTTGCTGGTAAAATGGCATTATGGACACGCATGATTCCTATTAGTTTCAAGGTGAAGTTTACTTCTTACTCTGAGACTAAACTTTAAACTCCTCCATTTCTATTATTTCTCCAATATATTCGAATCAAATTAGAAATGTCACTCAGTACAGAGTTACTTCTCCTCTTTCCCAATGAAACTGTCAAAAATATTAGTCGTACTTAAGACACTTAAGGTATTAGAAGAAAAAAAAGGCAATGAATGATACAGTAAAATAAAAGAATGAAAGCATGAGAACTATAAGTAGTCTTTAGGCTGCAGAATTAATCCTTTTTTTTTTCTTTTTCCCAACTCTCTTGACCGTCTTTCTAATTGACCTAAAGATTCAAACACTGAATTACACTCCCCTGACAGAAGGTACTACTGGAAATTCAGTCCTTGCTGTGTGCCCTCTGCCTGACTCAGCCATCACCCAACTTTTGGATTTCAGGGCTGGCACTGAATCTGTGGCTTTTTTTTTTATGATTCTGCTAGACCAGATGTTTGAAACAAAGTTGCCATCATGATGCAAAAACCTCCAGATGCAAAAAGATACTGAAACTTATCTCTTGGATAAATTGAAAAAAATGCCTAAAATGTGGAATGAAACAATATATCCTTGCTGTGATGGCAGAGCTAGGTCACAACGTTGTGCCTTGCAATACGTCCTGCCCAAAAGTGGGTCCAGCTCTTCTATCTACCAAAATATCAGATAGTCTTTAAGTTTGGTCCACCAGGAAAATACAGTCTGAGCTGTGGGACAGGAATGTGGAAAGGATGAGAACTGCTGAAGGAGAAACTGGAATATCCCCAGCCATTTTGGTGGATGTATTTTCACCACCAGGTATAAGCAGAGCAGAAAGAAGAAAGTTGAAAGTGATCTGCACCTATTTTGTCTCTTTACACCATATAATTTGTTCTGTCCCCTGCTGCTGAGGTGGCAGCTTGGTAGATTGGGAGCCTTGGGGGACTGAGGGTGAAGTGCAGCCTAAAGCAGAGGGGCTGAAGCTTTTCAGAGCAACGAGGCACCAGAACTAATGCCTTTGTAGGGAGCCACGCCATTTGCTTTTTGCAGTCCTGACACTTGTTATATACGTAAAATAACACAGGACTTTTTTTGAGAAATAACTAGTATCTGTTTAAAGCTTCAGAGAGCTTCATCAGTCCAAGACACTACGAACAGATGACGTCCCCAGAGTTTTTTATGAACTCCAGGCACTGAAACACTCTCCGTCATCCCACTGACTAACGCTGCACGCACAGGAACAAACATGATCAATTGCGTGAGCAACGCTAACCACAAAAGCACTAGATATTTGACTCCTGACCTTAAAACAGCTCTGAACTACAGGGAAATGTACTCCCACTGGCAGCAAAATGACCTGGTGACAGCTTCTGTACCACAGGAGATCCTGTCCCTCCCCACAGGTTGCTCTGCCTGGAAGTCACATTCTGCACCATGACCTTAAGGGTGAAATGTCGGGGACATCCTGCTGGGCCAAATGCTTCCCATCTAGTCTGGATTTTGCCCTTTTCCTTCCCTCAGGAAGCTGCAGTGCATGTCTGGGACAGTGCAAAGCCACCTCTTTGTAAAGCCAAGTTTAAAGACTTGCTAAGACATTACAGCTCCAGCCCTGGAACTAAAAGTCCGTAACCTAAGTTCCAGGTGCGGGGAGTCATTTGCAAAGCATGGTATCGTCATCACAATAAGTTACACTGCTAAGACATGCACCAAAAGAATGCACAGTGTTATTTGAGAAATCTGCTGCAGGAAGGGAGACAGAGAGAGCAGAAAATATAATTGTAATGGGAAAAGTTATGGTAATGCATTGGTTGAGCAAAGATCAAGCTATACATTAAATATGACCTCAGTGTTTCTGTCACATATGGTATTTTTGTCAAACTGAAGTACTTTGAAAAGAAAGTCAATTACTCTGCTCTTCAGATTTTCTAGGAAGGTCTCCAATCAGGTTTTTATACTGAGGAACTCATTTTCACTGGTAAATCAAGTTAGAAAACCTGGAAACCTCAATTTCTGGATCTGCAAATTATTAAGGGATTAACATTTTAACCATTTCACCCTTATTCCATCAAATAGGAGAAATGATTGTTCAGCATCTCTACAGACCTGGTCAATAATTTACAGATCCATAAATGAAATTAGGAATTTAATGTCCTGCATTTGAAAACATGTATTTTCTACATGAATATAGTTATCTTAAAAAGTAAACAAAAAGTTTCTTTTTTTTTTTGGTTTTTTTCTAGAAATGATGTCTACCAGTTTAATATATGCAAACAGAGTTTGTTCAGGAGTTCAATTTCTTAGGATCCTGAAACTAAGCTGGGTCAAAATACTATAAATTGTTATTATTAGAATTTTCTGGCAAGCTTCAAACAGAACTAAAATCTATACATTGTGTTTAAGTGACCTGATCCTCTAACCATCGTGTGTATATGCATTTCTATAGGCTATTATCTTCAGACTGAAAAAAACCAAACAACCAAAAAACCCCCCAAAACCCCAACCAAAAAAACCCCAAAACCACCCCAAGAGCGGAGTTTTACCAAAACTAGATCACAGAGGCACTGCTGTGGATTAAGGCATAACATGTGACAAAAAGCTCTTTGCCTACTTTTAACATTCCTATTGTAGAAAATTTGTGCACATTTCTCCTTCAAATTTTCTACTAAATTTGCCTCAGAGGTTAATCCAGCCTTTTAGGAAAGATTTACTTTTCTCATGCAAACAGATGTCAGACTGTTTACACAGAGCAAGCCCAGTAAACATTGCTGTTAATGTGCAAAGATGAATTCTGTGTGCTTGCTGGGGCTTCTAATGCCACCACACATGTGCACACATTCCATAAATCCCTCCCAGTGTGCACATCCTTGGCATGTGTTGGATGTCACCCTCCAGTCCTGCTGTGTTGGACATCACCAGGCCAGGGTAAGGGGCATTTGGAACAGAACAAACAGGAGGGGCCAAGCCACTGCCACAACAAACCTCCTGGAAATACAATGTGTATCAAGAAAAGAGTATAGCATTTATTAAGGCTATGCTAGACATGCTAGCATGCTGTAAATTTGCTCAAAAGTTGTTTTGACCTGCAGTTTGTTCTGTGATCAAACCAGAAAGACAGCTTGAGCTTGGTTCCATGACCTTCTGAGGCCTAGCTGAACCTGTGATTTATGAGAAAATCAACTGATAATATCTTTTTCCTTAAATTGACACAGATAAAGACTCAAAAGCAGCCCTTCAAAAGAGGCTTTTAAGTCTTGAAAGTGTAATCTCTTATGATATAGAAATATTACATTCTTCATAGGGAATGGCTCCTTTATGCCAAGTTTACAGTTCCTGGTACAGTTGCAATACATTATTTTTTAAAAAATTGAGTCTTCTCAAAACTTGACTTCTCATTCATTAAAAAAAAAAAAAAAAAGAAACCACACAAAAGGAAAGAAAAACAAGAATAAACACCTCCTCTCCCCTGCCCCCCAAGTGAGAAACCTGTTAACTATCTGCTTAAATTGACTTTAGAATTATTCTTAAATATACAGTAATAATAAAGAAAGTGTTTTACTTGTTTCCCTGCTCAAATATGTGAGTGCAGTTACAAACTGCTGCCTTAGGGAAGGTGAGCACAGAGTCTCCTGTACAGGAGAGTAAAGTTAACTCCATTTCAGTAAAATGAATGACTGTAGGTCTTTAAATGCCAACACACTTCTAGCTGGGTGTGCACTTCAACCTCCTGTGGCTGAAAGAGTGCTTGGCCATCTAATCAGAAGGGATTTTATTTTTTTTTTGTTTTTACCACATAAAGGCTATAATGGCTCTTACAGGTAGTATTTCAAAGTAAGAATCTCTTTTGGTGCTAATGCACCTGTCCAAAAGTTAATTATGCTTTTTTTTCCCCAGCAGAGGAAGAAAGTTTTATCAATCCCAAACGTGTAAGAGAAGGGGAATAAATTAAAAGTGTTACAGTCAATATACAGCCTTGTATGTTTTTGTCTTTTTGTAGAAAATCAGGAGTATCCCCTAACTCTGGCCTTCTGGGCCAAGACATAACTGGGGTTGCAACTTAGGGGTGAGTACCATGAGTCACATCTGACCCAGAGGTGATTCCCTCCCAGACACCTGCCCTGGCCTGCAATTCCCCAGCACGTCCTGTGCACTCAGGAAGTCTCATAGGATGAATTATCACTGAGAGTGGAACACCAGTTGTATGTTTGATAGTTCCTGTCATTTAAACTAATTTTTGTCTTGGATGAACATCTAACAGAAAAGCATATCTAGCACCTGGGACCAGAGCCTTTGAAAGGGCAGTTCATTTCCCTTCTCCTTCCCTGTTGCCATGGCTGCCATCACAGCAGGACTTGGCCTCAGACACAAAATCACTCATGTAAGAGAAAGGCTATGAACACTCCTGAGGTTTGAAACTCACTCACAAACCCAGTCCAAACCAGTCCCAGTACATTGACCTTTCAGTCATGTTGGAGAGCTCTTTTGTCACTAGCTCAGAGAGGAATCATCAGGAAATTGTGCAGGGGGTTTGCTGCAACCTGGAGGCTTCTCCAGAGCTTCTCCATCAGTGAGGACCCCAAAGCTCCATCCCAAAGGAATTAAGGGCCATCACAAATCTCACTGCTTTCTTTGCCAGATGCGAGGAGCAATCCTTAACCTGAATTCTCTAAATGCCATTTAAGCAAAAATCTCAGACTCCACTAACAAGAAAAAAAGCAAATAAAAAGCCTTTTAACCACAGACCATTCCTCCTCTCGGGAGAGATGGAGAGAAGCAGCAAACCATACATGCAATTCTTAGCTAACCTTCTCAACATGGTAAGGGAAAGCAATCAGGCACTAAATAGAGCTGAGACTTTTTTGAAACATAAGGTTTTGAACATACTTTTACCTACAGAAGCAGATGCATTAATTATTGGACAAAACAGCTTTGACTTTTTAATCACTTATCTATATTATCTCTCTTTTTATTTTTTTTTAATAGGATGGGCAGGTTAAGTCAAATAAGTATCAAAATCTGCCTATGATACAGTGCAAATGGCTTCTTTCTTCCCCACTGCATGCCCCAAATGGTGATAGCAGAATGCTATGTGATACCTAAGGTGAGGCAGGGAAAAGTAAAACATCCACTAGCCCCAGTAACTCCTGCCTCTAAATGCTCAGCTGAATTCTCTATGGAGGAAACCTGCCTTGATGATTATAACTTACCTCTTCTCGATGCTCTTCTCCAGAGCGTTGAACATACCACCTAATAGAGGCTTGCTGGGACTTAGGAGTACATTCCAGAAAAGTGGAATTAAATTCAATGCCAAAAATCACCTTTTCATCAGCAGTTTCATGACTAATGCCTGGAAAGCAAACATGGTACAGGAGATTAACCCTGACCTGCTTTTTAAAGCAATGGGAAAACAGCCTGATTCAGAACAGATGCTAGAAGAGTGAGTGAATTATAAAAACGCAAAAGGAAACTTAACTTTTAGCTTAAACTATAACTATGAGGATTTAGAGGCGGCTGCTAACCTTCCTTCAGTGCAACTGGTTTTTAAGGAGGTCAATAAAATCTCTATCATGAGCTTGCTCCATTTTAAACTTGGGGCTTTCACCTATGAGGAATTTAAAAGCTGACCTGTATTTTTCCTTTAAGTAATGCAACTACTAAACCTGAGCTAAACCTGTTAAGTTAGATTGTATGGTCTGGTTTGTTCACCCAAAGGAGTCACAGAGCTAAAGTAAACTGAAGTTTGCTTCCCTTCAGTGTAATTTGAAATGCTCTGTAGTATGTTTCAGAACAAACACTGAAGGAGCAATGAGGAGATCTGAAATCCTTTCTTGGTCTTCTGTAAATCTGAGCAAGTAATATTCTAATCTCTGCATCTTCATTTTTTTTTCTAGTCTGTCTTATCTGTGTCTTATCTACCTAAGCAAGAGACTAAAACTGTTTCTTATGCTCTGTGAATAACAGAAAGGAAAGTGAAAACAGTGGTCTCTCCGAATCAAAAGTTAGCTCCACGTCAGAATTAAAACAATTTTGGATCATGCTTTCAATATAACAAGTACCTTTATGAGATCTATAGAAATTCAAGCTCTCTGCATCATTTCCCTGTGCCACTAAGATTTAGGTAGAGCCAAACAACTTCATTCAGCCAACAAAGTCTCTGGGGGAGAATCTCACACAATGGAGCAGTGGATTTAAATAAGTTTGGGGACCATAATATTACTGATTATCACAAAATGGCCTAAATAAGCCAAGAGCCTGGAGTGACAAAGGTCATCTTCATGGGTTTATGGCACACAGGAGTCACTCCTAGGTGGATAAAATTGCTATTTGGTGGCACCATGTCAGGGCAAAGAATTAATACCAATTTCTGTGCTACAAGACTGTAGATTTGTCTAATAAAGCTAGCTCTTCCAGTATCTCTTTATCATTCCAGGAAAATGTGACACCGTCAGCCTTTCTGCTAGGGTTTCTATAACCTTGAGCTTTGCAGGCTCAGATATCAGTGTTCAGAGAGTTGTGGCAAGCAGCAAGCAAGAAAATTCCGGCCCTTGGGATGAACAGGAGTTTTGTCGTTGACTTTGATGGAAATGAGATCCTACCCTGACTTTTTAACTATGTCTGCAAGCACACATGTACAGTCAGAGCCCTCTAGGCTGTGCAACAGACTTCAGGCTTTGATCCCATGGCAAGCAGCTCTGATTTCTGCACTGCCTCCCACTGAGGTCTGCAGCAGGGACCCAGCACCGCAGCGGCACAGAATAACCGGAGATCAATGGGAAGGGATGGCTTGTCCCAAAGCCAGTGTTCAACGTGGTGATACAATCAATACTGTTTTGTCTGGATTGTTCACTTTAATAAGCAGCTAGAAGAACCCCAGACAAAGCCAAGCTTGGGTCTGAATGCTCTTCATTTATTTTATGCTGCCACAGAGATTGCTGTGTAACCGCAGGGTTTCACACTGACAGTGCTCGCTGAGAGAGAAGGGCTGCAGATGCCAGAGGAGCAGCCAGACCCTTTGGCATCTGAAAAGAGGGTGTGGGAAAGGGAGGGGGAAGCAGGCAGGGGGAAGGGGGTAGGTTCTTGTTAATAACAGGAGTATTTAAGTAGCTGTGGGAAGGGGAAGGGGCTGGTTTGGCAGCAGCAGCTCAGCCTTTGGGCCAGTGTCAAGTGGCAGAGGAGAGATGGCATGTTCCCCACCCAACCCTGCAAGCTTCCTTGTGGGATTTGCTGCCCTGTTTCTGGATGGAACATCATGCACACTCCATTAGCTACCTTCAGGCATGTGTGTGATGATCTGGTGTCAGGGCCATACCTCCCTGCCTGGTGTGAGTGCTGGGGAGGGCTGCCCAAAAGGGATGCAAGGGTGACATCCCACGCTGGCTGTCCCTTACTAGCTCCAGCTCTGAAAATTTAACTGTGTCAGGGCTAATGGACATGAAGTGTGGCAAAGGCAACTGTTCTGTGGAGCTCAGCAAGGTTTTGGAGACAGAGACTGTCACAGCAAAATCTGCTGCCTAAGCAACAAAAGAGCAAGAAAGGTGAAAAATACTCACTGTCTTCCACGTCCCAGCACTGTGCAACTGGGTCTCCATACTTGACATCCTGCCTCCTGGCTCGCCTATGGGAAGAGCATGCAAACTTGTAACACTTCAGACATAATTGCTGGAATGCAACAACAAAATACAGAGGAGCTCAGCAGATGTGGACTTGCATTGCTCCCATCCTACTGCTGACAATTACAGTCTTAACTAAAACCAGTTTCACCCTCAAAGCAGCATGTGGCCTAGAGAGATTTGTATAACTGACATCAAGAGAAGAGCCTGTGATTTGGGAAAACCACTGTGAGGGAAAAGAGAAAAAACAAGAGAAAAATATCTGCCTAAAATAAAGAGTGTGTAAAGCAGTGACAGAAAGAGTGTCTAAACTTGCTTTAGGAGCACAGGGCTAATGGTGGGGTGGACTGTGTTGCAAATACCTAAAACATTTCATATTGTAGGTCATGAAAAAGATCTGAAGTTCAACAGGTGATATTCAAAATTAAGCTCAGTATTAGCCCAAGGTAGTACTGACTAATAAAGCAATTATTAAAATGAAGAGAGAAGAGCATGTATTTTAGTTTGTTAAAAAACAATTGACAAATCTTGTTATCTTAGCAGACAGACAAAAACATAAGGCAATCGTCTGAGATGACCTACTAACTTGCCCACCAGTCTCTGGATGTGCTACATGAACTCACCATGATTTACTGTCATTTCAGTGTAATAGCACTAAAAAATAAGTAAACTCTTTCTCTGTGTATGACTTTATTTCACAAGAGCTATGGAAAAAAATGGAAACTTTTTCAGTTTTTCAGTAGAAGAATTTGAGATCCAGGAAAGAACTGGTCCCTTTCTCACAAGCCACAGCAGTGGGACCTCCCATGTGCAGAGCATGGCCTCAGAAGGAGAGCAGGTTGCTAAGGCTGATCTGTTCACCGAGCAAAAGCTGTAGACATTCTGGAAGCACAGCCTTCAGCACAGAAGGAAAACATTCAAGTAACTGATCTACTGCAGGATTCCCAGGGCCAGTCACCCATCCTTTGTTTTCGAGACACAGACTTTTGGCCTTCCCTCCAAACTGCACATCTGTTAAAAAGCATGGACCATCGATCTCCGTGTCCCAGCCCACCCCAGACTTCAGCAAGCCTCATGTGTCACTAACTTTGCAGTGAGCCTGAACACTTGCTTTTCTCCTTTCTTTTATGCTTCTCTGAATTTAGTTTGCTTTGGCTATGAGGGAGAACCCATAAAGTTTCTTGACACCATGACATGGTAACTTATGAGTCATTAACTTCAATGGCTCAGGACCCAGCCCTGTGACCCCTAAGGTAGAAAGGGGTCTGAGAGCCTGAGCTCTAACTGCAACCCCACTGCAAGAATTACTGCAAGAATTACTGTCAGGAGGACTTTGTCCAAAGCAGAATAAAGAGGCTGTGAAGAACTCTGGTTGCAGCTAAATCAGCCAAAAACTTCAGGAGACATATCCAGCAGCTTAGGCACTGCACTGCTAGACCCTGCAGTGTGCTCTCCCTCCATCCAGATCCAAGGTGTTGTCCTAGCTGGTGGGTACAGAAAATTCAGATGAAGCTTCTTTCACTGTGGAAAGGCTGCTGCCAACGTGGTCAAATCACGGTACTTAAATCTCTGTCTCCCTCTCATGGCTGGACCACAAATACAATTGTTGGTTAGGTCAGGGAATTAAATATATTTTATTATTGACCACTCTGGGATGCTATGTTAAACTCTGATTTCTAACTCCTCTGAAAAAGTCAGAAGCTTAAGAGAGGCTCTTGCCTCTCGGGCAGAGTTAGCCACAACCTGGACCTCCATCTGAGCATCTTGTGACTTAAAGAATTCAGCATAAAAAAGGAAAGTGATGGATTTATGATCTTAGCTGCCATAGCCAAGTTACTGTCACACACACTTAAACAAAGCTATGTTGTCTTCACAGCTCTTCGAGCAGAAATGTGAAACATGGCCAGAGTATGATCACATTTTAAGGCAAATGATATGCTAAGTAAAAAGGCAACAAGTTATGAATTGGAACAGCTAAAATTCTTGCAAGCAGCAAGATCTTTTACAGCACATCGTGGTTTTTTCTTACCTTTTAGAAGTGGGGGCATATCTGGAACAAGAGTTTCCATCCCAGGCACAGTATGGGTCTCTGGCAAGACAGCAGTCTGCACAAGCCTTCCCATACGTGTGACATCTGTGCAGAGAGAGCTGAACCAATCCATCCCTGGAACCAATGTACAATTGTTGCTGCAAATCAGGCAAAGCGAATTAATTAGAAGTGTTCTCCAAGTAGCCAGTGTAAAAAGTTCCCTTCTTCAGTGCCACAGTTGCAGACTTTTAACCTTAGCCCAGATTTTGTAAAACAAGGGGAAAATTCCTCCTTTAGTGTGAAATGTTTCTCAGGGCTCAGTGTGAATTGGCCAGTGCCCATCCATCCCAGCAACACAGCAGAGAGGAAAGGGGGCTGCAGTTCTGGAAAGACACCAGCACTCAACACCCTCACACCTTTAGATGTGTGCTGTAGTAAAAGATCAGAACCAAACCACGGAAAGAATGGCTTAATAACACATTTAAAAACGAGGGCTGGATAGTCATGATGTTAACAGCCTGGGAACTAGGGGTGACCCCGTGTGAATAAACTTCATGTTCTGCTTCTGATCCTGAGGTAGGACAGGGATAATGTTACTGCCCTCTCCCCAGCGTGCCAGTGGGTCGCCTGAGGAGCCAAGGGTGGTCCAGGCTGGAGCTGGCTCATGCAGCACTTCCATCTGGCCTGCCACCTTTTTGCATGGGAGATGGGACCCAGCTGTGCTGTGCGTGCCTGAAAGCCAAAATACCTCCTCCCGTGTGAGTGAGCCGCGTCGTGCCAGAGCTGCTCTGGCCACTTCTGTAGGTCAGGGAGGGGTGGCTCTGGTGTCACACTGCCTCTTGAACATGCAAGGAGCCATCCCAGAGCTTGGAGCTGCCATAAAACCCTTTCCCATCAGGAGATACCACACTGGGACCGGCCCCTGCGCTGCCAGGGTTGGACCACCCAGATTCAGGCTGCAATTTTAGAGGAGGGGGACTGGTTGTGTGCATACAAATTTTAGCACAGTGAGGCCCTAATCTCTCCTGACTACTAATAAAAATAAAAACAAAAATAGTAATAATAATTTATTGCTAGATTGTAAAGAGACAAGTATTTCTGGAGGCTGGAAAAAGAATGTGCCTTGGCTTCACTTACAAATCCCACTACCATATGACTAAAGGTTTGTTTCCCTGAATAATTACCAGCCTGGGTACACAAATTGCTGTTTGTAAGCAAATGGGAATTAGGCAGGGAAACAATTTCAAACATTTCTCCTTCCTTCCAGTTAAATTTTAAGAGCCATCCATGGGAAGCTTGGCTCCTAAGCAACAGGCGACACCTGAAAATAGGTGTTCAGTGTACCCATATCCTCCAGTAGTTAAACAAGATTATGATTACCTGTTTTTGAGAAATCTCCATGGTTGAGATAAATGAAGGATGCTGAAAAATAAAACAGCAAGGTGTGTTAGTTTACAAATTCCCTGCTCTTAGGGAAAAAGAGAACAAAACTTAACGCACAATAAGCAAATAAAATTACAGGTTCGTTTGCATGGTTTTAAGAAAATATGGAAAAAAAACCCCAAACAACAGAAAATCAAGAAATTCATGCTGCCAAAAAGAACTCCCATAAATTTTCCCAGCTGGAAGGAGGGAATTAGCTTCTCAGAGTTTGCTATCTACCCCATCCTGGGCAATGAGCCTTTACATCAACTTTAGTTCATATTAAGCACTATTTGAAAGGCTTAGTTGCCATTTAAGGGATACATAGGCAGATCTCTGCACCAGGATATATTTCATGGCTATGAGAGACAGTGAAATTTTTGCCTGCAACTGATGTAAGAACAGCACAAAGCTCAGGGTATTAGCTATCAACCAACAGAAGATTAATCTAAGCCTATTGTTTAATATTAATGCAGTTTGAGGAAATAAAGCACATTTTTTCAGCCATTACCCCCTTCAATTTTCTGGATTCAAAAACACAGAGGTAGCATTTATAAACATTACCAATAAAAATGTGAAGGAATGTCGACTGAGTAGAAAAAAATGACCTCCTTTTTGTTTTAAATATGATATGGCACATTTTCCCTTGACGTTATGTTTTAAGAATGCAACAAATTGGTGTACATACTGGAACTGCTCATTATTTGGCAGGCAACTGAGTAATCTTGGTATTTTCTGAGTGATATTTATAATTGGTGTCCAAGACAGTGGGAAGAAGACATAGAGATCCTTTAAATCAGAGCTTCATCATACACGACATATCAAAAGGAATATGAAGAAATGAACTCTTTGAAATAATTTTTAATGATCCTGTGCTTACACTTGGAAAAGTCCCAAATTAATTTATTCAGTATGGACAACAATTTGGGCTGGACAGCACATAGCAGAGAGGATGTGTGAGAAATTAATCAAAATGCTGTGGATGCAGACGAACTTTGATGGAAAAGGGAAGTGAAAACTGAAGAAGAGCTATGCAGCATGAGAAGAAAGCAAAGTGAGAATGCAAAGAACTAAGAAGAAACTAATAAATGGAAAAATAAAATCAGTAGGGAAGACAAACGTTTCCATTTTCCTGATGCAAAAGTATGTTGATGTCAGCTCCTTTACCAGCACTAAAGTTAGTCAGAAATTGTGCCTGTGCAACAAAAAGAATCTTGGGCTTTTCACAAGCTGTATTTATGAAGAAGTCATTGGTGTTAGCAGGGTTCCAGTTACAGAATAACCAAATCAAAATGGTCAAAAATACTGAGTCAGCTTTCACCAATAAATAAAGGTACAACGATAATCAAAACTAACTTCTTTTTTATTTTCCTTATGTTTTCAATTCCCATTGTTGCTATTTTAAAGGACTTCTCTGCACCCATGGAATTTTGTGTGCTTGTCTTTTAAAAATTATGATTGTACCTAGAATACTGTCAATGCCAATTGGGCCATAGAAAATTTTACATTAAAAATACAATACTACTATTTTAATAGGTATAAATAATAAAAAATGTGGGCTCATAATAAGATTTCAAACTAGAACAAAGCAGGCTAAATGATGCTTTCTATGGGTTTAAAAAATCACGGTCTGTTTGGTTTTGGACATTTTTCAATTGACTTGCCCAAAGAACACCAAGGCATTTAAAAATTTACGTAGTGTCCCTCTGGAAACTTGAACGAGTTCCACTAAACAAACAACCAGACAGACAAAGCCAGTTTGGGCCATGGAGTCCCCTGAATAATATTTAATTGATGTTGTGGCTATTAATGCTTACCTTGAATATCTGCAGCTCTTCCAGGACCACCTCCTCCTTGGTCCACTTCTCCTTTGTGATACTCACAACCTTCAGGACGGTGCCTACATCTGAAACAAATGTGCCTCATGTAAAACCCTCAGGTATGTTTCAAGAGGTGTGGGCCACTCCATTTCCTGCCCTGTAGATAAAGCTAATCCACGAGGGATGCTGCTTTCCAACCACATCTATCCCCTCTGCATCCACTGCAGCCTGCAGAGCTCTCTCCATACAGTGCATTTATGGTTTCACTGTATGGCTGAGCCAACACAGTCACAGGCTGCTCCTGGCAGGGATGGTCCAGCTCTCCTGCTACACAAACACACACAGACAAGCATGTCCATGCTGCCAGCTACAAGTTTCTGCACATTTCCCTGAGCCAGAACTGGGGCCCATCTGACCCCAAAGAGAACTGGCTCAGGGGACTAAATTGGCAGAAAATTATTTCCTCTTTTTTATAGAATTCATTTGTTTCCAGTATAGCTCCTCAATCAGAAGTAAACTTCATTTTAATGCAATGAGTTAAGCAATGCACTTTTTAAATTTATTTTTTCAGTTAAGTATTTTTTTTTAAAAACCCAACTTCATTCAGTATCAGAATCTTCATTTATTCACTACTTCTTTGGAGTCATCTGGAGTTTTAAAGTTAAATCTATTCATCACTTTAACCTGGATTTTTGCTTGGTGAAAAAAAATAGCTGTTCATGTCAGACCATTACACATTACTGAACCTTGAAGGGCCTTAAAAGAGCTCAGAAATTGCTCAGGGGAAGTGGGTCGGGTGCTGGGATGTGGGAATGACGCAGGGCAGCTTAGTCCTAAGCTCTACACATAGCAGTGAAATAATGAAAAATAATACATTATAAGGCAAAGAATGAGATTTTCATTCTTCTTTTCCCAAACTACTGAAGTTCATATTACCAATCAAAGCCAAATTATTAAAGTTTGCCTTATGAATTAGAGGTTTTTTTCCAGAGTTTGTTTGACATAATTGCCAAAGTCACACATGTACAAGTTGGCTGTGTACATTCAAACATTTAATAAGCTACTGATCTTCTGCTGCTCAACATCTCCAGGGTTATTTGTTATATCCCTATTCAGTCTCTGTATATAACTGAAATTTTATCTTTGAGGTAATTTCTTTCCTTACAATGAGTTTAGAGGATAAAACAGAACAAAACCACGCACTTACAGAAATGAAACCTCAGTTTTAAAGAAGGCATTGCAGAAAAACAAATGTCTGCATATTGTGGAGTGCCATCTAGTGACTGCATGGTACTTGCTGGCCTTGACATCTCTAAAGCTGACTACACTTGAAGTGTTTGTCTTAGTGCCAGGTAGGAACAGTTAACCTTGGAGTATTCAATTGCTGGTCTCTCAATATAATTTTATTTCTACAAAAAACTTCAAAATGGAGGACAACAAACATGTGAAAGCAGCTTCTACAGCCACTAAAAGAATATTTTGTACACTTTTACAAGTGAAGTCATCTTCTCAGACAACTATATTTCAAATTCTTTCTTCTCACTCATATCAGAAGGAAAGTAAGTTGCAGTGAGCACTCCCAAATCCTAGGCGTGACACAGTGTGGGAAGGAGCTCTTTTTACTTTGTTGACTATATTAATACTGCTCTCAGAAAGCAACAAGGATTTTCCATCATCATGCCTAAAGCTCATCCCCAGCCTTCTCAGCCAGCAGGGGAGAAAGGAGCACTTTAATGGCTTTCTTTAATGAAACTGTGCTTTTTTCTCTGACACCACTGTACTAACTTGGGATCACAGAGGGTCTGTGACATTGTCTGTTTTTAGAAGACAAGGGTTGTGAAACCAATTTTGCTGAAAAGACATAAAAGTTCTGAGAGAGAGGCTATCTCTAGACTCCTGTGTGGGGTAACACAGGTAGAAAACTCTTCAAGGCTGAGACAACCCATGTTACAAGAGATGATGCTCTCTGACAATTCACTCCTTTCCTCAAGTTACCTCAGAACACCCACACCTATCAAATTGTACTATATGACAAAATTTGCTCACAAGCCAGATAAAATGCTGGGTAATCCAATAGCACTGGGTGGGATTCAACCTGAAACCTTAATTTCCCTGCTGCTCATGGCAGTAGCTCATCCACTGCACTTAGATAAACCTTGCACCTCCATGTACCTCAGTTTCACCTTCTCTGAGTTGGGGATAATGGCAATGACCTCCTCACTAAAGCACTCAGATCTACCTGTGGAAAGTGCTTGCTAAGACCTATACAGAATGTGAGACAATGTTAAATTATGAAATAAGAAAAAATCCCAGTGGAGTAATGTGGTAGATTATTACTTCAGAAATGTTATGAATAGGTATATTCATATTCCTTGGCATACCTTGCTGTAGGGTGATTCATCTAGTGATTCTAAATTTAATTACTATGGGAAAACTAGGCCTTTTCCTTAAGGCATTTATCTATTATAAAAATGTAAACAGATAAATGATTATCCATAGAAAAACAGCAAAGCAGTTTTTTCCCTGACAGAATAGCTTAACCTCTCTTTGTTCAATCCTGGTTGTCACATTTGGAGCTTTCATGTTGATAATTTTTATCTTTAGAATTAGTTGAGTGGAACTGTTGCCTTAGGCTCAATTTGAAATCCTTAATTGTTCAGCATCAGGTGAGATAAAATGCTGAAGCACTATGTCACTACTGATAATAGGAAACACTCCTTGATGCTATCAAGGTAATTTTTTTTTTTAATAGTTTTATTGATGTGCTTTCAGCAGGATGTGAGACTACCATGCAATGTAAAGACAGGTAGTACTTGGAGGGTAAGCAAGTTCAGGTACTCTGACTCCTAAATGGTTTATCACCTAGGCAGCAGGAGGCATTTAAATCCCAGCAGTAGTGATATCCTGAACTGACAAAATTATTTAATTTAAGCACTTTCAAGGAGAGCTGGATCAGAACCAGGAGCACCTACATGCTTCCTGAAGCCATATGCATAGGAAGAAGATGTTAATCTAGAGATTTATTCAGGTTTATTCAGGACCTACTGAACTAAAGGTGCTCTAAAAGGACGAGGTTTGTGCAGAATGACACTGGAAGCTGTCTACCATACCTGTCCCTAGGAAAATGACATCATACTGCCCATCCTCTGCCATGACGTGGTCCACCACGATCTGGGTGAGGCGATAGTCCACGTTGATGCGCGTGAACACCGGCGCTCCCGTCACCGGGTAAACCGACTTGTGCATCAGCGGGTGCCGCCGGATGAAGCTGATGACTTCGTCAGGGAAGTCCCTGGTTGACTTTATCAGCGGGTCGTAGGTTTTGCTGGGACACTGAAGGACAGAGAACAAGGAGATGAGAGGAATTTTAGGAAAGAAGTACAAGTAGAAATCAAGTTTTCCGCAGTAACATTTGCAAAGCCGGTAATAATCATATTTTTCAGTGGTTCTTCTCATCCCAAAGCAGCACTTGGTCACCAACGCCTCATTTTTTGAAAGAATTGCTTTAAAACCAGAAAAATTCTCATGATGGGCTGAGTATGGGTGCAGAGAATTTTACCTCCTTGCTCCCTGCGACACTCACAGCCATAACACCACATTTGGTATTTTACACAGACAAGGGGAGGAAAGAAGACCTGGCACGCTCTGCAGGATTCACTCCTGGGCACAGCTAGCAGCGCAGTTAAATTTGCTGCAGGCTTCCCGGAGCAGAGCCGGTACCAGAGCAGGGGCTGCCAACAGCAAGCCTGGGCTGCCCTCCCGTGGCTGCTGTGGGAGGAGCGCATGTACTTGAAGTGCAGCATCTCAAGGTTTTCCTGCTTTTAGTGTTTCTGTTCCTCTTTCCAAAGCTGCCTCAGTTGCTGCCTGAATTTCTGCCTTTGGCCTGAAATCAGAGACCGTAACTTTTCCCTGTATATGGCCAGAATTCAGTTCATTTTCAATGAACTGTACTTCATACACATCACACATATTTTCTTCTGAAAAAGGTGTATTCTCAGGATGCCAGACAACCCCTGTGGCTCATTATTTCTCAAAATTTACTTCCTTAATCACTGAGCTGACACTCTTGACCAGGCCCACGGCTCAGCTGCTGCAGCATCTTTTTCTCTAGCTTTTAACAGCACAGCCTCATCCTCTTCTGCTCCTTCAGACAGTTCTCCATGCTGGGGTTCACTCCCACCTCTATTAGACCCCTACTGACAAACTGGTCACTCCACTTGTTTCTTTAGCTCACAGAAAGTGGGTTCCAACACACCTTGCCTGAAGACCACCCACAAACATACTTCTTCAACCTTCATCAGGTTTTTCCCTTCTGTGCCTTTCGGGGTAAGCCCAAGTACCTATGTGCAAGGTGGTTCATTTTGGTGACCCATGATCTCTCATCACCTGTCTCTGCTTTCTTACCACAACTGTTTACATTTCTTTTCTGTCCCTTCTTTTATAATCAGTCTTGAATCCAAGCCTGAGAAAATGTCTGTTTTGAATCTGGAGGCATCTAGATGTGTTACTGGGGAATGAAAATTCTGGATAAGATGAACTGGACACATTATGCCAGTTGGTGACAACCTTTCACATATGAACTATTCATTGCTTCTTTTTTAATAGTTTTTAATGAAGCAATCCCTATATTTACTGCCAGGTGGAGCTCTAACACAGCCTATGAAGAAAGAAATGTGGTCCAGTAATACCTCTGTATTTTATCAAAAGTTAAGATTTGTGGTGAAGTGACTATACAGTTCTCCTTCATAGCAATTTTTGACAGAGAAGATTTTATTTCACATTCCCAACTACCCAGTTTGACATGTGTTGAATCTATGGTGCCAGTTAGGATTTCTTCCACCATGTAAGATAGACTAGCAACTAAATTTCTGACTGAGGGAAAAGCTTCACAAAAGTATTTGAGACTACCTGTACATTCAGAAACAAAACAGGCCAGCAAAGCACAGACCAGCTGATGTTACACATCCACATCTATGGCCACATCTGAAATTTCTTAGACCCCAAACACTGCCACAGCACTGCCAGGGGGAAGGTGACACTTGGAGCATGCCTAAACTACAGCAAAGCCTGTCTTAACATTAAACAAAAGACTAACTAGGGGTCTGCACTTGAACCTGACCTCTGGTTTTAGTTAACAGAGCTGTAGCCCCAGTGATTTAAGGGTCTGCAGCCTATTTCCATTCCTTGCTTGAACTGAACATTGTGGCTATCTAGAGAGATAACAGGCTTTGTGCAAGTGTCCACTTGCTTAGTGTTGTTTCAGACTGTGGGAGTTAAGCCTCTGCATCCCCATCTTCATAATGGATCTGAAATAGTTCATTGAAAAACATCTTAAGCCCCTGGATCACCTAATAGCTTCTGACAATTTCCCCATGGACAGTAAACCTGTGCCAATTTGAATTAAAAAAAATTCCATCGCACAGTCATTTTTGTTTCATTCTATAATTCCATTTATGGCTGTGAAAGAACAGACAAGAAAAAGAAAAAAATGGGTTGCATTGTCATGTGATAACCACCCAAAAAACATTCCTTGAAGATACAGTTGAATAAAAGTAAAAAAGAAGAAAAGGAAAAGTCGTGTTGAAAAAAACAGTTCCACTGGAAATACATATTGCAGGGAGATATCCCTAGGGTGTTTGTGCCAGCAGTCCTGTTAGAACTTCACCTTCTGGCTTGCTGGGTATCATCTCCCACATTCTGTTTTCTGCTGTGCTTTTACAAAGTTTTTCCAAGGCTACATCCTTTCGGTGGGCTGTATTCCGCTTGGCTTTTGAAGAGAGCAATATCAGTAAAATAATTTCACAAAGAAATACGACTTTGAGACAGAAAGTAGACTTTGGAATTAAAAAATGATGTTTACCTTTAGAGGTTTGGAAAAAAAGTTTTTTGGGATAGAGAGAAACATGCGATAACTTTAATTTTCTAAGAATCAGAGTTTTGCAATAATTTGTTGTAAAGGATGAGAAACAAAGTCACCTCTTCAACTTCCCAACCATGCAATAACTCTCTTCCCCTCATGGTGGACTACAGGTTGATTTTCCCCATATGTCCCATTTCTGTGGTTCATGCTCTCACTCCTTACTCAGAGTGACCATCTGCATCTACTGGAAATGTGCTGACTGCTCACCTCTTAACAACTCAATTCCAGAAGTCCATTTCTACGTGGAGAATGGGAGTAGCCCCTTCAGTCTTAAAGATCTCCTAGATTTTTGCCAAAAATTTATCATCGGAGGAAGATGAGAGCAGTGACACCACTAACTAAAAACCACTGGGATAAAATTTCTGACAATTGGAACTATAGAGCTGCTGCAATAATCCCAAAGGCCCAAGCCCTACCATGCACCATACAGGGAAATCTTCTGCCAGCTTGCATAGTTAATTAAGTAAAAATAAGGACTAAGGGTTTGATCCAGAAATCTGCTTCAATCAACAGGGTCTTTTCCAATTATTTCAGGGCTTTGGACCCTATCCTAAGACAGCATGACCACCAAGAACAGCTGGGCCAGGTGTGACTGTGTGTTATGTTTGGCCAAGGGAGTTATTTCCAGAGGCATCACTCACTGTGGCATGATGGATGGAAGGGGAATTAGAAAGTCATTTTAACCACCCTTTGGCAAAGCTCTCAGTCAGTTTTTAAAAGCTGTGTCCACCCATCATTGCAGAACAATTCCTGTAGGCTTGTGCTTCCTTTTCTAGCAATCAGTAGGATGTAGGATGGTCAAGTGGGTGAGTGAAACAACCTTCCATGTCTGAAAATTTGAGTTCACATCCTGTTGCAGGTCTCATGACAGCAGTACTGGGTTCTCTGCCCAGTTCATAGTTCATTTATTCACATCATCAGCACCAGATGCTGTCTCAGATATGTGACTTCTCCCACTGGGAACAATAAGGTATTGGCTTTTATATCAAATGTCACAGGAGTAGGTTGGCAGAGCTGTTTCATGTGGACTACAAGAGAATCTGGCTCCACAAAAGTTCTCATAACACTATCACTACTCTCTCAGCACCTTCAGCTTTTGCTATAGGGTGGGAATCATCTCACCTGATCTAGATTTTAATCTTGGCTGCATGTAAACTGCACAGAAGAGCAGCTTCTTTTCTCACAGAAGGCTATCTTTCTGATAAAGAATTTGATGCTCTTCTAGATAGCTGATATCAAACAAAATTCATCAGTGATTATGATATCAGTTAAGTTCCAACCACTAGATAAAAATCTTGCAAGAAGCTTGTTCACCATATAATCTATTCTTCAGAGGTTGCTTAGGCCTTTGCTGCCATAAATAATAACTTGATAAAAATAGATCTGTCAGAAATGAAGGATAAAACAAAACAAGACAACCACCCAAAACAAACAAACAAACAAAAACCCCCAAACCCAACAGAAACAGAGTGCTAAGGGCATTCAACTGCTATATAAACTCCATGGGCACAAATCTTTTGAAAAATCAGTAGTTACCTAAATTTATTGAAATGCCTTCTGTGTGAGCTCAGTTTTGACAGTAATCACTCTGGACTAAGTCCTGATCCCACGTGATCTACAAAGATGCCTTCTCTTCCCTCACCTGTTATTTGTATCTGAATGTGGTCACACAGTGGTAAGTTAAGGCTAATCTTTCTTAAATAAAAGCAAATACACACTAAATTAACACCACCACACATATGTAAGCTTTTCTCCTTTTTTCACTTGTCTTATTAAATTTGCAGCTTAGCAGAGCACTGGATGTGTGGATCTCACACAATGCTGAGACATACAGTGTGACTGTGTTAACATTATGTGGGAAATGTGGCCAAGTTTATCAAAAGCTGGTGCCAGAAGCTGGGCTCCTAAATAAACCTCCAATTTGCCAAGCTGGATAGTGCTTCACACCATCTAGTGAACTCAGTAAGAGCTGCTGGATCTAACACCTATTAATATGGTGGCAATGATTTGGGAATCTAGCTATAAGGTATATGCACACATACCCTTTTCATTAATGATGCTCTGTAGTTCAGCAGTGCTGGTGTCTACTGACAGACTAAAAAAAGAATGTTGTTCCCTGGGAACTTCAAAAGGGTTTCTATTACAAGTGTGTTGAAAATCCCGGTTTTAAAGTGTCTTGTCACACGTATCCTGAGACCCACTTAACCCTGAGACTCAAGCAGCTACAGGGTAGATTGATTATATTGAGTGAAGTAGGCATCTGCTTGCTTTTATAATGTCCAGGCTGGGAATTTTTATGGATTTCACAAGGACAACTGAGAACCATACCAGCAAGTCACTCTTGTGAGTACTGGAAATATCCAGTATGAAACATTAAAAGTGAAGTATTTCTTAAACTCTCCCATAGCAAGGAATTAGATGTCTTAGTCTGGGCTTCCCTCCTTGAGGAGATGTCCCTTGTCCTGGGAACTCCTTGCTCCTTCGTGTTGAAGGTGTTTTACTTTTCACAGATTAATTACCTCTCATCTTAGCCAAAACTAGTAACTAATAAGTCTTCCAGGCTCTAAATAAATTTTCTTACCACTGATTTATCAAGCAAACAGCAGATAAAATAGAGGAACTACCTTCATCCTCTCACTTCTGTGTTAAATGGGGACCTCCAACACAGCCAATGCACTGAAGATGGAACTTGGGTTCCTGAGAGGCCTAAATAAAATGTGGCTTCTTTTCTGTAGACTGATCAGAGCTGCACAATCCATTGTGTATTTGTCTATAATGTCTACAAAAACCCTGAATGCCCTCTACAAGATGAGTGCCAGGAGGACTGAACACTCAGTGGGGAGACTCACTTTTAACCTTGAAGCTACTCAGTGAGCCTGGAGAAAGGCTGGGCTGAGGGGAACAAATCTGGTTTGCAGGAGAAAAACAAACAGTGCCAATTTTAAATGGAATCAAACACACTCTTCCCTTGCAACAAAAAGCACAAACAAAGCAAACAGAAATTTTAAGTCCCCTATTATTTTTTAATGGCTGTATCCCATTGCTTGTGCAAGATTTGTTCTTGTGTTTTTTCTTGAGCACTTTGTATTGCTTTTCCATTTAACACACCTGTGCTCTTGATCGAAAAAGCTGAGAAAATTGAGCATTAATCTGAGGCTAGCTGAGCTGAGACCAGCTGGATGAGTGAACTTGACTTTGCAGGTGGCACTTTGCAATTCTCTGCTGACCTCTAACATGAGGAAAGGTGACAAGTTTTGCAACATTGCAAAAGGCTGTTACAAGCTGGACGGTGATTCATGTTGTGGAAAACAGGCTGGTAAGTAACAGGAGGTGTAGGAGGCTTTCTGAGGAAAATAAAACCATAAAGTGAAACATTTCACTTAATTAAGCTGCCCCATTTTACAGTAGGGAGATCAAAGGAGAGAGGAATTGGAGAAGCGAAGAATGCCGTCTGTCCCATAAAAAATAGGTGAAAGGGGAAGATAAGTCTAAAAATAACAAGGGAAACCTGCGCAATCTTCAATGTTTTATGAACAAGCTTATTAAAGCAGCAAAACTAACCAGAAGGGAGGACAAGGGAGGTTTTTGGCAGGCAGTATTTCTCTGTGGCACAGCCAAGTCGCAGTGGACGCCACATCTTGATCAGCATGCACACTGGAAGACCAGAAGAAATAAAGGAAGGGGTTTCACTGAAGAAAGAGAGAGAAAGCAACTGAGAGAAAAGAAGATGAAGAAGGATGAAACTGAGCCAGGGGAGGCTTAGGTTGGGTATCAGGAAAAGTTCTTCACCCAGAGGGTGGTTGAGCACTGGAACAGGCTCCCCAGAGAAGTGGTCACAGAACCAGTCTGACAGAGCTCTGAAGCATTTGGACAATGTTCTCATGTACATCCTGTGACTCTTAGGTGTCCTGCACAGGGCCAGGAGCTGAACTCCATGATCCAAATGGGTTTCTTCCAACTCAGTGGGTTCTATAATTCTAAGATTCCATGATTACAGGAAAATCTGAGGGGTTGTAAGGGAACTCATTTAATAAAAAGAAAACACAAAGAATTCAAGAGGCCGGGACCACATTCAGATGTGGAGTAGAAACAGGTGAGACATTGAACTCTTTAAATGGACAAGAGCAATGTCTTGGGCTGCTTCTTCTTGTAGCTAAGTGACTCAGACTGCCAGGTTCTTACTTTGCTCATTCAGATGTTTGTTTTGATCTTTTGACAAATCAGATCAGTAAGATATCTAGACCCATCAAAACGCTTGCTGTTGCCCTGGCTAGCATTTAACAGCCCTGCATTCTGCAGTAGATCAGACTGAGTGTTCATCTGCACCTTTAAATACTGACATTTCTCTAAAAATCTGACCTTAACAATATTTACTCACCATCAATGAAATGAGTATGACTCCTGTGTACCCCATCAAGACTTCCAAATGGGCACTGTGAGTTGCTGTGATACTGCAATTGCTATAGCTCAAAAAATAAACTAGAAAAGTTTTCTTCCTCCTAATTCACTAAAAATCTTGTTCAAATGCAGTCTGTGATTTCTGGGGCTGGGGCATTATGAAAACTCTGCTTCAGAATACAGAACGCATTTTAAAGGAAGTTCTCCATGGCTTCTTTATTAATGGATAATTTCCTGAGAGAAACCCTAAAAGACTGGAATAAAACTGGATTTGTTATCTGAGGACAGCTGCAGATATGCAAGTCCAATTTTTTAAACAGCTAAAGCAGACAGAGCAAAAGCTCCCTTGGTTTTCAACTCACCCTTTGTGTCGGGGCTGCCTGCTTCATGCTTTTCTTTCTGTCTCTTTTTATTTTCACCTTCTGAATAGAAACAGACTTGAAGCCCTGCCTCAGTTTAATTCCCATTATTGCCACTTGCACTTTTATACCACTGAGAGAAGTTAAAGAGCTGTATGTTCTGCAGTGTCAGTGGTGTGGAGTGTGCCAGAGGTCCCCTGCCACCGTGTCCAGGGGTGTTTTGATGACAGCAGAGGGCAGGCAGAGCCTGCCACAGCTCGGGGACATGTGCAGAGAGGGGCTGCTGCTGGCTGAACCCACTCAGCATTGCCAAGGCATGATATCATGGTCATGTTGGGAGTTTATCTCACACACAAATTGCCACAGGAAGCATTTTGTCAAAATTTCAAAATCAAAGTAGTCACAGTCTCTATAGTGAGCAGCTTTATTTACTTAGGAGATAAAGGCACCAGAGCAGAAAGTTAAATTAGGGTATGCAGTCTCCTGCTTCTGTATAAATGCAGAAAGGAAGTCAATGCATTTCTCAAAGCCAGCCACCAAAAGAAATGCATTTCCTAGAATAGCCATTTTTAGACTTTGCCAGTAACTTAGTATAGGAAATATAGAATCAGAGCAGTGTTAGCTATGCCAACTGTAGGCAACACTTACGAGGAATTAAAATTTCAAAAATGTTCCTAGCAACTTAAAATAGGGTAGATTATCCCTCTGGCTTTGTTCTGGGCATTCCTGAACCACCTCACAGCTGACAAAAAATGACAAAATTAATCTTTAAGGAAGAGCATTTCAGCATTCACACTGCAGTGGTCTTCAAGGATCATGTTGCTTCTTTTCCTTGCCTTTTAACACAGTACTGCTTGTCCCACCCTAAATCCATTCATATCCAAGTTTGGCATAGCCCATCACAAGCCAAGAGCATGGCATGAATCTACTTATTTGGATACCCTACATCAAACTACTGAGCCTGAAGTATTTTGCAATCCAGCTCACTAAGGGAACAGAGAAAAAGTTATGCAGCATTATGTTTACCTAATTTATGTAGTAAATATGATAGATATCTTTCTTCAGACAGCTTCCTCAGTAAATCCACTTCCTTTCTCAGTCCTTGGTCAGACAAACTCCTACAGAAATTCACTGACTATGAAGGTTTGGAGGACCTTTAAGATACTGTTTTCTCACAGCTGTTATCAGGTGCTTAACAGAAGCAGTTGCAGAGCTAAGGGCTGGCTTACAGAAAATATTTATCCTTAAACTTTCCAACTTTTACAAAACTTGCAACCATGGATATTCAAATCAGCGATAAAGATCAGCACTGACATGTTTCAGCATGGCATGTTTCCTTCCTTGAGAATACCAGCTCAACCATGTGATGGCTAATACACTCAAAAATGCAATGAGCTTATGACCCGTCTATCTGTGCAAAGTGTTCATCCTTATGGGGCACTCTGAGTTTCTCAAGAGAGTTATTTTAATCTCTTTAGATGCCATGGGACCAGCTATTGTTCTCCTTGGCACCATTTTCATAGCTAAAATTAAATTCATCTGATCTTCTTAACCAGCCATGGAAGTTGCACACACACAAAAAAATTAAATTTAATCTTCTTTTTGGGGGCACTGTGTATTTCACATGACAGAAAGATGCGTAAGATGGCAATGCCTAAGTTGTCCAAATAAGTTGAGATTTGCTCCATCAGGACAGATCATGGGCAGGCCAAATTATGAGCTGTCCTGGTCTTTGGAGAGAAAGCTGCTCTGAGGTTCATCCTCAGCTGGAAGAAGGAAATCAGCACCTGGGGCCTGACCTGCTGAGTGCTGGGACCACCACGTGCAACAAACAGCATCAGCTTGGACCACACAGCTCAGCCCAGAGGAAGGATGAAGAAGGAAACACAGAGACACAAGGAAATATGTGAAAAGATGCACTAAATTACCTAGATCATATGGCTGGAGGCAAAGGTTACATCAGTGCTGAGGTCAGAGAAATAGTGCAGGAATGGCCACATGGCTTCTAGGCCACGTCCAACACTGACAGCTCAAGGCTGGCTGCCTAACACTAGTTCACTGAATACCTGACCAAGAGGATTAAGAGCTATTCCAGATAAAATTGCTGCTCTTTTACAATTTTATGTACAAAGAGTGCCTAAACTTATGATGATGTTTTTAAAGTTGAGGTGCTTTTTGAAAATACCATTTCTTCTTCATCTGCAACGTTGGCCCGTGCTTTTCGAAATTTAATACTGTGACAGAAGTGGGAAAAGAAAACTTTAATGAGTTTTTCAGTTTTCTTCCTCATTTTTGCCTGTTACAGCTGAAGTCTAAGAGACTGGGGTTAAAAGTATTTCCAGATACCAAATTTCTCTTTTCTTCCTGTCACTTACTTTTTATCACATAACATGTCCCGCAGTTAGCTCCTTATTTTACTTCACAACACATGCACAAATACGCACAACAGAATCAGAGACACCATCTCAATGATTTTAACAGACATGAAGATAATAGAAATACAAACAAAAAACCTGTGATAACTATATAAAGAAATGCCTTTGGCTTTTTATAAAGCATTGATGCCTTAGAGGTAGAAAGAAATATAGCTGTCCAGTGGGAGACCACAATATGAGAGACAATCAGGAAATAGTCTGGACACAATGTTATCTCAGAGACATGGAAAAATGTATATTTATATACTTACAGTGTAGGTAGAAGTCTGAGCTATCAACAGAAGGGGAAAAGTTGAGAGGATAATTTGAAACATCCTGAGCGGAAAATATAAATTACCAGCCTGGGGAGGGGTGTGAAGCACGATTGCTTTTGAGCAGAACCAGAGGTGTGTAATTAAGGAGAGACTCACCGTGCCAGGCCTGGGGTAGGGGATGCGGCCCTCGTACTGCACCCAGCGGTGATCCGCGCTCTCCTTGTGGGCGTAGGGGCCGTTGAACACCGCCCTGATCTCGGCCATGCTGTACACACACACTGCAGAGCCCTTGAACACCGAGCTGCAAGGGAAGGGACAAACGTGGGAGGCTGCAAGGGAAGGGGCAAACATGGGCAGGCTGCAAGGGAAGGGACAAACAAACATGGGAAGGCTGCAAGGGAAGGGGCAAACGTGGGCAGGCTGCAAGGGAAGAGGCAAACATGGGAAGGCTGAAGGGGAAGAGGCAAACATGGGCAGGCTGCAAACACCGCCGGTGCCCCAGCCAGGGAGCCCCCGATGGGGCTGGGATCAATCTCACACCTGGCGGCTGATGTGCTGCTGAACATCAACGAGCACAGGTCTGCTAACTACAGATATTTAATGTCACTGTTGTTGATGCCTAGAGAGGCTACCTGGAACAGAGGCTAGACAGTGTTAAAGGAATGAAGTAGGTATTTATTAAAAGGCCTTTAAAGGATATACCTTGGGCAGTGTAAGAGCCCGGCTGGGGATCTACCCAAGATGGACCAGTCATGAGTTTTCACACTTTTCAAAGTTTTGGTCCATTTACATATTGGGGTTAATTGTCCAGTTACAGCTTCAGCTTATGAAGTCCCATTCTCACAGATTGCTCTCCTCAATTCCCTGCTCTTTATACTTTTTGGGCCTGAAGCTGCAACACTGTCCTTGGTTCTCAGGCTGGAAAATTATTTTTTTGTATAACTAAACTGTGAAGACAACTTGCTAACACTTTATATGAAGTTCAGAGTTATACATTAAAGCAGCACAGAATCTAGAAAATATGAAAGCTAGAACTTAAGGCATCATTTTACAGTTTTAACTTTGCTTGGTTGAAACCTCATTTGGCCTTTGGGACTACTCAAGAAAATGTCATTTTTTCTAGTGGCTGACAGTCTCCAGCTATCATTTACTAACTTTATTTTTACTACCTTTATTTTTACTAGCTATTTTGATTAGAATTTCATCCAGTGAAGGACATTGATTTACATTGTGTTCACATCTGGAAGCCCATATATTAGTGATATAGGTGAGGTCCCTGAGAATTAAAAGTTGCATTGGAGATTGAATTTTCATATATTTTCCCCTTTTAAAATGTATTTGTCTAAAAAAATCTAAAACATTTCAGTTTTCCAAAGAACACCCTGCCAGGTTGCTGAGTAGCATGTACTTTAGTTGCTCCACAAACCATTTCATTTCTTGTGCAATATTTACTTCAATTTGAAGTATTTTCTGTGGTTATATATTCTAGAGAACTACTGTGGTAACTGCTTCTGATTTAAGGAGTGTCTTGGCAATGCCTCATTGTACTCATACTTGTCAGCATTTGGCCAGTAATCATTTATGCTTAATTCAAAGGTTCTGGAGACAAAAGAAAGAATTATTACTTTTCTTTCTGACTTTTTATAGAGAGCACTTCACTATTGATCTTAAAGGTCATAAATTAATTAGTGCATCCCCCTAAGATAAAGCTGGGTTACCCTTTCATTAGCTCTGAACTATAAAATCACTTAACTATCAGTTTATAGAGTAATTTTGATACTAAGAAATAGCAGATGCCAAAGGGCTGCTTACAGAAATGAGACTTCAAAACAATAATTTGCCTAAAATTGTAACAATTGGTTGCTCAATAAATATAGAAATTCACAAATTCAACTGGATGAGATTGAAATAATCTAGTTTGCTTTTGATTGTTACATTTACATTACCTTTTAGAATCACTCTTAAAAGTTAGGCACCCAAAGGTTTAGGGACATAATTTATTCTTTCCAGTTCTGAAAAAACTTGTCCTCAGTGACTACAGCCTTGACATTGGACACCTAATTCCAGCAGTTCCTAACTGCTCTCAGGAATCAGGATCTAGTCTAGAAGACCTGAGTATACACAAAAGTATAAAAGTCCTGAGTAAGATCTTCATCATTTGTTTCCAGAGGCAAAAATGATCCCAACACATACCTTGTTGTAGTGAAGACTCCATACACAAGTGGGTTCCTCTCATCTCTTGTAGAAAGTAAGAATATATCTTCTGCAATGAGAAAAACATATTTGGGGATTTTAATTTTTTTAGTTAAACATCCATTGACTGTTTCTACATTAACCATCTGTAACTAGGAAATCCATAAAAATACAATCAGATTTGTAAAAACATAACCAAATGATTTTTGTTGGAATTTTGATTTCTGTCATGTGAATTTGTAGCAATATTCTGAAATGTGTTCATTTGCAGATAAGTTTGGGTTTTACACCAAATCAGATTTTTACCTTCCAGCTTTTGGAGGGAAGGGGAAAAACACTGTAATTGTGATCAGATCAATATCAGTTATAATCAAGGACTTCTGATCGGTTATAATCAAGGACTTCTGATGTATTACTAGCATGGTTTGGAAGAGGAGTAAAATCAACACAAGACATAGTGCTTCTATAAACCAGAGGGGGGAAAATTCCAACAAAAGCAGGTATTACTAACATCAAAATAAACCATTAAAGATAAATCAACTTACGCAGCTCATCGAAATGTGTGTCTGTCCCTTCAGGACCAGGAATGGAACACACAAGCCTGGCTTTCAGAAAAGTTGTCCACTTGTTTATTAGGCTTCTTTGGCCTCCCATATCATTCTAACAAAAATAAAATTAAATTCCTGAATATTAAAAAAGTAAGGGCTTGAACACACGACAGCACAGTATGGACTGTGCATCTTCTGTCTGATTCCACAGTTGACTTTAACCACAACATACAATTTTTTTTTTCATTTTCTTTTTCCTAAAAGAGTGTAGGAGAGCCTTTTTCTAAGTAGTTTCTGTTGTTACTCATCAGCTCAGAGAGAGGACAATTCAAATTTTCTAATTATACCCAAAACTGATTGCGAAGTTCCTTCATCAGCTTTTTAACTGGAATATCCATATCACATGACATTGCTCTCTGTGAGGCTAATTTTTCTAATCAGTTGTTCTTCAAAATTCTTTACAAATCAAATAATAGAACAGAACATTTTGGATAGATTTTGCAAAAAAAAAAGGAAAACTATATTCATCAGGAGATTACAATGCAAATACTGCACTGTATTTTTATTGTGTACACAGTACAGAGAAAAATGCATTGTAAGCAAAACCAGTCATATTATTCTAATAATCATTGTTACAGAAATATCAGTCTATCCTCCTGCAACAGGGTTTTTTTCATTTATTTTACTATGGGTTTCCAAAACGTAAGCATGCTTGCCCAAATTTCCTTTAACCACTGGAGAAAGAAAAAACCTATAAAGGGTCACTTGAAATTGGAATGATCTTTCTGAAGGGTAAGTGACCTTCTACTGACTTGGATCAGCACAGGTGTATGAATAATAGATTTTAGAAGATTTAAATTTTAAGAAGCCAAACTAGGAGTTTGCTCATGTACTTCTTCCATGGACTACATGAAAGATCCTGCTGCTTCCAAACACCAGAACTATTTAGGCTCTGCAAGGCTATTTGGCCCCCAGAACTCTTTATCCTAAAAATGGTAAGGGCAATGATATACCAGCAGGAACCAAGAATTGAAACACTTAAAAGAAATGTCATCACCAGCAGTAGGTTCTGAATGATCCCAGGAAGGTGCCTCCTCCCCTCAGTTATAAACTCTGAAGCTTAGGGGATCTGTGCTGCAAGTTTAAGGACCACAAATTTAGCCATAAATATTCAGCCACTGCAGATTCATTAGGAGAATCACTTTTTTGTTAATTCACTTTGCAATCTGAAGGCAAAGTAGGAAACACTGGGTGGTGGGAATTACATGTCATCACCACAGATTGTATTTGGCCCTTCAGGGCTGTATCATACAGGCATTCAGAAAGATGGCTTTGAGTGCTGAAATCACTTCACAAGGAGCAACACTTCTCTGGTAATGCACTTTAACTGCTTTTCCTTTTCATGTACCTGCTACTTTCAAATAGATTAGCTCAGCTGGAAATGATTCCTGTTAATATATGGCCTTTGGAACTTCTGCTCTTACAAGAATTGCTGCCTCTTCTCTTGATTTCCTGAGGTTCTGCCAAGCCTGAAGCTTTGCATCTCCCCAACAGATTTATTACAAAGGTGTCAAAATTAGCAGCCTGAAGCAAATAGCAAAAAAAAAACCAAAATCCCTGCATGTGTGTGTTCTGTTCAAAGGCAGAGCAAACAGACTTTGTGGTGCAGTTGAAACCAAACAACTACAAAGATGCAACAAAGAATGTTAAAACGCAAGGAGTGTTAAACTTTTCCTTCCTCTAGCAATTCAGATTAGCTAAGCAAATCTCACATTGCAGGGATACCACTTTGATTTCTGAGGAATGCTGTGCAGCATCACAGGAGGTGAGATGTCTCTAACTACCTGACTAAAATCTGAAAATAGGAAGAAAGTGTGGAGCAAGTGATGGGGCTGGAAGAGAAGAAGGACCCTTGTCTAGTTCTTACTCCTGTCACTGCAGCATTCAGCTTCTGCAAGAGATGGGAAGATATGTACTTGTGTTTAACCAGCCTTAACTTGTGATCCACCACAGCATTTTCACAAATGCTTATTTCAAATATATCAGCAGTTCCATTGAGTTGTTAAAGAGCAGTGTGAACCAAACACTGTGCTCAAAGGAAGCAATCTTAGCAAGTGCTATGTGCATTAAAGTATAAAATATATGGATTTAAGATGTATCTATATTTGCTTGCTCTCAAGCCAGGACATGATGTTAACCATGTTATTTGAATTTAAGAGGCATTAGAACAGACATTTACTTGGTGTGCTTTACATATCCAAAAGCTGCCAAAGTAACACTGTACACTTTAGAGTGGAGCAAAGGGGATTCAGTGACCAGTCAGCATTCCAAGAGCTACCAAGTCCTTCTGAAGCCAGAGAGTGACAAATTTATAGTGCAGAGAGACTGAAAAGACCTTTCACTGATTTAGACAGTTGCACATATAATATGCTGACATATCCTTCAACATGCTTCTTCCTACTGCCACGGCTGAGCAAAATAAAAAGCACATTTTACTATGAAGATATTTTTGCTTGTGGTTTTGGGGGAATTTTTGGATCAGTAGACATACAGTACTCCTCAATTCTATATGTCATCTCTGTTTAATACAGTGTCTTTCCTTTCCTACAGCGTGCCCAGGATTCATTGAGATTGACTGAGAAAGGCCATGATTTTATCTACATAGAGAATTAGTTCAGACTAAGGAGGTTCAGAAACTATAAGTAGTCTAGGTATGTCTTTGCCCCTCGAGTCTCAAGTAGAATTTATCATACTAAGCTCGGTAAATTTCTATTTTTTTAAGAAAGGGCACCCCTTCCTTACTCATAGAATTTTTTGGTGCACATTAGGTCAGTCTTTGACCCATCTTGAGGCTTCAGGTGCTGGAGAACATGCAGTTGTTCTCCTTTCCTTCAGACCATGTTGATGGGTACTCACTCACTTTGCACTGTATCTGCCCACTCTGGTGGAGATTCCTTGGACCCTCATCATTCCTGATTATTGGTCTCTGAGAGGCTGCACAAAGAACACACTGGCCCAAGTTATTTTGGGGACTGGGCTGCTACAGAGATTATTCAGTAGTAGCAGTGTGGAATGAATCACTGATGTGCTCAAATGCTGTGAGCTGGCTGCAGAGCAGAACATAAGCACAGTAGGATGTACAGGCTGGGTAGTTTGTGGATTAGAAGAATGCATGGAAGAGTTAAAATCATTAAAGCAAAGTCCAGTTATTGCACAGGTGAACAGAAGTAAGGATTAAACACAAAGTCACAGACTCCTAAGAAGTCCATTCAGCTGATTTATACCAAGCAAAGGCTTGCCTCAAGCCTGCTTAAGTAATTTACTGGATGTACTGAAATGATTTTTGACAAGAGATATGGTCTGAATACAAAGAACTCTAAATATTTCAGGGAGATTGGACAAGGAGACAAGATAAATTTAAGTGCTGAGAGAAGGGGAAGGCAGCATGAACAAGCCTTTCATTCCAAAACTACGGCTAATCTTTTAACAGCCAACCAGCCTTGAGTATCTGAAATCTTATCTCCCAAAATATCACTTCTAAGCACACCAGATTAACTGTGTTTACTATAAACTTTGTTACTGGACAGATGAAGGCACTTAGGGACTGCATATTTCATTTTGAATATAAATAAAGCTTTAATTAGCACTTACGGCTTTGTAATCTCACAAGCTGTAACAAATACCAACACTTCTGCCTGAAATACCTTCTTTTTAACAGAAAGAAGTGCCGGTAAAATCTTGGTTACTTGTGCCTGTCTGAGTTAGAAATCTAGATAATTGCCAACTAGAAGGGGGGGCTGTTCAACCTGTTACCTGTTGGGGAAATACTACCCCAAAATATCACAAAAAATTATAACTACAAATTACTTAGGTAAATGGGGAAGTAATCCAATAGGAGTTTAATAAATCAGGTAGACTCTTATTAACAGAAACCGTAAAATTTCATCTCTTTTCATTGAGCTGGTTGCAGAAAACAATTTGTTGGAGTGAGAAATCAGGTTTCTACCAAATTACATTGAGAATTCAAATATCAGATGTCCCACTTCCATGTACATAGGTAATTGTATGGCTTTCGGACATTCAGGAAGACTGCTGTTTAAACGGCACAGTGTAAATTTTGTGAAGTAATTTAAGGTCATGTCATACACCTCTCTTGGGAGTCTTCCATGGAAATTTCAGTTTTCTGATCTGCAATTCATGTGCAATTAAGCAAAAGAACTTAATTGCAGATTAAGTTTTTTCAAATCATCTAGCTAAAAATAAGTTCACATGAGAATATAAAAGCCATCAGAAAAGATACTGCTCTATGATCAAGTGATTTAAAAATCAACTTATATTAAAGACTTTCTGTCATATCTATTTCCTATTCTGTTGTATCTGGTATACTATATAAATACAGCTTCATTAAAATGAACAAATGTTAGTCTTGGAATCCAGTAGGCAGGAAAACAGATGGCAACGAAACTAAAGAACATCTGCATCTTTGGGGATTTAAATCTCTTATTTGCTTGTAAGTAACAGTGACAAATTGAACATTAGAACAAAAAGTGCAGTTATCTGAAGAATCAGTCTACATCAAAGATGTCAAACACTGTGATTCATAAAACTTTAAAGACAGTAATTATCCCAAACAGCCTCTAAAAGGAAGAAAAAAAAAAAAGAAAGAAGAAAAAAGAAAAAAGACAATGAGTGGAATTTCTAGAAGCAGGTTATTAATTACAGCCAGTGGCAAGATGTGCAAAAGGACTACCCAAAGAGAATTCCTGGCCTGAATAAAAGGAAATGTTGGAGAACAGAAAGGAAAAGTGCTGAAACTGCAAAAGACCCTGGAGCCTTTCTCTTATTGAAGCTTAGCTATGTGACAAAGCTACCAGAAACAAATGGCATCCCCTGAAGCAAAGCCTTATCTTATGGAGGAAAAACCCTCCAACCTTGTAGCTGACTTTATAAATGGAGAAACAGCCAACAATCTCCTTTCAACTTCTGTCTTTAGGTTCAATTCTTTCTATAATTGTTTTGTTTTACTTTACATATTCTGTCCCCACTCAACTTTGTTAGGTACCAACCTAAGACAGGAAAGTAAAATTGCTCCTTCAGGAATTCAGGTGGAAAATTTCTTGTTGAAACCATACAAATGTAGAAGAAGATTCCTCCCAAGATTTCATCAGGCTATGGGTGAAAATATCAAGCTACAGATGAAGACTTGAGAGAGAATAAAAGCACACTGGCAATATAAGCAAGAGAAAGGAGGCACATGAGACTTCAGAATTTTGACTGCTCTCCTATGTTAACATCAAGTAAATTTGGGGAAGCTACTTCTCCTCCCTGTCTGCAGTTCCCATCTGACAAGGAGGTGGGGACTCTGTTTAGTTCCTGCTCCTCAACCAGGCTTGTTTTCATTTCATTGAGAAAGTGCACTGAGCATGCATAGCTGTTTGGTTCACCATGGAAAATGTTGATTTTTATTTTGGAAAATATTTAAACATCACACCCAGAAGTTTCTACCAAATTATCTTTGGATGGGATTTAGACTGGAAAATCTAAATACACAGCAAAGAAAAATTCTGGACTGTTACTAAACATACCATGAAAAAATCCCCGAAATCTAGAAACTAACAGGCTCAGGTAAAGACAAGGATGGCTTGGGACAAATAAAAGAGTAAAACTAAGCACCATTTTACCTTAAGGCCATGCAGCGATCCTGCTCAGATTATCTCCAGCAGGCATGCTAGTATTAAGAATATTCCACTAGACTGTCCAAATGCTGCCACAAATTAAATGTACTCTACTATATCCACCACTAGGCTGTTCAGTCTAACTTCAGTTGGAATCTGGAGTTAGCAAAGCCTTATGACTAAAGAAATAAAATATGCTACGGGATTCTCAGGAAAATCTACTTAAAATTTTGAGTATAGGTTGTACATGGTTTATTCCAGGGTGTTTGACTTGCCTTTACCTGTCTTTCATCTACATTTTCATATATGCATAATATAAATGATATATATATACATAAGAAATATATAAAAACACAGAGAACAAAATCTTCAGCTTATGAAAGGCAGCATTCTTGATTATGAGGGCAAGTCAAGTAATTAGATGGATCATGCAATTAATGTCAAACAGGAAATCAGAATTGATATGGTTTTAACAGATTGACAGCACTGTGAAACTGGAGGAGTATGAGACCCAGCATTGGGATAAACTGGATTCTTTATGAAGAAATAAGCTTGAATTTGCCATTCAGAATTTCACATTCTTACATCAGAATGTCTTGCATTTCAGGTTCCAGGGATTCAGTAGGGCAGAGCTCCCTTATAGTCAGTGGAAAATATGTCCTTCAGAGAGTGATTTGGGTTGAAGATGAAAGGAGTCTTCTTCCAGGAACTAGTTATCTGCCTTTAATGAAGGAAGGGCATGCCTGATAATTAGTTTCCCCACTTGGATATATACAAGTGCCTGAAGTCACTAGCATGAGATACTGTGATCACAGCATTGATAACCACAGGTTGAGAGGTGGGAAGGGCATGAGACCAAAGAATAAAGGTAGGTCATCATCTTAGAGAATCCTTTAGAATCTGGAATCCTGAAATATCTGCATTTACAACACTGTACTCAATCAACAATAGCAAAACTGCAAACCATGGTACATTTTTATAGTAAATGTACTGACAGGAAAAAAAAAAAGGAAGATAATTCAATCATGTGAAGAAAACTTCAAAATCAGAAAGTTATTATTTGTACTCTTACAGATATTTGAATATCTGGGCCAAAGCACTCACAAGTCAGGGACTTTGGAATAGCCATAGGAACTTTTAGAGGCTTCCACTTCTGAGTCAAGGTGTACTGGCAGTGTCTTATGCAATGTCTCTCTGGCAACTAGGATGACTTCCAAAGTTTGCTTCAGAGGTTGTGCAGCTGCATTTCCATAGTCCAGTTTTTAAAGATCTATCTTGACACTGCAACTTCTTTCTCACTTTCTCTGAGGTTCAGTAAAATTTAGTCACACCTCTTTACATATAAGCATATCTTACATATTTTTGCATCATCTCTAAATAATGATTTCCACTTTCAAAACACCAATTATTGAAACACACCCATGAGAGACAGAAATTTACGAAACTTCCTATACTTATATAACCCTTGCCAATAAGGAAAGTTGGACCAAAAGAGCTGATGTTATATCTCTTAATCCATCACAGTTAGAAGCAGATACTCTATGGAACTGGACAATCTCCAACACATCAGCCCTTAAAAATGAAATCATCACGATGAGCATCTGCTTTTCTACATAATTTGAAAACTTTCAAATGACACATAATGTGCAAATATCAAATTTGGAAGTCCTAGACGAGTTGGCTGCCAAAGGACTCATGATGGCAAAGACACTTAGTGGGCAAATGAGGGCCAAGGTTGTTCAAGGGATGACTTTTTCAGAGAGTTCTTATGCATTATTATTGAGAAATCAAGAAAAATAAAAATATTTCCCATGGCTGGACTTGTGGGTAGGCAATATTACGGTGACAAAGGAGGTATGTAAGCATGTAACACACAGGAAGTTAAATCTCGTCTGGAATGAGTTGCCTCCAGAACTGGAAGCAGGATGGCTGCACGAGCATGGCTCTGAGCCCAGATTAATTAGCCCTGCTGAGAACATGTGAACATGGCTATTTGGCTTCCGGGACCTGGCTAGTGCAGCTGAACGGGAAAGCAGCACACTGCCAGGACAGCTCCAAGGGCTTTGGGGAGAGATCAGTTATCTACACAACACAGAAATACCAATAATGATCATGGGCCAGTTATCCCTAGCCACAGTAAAGGCATGGCTAGACTATATCCAGGACAAGAAAAGCATTCACACACCAGCAGCCCTGTGGCAAAGCCCGTGGAAACTCTGGACTTGGAGCTGCAGAGGAATAGCTCCCTCCTGCCATTCTGGGAATACAAATTGCTCTAAGCACCAGACAGAAGGCAAGGTCACAGCCTTGAACTCTGCTGATGTTCATGGCTTTGGAAATAAATTACATTACCCAAAGGTGGAATGCAGGGTGTGTCCGGGGCTCTCAACTCAAGAGCTCTTAAAATGATTACATTCCAGTGTGCTTAGAAAGTACAGTTTAACCAAGAGGGCTGTGCCTAATTGCAGTATTCTTTTCCCCAGGTACAGCTTGGTATATATAGGGGTGGAACGGTATTAAAAAAAAGAAAAAAGGGGGAAAAAAAGAAAAAAAAAAAAGACAAAGAGCTCACTTGTTCCCACTAGAACAAAGGCTGCTTCTGGATACCAAACACTTTGGGAAATATGGGAAAACATCAGGGGCTGAAGTCTGATTTCTTGGCAGTTGAGGTCTCGGAAACCAGCCTCTGAGACTGCAAGCTTTAACTTTTGCAATACATCACCAAAACTATTAAAGAGAAGCTTGTAACACAGCAAATGCAAACCGCTGTAATAATAAACAGGATTTTCATACTGCAGCAGAGAGACTACTGCTTTTGGCTAATTTCCACTTCATTCCAATAGGATGAGGTTGTAACTATGAAAAGATGTTTCTATATAGATAACAAACAAACAAAAGCTCCAACAACTTTCCTCCCTCTTCAAACCTTTTCTGTGACTCCTGTATGTTAGATTTTTATTTCTCCCTTTATTTGAGTGGGGAAAATAAGAGGAAAAACTGCCTTTTTTAGGGCTATACTTGTACATATATGAGGTTGTCAATAAATAAAATTACAAGTCTGCCATCACTGAGGGGTGAATATGTACAAAAATGAAGCTGACTTGCTACTGAACTACATAGGGCACAGTGCATGGTTGCTGAAATTGTATTTTCTTTTCAAAATCTTCCTCAATGTGCAATGACTGTGTCCTGTCTTCATCTGATGCAAAGTGGTTCAGCATTGTGGGCTTGAAGACAGTGTAGCTGTAAAAGCTCATGCCTGTGTTTCTAGAAATAGGAATAAGTGGATCCATGCTCCTAAGAAGTCAAGGTTTGTGTGATCAACTAATATACATATGCCTAACTGCATGCATTTTTAAAAATAAATAAATTTTGCTGGCTAAAATAGTAATTTTTATTTTTGGTTATGGCCTTACATGAAAAGAAAACCAATAACCTCAAACATTGCAATTTACTTAAGTATGAACACACCAGGAATAGGATCAGGTACTGCAGACAGAGCAATGATACTTCTTCTGCCTTGCTCAAACCAAAACCAGGAAATGCCATTTGCCATGACAAATGACACAACTGGCTCTGAAAGTGACTGTTGAAAGCAGCTCCTCCCCAGGCCAGTGACACAGCAGAGATGATGTAAAGCCGAGTGAGGCTGTGCAGGGCTGCAGCGGCTCCGCTCTTGCCGCACAGGCTGCAGGGCACGGGGTGCAGATGCTCTGCTGGACAAGGGACAAGTGACAGCTGCTGGACTCTGGGCAAAGAGCTGCCAGCAAGAGCACTGCAGTCTTCTGGGTCTCAAAGTAGCTGGGAAAAGGGAATGCTTTCCAGAGATTTTCCCTAAGGGAGGGGATCACTGAGACCAGATTGTTGAACCCTTGGAAAATGGCCAAAGAATAGGCTGCATTGACTAAGCTTCTTACTAAAAACAAAGCCTGTTCTAATTTCAGCATGTGTTTCTGGCATTAATGGACAGAAGCCCTAAGGCATGGCAAGGTAGAGAGCAATCAAGTTCCAACAGAAAAAAACTGTGTTTACACCAAGCAAGCTACTTCAGAAGCTGCTGAGCTCCTCCCACATACTGTTATTCTTTGCTTAGCAGGGAAAAAAGGCAAAGGCTTCACTTTGTGCAGTACAGATCACATTAATGAGACAGTGCAATTAGAAATTGTTGTTATCAATTGTTGCAATCAAAGGCATTGTTCCCATGTCAGAGACAATTAAGCACAGCAGATGTTCCATACCACAGCACACATCCAAAATATCTCAGTCCATGAACAGACAAATCTATTTGTATATTTAATTTATATCAAATACCCATAATAATTCTGTTATATTATAGTAATTAGAAATATATTTTTTAATTTGTTGGTAATTAAGACAAATATAAAAAAAGCAGGAGTCTGGATTATCAAATGAATTCTGCAACCCGTGCTCAATAAATAAAGAAGACAGTGTAGAACCATTAATAATAATCACCTTGCTTATCAGTTTTCACTGTTTTGGTTTGACTACTAAAAATAAAATTCATGACATTTTTCCCGTTAACATGATGACTCTACAAATACATTCTCATTTGAGGTATGATTATACACAGTCATTAGGATTTCCTTACAATACATTTGCTTTTATTATGATAGCTTATCTCCCTTTTTCTCTAGGTAAAGGATGCTGGTTTTCTCTAGCCAATATATCTTAGTTTACTATACGCTCTCATGTGCCTTGGCTTGAAAATGCTGTCTATCAATTTCTCCTAATGCATTAAGTGCTCTCTCATAATCAGCAAATGCCATGTCTAGCAGCAAATCATAAATGTTTGCATTTCCATTCTGTCATTAATCACTCTGCTGCGAAATACCCAACTAAAGATTATCCATTCTTTCGTCTGGCTAAAAATCTGCTAGAGAACTGATTTATGAATGAATGTTTTGTTATCTTAACACTTTAGGTCAAGGACAGAAGTGTGAAATGGCTGTGGCCACTGAAATCTCAGTTGGAGCTAGGAGTTTGCTGGACTGCAGAGCAGCTGTAGATCTACACATCCATACACTTGTCCACTCTTTGTTTTTTTCCAGTGTGTGTTCATAGCTGAATGAGTGCTCTTCTCCCACACACGTCTTACTGCAAATCACAAACACTTTTGTCCATGTACTAATTTTCAAGTTTCTCAAGAAACTGTCAGCAGAGTCACACTGCTCAGAAATTGCAAGTCAGTTCAAACTTCTGAACGAAATCATAGAAATGTATCTACTTGTGTGACTTCTGTGGTGTTGCCAATATCTAATTTATCACGAGATAAACATTTGCTGTAAGGTTATGTTTACTGTTTCACTAATATGAAGGCAACTTTAAAGTTCCATTTTCCTGATTTTTACCAGTGATTCCTGAAGACCCAAAGACAGGATGGGAGCACTTCTACTAACTGCTTCTGTTACTACAGAATAGAAGGACAGAATGTCCTAGGGGACAAGGGACTGGATAGAGCGTGCATTTGACACAGAAATCTACAAACCCTTCTGCCACTGTGGGTAGAGACCTCAGTAAAACCATCGGGCTGCTAAACAGCAAACTGCACTGACTGCTGTCTCCATGTGCAGGAATGATGTTTTTCTTCTCATGTTTTGAGGAGGATTCTACCCATGACAGACATGCTTCCCCAAAAAGACTGAAGCTCATGAAAGCCTAAGTCTCCATATACCACCGAGGCACAAGTCTTTCATAAAGGGCAAACCCAAGCAGAATGAAGGAGAAAGTGAAGGAGAAATCATTCAAAGGAGGTCAGGGCATGAGCCAAATTAGCTTTTTACATTGCAGGAGACCCAGGGTTTCATTCCTCCTGGTCAATGGGTAAAGGATTGCTCTTCCTCCAAAGGGAGGAAACATCCAGGCAGATGTGGGTGTATCTCAGAAACTGCGCATTTCCTCAGCCTCCCCTCACCCCAGCAGGTTATCAGGAATGTGCAGAAACAAATGACTGACCCCAGCCCTCAGCAATGCCCAGGAATGGTGTACAGAGCCAGGTAAGGAATGGGTTTGTACATCCATGCACCAATGGGCACCTTCCACAAAACCCCAATTGCCTTGCCACTGTGTACACTTTGACTCATCCACCCTCGCTGGAAGCTCATGAAACAAAACACAACATTGCTGCACTGAAGGCCAACACTTTACTGTTTGGACACAGGATTATAATTTATAAACCAATTACCTTTTTAAAAGAGGTGTACTATCAATATCAAGTCTATTTTTCGGCAAGAAAATTTCTGATGGCATTAGTAATCAATGTTCAGAAAAATTACTACCGTGGCTCATTTGGTAACAAAGGGGAAAACATGTTTGTCACAGAAATAAACCACACTTGCTTAATTTTTATCAAAAAGATAAGAGTCCTCACCTTACAAACTCTCCCAACTCTGGAAAGGATTGTCTTGTCAGATGTGCCACTATCTTGTGATATTTCTCGAAAAAAGAAGTAGATTTTATCATCATCTGGGTTATAGGTATCGGGGATAGGAAAAGTTCCAATGAATTTTGCTCCTGGAAAGTAAAAAAAAAAGGGGGTTAAAAATCTGAAGAAAAGCCTTAGTACTTGCTGTTAAACTCTGCATTTATGTTACCTCTTTTACTGAAATAAAAATATTATATAAATATATAGCAGCAACTTTCTTACTAACTCAAAGTGAAAATCACCATGGAGTCTGAAGTATTTACTCTCAGGCTAATGTTTTTGTGTGTAGATCTTACTAGAACTTGCAAAACTATGCAACACTGATTATCATTCTCTGTTTGGAAACAGAGTAACTCTCAGTACCAAGTATTGCCTACACAAATCTACCTTACTGCTTCCGCCACCAAAATGAAGCTAAGTAGATTTTCTGAAATCACCTGGTAGAATTCAAATTAATTTAATTACTCATGGCAGCAGTTATCAATACAGAAATATACTACTGTTTACTAGAGATAGCATGCAAAGGAATGTTTCCCACATATCTGTGATACAGCAGCCTTAATGACTATATCTACCAAATCTGTGGAGTTTTTAACTTTTTTTTTGGTCAGGGTTGGGATTAAATGTGAGAGATGGTATTTTTCATTTGGATTTAGATGTTAATTAGTTCTTCCTTATATTATAGTCTCACAAACTGTGAGTTCTGTGGTACTTCATTTAAACAAGCTAAAAAATGGAGCCATATCTCCCTCTCTATGAGGCTTTTTAAGGATAAACTCTTTAATTAAGGAATAATGCTTAAATTATTTTTACTTTTAGCTCAATAACGAACTACTTGTAGTTTGCAATGTGGACTTTTTTATTGAATTATACAATATCACCCAAACCCAGGAAGAAGAAGGTCAAGAAGAAGGACTAGCTTCTGTTTTAAAACTTCTATCTTGTTTTATACATATTACTATTTCTAAAGCTTTAAATTCTATGTTTTTTACTATGTGATATTACACACTTCTATTCAAACTATACACTAATAATCTTAGTTTTATCATCTCATTTTGGAAATTTAATTTACAGCCTGAGGTCAAATGTATTGTTCTCTTGGGGGACAGTGTTTGTCTACATAGAAAAGTCTAAAATTGTCAGTAACCAGGGTTCCAACACAAATCCAACCCAGTGACACGCTGGGATTCCCCAGTTAGCACAGCAAACTCCAAAACTGGTTGGTCACTCTTAAGGACGCAGCTCCCCGTGCTTGAAAACAGATTGGCTATATCAAAGGAATGGTTTGTTTGGGTTATTTAAATCTGCTTTTTGCAAAAAAATGCCCTGTTGTGGCATGCTGGGCCATTGCATTGTTCCTGGTCTCCTCCAAGGTCAGCGTGGGTGTCTGCCGGCATTTTGCAGGCGTGCTGCCTGGGCCAAGGTGCTCCTCGCTGCTCCCAAGCCCCTCATCCATGGCTCCAATCCTGCTCTACCTGCTCACTACTTGAGGGCTTTTGTTTTTGGTGTTGGGGTTTCTTGTTTGTTTGTTTCCCTTGTAATTTTGCACTAAAAATCAGAAATTGAAGCAATTCCAGGGTCCATGACTGCAGCAGGGCAGCCAACAACCCTGCCTAGCACCAGTGAACAACTACTTGGGGCAGTGATTTTCAAGACATTCCCCAGTGTGCTGCAATAGAGGAGCTCTTCTGAGGGCACTTGGATCAATGATATTTTTCTTTAAACAGAAATGGCTATACAAATACAGTGCAAAGAGACCCTTGACTCTAAAATACATTCTTTCAGCAATAAAATACACAGTCTTTGTCCCCCAGTATCAGGCAGGCTGCAGTAGAAAGCAATAAGGAGGGTGGTGTAAGAATGCAGAGCAAACAGAGCACACTGTTTATATGGGGGAATACTATTATCAGCTTTCAATATATCTCCATGCCTTTGTCCTTTTCATAATGGTTGTTATTTTATATTAGCCTTGAGGAATTTTCACCATGAACTCCACAGTACATATAGAAGAAAAAGAGAGTCCTTGATTCAAAAGTTTGCAGTCTGAGACAAAGGGCCTGAGACAAAATGGGATGTGTTTAAGCACTCAGTGTGCACCTTTGTGACAGAAGAGTAAATTTATGGGTGAAAATAGTCACAGTGCTGCTTCCATTTTAAACCTTTCTGACACTAGAGAATGGTGTCAGCAGAAAAACTGAAATCATGCAGGCATCAAGATCTATAAATTTAAGTTAGGATTTCAAAATGAGCTTGAGGAAAATATTCCATTACCCCTCAGGGCCTGTAAGGCGACTTTGAAGATTAGATCTCTAGGCATGAATAAATACATAAATATGCTTCTAGCAGGGTTTCTTAAATATGTGGTTAGCAAAATAGCCATTTAAGAGGAAACCTGTGAAATTCTTCTATTCCATGTTTTTGAAAGTCACATCCTTTTTTTTTTCCTAATCCACATTCACAGAACAAAACACTGAATGTATGGGGGGGTTGAAGATTAAACTTCATTGCTTTCCTTGGCAAGCCAAATGCAAAAATAAATGTCTCAATACCAATTCCCGGAACAGATTTAGAAGAATCTCTGACGAAGTAAAGGAACACCAATATTTAACAATTTTGAATCACAACTGAAAACACTGAAGTTTAAACTTAAATTTGAACAGAAATACATTGCAAAAGATATAAAGATGAAGTGAAAATAATTAAATGGAATAGATTATGATCTCAAAAGCACATAATGTTCTGTAATTGAGATCTTTGTCTCATCTTTTCTAACCCATCTATCCTATCCAACATATAAAAGTGCATTTAAAATAATTAGGCTTTTGGATTCTTTTCATGGGAGAAAAAATGAATTATGATGATTTTAAACTACTGTTTGTTTTTCCATAGACAGAGCTACGCCCCCTCACTATTTGCTTCAGCAGAAGATCTTCCCCCATGTTAAGTTCATGGCCAGATTGTACATAACCAAACTGGGGATTAATGGCTTCATGAGCTCTGGCAATAGATGGTACATGTGCTGCTTGTGCTTTCTCCCCTGTGGTCTGATAGGAAAAGCTGACACAGCTGGTTCTTCACTGCTGGGGTGGCTGTTGGTTACCTGCTGGCCATCACCCCCTTCTGAAACCAGCAGTGATTTTTGGCAGCGCAACCTATGGAGAACTTAGGCTCAGAAAAAGAGAACCACAAAGCAGTGGCTGTCCCAGGACACAAAGAAATGAAAAAAACAACCCGAAACAGTGGGAAGCAGCACCTCTGTGTAGTTGGGCTGCCGGAAATACATGGCATGACAGAATTTAAAGGACAGTAATTACCTCTTTTACCATAACCACCTAGAAGTCAAGCTCCAAACCCATTCTCAGCCAGGTTCTCTCAGGGAGGGACAAAGTGACAATGAATAATCCTATTTTAAGACAGATTCCTACAATAGGCGGGGTGAGTCACCCTCTGGAAGTGTCACCTCTCAGTAAATTACAGAGGCAAGCGAAAGGACTGAGCTCAGACAGGATGCTAGCTTTTCCCTTTTAGAGCTAAGGGAGCTGAATCCCATCCAAAGTTCGCAGGATATAAAGAACTCATTGCCTCCAAGACTTTGCCCTGGAAAAGACGACTAAATTGCTATGAAAAAAGTGAAAAGGGAAAAAAAAAAGAGATTAATGCAGTTCACGGAAGCCCTCGTTCCAGCTATGGCCTTCCCTTCCTAGGAAGGAGGGAGGAATGTGCAGCTGTTCCATGGATGCCTGTGTGCAGGGCTCGTGGGGTGCTCTCTGCCCACGGGGCTGGCACAGGACAGACTCGGTTCCAGTGGGTGGCTTTGCCATCCGGAGAGGGGCCACCAGCCCCACGTGCCTCATCCCGGGTGAGACAGCTCCAGGGAGCGGCTGTGGGAACGCCTGATAGCCCAGCCCGGCTCCCCTCTGCTCCAGTGCCACCCTTGCGGGAGGATGAGCACGTGTGAGCCTGAGTCATGGGAAAGATTAGCTGCCTTCCTCCTTCCCCCTCTGTGGAGCTGCTATTCAGTCACTGAGATTAGGACATGTCTTAATTAGCCAAGATAGAGATGCCCTGCAAGGAACTGGAAGGTATCCCACGCATTTTTCCCTCATGCTTTGTCTTTACCTCCCTTCCCTCAGGGAAGGATAATTTTGTTTCCAGAAATGGAATAAGACTAAACTTTAAAAATATTAAGGTGCATTATAGCAAAACTTCCTTGGCCCTCTGGAAGAAAACAAGCTGTACATTTTAGGCTTATCCTAAGTAAAACATGAGTCATGCAAGGCAATAATTCATTTCCAATTGTACAATTATCCAAGTATGTACAACTTTTACTGGAGGTTTAACACATGCTCGGTAAATGGGCAATAGAATTAGGGAAGAGGGGATTTACATGAGATGGGAGTTTTAAATCTGAAACCAAGTAAATATTTTCTTTATACCAATATTGGCTGAAAGCACAAAAGTATGTAATTGGTAACATTACACAATAAACGAGAAATATATTGGCCACGCCATGGCTTATTGCAGAAATGATGCCGTCATTTCAAGTTGAACTTAAAATTTTCTCCAACCTTAAAAGGACTGTTTCAAAATATTAAAAGCACCTAGTTTATGTCTATGCCTCTTAGTATAACACTGAATGGATTGTGTTTGTGAAGTCTTAGACAGAATTGTGGCTGTAGGGTTTTATATGGCTGGAAACAAGGTAAACCTGAAGAATATATAGGGTCTTCAGTGTTTATATAGTGTGGGGCAATTTTCACCTCACAGTCTAGCACGCTAAAGCTGTTTTTCAGACCCAGACATATTAATATACTGTTCTCCTTAGAAAAGTTTCACAAATACAGATGCTTTAAGTGAAAACAGAATAAATTGTGAATCAATCTAAATGAGAGAGGAAAGGCAGACACCCCCCCTAAAACATTTAAACATTTCTCAAACCTACAGTTTATTCTGTTTTCTTGTGCTGTTCCCTTGCCTCAAACTGCTCATGAAGAAACACTAATAAGAGAAAGGAATGTTTGGAAATGTATTTTTAAGCTACAAGTTCTTTTGGACTGGCAACTGAACCCTGTAATGCTCATCAATGTGGATCTATACTAACGATTGCACCAGATGCTCCTCAGGGCCAAACTACAGTAAACCTTTGTTTTTACCTTATTACTGCATCCCTTAGGAAAGCAGCTACCCAGCCACCTTTCCATGCTGAGCATCTGCAGGCCATCAGTGATAAAACTGGATATGCAGTTGCATGGCTAATTAGAATTAGAGAGCTGATTGCTGGAAGGACCCATCATGGTCCACATCAGAGTCCATTTCTGCTCTGCACTGCACAAGAGGTGTGTGGAAATGACAGATGAGAAGGAGAGGTGGGATAAGAAAGATTTTCAGCACAGGAAATGAAACTGGGATAGGTCAGCAGAGTGAGATTCTTCAATCTCCTATTTGGAAAGGTAAACATGACTTGTAAGTGGCTTTTTCTTTTTCTCCTTGTCTCGCAGCAGAAATCCTGGGGTTATGGAGTTGCATCTAGATAGAAGTTTAAGGCAACAATACAGAAGAAGGAAGAGAAGCTAAAGGGAAAAATTATTAAGAAAAAAAAGAACATTTCCTCTTGTTGAGGTCTCAAGGAGTTAAGAGGCAAAATTATCCTTTTTAGAAGTTGTCTGCTGGGAAGACAACTTAACCCTGTGGTCAGCCGGCCCTGGCCTTACAATGCACCCATAATAGTCACACAGGCATCCTGAGCCAGGGCCAGTGTTGCCACATCTTTAAAGACAGTTGACAGCTAAAAGGGGGATGCTTTAATTGAGCAGGGTTAGCTTGTGAGTGAAGTTTTCCATGTTCCTCTGTGTGTGGTTTGAGACTGGCTGGGTGCAAATGCAGCCAGTTTTTTAGAGGGTTTACTAGCTCACAATGTTTTTTAACGGGCAAGAAAAAGCACTGTTTTGCTTGGGAAGCTATTTTAGTGTGCCCTTAGTGGTTTTAAAATGATCCTCACAGCAACAAAGGGTATTTTTCCCCCTGAAAAAGGAAAAGAAAAAAAAAAAGACCTCCTACCAAAAAACGTGGGATTTCTAGTCTGTCGTTTCAACACACTATACAGAACAGCTTCTAACAAGTGATTGGAAGATACAGTTTAAAAAATTATTCTGACAAGACTGGATATAGAAGCATTTCAGTCATGATATTATTTCAATTGTAGGATTATACACAGATATACACATCAAAGACGGAAACTATGATTAAGTCTTATGCTCCCACTCTTCCCTTAATTAGCATTTTCACCTCTGTGACTTTTCTCAAGTGCATTTCTGTTCCACTGAGCGCTTTAAAAAAAGCCTACGTAATCCAAAGCCTCCATGATACAATATCTATATTTATAGTTACTGGACATATATTTATATAAGGAAGGAGCTATTAACTTCAGAGGCAGGGACAATGCAAATGACAACAGCATATGTTTGGGATCTTACCAGTAAGCCAGTAATGTTCAGAAATGTCAGTTCTGATGTAATGGTGGTCATGAGAAGGGCCCAGAGAGCGTGTCAGAGCAGTGTCTTTGCCAAGGAAATCAGAAGCTGTTCCAGCATAAAGATACTCATCTGCAAATGGAAAAGAAATAGGGTTCCTACAGCTGTGGCATAAAAAAAAATTACGACAATTTACATTTCAGTGGGTGAACAACACCTGTGTTTAATTGGTCTATAAACTAATTTAATGCTTTAAAATATTTTGGGTCATATTTTAATAGGGCTTTTGGTTCTGTGAATTTATTTACATTTAAATGAGAGTGATATTTGTAATTATATGGCTGAGAAGTAACATAGTCAACGCCTAATTTTCAGATCTTTTAGGCACTCAGGAAAGTAAATTTCACAGGCTTTAATGGATACTGACCTCTTAAGGATATAAAAGTCTATTTAACCTGAACACCCTGCCCCATGCACCTGGGAGCCATGGTGAGGGCATGGCCACCTGTCCATTCCAGCTACTCCTGTGTCCCAGGACTGCCACAGCCCCAATGGCTTTGCTGCTCCTGAGCCAGAAGAACAGGATGGATGCCTCCCCACTGGAATGCTGCAGCCTGGCCCATTCCTGGAGCAAGGATCTCCCTCCAACAGTTAATTCACAAAGAGGAACTCAGGCACAAATTCAAGGAATTTGTGTAAATGGCAGCAATATGGCCACAGACACAAATCATCATCATTTTAACACAGAGGGGTCTCCCTGAAATAAATGACACATTTTGCTTGAATAAGGCAGCCAGAATCTGCCTCACAAGGACGCTACATCTGTAACACACTGCCCTGAGATTGCTGAAACTGCAATCACTATTTGCTCTTCTGCCCCTTTTGTGGGCAGTGAAAGTGCTGAGAAATGCACAATATTTTGTGTTTCCCTTCATATCTCAGTACTTTTCAAAAAGAAGCAAAGAAACAGTATCACTGTAAACCTTTTTTTGTTTTTTACCACACAGTGCATTTTAAAATACTCTTTTTTCTGTAAAATAACAAGCTTTATTTTTTGCAGAGGGTTTTTTATTTTGTTTAATGACTTACAGAAATAAATCCCTGAAGTTGATAAAAACAAAAAATTTCATGTTCATAAATTATAATTTTATAAAAAGCCATATGATACATAAAAATCCCCTTCCAAAAGGTTCTTATCCAGGTTTTTTGATACTCCTGGGTTGAAACATTTCACAAGATCTTGTAGAGAGAAGCCTTTGTTGAGTGTGAATGCAGAATAAATACCATTCAACTCTGATGTTTGTGCTTTCATTTGTGAAAGATGTAAATGCACTTAAAAAAATAGGATCAAGGAGGGAAAAAAAATCAACAAACCAACCCACCCACAACCCATGATCCACAAGCACTTTATTTGTCCAAAAAAGATCTATCATCTTTCTTTTTACCTCATTATTATTGTTACTTCTGTATTATTTCCATGGCAGTTGTGGAAAGCACATCTTTCAGACAGCATGTTGCCTTTGTAAAGAAAGAATAGTGCATTCTGAAAGGTATTTGTCATAATGAGGGATGGGCAGGGTAATTGGTGTTTGCCAAGTGACAGGCACTGGTGATCGACACATCTGAAGGGCCAACAGAAATTCTCCATCCTTGCTTAGGCTCTGCTGACAAGGCATTTTCAGCACTTCTCTCATCATTTGGTATCTCTCATTCCAAGTTTCTGTAGCGACCTGAACAGTTTTGGTGAGTGGTAATTCATGAGGATGGATGATGAACAGGTGATTTTTCAGTCAAAAAAACTAGTTTTTCAAATTTATCTATGGGTCTACTTGAAGTGATATGTCATGTAGTACTCAGATTACTTATTTCTACAAAGAATGAAAATTACTCAGTTCCATTAACTTACATATATGAATGAAAATATAGTTAGATATTACTTAGCTCATAAATGCGTAACTGAATAAAAAGTGGTCTCTGAAGGATATAAGTAATCTTTACTGCCATTTGGCAGATAAATAAAACTAGATAGAGAGAACTGACATGCCAAGGTTACTCTGCTCATTAATGGCAGAGATGGGAAATGATCTCACCTGAGCTTCAGAGCAGCATCTTACCCATGAACCATACTGCTCTCTTAGTTCATTTGGGAATAAGGTTAGCATCCAAAGATAGACCAAAAACACATTCCCTGGTCAGGCCTGTAACTCCTTACAGTGCTCCTTGCACATTATTGTGAAGCACTTGACACCAGCAACAGTCAAAAAGGGGTACTAGAATACCCTGACCATTAATTTTATCTCACTCAAAAATTGTTATGCAGCAAAGTTCATGTCTTAGCTAGCTAAAAGACAGCAGCTTCTTCATTTCACAAGATTTAATAGAACAGTCAAAGCACTAGAGTGCTACTGAAATTAGGCAATGTTGTAATAAATCACAGAGTTCTACTGCTTGCATTAAAAAAAAAAGTAAAAAAAAAGAGTTTAAGTTTCTGGGACCCCATTTTAAAAATAGACTTCACGCTCATTAAAGAGTACTAGGGGTCTCTGAGAAGAATAAGCACAGGCTTTAATCTATTGTTTTTAATAAAGGAAGTCCTGCCCCATCTGTAGGGTCAGAATCACAAATCATCTATCTTATTATCTGAGAATAAAGACTGAACATTAGTCATATTCCTTTTATAACACAGGGTGACTGATACTTCAAAGCACTGTCACCACTGCTCTTTGGCTGTAAATGAAAACGTCATGGTGCTTCACTCTTATCTTGTATTCATGTGCTCGACGGACAAGTTAAATGAAAATTGTCCAAAGCTATGAACCAAACCATGACAAAAGTAGCTCTTATAGTGATTTGAAATCCAGAGGTCAAGCTGACATTCCTTGGCCCCAAATGTCAGACCACACAGTGCTGCGATGCACGCAGCAGGCAGAGCGCACTATCTGCTGCTCGGCTCCCGGCTTCAGAAGTGGCTACTCGAGTAAATAGAAACCTCAGAAACGTATTTATGGAAATAGTGCATGTCAGCAGACTTCAAAGGGCAGAACATATTGATAATTGCAGAAAGAGGCCCACAAGGGTTCAGACACTCTCTGTCCATGTGGGTTTTTTTGTTGTCCTCTTAAAGGAGCAATGACTGGGTGAGGGTGAAACCGCCTTCCTGCCCGGCTGAGAGGCTTCACTGCCATTCTAATGCCTCTGTTTGTACTGCTGCCCTTCCAGCTCTCTGGTGGCTGCAGCCTGAAGGCTTCCCCAGCTCTGAGGGCACAAACCAGCACTGGAAACATGACCAGTGCCAGAGTAATTCCAGCAGTGGCATCTGCTGAGCCCCTGGGCTCGCACAGAGCCGTGGCAGGTCCGAGGGCAGCACCTGGCTCTGGTGGCTCCTTACCTGCCATCACTGAAGCAAAAGGCTGCTGGGGATCGAAGGGGCACTTCAACCTGCCAGACTCCAGGTTCTGGGTATCCAAACGGAACACCATCTCCTGAGAATAAACACAAATTCATTATTTTGGTGTGGCTACAGAGAAAAACTCACTTGGACAGTCTGTTCTGTCTGCTAGTGTACAAAGTGAAGGTGGGTTAGACCATGCAGCTGTCATCTCAGCATTGATGTTTACAGTCTGTGTCTGTTTCATATCTGGATTTTTTCACTCAGTGTTTTACTCTGTCCTGGTCACTCTATAGTGAAACACAAATCTTAAAGAAAAAACCCAATTATTTTCAGAAAAGAAGAGATGTATTGTTCATTTCTACTCCAATTAAAAGCTGGATTGTACTAAAAAGGCACTGGCTTCTATTTGGGAAAGTGCTGATAGACTGTGTTGCAACAGGAGACCCTGAAGGGATTCTGGCTGACTCTGAAATTTCTCCAGGGACTGCTGAATAATGTTCACAACAGACACAGTTCAGACCCTTTTAAAATGAAAGCAGCATATGCTCTCTCTTATTATTTTTAACAAGGCTAAAGATACAAGAGATATCAGAATAGTTTCTTCCTTGTAGTTTCCAAATACAGTATGATTAATTCCTGGGCCACAGAACAAGAGCGTAGAGGAAGATAAAGGAAAGAAGTTATTTAAAAATTATTGCCAATGTTTTCAGTGGGCAATCAACAACTCAATTCCTGTAGGCATCCATTTGAAGCTTTATTATAGTTTTAATTTGCCAGCAGGGGTTCTTTTACTTGCCCCTTTGAATGGTTTTCTGAAAGCACAGTTAACCTGAAATCCATAGTGAGTCCTGCTGAAGGCAAATTGATAGCTCAGAGGAGTAAAGTGAATTCTCTGCAGGTATAGGGACTCTTCAGAATTGTGCTGCCTTTAAGAGAGGGGAGATTTCCCACAGAAGTGCTTTTAACATGTTTTCCTTTAACATGCTTTTCTATCTACAGTGATATTTAAAATCCCAAGAGCTCAAATCTAATCAATGCATTATAGAGCAAAAATTTAGAAGCTAGTTTAAAAAAAAAATCAAAACATCTTCATGATTTCAACAATTAAAAAATAGGTTAAGTGATTTTAATTATTTTAATTATTCCATATCTCTGCCTTGCAAGAGGCCAGGAGAGTAGAAATGTCAAGCAAGCATGTCCAAAGATGGCCACATAGGATTAGACTTCACAACACATTAATTCAATTCATCCTTAATGCACATCAGATTATAAATGACCAAACCTTTCTATGTTATTGAGGTGCCTCCTAAACTCTCTAGGCTCAGAAGACAAAAGCCCAGGATATTGAATAATTAAGCTCCTTAAGAGAAAAGAAAAATCAATTCCAATCTGGGAACATAAATTCAATTTCTTCCAGCAATCCTAGCTCGTAGGAAGTGGAATTTAATCATCAAAAAACTCGTTACCTTCCCAAACCTGTGGAATATCAGGCAAACCAAATTCTCAGGCTGCTGAAGTGAGCACAGCAAGGATAAAACTAAACTAAACTAAAAATTAGGCATTTTTTTCCTGACAATGCTGGTGTCCCATTGTTCTTTGTTCTAGGATGTGGAAGCCTGAGCAGCTCAGAGAACCCTTGCCTTATCACATGGGAAGAGGCTGTCTGCAAGCCCAGCAGTACTCAGGGGACCAAGGGAGTTACAGATCAACATCAAATATTTCAGACTTCACCCAGACAAACTAATGGACACTACCAGGCATTCACACAGAATTAACCTCCTGCTTTCACTTCAGGCAAAGCTTTCAAAGAAAAGAGCATCCCTTGGAGAGCTGTGGCTAACAGCATCAACCAGGCCAAGCCTCTTCTTCACCAGCCAAGAGAAGTTTTGGCAGCGACTCGAGCAATAACAAGACGAGGACTTTAATCCCCTTTAATTGTGTGATCCCGTTGGGGATTTGTACTGCTTCAAAAGCAGTGGCTGCTGTGGTTTCGAGTCACCTGATCCACAGTGTTTTGCTCTGTGTTTTCACAGCACTGGCACTGGCCAGGAGAGCACTGTGCAGATCCACCAGCAGCTTTCAAAGGTCAGCAGAGCACTGCCTGGCTTCTCAGCCTCCATGAGGCTATCTCAGGGCCTGGCTCTCCCAAGCATCCCACATCTTCCTGGAGAGGTTGTTAATTACCAGACACTCATTATCTGTTATTATAACCCAGAGATTTAATTTTTTAAATTTTTTTTTTAAAAGGTGAGGGACAGAAATAAGAAAAAATTCTAAGTGAATGGATTTCTGGGCTTCAGTTCCTACAAGGAGACATTTTCAACTGCCTGTCAAATTCCTATCACTGTGCCTATCCTCAGCACCCTCCTGCCTTGTCACATTTATCTGGAGAGGCGGTGGAAGGATGATGGCTGAAGAGTGTTTGGGCCTCCAAGAAGGAAAGGGAAAATATGCCTGATGCCATTCAAGGCTGATAAGTCGGTAGGAGGCTGTAGAAGAGCTGCTCTGTCAGAAGAGGCAGGAGCAGTGCTGAACACTGTCCAACCTACCCCTGCAGCTGAGCAACCAGGAGGAATGTGGGAGAGGCAGGACTGGGGGACAGTGAGGGGATTAGGAAATACAATACCAAGATTCTTCTTCCATTTCCTCTCACAAGGTAATTGGTCATGTCTAGCTGAGACAGACCCCTTGTCTAGACTGGCTGCCGGACTGAACAGTCAGACCAAATCCATAACTTCATAAGGTCTGGTGAAAACAACCTTCACAAATGAAGTAGATGAAATGAAGTAGGGCAATGATAGAGTGAATAAGGAATCTTGCTAATGACCCAGAGGTAAACCAGAGCTTTATTTATACCCTTGCTGAGAGCTGTTCTGGTCTATTCAGCTGTGTATTTGATCATTCAGCTAAGAAATCAGCATGACACAAGGGATCTAAAATTTCAGTTGCTTCAACTGGAATATTGAAAGTAGCAAAGCAAAGAAGTCTACAGAATTATTTTATTGTAAGCCAAATTATACACCATATACCAGACAACACCAGGAGCATTAATGGTTTATTAGGCAAAGAACACTACTGTGTAGATTTCTCACAGCTTCAGTCTTCTGTTGCACAGGCAGCCCCTTTGGGTTGGTCATCCAACCCACAGATTGTGGGGTACACAATGACAGATCTCAGTCTGGGCAAGCATTGATCCCTTTTGTCCTTCCATGAGGATCTTCCCTTGATTCCATGTATAAGTGATAGAACAAGGTAGAACAACTTTAAATGAAATAGGGTAGGTTTAGATTAGATATTGGAAAGAAATTATTCTCTGTGAGGGTGATGAGGCACCAGCACAAGTTACCCAAAGAAGTTATGGATGCTCCATCCCTGGAATTGTTCAAGGACAGGCTGGATTGGGCTTTGAGCAACCTGGTCTGGGGGAAAGTGTCCCTACCCATGGCAGGGGCATTGGAATTGGGTGCTCTTTTAGAGCCCTTTCCACCCAAACCGTTCTGTGATTCTTATTCTTTGTCAGGTTAATCCATTTAGTAACTTTAGATGTCATTTCTTATATTACAGAATTTTACCCAGCCTTGAAGAAAAGAGAAAGCTATTTCTATAGCAGCATAGGAAGCCTGCACCACAGGCAATAAGCCAGACAGGTCACATCTCAACACTGTCTGAGAACAGTGCCAGTGGGATAAATATAGCCAAGGTGTGATACATATAGGAGTTAAAAAGAGACTTGCGTACTAAGTGGCTGCTTGACACAACACCAAAATTCCTCTGTTTTGGGGGTTAGGTCTCAAACATTTACCACTTAGGATAGAGATTTCTTTGTCACCAGCAAATGAAAACCAGTCAGCTGCTAAACTTCAGCTCAGGAATATGCCACTAGTGATGGACGACAACTAACACCTCCTCAGTGACCAGACTGCAACACATTGCAAAGTCCTGAGACACTGTCCCTGCACTCAGGCTCAGAGATCCTTTTCAAAGTGTTCATTCCTCTCGTGCACAAGGCATAGGAATCCCTCTGTGGGCCAAGGGAATATGTACATTAAAAGATAGAACTACAAGTTTCGTCTTGAACTCTGAATGTATGTGCATAAGGAAAGTATGTGCAGAAATGACTTACTAGAAAGGAAGACATCTGGGTTAGATGTTCTCTTCACTTAGTTAATCACATGGAAGTGTCATTCCAAAGAACTTTGTGTATTAAGCCTGAGGAAAGTGCTTTGTTCAAAAGTGATATGCACATACCAAATGTGAGAACGAGAGTTCCCGTCTGACCCGCAGAATCCACCATTTACCCTGTTATTTATGCAAGCTGCTGTCAGGTCATTTTTTACACACTCACATGGTATTTTCCAATCTATGATGAATGCTAAACAAGATGAGGGCTGTTCCTTGACATGTCACACTAGTGAGAAAGTTAAATTACCTCTTTGTGAGTTCCAAGTTCAATGTATCCACAGAGAGGGTGAAATGCTCCTGTGCCACAGACATAAACATGGGTCCGGTTGTACGGCTGAAGAACGCGGATAAAATTGGCACATTCTGTCTGTTGGGAAAAGAAAGATAAAGGTTACTATTTATTCTTCTGTTTCACGTTATACATTCTACTAAGTTACAGCCATAGCACTGTTATACTTGAAACTACTGTAGCAGAGACTGTTTACAAAGTAGTTCAAAGCTGTGACAACTACAATTTGACAGTGGCTATCTACCAGGCAGTTCATCAATCAGACTTGCAAACCTAATTCTGCTGTAAGGCTTACAGCCACAAGAAGCTGTGTGCTCACAGCATGGTTTGGAGGGTATCTGTTCAGCCTGTGCTGTAGCAAACAACACCTGCCAACAACTGGGCAGAGGTCATAGAGCCACTGGGTTTGTGTGGCTACCAGTCCTCCTGCCTTTGCTTCCCAGCTCAGGGTGCATTAACAGCAAATATTGCATTATTAAAGAAACTGAGACGGCCTGAAAGGCTTCAACACACTTCCAAGGGTATGCTTTGTCTCTGCACCAAGCACATCTTACTGGTGACTTTTATTTGGTCATTTCTGAGTCCAGTGGGCTGTCCTGGCTCTAGCTGGGCTTGGTCCTTGCTGGGAAGCAGAGGCAGATGCTACGTGCTCCAAGGATGGTACATGGGCTGCTCTATCTTTCCCCAAAATTAAATTAATACAGAAACACAAAACAAGTACTTCAAAGGGAATACACAAGATCTGTTCATACTTTCTAGACATCACTCTACACCTAAGTGAGAGTCCAAAATAAATATTTCCCTCCCAGGACCCTTTCCTTCTTCTCTTAGTATAGAAATAGAACAGCACAAATCTTCCATATACACCACTATAAGAATATTCCTAGCGCTCAGCAAAGGTGTTTAGGTTTTGACTGCTATAAGTATAATGGTAGCAACAAGTTAGAATAAGAACTTGAAATCCTTCAAGCAGAGAGCTGAAAGTGTTTTGAGCTGGAATCTACCTTGGTAACCAATGTGCTGAAGAGAAATTAGGAGAGTTTTTTGAGACAAAATGAGGAAATTTTATTTTACAGCCAGGAAATATTTACATTTATGGGGCTGGGCTCTAGACACATGATGTAATCTGTGCTAAGCAAAACATATAATAAAAGTTGTATTGTATACATGCATGTACCTTAAATATACTTCCTAAAGAAATGTGTGGTTCCAGGAAAAAGCCATTGAGTATGAGATTCTCTTTTAACCCTAACTGAAGCTGTCTCTAAGTGAAGTTGATTTGTACACAGCTCTACTTCTCTGTTTCTTTAAAGAATTAAAATGAAGTTACATTCAGGACACTCCCAAGAAAAAAAGAAGCAATTTAATGCAAAAATAGAAGATTTTATAGAAGCATTGCCTGGTATACATTTCTGAGGTAAGTCCATTCATCTCTCAGCTGCATTTATTACACCAAAGAAAAATTTAGCATGACTGCTGCCTGCAATATTGGATTTTTTAAAGTATTAATATTTTAAAAACAATAGAAATGTAATATTATTTAATTAAGAAAAAATACTTGGGACGTTAATTCAGAAGAAGAGTAACAAGAGCTTACTAATGCATTTTGTTCATTTAGTAACAAACACACAGATATTCATAAATCTCAACAATAATAAAAAATATACCTCATACTTACCTGGGCATCTTTCCCAGCTAATTTGCATAATTCTACCTTCTCTTTTGCTGCAGGCCAGTAAATCTGTAACATAGTTAAAATAAAACAAAGATTATGAAGATTATAACCTGTCCTATGACTGATAGAATAATTATTACATGAATTAACAGTTAAAACAGATTTATGCATGTTGAAAGACCTTGCCTGTAAATTGAAAAAACACGACTTCAAATGCAAGATTCCATTACAAAAAGTTAAGAGGTTTTAAATCAACCCCCTGATCTTTGTTTATTTCTTCATTGGCTACATGTACTTTTAAAAAGCATTCTGTTAATCTGGCCAGGGCACCTTGTCACCATTATGTGTTTCCCTCAAAGTTATGATGAGTCAAATCATCTGGAAACTAAGCTGATTGCAAAGCCAGGCAAATTACATTTGTGAAGAATTTAGGCCAGTAGATTTGGCATAACTGTTATAAAAAAATATGTAGCTCTATCTGCCAATTTTCAGATGAAAAGAATTAAGTTCAAAAAACTAAGGATAGCTCAAGGGAAATTTGTAGAACAAAAAGTGCATTTGACAGAAATCAACAGTGCATGGTTTAAAAATGTCACCCATCAACATTAACTGAGTTTACTGAGAAAATGAAACAAGTTTAGAGTAGAATTGTGGACCTTGGATAAGTGACATTAAATATTGATACAGTTTCTCTTTCTTTTTTAATCTGCCCTGAGGAATTCTATAAAATGGGCTTTGATGTAGATGAATCCCGATGGCAAAATACTATCAGTTACTGTAATCCAAATTATGTTAGTGAAGAAATATCAATGAACAACACTACAGGTTCTGTTTCATTGACTTCAATTTAGCAGTCAAGACTGAATATGATTTAGTGTTCGATTTTATTAAATTTAAATAGAAGCTAAATACAAATTCTTCTACAACCGAACTGATAAAAATGGGTATTTTGTACTTCTAATTATGACAAGATGAAACTATCGTTATTTCTCATGACTAACAATAAAAAAAAAACACAAATCACACTAATTTTTAAGCAAATATTGATCAGTACACTGCCTCAAGTCCAGGCACCAGTCAGCAGGTCATTAGTAGTCACAAATGCTTTAGAGTACTCACTCTTTACAAAATCTTAAATAGCAAATTTATAAGAATGAAGAATTATTGTAATATGCATCAGAAATAAAAACACCATCAAGGAAGGATGCACAACCCAATGGCATACAACAGGAGTTGACTGCTGTCATATTCCCTTTCACCCTGCTGTCGGCACCTTGTAGGAAGTGGCTTGACATACACAGGGTCCCACAAGGGTAAGGAAAGCAAACAGCCAGTGTCCTGTGTCAAGTACCTTTATCACTTCTCAAAACCCACAGTCACTGTTTCTCTCAGTCTGGAAACACTCTTGATTTTACTTCTCCCTCTTTCGTTCTCAGTGAAAATGGATGCATTGGATTTCTGCAAGGCAATTAATTTCCTCTCACGTGAATTTAGTTACCTTTCTGATAAAAACCTCTTAGTAGAGATAATGTAGTTTAAGTTACTTAAACCTTAACCCTCTACAGCAATATTTACAAGGAGTCAGAGATAAGACAGTGTAATAGCATTGCAGCATAGGAACACAACTTTGCTTTGCCAGAGCATTTGCTCAGAATGATGTGGTCATAGCATCCAGGTATGAAAATGCAATCTGAAATCAACTGTGCCAGGGCGTGTGAGTGGCACAGTGCACAGTGCCAGGAAAGGACTGGGAATATCAGGAAGGGCTGAAGGCAGGTCCAGTCTGGTCTGTGCCTGAGCAGAGTGGGATGAGTCTCGATAGCAACACAGGTTAAGTTTAAGAAGAAAAGCTGATAAAAAGCTACCAGTGAAGAAAAGCTGATAAGAAGGAACAGATAGAGGAATGTAAGACCATGGATCTCCAAACACATCTAGCCAAGGAGATTTGTCTGAGCTGTCAGCTCTCTTGTGCATAAACTTTATGCCCAGTTCTGCCCAAGATCCTTGAATCATTTATAGGGAAGCCTAGAGGCCAAGGGGCTTGGGGGATGTTTGGCCAAGGTTTAATTATCCAATTAGAAAGACAAGACATCTCTTTGTAGGCTTTTGAAAATGCCCAGCTCTCCTTGCCATAGAACTGGAGGAGTTAAAACAGAGACATCTGCTTCAAGGCATCAGAAGTGTTAATGGACTTGACTTACCCCAATTCTTCTACAGATTCCTTCATGGGAATTAGTGTTTGTCCTACAAGGCTGAAATCCACACACCCCCACTTCTATGGTAATTGACCACAGACAATTATATTAAAAAATCAATTGTTTTACTCTCTAGTTACTCAACAGCCTCAGTATTTAGCATTATATAAGGCCACATTAGACAATGAAAAGTGAAGCTAAGTGATCCAACTTGAAAATCAATTTGCAATTATATATGGAGTAGTAAAAGTGATATTTATTTGCTTTACATATGAGAAATGAGAGGTTCCCAGAAACTGTCAGTTCTAAATCGCAATAGATCGAGAAAATTGCATAATAAATTATGAGTTGATGTGCTGAGCAAGAAAGCATAAGTCTCATTTTTTATTACAGGACATGCTGTGTAACAGTACCAGAGGTCTGGTTCTCTCAAACACTGACACAAATAATGTTACACATCTGTATTGACTTTTCTGTAGGGGGTGAAATTAAGTTTTACTATTATATTTTATTCCAATGAGTTATTTAGTTTTACAATTTCCCAAAAAAGTAAGACTGCATGCTCCTGTATGCCCTGTTAGATTCAAAATCATTGAGCTTTTAAATGAAGCTTTGAAATTGTTTTGTTTTTTTTTTTCCTATTTACATGCTTTATTCACAATGCTAACAGCTTATTAACAAATTCTTTTTTTTCCCAAATTCCTCAACAAGCACAAACTTCAAGGAATAGGAACAAAAAAAACAGATAACCAGGCACTATATATTAAAGGTGACAACAACATTGATTTAAGTTATAATCATTTTGTGTTACAAACAGTATAAATTATGTCTTTAATATATTTTATAGTTGCATCTGTATTTGAAGTGTGTGGAGAAATCTTAGAATAGCTTAGTGGAGTTATTGAATTTAAGGCAAGAACGCAACCAGTTGGAATATGTGAACTATATACTTAAATAGGATTCTTTTCTTAATCTTCAGTTTATTTTCCTTTTAAAATAGCCATATCAAAATTCCAAAGGTTGGCTACTGTCATGATTTCCAGCTTTTATCTTCTATTGCCCAATTAAAACAAAAAACAACCTTACCATTACTTTTAAATCATTCTTCAAATATTTTCTTAAATTTAGCAACAGGAAAGAAATTAAATTCTCCTAATAAATGAAATTTAATAAGCTCTTTTCTATCAGAGAGAAAGAATACCTCCCAGGAGTATGAAATTAAGCAGTACATAAGCGTAGGACAGATAAGGTATCACTTTAAAGGGTAGCTGGAAATTGATTTTTTATTAAAACAAAACATTTAAAACCACAAAGGTCTTTTCCAAATCAGGAGCAGCAGATTTCTAAAAGTAACATTCTCATGTCCACTAAATACTCATTTTTACTATAAGAAAGGAATGAAAAGGAAAAGGAAAGCAAAAATTTTTTTTTAATGTGTATTATTTATATATATAGATATGTAAAAATTGGTATGTGGATGCTATATATATATATAAAAATATATACACATGTATGTATATACCTATGTGTGTGTGCATATATATATATTTTTAAAATATATATATATATGGATCCACCCTTTTCATTCCAAAAAGCTTTATTTCAGCTGCTATCTGTCATGCATTAATAATACTGGCATTTTACTCATTTTTCAGTATCTATCTTTCTCTATCAGATTTTGCTCCTAAGCTAACACTTCTGACTATAAACCTTAGGAAAAGGGATTCTCAAAAATAAAACATTAAAGTCTGATGACAGAAAAAAATGTTGTGTGAAATTTCAGATTTTTCAAGAATCCTTTCTAATTAGGCTTCTAAATCTAGGATGATGCAGGACTTCATAAAATGAGTGGAAAATGCTATATATTGTCACAATACAAAAGAGGAAGATCTTAAGCTACCTAAACAAATAAAAAACCCATTGGCCATACTTCATCTGTTTTTAAGGTTTCAAAGCAAGTTTTTAGTTAGGGAAGAAATAACACACGTTTCCAATGAAAATGGAGTGTGGTAGAGAAGAAAATATACCTTGGTAAAGAGATATTGGTTCAGTCTAATACTGCACTCTAGTAAACCAGGTGAAGTACATTAAGGTGCTATAGATGCTCTACCTCATGGTTCCACTTTAGTATTTACTAAATTGTCTTATGGAAACTGATTAGCTCAGCTGCAAAAAACAGGCACTAGTACAAGAAATAAAAAAGGTCTGATAAGTAAAGAACTCGAGGTAGAAAGTTACTTATGAAGTCCCTCAAGGAACAGAGCCCATCCTCATTCATGTAGCCCTCAGCAGCCTTGGTAAAAACCCAAAATTCTCCCACTACCCATGCCACTGACAGAAAGTTGAGAGGCACCACTAACACAAATGGAGTTAAATTATGCAGAAAGAATCAAAGGGCTCTGAAGACCAGAATTATAAACAGCTAGAGGAAATGGGTATAAACTGCTCATAAATAAATATATTTATATCAGATTGTGAATTTTAAAAAAAAAATTAAACCTGAAACATCGAAGTAACAAGGATCTGTTCCACAGCAACAACATTCCTAAAGAAGTTGCAAGAAGTATCCCAAAGGGCCACTTACAACAGCTGGGTTATGAAAGGAATAACTGCTCCATGAGGTAGGTGGTGCTGATAGCAGGGAGTGAGACCAATTGACCAACATGACTCCTGCCAGTTTCAGGTCCCCAAGATAGCCACGCTTATGCCAGCAGCAAGCACTTGAGTGTCCCATTGAGGCTGTTGGCTTTCAGCAGCCCTGGAGCTTTCACTGGAACCTCTCCCGTGCCTGATGCTGTGCACGTGCTGCAGCACTTCTCTATCAGTGCAGCCCCTGGTACCACACACCCCAAAGTGCTCTGCTAGTGGTGCATGGAGCTCCAGTAGGGTGTGTCCCTACCAGGAGTGAAGGACATCAGCTGATTGGCACGTCTTAAAACACCCACACACTGAATCTGGGACTTTGGATGAAAGGGATTGCTCCCTTCCTATTTTAAAGGAATAAAAAGTGATAAAAGCATTTAGATGAAAATGCAGATTTTAAACGGCTGCTTGATGTAGCAGCAGAAGCCCAGTTTTCTTCCCTTGTTTCATTCTAAGTACTAGATATTCATCACACTGATGCTTGAGGGAAGGTATGCAATAAAATCACAGCTTTCTAGGCATCAAAATGTCTTATTAAGGCTTTGTGAAGCATGTACACTATAACTCAGAAGCTTAGGCTCATTGGTATGGATAAATTCCCCATTTTGACAGTCCCAGCTGCAGTTTCCAAAGAACAAAGCCAGATTGAGTTGTAAACCCTTTGTCACGTTGGCATAAGCAATATACTCCCCCTGAGAAACTCTTCTCCATGAAAAACTGCCCCCCTGTGTGAAAAAAAAAAAGGATTCATGACTTAGCTCAATGGGACCATAACATGAGTACAGTAAAGAAGGCAACATGAGCCAAACAGACTGAAGTAAACCAGGAGACAGTCTAATCCTAGTTTTGTTATTGCCTTACTATATGTGACAGTCAGGTCTCAATTTTCCCACCAGTAAAATGACAATAATGTGACTTTCTTTTTTTAAATTTATTTTCTTGATTTTCTGAAGAACTTTGTAATTCATAGCTCAAAAAAGCAGAAGCAAAGAAAAACAGTGAGATCAAGGAGCACTGAGAAAACATAAGACAGTGATCCAATAAGAATGTCACCCTCTGCAGAAGACAATATCACAAATGTCATTCCCCAATGCAATAAGAGTGGGTGTTCATGGATTGCATCCTGAGAACTAGGACATTTGTCACTGCTGTATACTGACCCCAGGTCACTTCACTGAAAATTACTCCAAGCACTAAAAATTTACTGAATTTCCCAGAAAACACTGGAAGAATTTAATGCATTCTCTGTATTATTTTGTGGAAAACATAGAGTGTTACAATTATCACAGAATCACAGAATGTTCTGAGTTGGAAGGGACCTACAGGCATCATTGAGTTCAACTCTTAAATGAATGGCCTGTACAGGGACTGACCCCGTGACTGTGACATTATTAGCACCATGCTCTTACCAACTGCACTAATTAATGAGAAAATTATCTGATTTTAGCACACCATATTTGTATATTAGTTGTTCTCTAAACATGTCACCTCTGCTGCATTAATGTGGGCAGTATGGAAATCCACAGCTTGGCGAACTGGGCAGATTGTTCTCACACACAAATCCTAACAGGAAGGTCACCCCAAGCAGGTCTTGGTACTGACTCCCACTGTAATTGCTGTACTCTGGAATTCAACATTTTGAAGTCATCAGCAAACAACAGAAGCTGAAACATCTAAGTTCCTCATCTAAATTTCTCCCTCTATTTGAAAACTAACCGGGCTGTTCTTACAAGTTTTTTCACCCAGCTTTCTTTATAGCAGTTTCACAGGGTTTAACTCCCAGAAATACTTAAGAGATCCTTAAAAGCCAAGAATGTATCCTTAATATTGTTACATCTGCCACAGACCTTCACCTGTGGTACTATTTCCCATGCCTGCAACACACATCCAGGAAATAAACTGACCAGAATGTCCATCTCCAATTATTTCATAGTAACAGAAAATTGAATCTCTGATAGATATAATCTGATGTAACAGGAAGGCGGAAAGGGAGAACATGAGGCTTGTTTCGAAGTGATTTACAACACAGCAGGAATGCCAGTGTCAGTGCACAGCATTCTTTATTTTCATGGTGCTGTCAAACTGAGTAAAATGCACTGGAAGTCAGAGGAAAATAAAAGTTGTGTATTTGGAAGACACATTTGTAAGATTCTTAATTTGGCAGGTGGCTGTTAGAGTGAAACCTCACATTAGAACCAAATGGGCTTTAATATTGCATCTCCCTGGGAGAAAGCAACATCTCCACATGCCCCAGTTCTCCTCTTAAACTGATCTCCAACACAACTTAAGTAGCAGCCAATACTTCCATCCTCAAGGGTATTCTGAAAAGTGCATTTTCATGTGTACGTTATGAGCACATGTGAAAGCTTAAAGAAAATATACCAGATGTTAATTTAATTTACACTGGATGAAATCTTAAAAGGCTTCAGTGCTTCTACACTTAATTTTCCACAGTGTAACCACAGAATACTTATGACTACTGTCTGTTTCTTCTAAAAGGAAACCATACACCAGGATTTTTAGGGTAAATGACATTGCTCCTGACATGTTTATCACTTCAGACTAAAAACAAATCCTACCTTTGAAAAAGCCAATGACCAATATAACCAAATGTTTTCAGAAAGCAGGATACTGGTCATTCTTTATAGCTAAACACATGGGTAAAACACGAAAATGACAGCGGATGTTTATGAAAACATAATTTATGGCAACAATGCAAAAGGAAATAACAGAGACACTCTCTTCCACCTAGGACTGCTGTCCTTCTGGATTCATACTGCTTTCTTCACGTTTCACTCCATCTGTGCTTTTGTGTCTGTAAACACTTTTCAAAAGCTTTCACTTTGTCTACACAGGTGCCTAAATTTAAGTCTGTCAAACAACTTTGTAGAATAAATAGCTCCGAGGTAAGACCCCTCCAAGGGCTCGCAAGCACAAAGGCATCACCTCTGCCTCTGGAAGTCCCTAACCTGAAGTTTCACTGGGTTTATCCCAGATTATCCTGATGCCCCACTCTCCTAAATTTAGATATCTCCAGTGGCTTCCACATGGCTCTCTGGCCTTCGATAATATTTCCTGGAAAACTTTTTCTTCTGACAGGTCAAGAAAGCTTCACTCTCAGACTGTCTGCAGTTTTGCTGACAGGCAGGAAGCTAACTTCCTTTGAGCTATAGAATAAGCAGCAGATACTTTTTAAGAAGGACCAGCTTGGAATTACTGTGTTTCAAGGCTGCAATAAACACCTCAGACTCTGTATTCCTGAGGCTCAGGCCTGATGGCAAGAAGCAAAGCCTTCTTTCAGTACTGGCTGAATTCCCACTGGGTTCATTCCTAATTGAGACCACGCTTATATAGACTGACAGAAAGTTTCTCAGAGCAATGAATGTAAAATTCTACTCCTGTATCTCAAGGGTGCTGTTTTACATAAATATGCATATGTATTTGCATACATGTTCCCCTTCCTGCAGAGATGGGTGGGTCACACTGCAAATAGTGCTGAAATACAAGCCCACTTGAAGTGCTGGCAAGCACTGGAGTTATAGAAAAAAATTACTTGCAGCTATTTCATAAGCATTTACCCAGCAGATAAATATATATTTGTGGATATGTATATTTTTTCCTGTAAAATACAGAAAATAGTCAATACAAGAGGGCATTCAAGGATGTCACAAGACAGCTGCACATGCCAGAAAAACAGTAGCAACTACAAACCAAGGATGCTCCAAGCGATGATAATTTGTGACCCAGAGCCAGTGCACACTGGGACAGATGAAAACAACTTGTTCCAAAGCTGCTAGGGGGGATCTGACATGTTTATCTATTTGGCCCACATGGGGCTGTGTCTTCTAGCACTGACAGCTCCTGCAGGTTGGCAGCTTTTCAAAAGCTTGTCAGGCCTTGATAGCATTCCTATTCCTGCGGAGCTGGGCGGGTCGCGCTGTGGATCACACCGTGATAATCGCGCTGACATGTAACCCTGTGTGCACTGTTAGCACAGCCACAGAAAGGGGCACCAGTGCTTTGCAGCTATTTACCCACTGTTTACCCAGCTGACAACATTCTGTATTTCCTATTTATTTAGTTTAAGGAGTAAAATAGAAAAGGCTTTAAGCAAACTCATGAGAAAATTCAATGTACTGAAGTAATGTTTCCAGCAGGATCCCAGAGCCTGGTGTTCCTACAGAATTTCTTCTCCAGCTTTCCAGCCTCTCATGCTATTAAACATCCTTTTGTTTTACACAGCACTTCTGGTGGTAATGGCACAGAGGCCTTCAGTAGAACTGCTTTCTTTCACTGATCATCTTTATTTTACTCATAGGAAGAAATCACAATTCTTCCAGTTTGCAAACAGCTTGCAGAATTTGTCAGGCATGTGAGGATCTTTAAAAAAAAAGACTATGGCACTTGATAATGCTGCTCCACCAACAGAAGCTAAAGGCTTCTGTACAGGATAACTTCAGAAAAAATATATCCCTGCTACAGAAACATGATTATCCATTGCTAAACTTTATATATTTATTGACTATAATCACTTTAGCTTTCTGCATTTGCCTGTCATTCTGGAAGACTTGCTTATTACACTGTGGTACTTACTGTTGTTTTGTAATGAGGTTTGCAAGCACTGGAAACCGGACAGACTTTTTTTTAAGCTGCCAGCTAAGGAAGTTTTCAACCTATTACACAATAAATTGAATAACAACTACAATGATTTAAGGAATTGGGACTCCAGCAGAACTACTGATTTACTTCATATGGAAAAATACACCAGGAAATAAAGCCATAACTTAATATATGTGAGTCAAATTAACTAATTTAGGTAAATAAATAGGTTTTAAAAAGGAAGTTATTAAATTATATATATGTATACATTAGAGAAGGGAGCAGGATACAATGATTTGGATGCTTCTTTGAATACTATTCCAGAAATGTCTTAATACAGAGCTTCAGACTCTAAAATATAATCTTGCCAAGTAATTATATCCACATATGAGAATAAATTGTTGGGGATTCTGACTTGGCTTTTGGAGGTATCAGTAGCTCCTAACAAAACAAATATCTGAAATTAAGAGCTTTATTAAAATAAGATGAATCTACCCAGCACAGAGCATTCAAAAGTTAATGTTCAGCTTTGTTTTAAGGAAATGAAACCCTAAACTATGAACAATCTTGCATTCTAGTCTTAAAGTTGTTATACCTCTCTTCCCTCTTCAGCTTGCTTTTAACACTCCTTCCTCAAAGTCATTAATAAACACATCATTTACAGGCAGAAACTTATTATTCTAATCAATTTCTACTCATTTTAGTGGCTGTGTATAAGCAGATTATTTTTTCCAGACGACTCGTACTCCAGAGGAGTACAAAGGACACACTTCAGACCCTTGTAGTCCCAACATGTGTGGTTTCCTCATGCTGGGAAAGCCTGGAAGCGAGCCGCCTGGCGCGGCGCCAACCCAAACTACGGTCAGTCTAAACACAGCACCGGCAAATGCTACTTTCTGACACTTCCCTGCTACTGTATCCTCCAGCATCCTCCTCAGCACTGAGATTTATACACTGCTCCTCACACTACTTCCTTCATCTCATCCCTTCTCTCCACTGACAAGATTCAACCAGCCAAGAGCAGTGGAATTAAAGAGAAACACTTGTGTGATATTGCCATGTGCTACCTGGGCATTTATGCAAGAAGATACATTTATAAAATTGTTGAATGTCCATGGAGGCCTTGGAAATCAACACACCAGGATGCTCTGCAAGTCTTCTCAAGTCAGTTCTTCCCACTTAGATATATTTTGCCTCATATGTTGTTTTTTTTTTTTCTGAGAAGTTAAGTATTATCTGAATAGTTAAACTGTTATTAGTTTACTACTAAAAGAAGTAGAAGTATTTGAAGCTGCACACATATTTATTCTAGATATGCAAGTGGATAGGAATTTCATTACCTCCTTTCAGGTTACCACAGATATCTAAGCATACATTCTCTATTCTCTTAGGAAATGCAGATTTTCCTTCCAATATAGTCTTTTCTCTGTAACATCTATACCACTGTCTGACTACAGGTTAGGTCTACTGGCTCGGTGTTCTGCTCTTCTTGGAAAGCACAAGGTCCATAATGATCAGTGGGGGCTTGGCCAAAGGCCAAATGTCACCAGCTTGGACTGAGGGGCGGCTCACGCAGGGTGCTGCCACCTCCAGTAAGGTCTGGGCTCATAAAGCCCCACTGAACATAATGGGAGGTGACAGCTCTCAGCATCTCTCAGGAGGCAAGCAGCATCCCACAGAAAGAGAAGTCTGCTTTTCACACAAACAAAACTTGTTTTCTACATAAAGCCTACACCAAAAATCAATTTGTAGTCTGAAAATTTGCAATTATAATTAGCAGTGCTGTTATTAATGCAATATCCTGAGGGGGTGGTGGATTTTGAGTCAGTTACTGAGATGACAGAAGCAAGTTAACTGCTTGATAAAGCATCCCAAGAAGAAATTTCCTGAAATACTCAGAATCTGAGTTTTACAAAAACTGGCATGTGCAGCATTGCTGAAGTCAAGATAAGGAACAACATATTCTGCCTGGTACTGCATCTCTCCTATACAATGACAGCAAGTGTTGCTCTCAAAGACGTGGGCAAAATAGTCTCTTGTTCCACCTGTTCAGCCCCTGCCTGCAATCACATTAATTCAGGGTCAGTTACCTCTTCAGAGTTGGCAGCAGAACGCAGTAATTTAAAACTCCCCTCTGGTGCCTAAAGAAAATACCAAACACAGCTGAGAATTCAAATTTTCTTCATATCTGGAAGAAGCAGGAAACCAGTTTTCATGTGTTCCTGTGCAAGCATCTGGTTTTCACTCGTAGCAGTCAAGTGCTCTTACAAAAGCTCCAGCTCACCATGTGTGATTGAAATATTGAAGGCTAAATTGTCATCTTATTATCTCAATTTAACACATTGTCACTGGGCCCGGGCAAGGGACTACAGCAGATCCCAGTGGAAGCTTTTCCTATCACTAGCAATTCTAGATATTAACAAAAATGCTAAAATTGCCACTTACATTTTACTATAATTTAAACCATCCAAATTGCCTCTGCTCTGTTCAGTATTACAGTAAAGCAATCCCAGTGATGCCAGGAAGCAATGAAAGAGCTGTCTTCAGTTATTTCCCTCCAAATGCTTTTAAATGAGGAGGGTAACCATGACCAGAGGAGTTGAGAAGTGAACACTCTGAGATACATTTTTCCTGTTTGTTGATATTTTGATGCTATTTTCATGCACTGCAGAGCTCTTCCACATAGCTAATCTCTTGCAGGTCATCAGTCACACAGGAGATCATATAGCATGCGAAATTCAATTGATTAAAGATACTCTGTATAACTGCGGGAGGTGAGATTATCAAATCTTGGTAAATTGCATTGCACAACGAAGCTGCAGTTACCCAGTGAAGAAATAAATAAATAAAAACACAAAACAAAACAAACAAAAAAGGAATTTAACAAAATTTAACTTAGGAGGTAAACTCCATAGAAAGCTCACTGACCTTTTTTACATTTTTGTTTACATCAACCAAGTTCAGCAGGAAGATGTGGTCCTTTGTCCCGACTAGCAGCCGGCCCCTCTCCTCATCTAGCAGCAGGGTTCGAAAATCAAGCCCCTCTGTTGAGCCCAGGAATGGGATGCAGCTGTTTGAAAGCAGCAAGTCTGTGGGAAAACGAAGAAAATCTTTATAATCAAAATGTTTATATATGACTCATCAGTGTCTTTTATAAATATATGCAACCAGCATGGAGTATGCCAGTGAGATAAGTGCAATCTTGGAGCATGTCTTTCCAGAGTCATAATACAGTTCCTGTTAACTTTGGGGTTCTCTGGGGGGTTTTTACTTCCAAATTGGGTAGTATTTACTTTCACAAAGTATTTTCCTATGTAAAATTTTCTTAATAAATTATCTGGATGACACAGAAGAATCAGAAATTCAACATAAATTAGAAACCACGAAAGACAGATCTTTGCAAAATGTGTGCTGTATCTTTCCTTCATTCTAAGAAAACTAATTATGTTTATATTAACATACTCATGGATACACATGCTCAAGGATCAATACCTCACCATATTTGGTCCTCCAAATATAAAGCAGCAAAGAAGGTCAGTGCCAGTCAAGGATAATTAGGAGCAGGAAATAGTGTGTAGGGACATTTGAATATTATCCAGTTCAACTCCCTCAGTATGAGGAGGAACATCTTTTACTAGATCAGCTTGGTGAAAGCCCCACCTAACACGGCCATGAAGACTTCCAGTGATGTGGCATCCACAGCTTCTCTGGGCAACCTGTGCCAGTTACTCACCACTTTCATAATAGAAAATGTCTTTATTATATCCAGTTTCTATCTACTCTCTTCCAGTTTAAAAGTACTGCCCCTTGTCCTGTCACTAAAGGCTTTGGTGAAAGGTCCGTGCTCATCTTTTTTACAAGCCCCCTTTATATATTGAAAAGCTACAATAAGGTCTCCTCAGAGCCATCTTGTCTCCTGGTGGAACAGCCCCAAACCTCTCAGCCTGTCCTTATGTGAAAGATGTTACAGCTCTCTGACCATTACCAGGGCTCTTCTCAAGATTCATTCCAAGGTTCATGTCTTTCTTGAAATGGGTGCCCCAGAATTGAATGTAGGACTGCAGGTGGGGTCTCACCAGAGCAGACTGCAGAGGCAGAATCCCCTCCCTCTACCTGCTGAACACACTTCTTGTGATACAGCCCAGGGTTCAGGTGGCTTTGCAGGCTGTGAGCACACAATGTTGGCTCAAATCCATTTTTTTTTAATTTACCAGTATCCCCAAGTCCTGCTCTGCAGGGCTGCACTCAACCTATTCATCATACAATTTATCCATCATTCAATCTGTGTTGATATCAAGGACTGCCCTGACCCAAGTGCAGGATCTTGTACTTGGCCTTGTTGAACTTCACATCGCTTACACAGGCCTCCTTCTCCAGCCAATCAAGGGATCTTCAAAGATAATTTATTCCAATTCAGTGAGGATGGTATTGTAAGGGGAATATCCAGTAGCAACACCTCTAAGATCCCTATTAAAATCAAAAATTTGACACTAAAGTTCTACTGTGAATTAACAGTAGCTTCAAATCTCTTTAAAAACGTAGTTAAGAAAAAAAAAATGCTCCGTGAAGCTAATGAAAGAATCTATAAAGCTGCAAAAAAGCTAAAGGGCTGGAAAACAAAAATTCTGTAACATTCTGCCTAATGAATACTCTGTGGACTTAATTCTGGATGAGGGACACAAACAACATATAGAAAAGAGCACAAGGATAGTTAAGTCTTGTTGGGTAGTCATTACTTTGGGGAAAAGAAAATAAACATGTGAATCAGTTCTTCCACAAGCAAACACTCCAAGCTAAACTATTTGGAAATCATCAGACAGAAAGGCAAATCCTGTATTTAACTGAACACAAAATTAAGGGTATTTCCACCTTCCTGGCACTGGATGGACAATGAAGCATTCCTGCTAGAAAAGCCAGACTTACTGCAAAAGTCATTTGCACATCCTGATCATCATGAAAATTATGGCCAGTGTTTTGGAGAAAAAGTCCTGAATAAAATAAAGGGGAATAAACCACACCCAAATATTTTTCTCCAAAGTCTCTCACAAACCATATGATAGGCAAAAAGAATATTAAGTTCTGGTGCTGGCTAATAAATAGCACCCTGGGAGGAAAAATATTTTATAATTACTAATCTGACAAACTAGAATATAATTAAGAAAATTATTTTTTGGCTCAGTCACTTCTACTTAAATTTGTGTGTGTTTGTCTGGCTCAGTACAGAGTGTTGTTAAGGTACAATCTGAAAACAAATTGTGTATACCACTCCTATTCCCCTAGGTGAGATTTATTTGGCAGTTCTTGGGAAAAAAAATCTTGCTTCACATTGAAAAATTATTTCCAATGCTGGGCACAACACTGCTATACATCAGTACTGTCCTTTCTTCATATTTTCTGGGAAGACAAAGGTGTCAGGGTTTGTTTTCTAAACTAGTAACACTTTAAAAGATCTGTTTATTAACTGCCAGCAAGATCACTTAGGAACAGCTTACAGTTAACATGGTACTACAAAAACCTCAACCCTCACCTGCAGGACACAAGTAACTAACATACAGAATAGGAGGGAAAATTCCTTCCCATCTGCAGCCACAGGAATTTGATCTAAGGAATGATAAATTATATGCTTGTGCAAATATAAGCATGGGCCTTTGCAAAAGTTTCAACTGCAAAAATATGTGGATTTGATTCTCCACATACATGAAGGACGATGACTGAGACTCCTCTCTACTTCCCATTTCTGTTTTATTTGAATGGAATGATCTCTGAAGAAACCATTCCAAACGGATGTTTCTAATCTGTTGTTTAACAGTCCTAGAATATCTCATTAAAAACCCCACCTAGAAGAGCTACAACAGTGAGGGGAATTGCTGCCTCATGACTGAAATGCCCAAGTGGGAGTGAGCCCTCTCTGATGCCTTGTACAATCATTTATTTCACTACTTCATAAGGAAAACATCCGTAGTACATTCCAGATTGAAATGACAACACTGCACACTCCTTTCTTACTCATGCAGATGACAACACAAGCTGCAAAGCAATGAAGAATCAGGTTTGGCCAGTCATTTACTATTGAGAACAGCTTGGAAGTAAGACTCTGAGCATGACCATTGATAAGATTATAACTGTAACATAACCTAATAAAACTTCACAAGTAAACATTAAAAGAGAGTTGATTAAATTGCAGCCAAATTAATCACTGTTCTCACTCCATAAAACAACACAATCCAATCTTATGCGTTGAAATTTCCCTTCACAGTGAGACATATTTACTATCACCAAGGAAATTACACTGGAAAAATTTACTGTGAAAAGCACATTTCCCAATGATTTTGAAGCTTAGAGCAAGCTGTCAATTTGAATCACTGCATCTCTGCAGCCTGGCTAGCACAGAAACAGCATTATCACAGGGCACAGTAAAAAATTTTGTTACAGGGATGGTTTTTCATGAGTACACACTCAGCACTCAGTTTTATAGTCTCTATTTGCTGTTTTCCTCAAAATTAAATAGTTTTTTCCAGCTTGGTGATTTAGAAAGCATACAGCTATCTCCCTTTAATATTTCACTGCTGAGTGGTACAAACTGGAATAGAGACTGCGTTTTAATCATTTACCACAGTATCTCACTGGACTTGGCTTACAACAGCACGATCATTGCTTACTTAAAAAAAAATCTCTTAAAAAATCACCAGCAGCAGAGCCACAGCAAAAAGGCTTCAAAAGTAAAAATGTCATTCTGTTCTGATAACAAGTATTTGCATTTAGAAAACATATTTAGGCTTCTTAGCATGAAGCCACACCTGTGGTGACGATGCTACCATTCCTCAACTCTAGCACGGTGTAAGAATGCAGTAATGTGGAACCAACTTGGTTGAGACTCAGAATTCCCTTTGTCACCAGTTAAACATTTTTTTTAATGACAAGCCACACCAAAATTAGCAAAAAGGGAACATCTCAACCTCCTTCAAAAGAGTTAGACCTAATGATACCTCTGAAGGCCTCTGAAATTAAAGGCTGTATAATTTTCATATACAGCACAAAACAGAGGTTGCCCCACTTTCCTTTAGGCAGGAGCAAGGTTTTTCTCATGCTGCAGAGTACACATGAAGATTTACGTGGGAGTTGTAGAAATTCTCAACCAAAGTTTTGAGATAAAGTATATATAGCATGACTGAAGTAAATGATCGGATTCCTAAGGTATTCTAAGTTTAAAACTGACCAGTTGACCCCAGATGTATTGGTACAAAGGCAAAGAGAATAAATACTTCCAAAGCACTAAAAATCTCTACTATGCACTACAAGTAAATAATATTTTGTTTTGCTGCATCTCACCATAGACAAAGCCATGCATGCAAAGTGGCTCTCATTGCTACACAAGGTAATATATAGGCCTGGTGGAAAAGATTCTATTAGTAGACCAGGAGGCCTGCTGCAAAGGAAACAGATAACCAAAAATAGAGAAAACAAGAACTTTCTGCTGTCACAAATTTGTGTCAAAACCTTGGTTCTGAGAAGACAAATAAAGATGGATTAAACCACATGTTTTGCAGTTAGGGACTTCTCTGTCTTCATATTTCAGGACTGAATTGTCGACCAGGAGCGTACACAAAATGACTGCATAAAGAAAACTTTTCCAAAAATTCCTAAAAAATTCAGGAGTACTCAGCTGCAAACTTTCAGGCATTTCAGGGCATTTTCACTCTAAACATTTCTATGGGAATGCACAAGAGACAACATACTTAATAGATCCAACATCGCTGTTTGCAAAAAGTCTTTAGTTCAGTTATAGGTAGAGAAGGACATCCTCTAAGATACAGGGGGTTAAATACAAAGAATGACACATTTCAGGCAATTTGAGAAACTTATCTCATTTTATTAACTTTTCAAACATGGATATGCAAATATTATTGAAAAGCAGAAGACATGTCACTATAGATGGGGTTTTCAAATCCTAAACTAAGGGTAACTTTGTAAAATTGACAACACTAAATGGCCTTTTGAAAGAAATGCTAATAAACAAATCTAATTCAAGCTACAGCTACAACTCTAACTAATCTACTGCTATAGCTACAACTACAACTAAAGAAACAACTAAAGCTACAACTACAGAAAAAACTACCACTAAAGCTATAGCTACAGCTACAACTACAACTAAAGCTATACCTACAGATACAACTATGGAAACAACTACAACTAAAGCTATACCTACAGATACAACTATGGAAACAACTACTGCTACAGCTACTACTTCAGAAAAAACTACAATAAAGCTATAGTTACAAGTAAAGCTACAGATACACCTAATTAACTACATTAAGCCCATAAAATGCTTGGTTGCTGTCCTCAAGGCCTTCCAAGCAACCTGCCTTAGGTCCACTGTATACCATTGAGATATGCAGGTGGAGCCAATTTCTGCCTCCCAGACTCGGTCAGCAGCACCGTTGGAACTCAGAGGTGGAGGGTGAGGCCACTCAGAGATGTTTCTGCATAACAAATCCATCTGCTGTAGCACCTTCCTTCCGCAGGAGCAGGAAAGCAGCCTCAGGATTCCCAGTGGCAATTGTGCCAGCTATGCAGATTTCAGGTGGCTGCCCTCGGGTGTGACCCCCCCCAGCACAGCTCTGTGCAGGGAACTCCTCTCAGTGGCTGGAGAGCAGCACCCAGAGGCGAAATCGCAGCTGGCCATACGCTTGCATGGCCTCTCTGTGGGCAGCCAGATCTCGGGCCAGGTGCTCGAAGAGGTTGGGTGGCTCAACCCCTCGCACTGCTGGTGGCAAGCTGATCTCTGCAGGGAGCCTCTCACTGCCTAGCACAAAGTGCTCCAGGCGTTTCAGCTGCAGGCAGCGGTCCAGGTACGCCATGATGTCCCAGAGCCGCCGTGCAAATGCGCTCCTGTGCCACCGGGACAGCGGTGCTGTGGTCAGCACGTGCATGAGCACAGTCTTCCAGGTAGCGCTGGAAAATCCTGTGCCCCTCAGGATGCAGGTGAAGAGCTGCAGGCATTTCAGGTGCAAGCTCTCACACGGCAGCTGCCCGGCGATGTGCCGGAAGAATTTCGCCTCAGCCACAGCGTAGGTCTCGGGCCACGCTGTTCTCACGACGATGCTGGCCCTGGGGAGCTGGCTGCTCCCAGAGACACTGGAGCCGCCTATCTGGGCCTCTGTGGGCTGGCTGACCACAAAGATGTCAGAGTCCCCTTGGCGCACCCCAAACAGCATCTCCACCGTCATGCTCTGCCTGCCTTTGCTCAGCTGCAATCGGCAGGACCGGCTGCAGGGCTGAAGCACCAAGTGCCATGAGTGCCACTGAGGCACTTGCAGCCATGAGCTTCTCACCAACTGGCAGAACCAGTGGGAGGTTTTTTCCACGTCCAGGTAGGAGCTGGTGCAGAGTGTCTCTAGGAGGCTGCGCTTCGGCTTCTGCCGCAGCTCCTTCTGCGAGTGGTGCAGGAAGCACAGCGGCTTCTCTCCCAGCTGCTCCTTCTCGCACGTGCACACCAGCTCCACACGGACGCTGAAGGTCCTTGCTGCCACCTGCCCTCCACTGTTCAGCTCGAGGTGGAAGGCGTGCCCTGGTGGGGGATTCAGTGGCACCAGCACGTGGTACACCCCATCCCACTCACGGGGACTCCAACCCTCAAAGGCACAGCCCACCCCGATGGCTTCTTCAGGCACTGGGTGGAAGCTATGGCTCACGCTGTCCACAAAGACATGCGTGAAGCTCTCCATCAGCTCAGCTATCACTGAGCAACCTCTCTCCAGGTCCTCCACAGGCCACTCTATGAGGTCCACTAAAAGGATCCCTTCCTCATTCCCAGCATCTCCGGTCTTTTCACTATCCTCCATTCCACCATTGCTGCTTTCTTCCTTGCCACCATCACGCTCTTCTTTTTCACTGGCAGCCTCGCTACCTTTCTTGTCTTCTTTTCTAGTCTCCTTCTTCTTTGCCTCTACATTCACATCACCATCTTCTCCTGTAACTTCCTTATTTTCTTTCTCCGTTGCGGCAAAACTACTGTGGCCTGCTTCGTTCCTACGATCACTGCAATCTTCCTGCCCAGTGCAATCCCTGCTTCTCTGTTTGTTGGCATCACTGCTTTCCTGCACCTCCACATCCGTGTCTTCTTCCTCTCCATCTCTGTTGACTTCACCCTCCATTACATAATCGTTGCTGGCCTCACGGCTCCCTCTCCTGCAGCTAAGCCACAGGTTCAAGAGGAGCACGACTCCAGCAAGGACCCAAAATGGCCACTGCTGCAGGGCACCGAAGAACATGGCTTCCCAGCCCTCATCCTGCTCCTCCAGCTCCTGCAGCAGCCGAGCCATCTTGTGGTCCAGCATCTCCTGACGCTCCTTCATTCGCCGGTGCGTGGCCTCATCCAGCCCATCCCCAGCCGGCTGGGGGTACTGGATCAGGCTTTGCAGGAGCACGAAGAGCAATGCTAGTAAAGCCATGGTCTGCAGGAGGACACACAGAAGGGCTTCAGTGGGGCCGCAATGGAGACCCACAGTGGGCGGCAGAGGCCGCAGGTGTGTGGCGGCAGGAAGGAGAGGGCCCCCGGCAGCTGGCAGGCGGCGAGGCCTGCACCGCTGCCCGGCGAGCACCGCGCCCTCAGCCAGGCGCTGCCACGCAGGCCGGGCCCTCCGTGCGGGCGCAGAACGCACAGCCCGGTACCGGAGCTCCTGCCCCTGCCCTCCTCCAGCCCCTGCCCTCCTCCAGCCCTGTCTCCTCACTGCTGTGCCCTCACCGCTTGCCCAGGCTCTACTGGGGCAGCGGCACCCGCGGTGGCCTTTTATAGCTGTCCCCATTGTGACACGGCCCCTGTGCTGTCACAGAACCCAGAGCGCATCTCAGGCCAGCCCCGCCCGCCCTCCCCAGCCCGCTCTGGGAACTCATCGTGGCCCTGGGCACCCAAAGCCCCAACACACACCAAGCCAGACCCATCCCTCGGGAACCTGGGAAGCCCAGAGCTTCCCTTGACAAAGCAGCCATAAGGAGCCTCACACACAACTCTTGTCAAATATAAATCTTGGTCACGTGACCCATGGATGCTCTCGGTATACAAGTGTAGCCTTGTATTTAATACAGGTGGGGAAATTTTTTATTAGTATTATTTTTACTTTTTACTTTTGGTGCAGGATGTCATGTAGGCTAATTCTCTGTTACAGATTTAGTGGGAAATCTTCCTGAAAGAAATCCAGGTTCCCTGGATGATGCATAGGAAGATTTAATACCATCCTAAAAAGGCCAAGTAACTTTATTACAACATTTTGGTGCCTTCAATAACCTATTATCATTCAAACTCTGTTATTCAACACTGTGCAAAATTCTGGTATAACCAGTATTTTCAGAAAGTTGAATGCCTGTTTTTTCAAATTTGTTCAATGATATACCTGTCATTCCCATCATCTTTAAAACTGTCTCCCTCAAACAAAGTTAGCCAATCTCTCTGAATGATACAGAAACTTCTGTCTTTTTCTGCTATCTCTTTGTGTATTTATCTCCAAAGGTCTGTGAGAGATTATACTCCTCACCCCGTCTTTTGGGAACTCACCCATAAATGGAACTGCAGAAATGGGGAGGGAAGAAAGGGAAACAGGATGTGACTCAAGAACCTGAACCGTCCACTCCTAGACTGACTGATGTCCAGCTGATCACGCCCTCCCGTTAGTGCGCAGAATGAGAACAATGATAGGATTGCTGAAACTGCTCTGAATTGGATTTGCTTAACAGATGTCATTAGCAAAAGCAGTCAAAAAAAGAGTTTTGAACCTTCTTCCGAGCTGATGACACCTATCATGTATCTTCCTTCCCCCGTTCTTCCAGGAAAACTGGTTTTGATGTTGTCCCTTCCTTCTTTTTACAAGAGAGCAAAATTATTCGCCAAGTATCACTCTTTCAGTTTTGTTCCCTCTCTTTTTTCAAGATTTAATAAAGTGAACCATCAGCAGAATAGTTCTGTATTTTTTGAACACAATTCTTCTTTTATCCAATTGAGGCCCTTCTGTGACTATGAAAACATAAAAACTGTTGTGAGCTACAGTTTACACTTAAGAGGTTGATATGGGTCAGTTCTCCAAGGTTATTCTTAGTTCAGCTGCTATGTAAACTGTTGGTGTCAGTGACTGGAACCTGCTCTCCAGGACATTATATATATATGTGATAATTATATGACAGAAAATACAACATATAGTTGGATCCGACCTTCATGTTCACTAACTTAAAAAAAGAAAAAAATGTCTATAAGAAATTTACTTGCTTTCCTATTACTAAATGTCTTCAGATTTATATTTAGTTTACTGCACATACGAGAGACTTTCCTTTCATGGACAGCAGTGCCCATCCATCGTCAAGCTAGGGGTATATTTTAAGTCTCAATGATCACTGCCTCCAGAAAGCATTTTTGAGACAAAACAGGCAAAGTAATTTTGCGTAACTATACAATCTTGCAGTAGTACGGTCTTCACTCTCACATAAACACTTCATGTTTTTCCACAAAGGAATCTGAGATAGATTTTTCTGAGAAATAACAAACCATCAAAAATTAATTAAATAACAAACAAGAGGAAAACACCACTTCTTCACTCAGCACATTTTCCTCAATTTTCATAAGCATTCAAATTTACAGCTGCTGATACTACACAGGAGCAGGGTTTCCTCTGGTTTTACTTCTTCCAGCAGAGCAAGCACAGCTGCAAAATGCAAACTCATTTCTAGGCTCTCTTACATATCACAAGTTTACCACATTCCAACCAGTCATAGTTGTGCAACACCCCATCAGGGCACTGGGATTACTGCAGTGTCACAGACAGCTTAAGTGAGGCTCAAGGAGCTGTACAGTTTCAACTATGTTTTATATGGATAATTAAATGATGCATGACATGGAAATAAGCCAGCTGTACTGAAACATAGCAAACTAACTGCTCTAATGCAACAGTCAAGCATCTCATCAGTTATAAAATGAAACAGGTTTAAAGCAAAAACAATATAGAGAACAGAATGCCTGACATTGTAAAGCAGCATGTTCAAAGGACCATTTTAGAACATTAAGCAAGTGTACTCATCCAGACAAATTTTCAAAAGAATTCCTGGCACCAAAATGTTCTCTGTTTGCTTTTTCACCATGTTTAAAGAATAGATCACTCTTAGGGGGAAGAAAATCTTGCGTGCAAAACACTGCATGAAACTAAACAATCCTTAAACGTGGCTAATTTCCATGTGGAGCTGATGATTTAGCACTGTCATCTTCAGCAGAGGAGAAAGAACTGCCTGTCTTTAGTTTACTTACGTAAGATGAAAAAAGTGAGGAGTGTGAATTTGATCTTGCTTCAATTTACTTCAGTGGCCAAACACTAGCCATGACTTCAGTGGGAGTGCGACTGCATCTTAATTCATTCAATGTGGAGAAAAACAAATCAGCTGAGAAAAATGCCCTTGCTTATTAGAATTAAATTACTACCACAGTTGTTTTTAACAGCACTAAGTAAATCCTGTTTTAAAAGCCAAAGGTTACTTTCAGGCGTGCTTTTCCCTATGTATTGTGTCACAATGGAGGATTCCTGGTCCTCTGACGTCACCACCATTCACAGCAAGCAAGGCTTGCTCTGGGGCATGGCTACATTCCCACACAGGAATGATATACATTTGTGGATGTCACTGGTGGCAACATCTGGGCCAGGGCATCCCCCTCAGCCAATAAACCAGGGTGCACACTTTTGTAAAATAAATGCATTCACTGAAAACAAAGACTACACTAACTAAGGTGTCCATGAAAAGCAGCAAAGTAAATCAAATCAATAGGGCTAAATTTGCAATTAGGAATCTGCATTTCTGCCAGGAAATTTTAGGATAGCCACAAACTGAAAAATGTTTAATTTTTGTTTTCTTTTCCTCTGGTTTGGCTGTGCTCTACTCTTCCTTATAAAGTAGAACCTAGAGAAAGACTCAGAAAATATGTATGCAAGTACCTCTCAATTAATTAAAAAATATTATTACTCAGAAGATAGGCAGAAACAAGACTGTCTACACTGTATGAATTAAAAATATATGAATTAGGACACAGACCCTTCCATTCTTTAGTAAGCGATGCTGCCCTGAAAATGACATTAATGAATGAGACTGGTATATGAAAACCTTCTGCATCTGCTCTAGAGGTTGAAATGAGGATGTTAAATGAGGCAGCAGAAAACGAGGATGTGCTGCTTAGGGAAGTTGAACGTCACTTCTGTGCTTGAGGAGTTCTACAGTTTGGATGAAGGTCACTGGTTATCTCCAGCTGCATGAAAATGAGTGATAAATACACAATGTTTCTCTTAGACTGAAAGCAGTGCTAGACCGAGAGTATTAAATAAGGAATATTACTCAAAAATCATCCCCTTGTTTTCTAAAGATGGAAATCTTCTATTAGAAGACAGTTTGTTACCTCTTCCATATATTAAATCTATAACATAATAATAAAAGCACCTCAAACTTGTAGAAGTATCTAAGATGCATAGATTAAGTAAGGTCTATGCAGTGAGAGCATCCTAAAAACATTACAAGAGCAGTGACAATTTCTAGGATAGTAATGACATGAACCAATACCTAGCAGTTAAGTCTAAGTGAAGAAGATAATTTTTCAACTAATGCATCAGGGAAAATGTGGGAATAAAGGATGAGATATGTGATTAAAGATCATAGTGTATTATATTAACACAGGTGGAGAATATATGAGTTTGATTCTGTATTACAACATATTTCAGTTGAATTGTGTGTAGTTTTAGTTTTATACGTGCATGATTTTTTAGAACACATTTTTAGACTGGGGCACACAAAAAAAGGAAATCCATCATATGATATTGCATTGATCCCCACATCACTCGCATCTTAGCATTTCCAGCACAGATTCCCACTTCTTAAGATGAAAACCCACAGAAGATGAAAACCTGTAACTGCCATTAAGAGAAGGTCTAAAATTTTAATTGCTGTCTGAACACAAAGGAGCTGTGACATGCTATGGTTTCTTGAAGCACTCCTGCAGTTATAGACACATCTTTAACTACCCCACCCCCTCCCTCTTCCCCATCCACCACTGAATGATGAAGCTGGGTGATTCAGTAACTGCAGAACAAAATCTTGCTTACTTTCAGCTCTCCTACCCCAGCACATGTTCAGCTCTTCTGGGAAGATGGACCTATGCCATAAACACACTGCACCTTGAAGGGAATGAAACCTTCCCTTCAAAGACATGCATGTGAGCAGGTTTTTGGAACTCTGTGGTGTGGCCATTTTTCATCTGTTTTCCACAAAGAAGGGAAAGAACCCTGTATTCTCCTCCTCATGATATTTCAAGTCTTAATTCCAAAGAACAGAGATGCCAGAACTTGTCAATGACATGACTAACAATTTTATGAGAACTGGCAAGACAGTTCATTTCTCCTACATCTTACTCACAGAAACCATGGAATTATTTTGTCTGAAACACTGGGGGGAAGGAAGGCAGACTTAATTCTGACAACTTTATTAAATATTCAGTACATCTGACATCCTGCTATCAACAACAAAAATATGGTTTAATTATGATAAGTCATACTGTTATCATTTACAATGCATCAGTGTGAAAAAACAGCAGTGAATATTTTCTTGTTCCATGTGGAAAAATACACACCTTCCACCCTCCCATAAAAAAAGTAAGACAAGGCACAATAAATTCTAATAATTCTCTTTCTTCTGGCTTTTCAGTTCCATCACAGCCCTCCAAATTAAGATTTATGTGCTATTTTGCATCTGTATCTGTTGTTGATTTTCCCCCCCTACAGGGATATAGGTGGATAAGTTTGGACAGGAAACGGTATCCCTCAAGCCAAACTGAAAGGTTTATAAAGTTGCTAATAAAAGTCTGGGTCAGGGCCTAAATATCAATCATCTGCTCATTGTCTTTTTAAACGAGCTCAGGCATTTTCCCAACCACTCCCAGCAGGTCTCTGCCACTATTTTAAACTAAGATTTCAGCCATTTCTTTTTTCCCTGTGTTGACCTCAATAATTTTTCTTTCTCCCCCTCTTTACCTGCCAAATGCATCCATCAAGATTTTGCCAAAGGCTATCTGCTTTTGAAGTTGAGAGGAATTCACTAATCGTGAGTGTCAAATCCACAATAAATGCCACTGCCATATGGTATATGCTGCTTTTGGGAATTATCTCAAAAGGCCTAGCTGTGAGAAGGCTGGCTGTATGTTAGGAGGGTTTTACTGCTAACTTTCATAACTCATGTCATGTCTTTCAGTTTCTGTATTCATTTGCTTCAGTGGGTGAAACTGTTTCCTGAATTGATAAAAATGTTGTCAAGATCCCTTGATCTCGCTTCCTCCGTCTCTCTCACACAAACACATCCAAACACATCTATACACAGTGGAATAGCATGCACAGTGGCATGCAAATCTAGCAATAGAGAAGCTTGTAAATAAATAGCATGTCATTCTGCTTACTCAATAAATTCCTCTGGGTGTTAAACTCATGATAAACACATATCATAAGCCCTGATGAAGGCTTTACAGCCTGCCCTATCACACCATCCTGAGTGCAATTCTGCGAGGCACAGGAAGACATAAGTTTGAAAAACAGAGCAGAAATAGCTCCCATAAGGGCTGGGTGCTGACATAGTTGAAACATAACTAACTGGAAACCATTTGTTTTAGCTAAAGACACATCTCTGTACCTATGGAGGTGCACTCTGTATTCAAAGGAACGAGAAATCCACCTTCTTTTAAAAATTGTCCATTAATATATAAATATGTCTGTGTTGGAACTCCTCTGATGGTACCATTCTCAACAAGAACTACACACAAGACTAAGAAATTCCATAGAGAATCATGCTTTTGTGATCCAAAGAGGCAAGGACAAAGAAAACCACATATGCAGAGTTTAACATACCAACATAGTGATAGAAAAAGAATTACAATAAATAAATGTCAGCTCCCTTGAAACGCTTGAAGCAGCTCTCTTGACTTTCTCTGATGCTCTAGGAAGGTGTCAATGTCCTCCATGTCTCACATATACCCACCAGCCACATGGAAATGTCTCCAATGGGCCTCGGAGTGTTTCAAATACCATTCCCCTCTAATTTATGTAGTCTGTTAATATCCTCTTGGAGCAAACAGAAATAATAGTTTAAAAAGACAATTATATTTCAGGAACATGTGCCCCTACATGACAAAACCCCCCAGAATTTGATACCCTAAGCAGAATTTATCCATCCTTAAGGCTTCTATTATGTATTTCTGGGACTGTGTTTTGCTTTCCTGGTAAGTAATACAAATGAAGTGCTGGCAACATCACATCAAAACAAAAGCAGCAGAATCAGAAAAAAATACTGAGAAGTTTACCTTTATAGGAAAGCTTCAGTCTTGGGATATTTTGTTTTGACGTTCCAGTGACTGGAAGGAACAGCATCACTAAAGACAGCAGGCTGCAGGCATGTGGCACTTGCAAAGCTCTCATTCTGCTCTCTTCTTCTGTATCTTCTTTTGCACTATGGTGAAGTATCTCCCCACTTTTCAAACAACCCAAGTTTTATCTGGAAGAAAAAAAGGAAAACATCTGTAGACGTGCATTACTGCATAAATAGTAATTCTGTAAGCAAGCCAGACCTATCTTTAAAGAGTAGGTGATTTAATTTCTTAGCTACAAAAGTATTTTTTTCTCCAGTGCAAGTAAAAATGTTTTGTTTCTTTAATGCTAAATTTACACATTTTGACAATGAAAAATATGCAAACTTCTCAAACACCAGTGTCTAGCACAGCTAAAGTTCAAGCACAAAATAAATTAATGCAGTATCCACAAAAAGAAAATTTGCCATTCAAAAGTGACCACGCAACTTGTTGGTTCATACCAGTCCACTGGATATCTGAATGTTTTATAACTCTTTTTATCTCAGTACAACAGCTATTTTATGTTTATGCTATGCCTAGAATGAACTGTAATGTCTCAGATGCCATGGGGGTACAAGCAGAGTTAACAATGAGTACATACTCATCAAAACTTTCATAAATAAACTAAGAAAACTGGATGGAACAAGCCGTTGTGTTTAGTTTTAATAGAAAAAAAAAGAGTTAATGCAGATGATGTATTTAAAAGTGCTTTCAGTATGATATTTCCAGCAGAATAACTGCAACTCATCCACCAAAATGTCCTATAAACTTTAATGAATGTTTCAGGCTGGGGTCAATAGGCTGATATGAGATTTTGTTAGCACAGTGTGCAACTAAGCCAGCTTTGCAGCACTTTTCACTTAATAAGTGCCATTCATATTCTATAAATCTTGAAGTGTTTTACAAATGAAAGCAATTATCACTGTCCTTATTTTCCCTATGCAAAAACAGAACCATAAAGCTGCAGTGAACCTATTTCCTCAAGGTCACACAGCACAGTAGTTGAAAAGAAAACAGCAACAGCAATCCTGGTGTCCTTTGTACACAGCTATCAAGGATCCCTTTTGCCCAATAACTCCACTCTTGCCCATGAAATTATTTTAAATGGCATCTTGAGTTCTGAAGGCAAAACTTGATGGTTAATAAATCACAGACATCAGAGTATGAAAATACTTGTAAGACCAGATCCTTCCTTCTGCAAGTGCATGACGCTAGAGGTCAAGGGAGACAGCTGGTGAAATGACAAATATCAGTGTGTGAGTAATGCTGTAAAACCAAGGAGTAAAGAAATGTTATGGTTAGTCAAGAGATTAATGGCTCATGACTTGCCATGAAAATTCTTTTCTGAAAGGTACTGGAACTGCCTGATTAAAAGAGCAATCCTAGTGCCCACATCAGCCAGCACTTGCACAGACATCAAAGGAGAGGTTCCTTACAAGCCCATGAGAGATGCAGCACAGCTTGCAGCCCCTGGTCTGGCATTCAAGCTCCTGCAGCACTGGGTCAGGCAACTCTGAGCTACACCAGCACCCAGAACCAATTCAGCACCTCCTGATGCAGGCAGTTCATCCTTCCTGGCATGAAAGGATGGAAACAGTTCTCTCTGACAGAGGAAATCTCTCTCAGATGAAACTTGGGCTTTCTGAGCCTCCAGACTTTCTGTCAATAGTAAAAGACAAGGAAGTGTGCAAGAGCACGATGGTGAAATAGGAAAAGAGAAATAATTTGTAAAATGCCCAAAGCGTAGCTCCTATTGCAGAACACTGAGCTTCTTTCTTCTCAGTCCCCTCTTCAACACTCACATTGTGTCTGAATGCACTGGTCTTGGCCAAGGGAGTGCATGTTCATGGGATGACTTGGAGAGAAAACAGACAAACATGAAATGCCTGTTTCATCTCTCCCTTCCCTTTATTACAGTATGAGATCCGAAGAGAAGGCCTTTACTTCTGTGCCAACATGTCCATTTGAGGGTGGACCACGAAGGACTGATGTGGATTAGACTATCGTAGGGTTAAACTGCCTTTAAGAAATCTATTTAGGGGGAAGAAGGGGAAAAGAAGGGGAGGGGAGGAAGGGGAAGAATACATGAAGATGAGACACCAGTCCTGTTCATCTTCAGTAGGATGATAGTGACAAACCATACTTCAAAAAGAAGCAATTAAGTGGGAGCCAGTCTCACTGCAAGTATGTTGAGAAGTCATGGCCTGAAGGTCTGGGCCTCAGCCAACAGGGAATTCACCAAAGGATTTGGGGCTAATTTTCTTGAGGCAAATTACTGTGAAGAATCAAGACTAAATTTGACTAAAAAGCCAGTTGTGTCAATGCACTGTCATTTGCTGAATTGATTGAGAATCAGCACCAAACTCGGGCCTTTGGCCATAGCTCACAACCTCACTTTTTCATTTAGGCATTTTTTGCTAATGGGAACCTTTGGGGTTTTTTGGTTGGTTTTTTTTTTTTCCCTTTTCCTTTTTATTTCAATAATGTCAGTGAAAAACCATTTGCTTTCACAAGGCGGTTAGTTTACACTGGAGGCAGCTGGTCTGTGAGCTTGAGCCAACCCTGTCCTGTCTTTAGATTCATTGCAATCTGGCCAGATTGTCACATATATTTTTAGTTTATGATGATCTCTAATACAATTCCAGCTTCCACACAGAGTCCTTCCAACAGTCTAGCTCAGGTTAATGAACTTCAGGCCAACTAACTTGCCATTAATCTTCAGGAAATATCCTTCCTCTCTGTAAAACATGCAATGTCAATCAGTGTCCTGTGCTGAAAAGACCCACAGTCACACTGGTCAGAAGAAAACAGTCGAATGAGCAGAAATAAAATATAAAACCTAAAAGCAAATTTGACTCCCCTATTCCTTCCTTCCCTCAAAAGTAAGACAAATTTGGTCAGAGAAGGAAAAAATTACTGGTTTGTTTAGTTCTTTGATACTTCAGCTAAGGACCAACACCTTCTAAAACTTCCTCACCATGAACAGATCCAAAATAAATGAGGAAAAAGAGTCTGAAAAGAAAAATGCTGAGGCTAAAGCTGCTTCCCCACCTTGGCTTCAGCTAGGAAATAGCACTGCACTGTGTTAATTATCACCTGCAAGACCTAGCAGGGAAGGAAGCCATGCATACACCTCGCTGAAATGGGGGCATTTCCAGCAGAATAAAGGAGCTTTTCTTTGCCCCACGCAGGGGCGGGAGGCACAAGGCTGAGAGGGGCTGAGCAGCCTGGCTCCATCCTGCTCGGACCTCCCAGCGGGGCCCATAAATTGGGATGTGGGTTAAAGTGCCAGAAGACAGAAAGTGGAGCTGCAAGTGTGCTGCCATCCTGCCAGAGAGAGGGGCCAGACCTGACTGGCACATGTGCCATGCCACGTCCCAAAACGAGGTGTCACCTCCCCGCAATCGGTCACATCTACTGGAGCCCATAAAACAGATTGCTCCGAAGCTACTGTCTGAAACAAGAAAACCTGGAGCCAATTTGCTCAACATAATTTATTCCAGGCCCTTTGTGGCAATAAACAGAGCTCTTCAGCCTTCTCAAACACACAGACAGTAAGGAGCTCTGTGCTTATGGGAGCTTTTTCAGATCGTTCAGTTCAAACCTATCTAAATGCAAAATCTTGCATTCACAAATACTGTGTAGTTTCCCACTTCTCCTGGCGTCATGAAGTCCAGAGCTGAAATGACTGTGACCCATCTGCAAACACACACTTTTTAAAGTGTATTCATGAAAATCTCAGTTATTTCTGTTAGAAAAGCCTTTATGGGATTGGAGGATAATTTAAAACCTGTTTCCAGCACTAGTTTTCCAGGGCCATTTTAAAATTCAGAATTTTATATTCCAATAAAGAGTTATGGCTAGGTTTTAGTGAATCTAATACCAATGTTGCAAATCATGACAACTGAAAATCTAGAGCAACCTAGTCACTATGAGCTTATAAATTCATTATAAATCTAATGAGTAAGTTGCCTAGGCCATGCAGCTTCACTATGTAATTTTCTATCACTGATGCAAGAGTTTTTCTTTCTTCTCCTCATCTATACTTGTTTGACATCTTGGGGTTTTATTTTATTTTGGTCTATGGAGTCAGAAGAGACAAAAGATGTCCCTTCCAGACATCAACAAAATAGCATGAGTGGCCTTTCAGAAAAACATATTGCTTTAAAATATTTAAAACTAATCAGCTACAAGAATAAACTTAATAATAATAATAATTAAGTTTATTTTTGTAGCTCATTAGTAATAAAAATTACTCCACTATGATTCATATTTATTGAAAGGTATATTATCTCTTTATAATCTCTTTATTAAGAGATAAATATTTACTTCAATAGATTATTTTCTACTATTATAAGTAAAAAATCTATATGCACACAAATTTGAAGCACGTTATTTAAACTACCAGTATGCAGATATGCGTGTCCAATGCATTATGTAGATATCTCACCTTGAAATGATCATACAAATTCCAAAATAAAAATTACTATGGTTGTCTGCTGTGTGGTTCAAAATTGTACTATAATCATGAAGTGGATATTGAACTGTCCTTGTTAATAAGAGGGAAAACTGTAAGTATACATGGCTCAGATTAGTAACTTAGAAAATCAAATAGACTAAAAATAAAATTACATCTTTAGACTGACTTAACATTCTTAACTTAGTTCTGCAATAACAAAGATGACATTTATCCAGAGCACAATGAAACTATGTTCTTGTACCCCTTAGATGGTCTGTTTATTATTTGGCAGAAGATGCTTTTCTCTTCATTGTGAAATCTCAGTTAAAGCTAACTCCATCCAAAAACTGCTAAACAGTATTATTCATCACTATTCTCATATTTATTAAGTAGGTTTTGTGCTGTGTATAGTCCAGAAAATGTTCTCTTTCAGGATTCAGAAAAATACTGCTTTTTACACAAACCCCAGATCAGCATTACATCACTTCCCAACACCAGGAGAAATTAATGACTAAAAAGACAATGGTACAATCAAAAAACATTATGTGAGCCTGTGATTTTTTTTCATTTTGTGTTGTAAAAATCACTTGGCTTAGCATACCTGGTTTAGATGAGGTTTTGCCATAGAGCAATCTTTGCTATTGTTAAATACCCAAACAATTAGCAGACTACTGAGAAGCATAACCCAGCTTAAAATGAGCTTTGCAAAACTATAAAGGCTTCAACTTTTACTGAGCTCCTCACAGGATTTACACACCATCCATTCAACACCAATAACTTGGCAAGAAAAATCACTGCTGTGATTCCCACTTGAGAAGAACCAAATAGAGCAAAGAAAAATGAAGGGTCTGAGAGACAATGAGGATGTAATTGAGGGAACAAAGTCAGCAAAAAAATCTTATTGTAGAGAACCATCTGATAATAAATAAAGCTCTTCAATAGAGCAGAAAATACATTTGAGGATTACACTGGATTTTTTGTTGAGATGAGCTTGAGCTCAAGTAAAAATGGTGACTAAGGAAGTGAAAAGAGAGAAGAAGCAAGGAATTCCCTTATTTTGTCTACTTTTTCATACTTTTCAGCATTTTTCTGAAGGGAATCTACTGGTGGAAGCATTTCTAACAGGCACATAGTCTGTTTGGAGCTAAGCACTGGTAGAAATGGTAGAAACTTTGCGGAATGGTCTGTCTCACATTGCTCTGAAGAGCTCATCTGACCATGAAATTTACTGCTGGGCACCTAAAATTATACACATAGGAAATGAGCACTTCATCCTCAAAAGACACCAGGATATTTTTCAGGTCGTCAGTGAGGTCAGGATTACACCGAAAGATTTCACAGACACAGAAGTAATTTTTTCAGAAGGTGGCAGATAAACAGCCCTGCACACGGACAAAGAGTGATTCTGAGAAATTTTATCTGCGGCATTATATCTTTCAGACATGTAACACATAAATCCAAGACTGATGATAGATTAAATGCTATTCTCTGACCCTAATTATTTGTATATTGTGTCTCCTCAAAAAAAAAAAAAACAACCAAACAAACAAAAAACCCACCCAAAAAAAACCTCTAAAAAAAACCAGACTCGTAGCTTTTTACCTTCTGTATTCTGTTTCTCAAACACAGTATCTATTGTTCAAGAAAAAGGATGGGATGGAAAGCAATTTGTCATCTGAAAATGATAATTCTAAAATGAGGTAGGCACATAAATAAAATGTCCCACCAGTCAGATGTGAAGCTGGGATCTTCACACAGAAATATCAACATGCCTTTCATTCTAAAGTTAGATGCATATGCATTTCTTATGGGTTCTTTTTCCTCTTGTTTCCTCTTGTTTTGTTTGGGGAAGGAACTATGACTTCAGGTATTACGTCCATAATAACAGCTTGCCATAGGCTCTTTATTTAGAAAGACATGAGAATGCCCTACAAGTCTGATCATCCAAAAAAAAAAAAAAAGGAAAAAAAAAACTAAACAGCAAAACCCAAACACAAGCCAAAGAAGAAAGCAGTGTAAGGCACGATTTAGCAACACATAAGAATCAAAAGGAGCCCTAAGCCAAACCTCACTGTTACATTATTTTAAGTACAGCATGTTTCCCCAGCAGACCAAAAAAACCACTAACGCTATGAAAAGCGATTCTAAGATGAGTTTTGTAACTCTGGTATCCAAGAAAAGAAAAAGGCAGTAGCATGAAAATTCCTAGAGACATTAATGAAAAGGTAGACTAGATGGAAAACCACTTTCTGCCAAGCACTGTGACGTCTGAAGGTTTTCAAAGAGAGACAGAGAATTTTCCTCTGAAATGTCTGTCACCACCTGCCGCACTTGGGGTGGTTTGGCTCAGCTCTGAGTGAAGGAGACAGGGAGACAACACTTGCAGGAAGCTTTGCCTATGGAACAGCCTTGGCCTGCTCTTGAGAAAACAATGGAAAGCCAGAAAAATGTCATGATGACCATCAGAGAAAATAAATGCTCATTTTGGGGAGACCTGCCTGAGCATTTGAACTCTAGCAGATTGCATTTGTCCTGCTGCAGCCTGAATTAACCCCAGGCAGCACTGTCAAGCCACCTAAACCACTGACCCTGCAACCACCATTCTTCTGCTGGAAGAAACATAAACCTACATTGGCCAACGCAAAGGAAGGATTACAGTCTCATTTTCACCTCCAGGAATTCCTGCCAGTGTTTTGCTATGGAAAAATCATTCTCTGTTATTTCCTTTCATAGGAGACCTTCCAACATATGCAGGAGTGAAGCACCAGTCCTCCAGCAGGGACCAGAAGTCTGAACTGGCTGATTTTTTTGGGCATTACCAGTAACTAGTAGCAATGGGGTATTCTACAGATTAGTTACTTGAACTCGCCCTACCATGACTTTTGTACATTTGTGAAAAATCCAGCTTGATGGGAAGGTAGTGTAGCACTCTGGTGAAATCTGTGATGTATCAAATCCAGACTTAGGGCTCTGCATGATACAGCAGCAAGGTGGATAACAGTGTACACTCTGGAAGGGAACAGCCAGATGTCTGCATGGATACATCTACAGATGGGAGTAGGTGGGGCTCTTGTGTCCTTGATCCAAGCAATCCAGACCTCAGCCAGCTCCCAGCGCTGTATGGCTCCATTAACTGCACACCATACATCAATATGTTACACATTTCAGCCATCCCTACATCTGAGGTACCACCAGACAGTGAACTCTGTGTGCAGGAACACAACCTGCAGATCACACACACAATCACAGCCCAGCAGACACTACTAAATCAAAAACTCAACCAAAACAACCCCAAAACAAACCCTCCCCAAAGCAGAAAGAAATAAAGGAACAAAGATTTACATTTACATAAATATTTAAAATGTAAATTTCATTTCACAGCCAATGCTTTATTGTACTAAAATTTGCAGCTATATTATCTGATGTAAGCATTAATGTATTGCCAAACAGTTTGTAATTTTGTGTAAATGCTCGCAGGCACTCACAGCTGTATCTAAAGTCTGTGAGACTCTCAGATAAAAACAGAATGCTACAAATGTTAAGTAGAGGCAACTGCATCTTGTAGCTGGCATCTTAATATAATTAAACATTTTTTTTATTCTTTCTATTTTACAAATCCTGATAGGATATTTCCTTAACTGTCAGTACTATTTAGCTTACTGCCAGCTGTGTAAAAGTCAAATCATAACTTTCAAAAGAATTCAGGCTAATACAGTTTAGCAATGGTTAAAAAATGTGTACTTCATAAGCAGCTGGGCTTTGATCAAATCTGTTTGCAGTATATCCAATGGCATATTTCCGTAAAATTCCTTTCATCAACGTATGGCCTCATTATTTGATGCACTGTCAGTGAACTCTGTACAGCACAGTCTGCAGAATTTAATGTATAAACTGCACTACAGGGAAAGACATGCCGGAAGGATTTTAATTTCCACTTCCAACAAACTGATTTAATAATTCATGACTATATGCTCGCAGTCTATTGGAGAAGGGCTCTTTTTAATGCATTGTCCAACTAATTTTGGATCAACATTTTGTACAGCCAAAGTGTAAAGTGATACACATATGAATGTGTACACTGCAGAGCAGTAATCTCTGTTGGGCCAATAACCCAGTTATTTTATTGTTAGGCTGAACATATTTGCTTTCTTCCTGTTTTTTTTAAACATTTGATTTCATTTAAATTTGGACTCTATGTGACAGAGAATCAGCACAGCCTCTATAAAAAATCCCCCTTGTGAACTTGCACAAGTCACTGCCTCCATGGGGACCTGTTCCTCTTGATGGGTTTCCCTCAAGTCCCCATCATCACAGCATCCAAGCAGTTTAAAAGCTTTAACGTCTCTGTTTTCTACTCTCTATCCTTGTCATTAGGAGTTAACTGGATTTTTTTTTAATGCTACCAAAGGAGATCACATCCCTTGGATAAGGTCACCGGAGCAGTCAGGACCAGTACCCACATCCCCCTAGTCACACAGCCAACCTTCTCCACAGGGACAACAGACTTGTAACTTCTGCAGTGACTTCCATGGCTCATATCACTTCTTCCGGTGTTTTATTTGTTAAATTTAAGTGCCTCTGCAAACTACAGAAAATTGCAAGCAATCACAGTTTCATTTTCTATAAAGAACTTCACAGAGCTGTGTAAGGAAAAACTCACTGCCAGTGTGGGTTCAGACAGCAGGTTATCAAAGCTTTAACAGTCCTGTGTCCTCTGATCATCAATTTTACCATTTTCAAAGGTTACAACATGCTGCTATCTATTCACACCCTCAAAAAACACTGTTTGTGTCACAGCAGAAATCAATTTATATTTGGTGCAATAGTTGTTTTGCTGGTCTATTTTTAAGCTGCTTTGTGAAGGGTGTTATCATGACAGTTCCTAGAATCTGAAACAGCCATACTGAAAAAGAAACCAAGAATTCAGGCATCACCTAATCCATTCAACACAGAAATACTTCCTTCCACTTTAGTTTAAAATCACAATAACTTTCATTTGTCTGGTGAGGACAGAGTGAGGACACAGTGTGCAAGGATGAATCAGTATTTCACTGAAAAAAGGAAAGATTTTTAGATGGTTAACCATTTCATTTCCATAACCAGAAGACCAGTATTAAAAAGGTAGGCTGTAAAACACCGTTTCTCATTTCCTTTTCCCCAGTAGTCATTTGTCCCCTAAGATGATGAGGCAATCTCATCTTGAGGAAGTTCTGAGGTTTCATTCCCTAAAAGGACTGTCAACACTGGAACAGGAACTCAGAGAAGGTGGATTCTCCATCTTTGCAGACATTTGAAGCTTGACTGGACATAGCTCTAAGCAATCTAATCCAAAACTGAAGTTATCCGTCTTTTGAAATACAAACTAAACCATGTGACTCCCTCAGGTCTCCTTCAACCCTAATTTTTCTACTACTTTCTTTAGCAGTTAATGGACAAATGAATAACTGAACTGAATCACACACTGAAGATCTTGCTTAACGTCCAACACCCTTCCACTAAAACTTGGATGTCTGAAAGCCATCAAATGACTTTTTCTACTCTCTAGTGATCTTATCATCTTCCCAAAGACTCTTCTGATAAGGGCAATGTCTACCCGAGCTGCTTATGAAGTAACTACTTTACTATTAAAATCTGACTGAAAACAGGTCACTTTTATGAGACTGTCCAAAGGCTGAAGCAATTCAAGAACTGATTCATAGGCAGATAATAAACCCTTATATCAAGAATAGCAATATGGGCATAGGGCAAGTGGAGCACACACAGCATAGGTGCAGGCACTGCATTAGCTGTATCACTTAATTCAGTATCTCACAGCTTCCAGCTACAGTTCACCCACAAGGTCCTGGTTTGAAAACTAAGCACAGAACTGAGCGTCAAAATTATTAACACGGTATGTGAAATAAAGGCTTTGGCTGCAGTGGTGAGACAAGAAGAGGATTTATTCCAGGATTGCCCCACTGGAGTTTGAAGAAGATGTGTGAAAAGTGCCACTGGATGAACTACTGACACCCAAACCACGCCAATGACTTCTTTCCACCCAGCACACAAGACCATCTGCACTTTCCAGGATGATCTTTCTTTTCTATCCAGACCAGCAACTCCTTCCTGCCCGTCTATTATCTCCCACTGGAACCAAGAAGTGGTTCCACATTAAATATTTCTCAAAGTTGTAGGGGGGGAAAAAATTACTAGAAAGGAATTGGGCTCCACGATGGCTTAGCTAGAAAAAGAAATGTGGTGGAGAAGATTAAGTTGTGTTTCTATAGCCATAGCTGAGCAGGTGGCAAAGTCCCACCACAGGTGCTTGTTCCATAGAGGATTCCCCTCCCTGGTAAAATAGCTACTCCTCAAAGAAACCAGGGCTTGAAGATATCCAGGACTCTTCCTGTCAGATGAGCCTTGTGTAAGTTTATGAAGCCTTGGGATCACCATGATTAACTACGCTCCTTAAGCCATTCCTCACCAGGCTTTAGTGCTTTTAAACCACTGACCCCTTGAATTAAAGAGGGAGATTTCTCTTTTCACAGCTGTGACTCAACACAGGAAGGAATTCAGAGACATCTGAAAACAAAGCCAGGCAGAATTTAAAACAAAATCCTTCAATGACAGATTTAGCAAGTGATGGGCACAGCTGGAGCTTACAAATATAACTAAGCAAATGAGCATGCATTATACAACAACCTTACATAGACAGATCTTGTGAAGGGCAATTTCCTCACAAGGAATTGCAAAAACCAAACTGCTATGAATAAACCATCAGGAAAAACTAGATATTGGCTGTTAAAAAGGAATCTGAGTCTTTGGGTCCTTTAGCAAACTAAATGGTAACCACCTCTAAAATGAGATATATGACAACCAATTAAGCAATTAAGCAACTAAAGGCTTGATTTTTAGTTATTGTCTATTTAAATCACAATACAAAATCAAAATTCCTGTGCCTAGGCAAGAATAAAAAACTACTAAGGTAGTTTTCAAAATTTATATAATACCTTTCATACATTCAACTTGAAATATACAGTAACTAGTACATACATCATTGAGTCATTGCAAAGGAAATGTGTCCCTCCTATTTCTGCCGGGGAAGCTGATGCTAAATGTACTCACTAGATATTCTGGGAGGAACTGGAGTGAAAAAAGAAGTGGAATTAGATACTAACAGCTAATTATCACTGTCACTATCTTAAACATGACATGCTTCTTTCTACCCAGTCAAATGGGCTACATGATACAGCATACCACTTTTAAGAAGCAAGCACAGTTTGCAGATGAACTTTATAAAATGCAACAAATATCTTGAAGATAATCAAGCATGAGGAATTGACCACCTCCACACACCACTGCAAAGCAAAACAACAATGACTACTGAAAATTCTATTTCCCTTGTCTGCCTAGCTGGGGGATGTGACTTGCATTAATGGCACGGGGAATAATGTACTTGCACTCAGACCCTGGACTGACTGATGTCAAATGAAGTTCAACCATTCATATTAATGGGGATCAGCATTTGTCTGAGGGAATGGAAGCCTCTCAGACCTCAGGGTCATGAATTGACAAGCTATCGAACATTTTCTCTGTAGTGCTGACCATCCTCCATCCCCACTGAGCTCAGCTGTCTGGACCCTTAGTCCCACTCCAGCTGCTTTGTGCTCCTCCTGAGGCACAGAAAGAGCTCATTACAGATTCTCTCTGTGTAATGTGCAGTGCAGGCTGAGGACTCACAACTCCCTTTCTAGGAAACGCAGAATAGTCACATTTCTCTGGACCCCAAGAAAAACACAGAGACATACATGCAAACTGCGAGTGGTGTTATTCTGGAGATGTGTAATTGACTAAGACAGATGGTGACAGAAGTGCCATTAATGCCAAAAAAAAAAAAAAAAAACAACCACTGAAAATATCTCCTCAAAAGAACAAAGATGACTAATAATTTATTCCATGAAAATGATTGTTAAGTTGCTATTGTCTCATGCCACTAATACACTGAGAGGATGCAAAAAGCAGTTTTTCTTACTAATGGACTTTCTGGAAAAATGCCTTCTCACAGAACTTATTCTTGAATGGTTTCAGAGTATCTATAAGCTCATGGTTTGTAGTCATGCATATGATCAGCAAGCAGTAACTTCAGGCAGCTGATAAAAGTGTGTAGCTGATATTATCTATCAAAACATTAAAATATGCAAAAGAAACCACTGCAGCAGAGTTTTGGTCTTCTTAATATCAAGCAGAGAAATTTTGGAAGTAAGGACAACTATAATTTCCACCATAATCATTAATCCTAATAAACAATACTAACAATGACAACTGTAACTTCTTCCCTAAACTTTTTTGGCAACAAAAAGTCTGCCAGATGCAAATCTAAATTTTATGGATGATAGGAAAGTCAGCTGTTTCTAGTGAGTTTTACAAGTTATAACCCAGCTCTGGTAGTCAGGACATGCAGAGTGAGTGAATTTAAAAAGTCCACTCAAGCCCTGGCATCTCTTTTTCTTTAGAGGCACCTCAGTCACACTCTTGTTTTTCAGAAGTGCTTGTGTAAATATTAAAAACCACAAAACAATAAAAAGATAAGAATTCAGCATGCAAGGCCAACCCCAACGAAGGATGAGACAAATGAAAAAACAAGATTAAAATAAATGCCTTACATGCATAATAAATTTCACTATCATGAGTCACTAAACTGACCCATGAACTGTAACTTGACCATGCCTCTTTTAATTGTTCCACATAAGGATCCACTTTCTGAAAAAGAAGAATATCTTCAGCAGACACAGTGCTACAGCTGTTTTTTTTCCTTTATTAACAGAATATGTGTGCTGTAGTGCAAGTTATGGAACTTAAGTTCTGCTGCAGAAAGAAGCATGCAGGATGTAGGAGATACGCAGCTAGACCAGAAAATGCTTTCTATATGTACTTGGAACCAGTAGAAATTGCTAGTACCAGTAGAAATCACTACAAAACAATGAAGATCCATTCCTCACGGTCATGTCAGGTGAAATATAAAAGCTAAATAGGCAAGACTGCAAACCTATGAAGTCAGTAACTGAGAAAGTAGTCACATTTGATCTTCTTTCAGCATTAAAGTCGTCTCAATTTTCTTTCCTTGGCAATATAGATCATGAAACATACTACTGATTTTCTACATTTAAGCAGTTTTGGGTTTTCTCCACCTTCAACATTCATTTCCTGTTCCAGAAAAATCCTCTCACACAACAACTTGTTACTTAAATTAGAATATAAAAATGTTTGTAATGGCAAGACTGAAGGCTCATCCAGTCTAGTAGTCTCTTTTCAACAGCAAGAAGAATAATTATAGAACATTTATACTCGATATTTCCCCACCCTTAGTGCTCCCCCTCCTTGCCATCTATTTTCAGCTCTGGAGATTTTCTAAGCCTATTGTGGCCTGTCTATTTTGCAACCCCCAAGTAGATATCACTTTCAAGTACTTGTCCAGTATCCCTCTGAGCCCCTGTAAAATTCTTGCATGTGCAACACCATCTGGCAAACAAGTTTATATGTCTGCTATCCAATGTGTGAAGAACCACTTCCAATACCAACAGTGCAATGTGATAATGTATTTATTTCTCCTCATACACCACCTTCATATTAGCAAGAAAGTAGATCCCACTGGGCAATAAAAAAAAAGAAAATTTTGATTTAGTTGTGATGATCATACAACAGTCTCAACATTAGCTGCATTACACATGTTACCTCTTTATTTTATTTTGTATCATTGTCTCACGAATTGAGTGGGAAATTAAGTGAAAATTGGTCAAGAGAAAGTTAAGAAGGTGATAGCAGTCATCAGCTCTAACAAGTGTTCACTGCCAAAGAAAAATATCTTTCTGTGGTCACTGCACAAGATGAGATATAATATTTCACAACTAAATCATTGGTGAGAATCCAGGACCAGCTTTGAACAAAGTTCAGTTCAACAGAGTAGGTATTTGCTAAGGCTGGCAAATACATGGGTGGGGCAAAACCAGAGCTGAGATCAGTGAAAGACAAACCCTTCAGTTTCACAGCCATCAGTGGCTCAATGCTGGTAGCAGAAGGGTTCCTACACATGAACTGGTGAATACCTGCAAGCAGGTAGGATGGAAAAGGCATCCCAGCACCCAGCAGCTGGGGAGATCTGTCACATCTCTCCTTGACAAAGCACGTTGCCTCTCTCACATGGCAGTAAAATTCACTTTTAGTTAACTGAAACAGCCAAGTTTTCTCATATTCACAACTTTTACTCTAATAAAGGCAGCATGGAGGTGAAGGGTTTTACTTCTGCACCAGTTGATAATGTATCTTTAAAATCTTCTGCTTTCAAAATTACTGAATCATTTAAGAAATGTGCTTTAAGATTTATGCTATAAACTGACTATGAGGAAATAGAGTTATAAGCTCTATTAATCTTCATGTTTTAAGGTGTGAATGATGTAAGAAACACCATCTTGCAATACAGAACAGTAAAATTGTGAAGATTTATGCCTTCCTCTGAAACATTTGGTCTTACCCACCCTTGGTGCCAGAATGGCAGACTGGATGAGCTGCTTGTTTATTCCAGCCAGGCGTTCCCCTGACTCCTGGACTTTATGCTAAGACATGATGAACATCTTACTCCCACTGGAGAATTTTTACTCTCATGAAGTCAACAGGTCAGAACTTTTGAGATTTACAGCTCATGAAAGGGATTCCTCCTTTGAGTTTGTTAGATTCTAGTGCATCAGTAGACAAATATAAATACTTAAAACAACTGTACTTTATGTACTCCATACTTGTGCTTCATACAGGCATAGGCATTAATTTAAAGGCCTGTCAGAACATAACTTCATTAGCAACAAAGTGAATCATGAGGGGTAGGAAATATCCAAAAAGGTTACAACTCACAGAACTACAACAGTAAGCCCTATCAAAAAATTTCCTTTTCATTTTACAACTACAACAAACTTTTCAATTCAATATTACAAACTGTAATTACTCTGGAGGATAAAATTAGTTATATTTACGTACTTAGAATTCAGAATAATTTCATTCTTTTTACTACATCTATCAAAAGTCAAATTTCAAGTTAAGTTATGTCTGCAGTGGATCACAATAATGTAAAGGCATTTCTGTTACTGCCTAGTGAGTTTCAGCATTGTTTCTAAAAATACACACGTTCAAAAGTTTCATGACTTTATCAAAAACTAATGTTGAAGCAATGATGAAAAGCATTATACTTTCTGAAAAAAAGTCCTCACTAGGTTTTAAAACAGAAAAGTTACATCGCCTTTTTCAATTACAGCTACTTTTAAGATTTTCCAGAGGCAGCTACAGTTTGGCTTTGACCCTACTATTGCAAAGTGCCAGAAATACCAAATTATAGCAGGGAAAATGTTGTGTGTGTGCACATTATGTGTTTGTCTACAGTCTGCATGAGCAATTGAAAAACATCCAACATACACACACAGCAAATCACATAATTAAGACTTTTATGCAGAAGAAATTTGTCATTTAAGTAGAAAATAATGGAAGGACTGCAGAGATTTCTCAGTACTAAACCATAATGCTTCATTTAATGAGTAATCCCTGGAGCACATTGATGTTTACCTCACTCTGGGCAAGCTCAAGTGCATAGACAGACAATTACAATGCCTCAGCTGATGTAGGATAACTTGTTAGGCTGCTGTAATACATTCACATTCTTTCATGACCTTATAGAGTGCATTTCTGTATTTTCTTCCATGCCAATAAAACCTTTGTCTTTGCAAGATTAAATGGCTGTAAGACATCTGCATATTCAAATTTGAATGCCTGAATCTGAATACACAAAGCCCTGGAAACTTAAAAACTGGAACCACTGTCTGCAGACTCTCTGACTTTGGCAGGTACATCGTCTGCATCCACTCTGCCTTCAGAAAAACAAAATATTAGTAAATTAAAAAAAAAAAAAAAAAGGAAGAGATTTTGCAATAGGAAAACCACAATGCAATTTGGTTGCTTTGTGTCTTACATGAATAATGGTTGGACAGCAAACTTATTTACATGACCCACTGAATACAATTCAAAAAGAATTTTAATATGTATATATAGGCTGGAGATTAATAGTAAATGCTGGCAAATGGCTTCAGAGAGACTCCAAGTTTTGCCTTGGGAGAACAGCAAAAGGAGAAAATATATTGCTAAAGCCTCTCTTCCCACCGCTTTTATACTGCTGCCTCTTGTCAGAGTGTAGGGTGCAAAGTTCTGAGACTGGTATTTGGCAAAAGCACAGCTTAAATTATTTTTAAAAAAAGAGGAAGAAGAAAATCTAATGGAACTGCTTTGGTCAATCACACACTGCTATTGAACACCTCCTTTAATGTACTTAGTCTTCACTTCTCCACAAAATTTGTGAAAGCTGAAGGCAGTACTTCAAACTATTAATTTTCTACACTTCTAGACACTACATAAAAATCTTATTTTTCTAGTCCATTTTACTGGACAAGGAAAGTTAAAATACAGAGATTATAAACTCTACTGCTTGGTAATAGGAGAACTCTAGAATCTCAGAAGTATCCACACTTCTATATTTCTTTCTATATATTTGATCCTCTAGCTGTCAATATAAAGGAATTTTAAAGTGGTTTTAATGTTCTTCTATTCATAACAATCTAAAGATATAAAAGATGCATGATTCATAGAAAAGTAACCCATGTACACTCAGATACATACACAGTATACATAGCTGTGCTTTGTTCCACAAGAAACTCTTGTCATTCACAGCAACTGAATACGAATTTCCAGGTTACTTATTTCCTAAATATTAAAAACATAATGCATTTAAGAAGTTTTCTTCCTTTTCTTTTCTTTTTTTTTTTTTTTTTTAATGAAGCCAAAAGTAGCAATCAATGGTCATCTATGTTCTGGTTGCCATATTTCACACAAGAGACCCTTGATAATAAACCATGGCTGAAATATCAAAATTCCTTCAAATACTTACCTCTGTTAATGATAACTACAGCTGCACTCAAAATCTGCTGCCCTTCATATCACTTACATTCCCACAGGAATATAAATCTCCAGGTTTCAAAAGAGGTATTCGTCTCAGGGCTCTGGAGAAACACACAGCTTTTTTGTTTGATGCTGCCTGATAGTATTATTGGGTTAACATGATGAAATAAACTTTTTTTTTTTCCATGAAGCTTATCTAGTCTCACATTATTAATCTGAAAACAGGCCAAAAGAAAAAACAGGAAGAGAGATACAACAAATTCAGAGCTCAAATATGGTCATTTGGGCCATTGCAGATCTTCAATAGAAGCAATTTAGTCCAAGACATGGGAATATTGAAAAAGAAACATTATGAAGTGAGACTACTGAAGGTTTTTTCCTATCTGTTAGAGATCAAAGAGGATCAGAGCAGATATGAAACTGTCTTGCAGCTGAGGCAATAATGTACCTAATGATCTTGAAATGAAATGTTTAAAAAGCTGTATTTCTACCTTTCATTTTAAAGGGTGTGCATTTTAATCCCATGAGTAATCCAACAATGACAATCACCAATCTGTTAACATATAAATATATTTAAAAACAAGATCTATTCCATCTTTAAATCAAAATTATTCCTTTCATCACAGTAAACCCCTGTTGTTTTTAAAACCTAGTGCCTATAATAATTTAATTTAATTCCTAAGCCCCTGGTTATCACTGTAATTTTACTCATACATAGGTTATCTAATGTGCACTGCTATAGCTGTTTGAAGTGTATTTCCAAGACCAGAACAGAACTAAGACCCAAACACACATCACCACCTCTTGCAGAAATGTCACTCATGCTATGAATAAAGCATAAGCTTAGAAAAACATCATCACCCAGCAAAGAAACAGCATTTGCTGAACCCAGCACATGTGTCTGGAGCTGTGCTCCCCAGCTAATTGGAGGCAGACTCTTGTGCCTCAGCTGAGAAACCCCTCGAGCTGGTCATGGAGAGTTCAGCACGCTGTGCAAGGGCAACTGCCAAACTCTGGGCCGGGAGGCAGGGCCAGAAATCCCAGAAAGCAGGCTAGGAAAAAATGTGTCATCCGTCAGGAGCACCCCGACAGCGAGAGGCAGGCAGCAAGGACAGGGGCTGCTCTGGAAGCTGCAGGGAGCCCCTGCAAGGCTGGGGTGAGAACAGGGACATGAAGGGCAGCTGACACCAAGGAAGGGTGATGGCTCCTGAGCAAATGTTCCTGCAAGAGATGCCCCAAACCATCACTGTGTCTGTGTTAGCTGTGTCTGACTAAGATGCAAGACTAAGATGGGGATACCACAGAGACTGGGATGGGTCTTCCTCAAAACTGGTGGAACACTTAGATTACACTGAAATCATTCATTATCTAAACAGCTACAGTTGAATGGGAATAGGCATACCTGCAGCTGGCAGACTGCCTTATCCAAGGACACTTTCAAACTCGGTGACAGGAGAGCCAAAACCTCTGTGCTCACGTTAAGCATCTAATTCTAAAGTGATGTTGAATTTAGAAAGTGAGGTAGCAAGTCATGACTCCCTGCTGTACCCAAAGACAGAGGGGGAAAAAAAAAACCAAAAAGCAAAAGAAGAACCAAAAAAGTCAACTGAACTCGAGGAGCCTATTCTAGGAGCAATAATGAACTGATGGGTACATTCACTGGGAGCTGGCCCAGCCTCATTTCCAAGCTGGAGGACAGAAGATTTCGAAACTCTGCAACAACCCTTCTCTTCTTTCCTTTGTGTCAGACTAACCCTGACCCAGAGTGTATCTTGTAGCTCAGCCTTGTCCAACATGTGGCTCCAGGCAGGATGTTGCCTATAAAATGCTTTAGCACTAATTCCACAAATTAGAGCATTCAAAATAAAAGCAGAGCTTTCTGAGGGGGACCAAAAGGCAGTGCTGCCTTTCTGACAGACGTTCCATCAGCCCCAGCCAAGGCTGGGAGCTCATGCATGACTGAGGTACTGAGCTAAAGTGTCTCCAAAAAGAAGTGACCCCATCAGCCAAGCCGAGGATCTTGATTTCCCCACCTGACAGCCCTGTTCTGCCCTGCTGGGCTGGACTTGGCAGAGCATCCCTGCAAGAAGCACCTGCAAAAGGAGGGGAAGGGAGGAACACTTTGGGCTTGGTAAAATAGGTTATTAGAGTTGGAAATAGCTGAGGTGATTACCCTGTGTGAACTGACTAAGGAACAATACCCAAACAAAAAACAGTCTGACACAACTGTCAATACAAAGCAGTTCTGAAAGACATCTGACAAGGCAACATCTATTTTAAAAATCCTCAGGATATTAACTGCATATTTATGTTTTGTATTAAGAAGACTAAACATCATGAAAACAGCTGAATTTAGCACAAACAATAGGCCAATAAATACAACACTAGTGCTTTAAAATAATTAAAGAACCATTTGTTCTTGCATTTATGTTGCTTTCAAATACTGGCAGAATTCCTTCAAATAAACAAGCTGCCAGGTTTTTTGTTTTGTTTTGAGTTTTTTTAATTTTTAAAGACTACACGTGGGCAGTAATTTAGGCAAATCTGGACATTTGTTCCATTCATCTGAAGTGAAAAAAAGTCACACATCTATCACGTTGCATTTTCACTCTTCAGAAGCCAAAAACTAGGGCCCTCCAGGGAACGAGAAGTTTAATTATAAACTATCACTGAACAACAACATAGAATCTTGGACATATCTCTGGGAACACATTCAATACAATAAGCCAACAGAATCTGCTATGTATTTTTTTTTCTTTTTTTTTTTTTTAAATGCAAGACCATGTCTCTTTTTTTTGGTGTAAAAGAAGTCAGCAAAAAAGTGATCAATTAGAGACCTGAAAAGTTTGTTGCAAAATAATGTCCATAATAGCCAGTGATTCTTCAGAATTATAAGAATAGAAAAACAAAAGCAGTGTCACTAACTAGCAATCTGTTATTTAAATGATGCCTAAATTTGTGCTGCGTAATACTGAGAAAATATAAAGAGTCACAATGCAAAACCACATTGTAGTTTCCAGTTTGTATAGAGCTTTTTATAATTTTTGTATCAATTGTGAAAGCAGAAGTGTCTGAACGAAAAACAGAATTTCCCCCACATTACTTTTCCCCTTTTCACACTCCTCATCAAGCAAAAGTAGGAAATTTATTCCATAATCTCCCGTTAGAAATATTTCTTAATTGCACATGCTGGTAGTTGTTTCATTTCTTTGCACAGAAAATTACTATAATAAGAATTTTGTTAATAAATGACATTTAAATTTTTTAAAAAATTGAAAGTAGTAATAACAGTTGTACAACTCAACAATGGCTATTTAGCCTCATTAAAGACTCTTTAGTAAGGCTGCATTTTATATTTCCGTTGTGCAACAGAGAAGAAAATGAGTTATGTCAATAACACTGTCACCAAGGTCAAGCCCCATAGGAATCCCTATGAATTCCTTCTAAAATCCTGTGTACATCTGTAAACTATGATCTAACCCACCACACTGGTGAAGTGTGGAGCTTATTTTAAACAACTGCACGCTGACAGCCTCACTGTTTTCACAAAGATGAACTGGATCTCTAGAAAGGCTCTACAGAGCTGTGGCATCACAGCAGAGGTGTCCATCAGGTAAATTGATTCTCATGAGCAAATGAGTTGCAGAAGTAAACATGAAAGCTTTGTACTGAATCTAATTTAGATAAATAAATTCTGAAGACCCACACATGACATTAAAAATGATAATTTATCTTCTTCAAGAGAGAGATGTCTACTTAGATCATATATATAAACTTGTATGAATACTATTACCTGTGGTAATAATATTGCCCATGTTCAGTATCTTTGAAGGCTTTCAAGCCTCTTGAGATTATGCAATTTCCAAACATGATAAAATGAAAATTCAATTATTTTGCCTCATCAATGATGTTTAATACTTTAGAAAAGCTTACAGTTGTGAACAGCAGTTATCTAATTACTCACCCTCATTTTCCTTCTTCTTTTCCCAGGAATTAACTTTGTGAATACCCTCGCATTTTTAATGAAAGTAGATGTGATTTACAATAAATATTCATAACGAAGTCTGTACTATGGAGCTGTATCAAAGTAATGCAGAGAGGAATTAATAAGGTCTGTGTTGGTGCATGTCCACTGATTTCACTGAAGCTGCACTAAAAGAGGTAGAAAAGGATCATGACCATCATGACCCTTTAATACTGGTGACATTTGTGGTCACTAGTACACAAACACTCCATTTCTTGTCTGAGCTCCAGTTGTAAATTCTTTTGACAGAACAATTAGAGAGCACATTCATTCAGATAATTTGAATCAAAGTAGAGTTTGTCTTTAGCCACTTTAGTGTAAAAATATTTGATAGTATCACAAAGGCACAGACTCGCCTCCATTGAATTCAGGTACCTGAGAAACAGAAGGTGGCAGCCTGATGACTTGAAGCTACACACCTAACCAACAGAGGGGAACAGTAACCACTGCAAAGTGAAACTATCAACTGAGCTGTGCAGGACCTTCTCATTGCTCTATTTAAGGTTCAGATTCTATACAGCGGGAAAAATGTAGGTCCATGCTGACATTTGTCTATGTATTTTACTAGCCAGACTAAATAAATGCTTCCAAAGTCAATAAAAACATTACTAGAACAATTTCTTTTGTTTCTCCAGTTCCAAATCTACATGTAGTTACTTCATTACTACATAATGCCCTTTGCTGAACAATGACAAATACCCCTGACTTATCTGAGCACGGTCCTCTGCTGTAGGAGGTAAAGAATCCCTCCAATAATTGTGTAATAGGTTTTTATCCTCCTGCTAGTACATCAGAAAAGTATGTCAGTGATGCTAGGTGATCATGTCCTTCCTGTAGTGGTATTCCCACTTGAGAGGAAATGAACAAAAATGTCAGTTTGCACAACAGGGATTGCATCATAAATGAATTGAGAAGATCACATGGCCAAGAACTGACAAGCTGCAAAAATTACAGCTGGAATGAATGTAATGGAAAACAAAGTGATCCTGCCTCTTACAGTAAAACTGAGAGGCAGAGAAAAAATAAAGGCAATGTTTAGCTCAGCTCATCTAAAAATAACAAGACAATATTTCTTCTTCCTTGGTGTCTTTCTCCATCAGTGTCCACCCTCTGCAGGAATAACTGAGGAGTCCTGAGGAACACACCCTTTCTGATTTGCACAACTGCATGATCCAAAAGTGCAGCCTAGTGCATACACACTAGAGAGTGTGAAGGGATGGAAGTGCAGACAGCGATCTTCTGGGACGCTGATAATAAAAGCACTTGTAAATTATATCTCATTGTTTCCAGTGGAGGGGAGAATGGCTGCAAATCACAGATCATTAATAGATCTACATGTCTAGTGATTTATAATTATTACTGTTGAAAATATTAACAGTTGTATTCAATTATCTAATAGATATTCCCTCTCTGCTCAAGTAGTTAAAAGAGGCTTGATTAGTCCTGTATACTATTGAGGGTTCCACTCCTGCCTGCTCTTGTCTTCCAAAGCATCCAAGTGTTCTAAATGGTCCAAGAATCAGACTAGACAGCAGAGCTGCCATGTTAGGTACCAGAAGTCTTCTGGGAAAGTGGGAGAATATTGATGTCTTGGATATACAGGAAATTGAATGGGGAACGTGCCCCACTCCTAGATTAAAAACTGAAAGTAAAAAAAAGGAAAATCTCACTTTTTCTTTCTTTCAACCTTTTTCATTTACAAAATTTGTAATTCTGTTCTTTTTATATACATACATTTGCAAATGTAACTGAAATAAACTGATTCAAGGAACTGAAAACATATCACTACTTTTTTTTTTAAAGCTCATATTAGTCAAACCACCCGACTACCTTGTGATACTACTTCTGTCACTGAGGTTTGGGTAAAGAGCAGAGCAGCTTTCTCCTGGAAGGTCCCAGAACACTTCACTTAATCTTCTGCCTCCCACCCTGGGTCTCACTCACATATTTCAGTTTGTCTCCCTGTGTGGCCATACTGGGAGCAATCTCAAGCTAAACCCACAGGAAAGAAACAGAGAAGAACAGGAACCATGCAAGAGCCTGCCTGGACAGATTGAATAATGCTCCCAATTTGTTAAGATGACTGAACTTCCCCAGTGTTATTGTTTTATCATTCCTTTGAAATCATAACTTAATACTTTTATTCTCTGTGAACTAGTACGCTAAACACAGTTACTTAATGGTGAAGTATTAGAAAAACATTATTGTGAACATATAATAATAATGTAAATGTACTTACATATGCTTATGATTATTGTTATAAATACCTTTTGGGAAAACCATATCGAATTTATAAAACTAGGCTTTAACCATGGCCCAAAATTCAGGGTTCTGTTAAACACATTCAGCCTGAATCTTTCTGAGTCTCCATGTGAAGAAAGGATAGGCTTTCAAAACAGACTGAGCCTGGCCATAACACAACAGGATCAGAGACATACTTCTCCTGCAAGGAAAAGCACTTCAAACACCAGGGTGCCAGTCTGTCAGCACTTATCACTCAGTGGGTTATTCTATCTTTCCAGCAGATTCCCCTACCAAACTTCTACTTCATCACACTCCTGACCTTGCTGCATGTGGCCCCTAAGCAGAGTTCAAGTCTGCCCCGTGTAAGACAGGGAAAGTTTATTCACCACTTCTCATTATCATCTCAGAGACTTGTTCATTGTAAGCCAAAATTATTTACTCTTCTGCTTTGGGGGCGTTCATGGAGAAGGAAGAGATGAAGAAAAGTCCAACCAAGAAAATGTTATGCTGCAAAGAAAATGAGCAAAAACCTTCCCTTTCAGAAGTAAATGACTGCTTCTGCTCTTGTTTGGTGAGCAACTTTCCATCCAAAAATGGGATGGAAACTGAGGTAGCCAGACCATTTTGTGCTCCAGCTAATACAGTGTTTCAGATCAAGAAAAACAGGCAAGGCTGCATCACTCTGGCCTGCCTCGTATGGACTCTTTTTTTTTTTTTTTCCTTTGAAACATTCCATTTGCTGTTCAAGCCAAGACAAGAAAAGAAACATTTCTAACCTTAAGGGTCTGACATAAGCCTACAAAATTAAATAGCCAGGACTAAAGTGAGGCAGGTTTTACAGTTCTTAAGAGGCTATCCTTTGTTCCTTCTTTAGCAGTACATTATAGCCAGGGAAAACTTTCCAAGCTGAAAGCAAACAGGCAAGAGCAGATTCAACTGCCTTTATTTGAACTGAAATCTGTGCAGGTCAGGACCACATGGCACTAAATACTCTTCAAATTAAGAGCAAGTATCAATACCTTCCCTGATGAGCTTACATCTAGGAAGATGAAACAAACAAAAGATGGGTGGAGGAAAAGTCTGTCCAATTACAGGAATAGGGTACAGTCACCCCTAGAGCTGCTCAGACTTGAGCTTCCAGACCCCAAGTCTAAGTTTGGAGCAATAAATAAAATGGGCCAGACACTATTTGCAGACTCTGAGACAAAGCAGCCTGGCACAGCTTCTGTCTATACAGCTAAGCACTCATTCCCTTCAAAACCAAGTGGTCTCATCCATATTGTCTCCTGGGAGCCCTGCATCCCCCCCAGCTTACAGTCAGGCAGTTTGGAAATGCGCTAGCTGACAAGAGCAAAAACCAGTCCAGTGAACACACTAACAAACACCACGGGCCAGTGCAGGCCAGCACAGTCTTCTGACCTTGTTTAACTTGAAAATACAGATGTAAGTCATCTGTCTCCCCTGTGACTGCCTTCAGAGTCCCTACACTCACCAGGGAAATGTGCCACTGAAGCCATCATCCAGTGACACAGCCAGAAAAACATCCCATCAAGTTTTGGCACCTAAAAAATACTGCCTTTCATTGTGTAATTCCTGTGGAAAATACAAGACGTGGCAAAACCTTGCAAAATACTCCAACAGTGTGAATACACATCAGAATGAGGCTAACACAGCCATCAGGTAGAAATAAAAAAAGGAAGAGGGTTCTAGGTTTTATTAGCATGTGGACAGATAAATTACAGGTGATCTCTTTGGAAATGTAACTGTTTTTTGAGTTTTTTTAAAGGCAGTGCTAGGCCAAAATGTCAGCTGTTTTTTTATAATCACTGAAGCCATTTTCAGAAAAGCTTTGACAAAACTGGAAAGAACCAGCAGAGAGCTGATATCCACTACAGTGCACACAAGTGTTGTCCTACACGGTGCTGCTGGTTTTAGAGCAGAAGTTCACTGACTTCCTCACAGCTGGGCTTAGTTCACCCCCCATGAGATACCAACCTCAAAAGAGAGGGGATAAAAGCCATGCAGACAGGACTGTGACAGGGGGACACTACTGATCTCCAGCGCTTGTCACAGCCCTCATGCCACATGTCACCACCTCTTCCCCTTGCCAGAGGACACATTCAGGGACACTGTCTCAGCTGCAGTCAGCACTGGCTTTATAAACACCTGGCATGCAGTGCTGCTGTGCCTGCTGGAAATGGATCTGCAGGACTGAGCACAGAAGGCTTAGGATGAAATGAGAGTGGAAATGGGAAATAACCTTTTAAGATGGCAGGGTTACAAAGAAAGGTGTGTCATGAGTCTCCTGTTCTCTTCCAGCACATGCTCAGAAGAAGGGATTAATAATTGATCAGTTGAGAAACTAGCAAAATTATTGCCAGAATCTCTTGTCATATTCAGATGAAATGCCTATTTTTTTTTTAATTAATTCATGTGAAAGAAAAACTAAAACAAAAAAAGAATCAGTATGGATCTTGGAAGAAAGAATTTCAGGAAGTATTTTATGTCAAAGAACAGCCCTTCTGCCAATCAGCTGTTGGGTTTTTTTTAGCAATTTTTAGAGGGGAGCTTCTGCAGTTTTTTTCTTTTTCCTACTCCAGAAACTTTGGGGATATTTCTCTTCTAATTCTGAGCCCACTCATGAGCTGGGAATTCTTTTCCCAATGTGTGAGTGTGAATGATATGAATGGAAACGACACAATTTCTTACCTCTCTTCTTCCTGCTTGCTGTTTGCCTAACTCTTCCTAAAAGCAACGGCAGAAACGTTTTCATGGGTTTATTTGGATCTGTGGAAACCAAAGACTCCCTACACAGATTTATAAAGATTTCTGCAGAACAGAAGGACTTTATTTCGTATGCAGAAACTGAAACCAGGAGCCACCAGTTTGTCTGATACAAAAAGAATTAGGAGTCTCACTTGCACAGTTCTTGGCACTTGCACCTCCAGGGATGCTTTAAATAGGAAAGGACTTACACAAAATGATCTTTCAAATTTAAGTGGATAACAGTTTGAAAATGCTTTCAATTGCTCTTGAAAAGCATCTGAGAATTGGTGCTACAGGTCCAGTGCTTTGCTCTCACAAGAAACATATCCTCAGTGGCCATGGACTTGTCCATTTCCTCCTTCCAAACCCCCTCTGCCATCCCATCAAACTGACTGCAAGGAACTGTTAATTACCTCTAACTGTGCAAGAGCAAATCACCGCACCTTCATGACTCCAAGCTGAACAAAAATAGTTCTTCCTCATTTCTGAGGTACACCTTTGGTCACTAAAACAACTGTTAATTTTGTTCATCAGTTTCAACTCATGCTCTTTATACACAGCAAATAGTCTAGCTCTGAGTGCAGATTAAATTTAGCACATGATAATACCTATTTTTGTTGTGTACTGCATTTGATCACCTCAAAAGCTTCCTGCATCACTTAGTTGTTTTCCCTAATGTAATCTCACCTGGTGCAACATGAGCAGTTGCTGTGTCACAAGAGAAGAAATTTCTACAAAGGCTCGGGCTATTGCAGTTACTGCTGCAGCTGAAATTTGCTCTGATTGCTTCAACCAAATTTTTGGTTGCTCTTTTGCTACTAAATCTTGGAAAGCCTCCAAAATAAAAATGATAAAATACTGAACATCACAAAAGATGTGTTCTTCCACATACTTGTAGATCATCTTTGGCCCACTTCCTCATCTTAGCAATTACAGCTTCCCCCAGCTCCCTGCACACTGCCCATAGATACAAGGCTTTGTATGGTCTGTCATTTAATTCAGAAAACTCCAGCAAGTTAGTGCAGGAATGCCATGGCAGACAGTAGAGCAATTCAATACTAAATCACTGCTAAGTCTCTGTATGGTTTTCTTGATCGATGTGACACTGCTGATCTATTTTTATGTATTATTTACACTGGGACAGTGCCTGGAGGCCCCAGCCAGGGCAGGACCCCATAATGCTGCACATACTATCAAGTAGGATGCAAGGGCCTCTCCTCCTTGCAGCCTGTAGTCTAAATACATCCTGAATGAGACCAGATGGGGAAACCAGTCAGAGGGAGGAAAAAGTGAGACAGTTGTTAGCAAGAGTGGCAGGCAGAGCACAACAGCTGCTTGGCAATATACAGGCAATGTACAGCTCCTATCACTGCTGTTTCTTTTCTCTCTGTGCTTGGACTCGTGTTTTACAGCCTGCTGTGACCCGTGGACAAACTCTCCTATACAGACTCATCCTCTGCATGTCTAAAGGTCTGGGCACTTGAAAACATCTTTCACTGCCCACCAAATTAGGGCACAAAGGGGGGGGTGTGAAATCACAGGTTTGGAGTGACCCACAGGAGGATTATGGCTGTGGGGTGTCAAGGGAGCCCAGAAGGCAGCTGATCCCAGGGCAGTTCACATAACCTGTGTCTTTATTCCCTTACACATTGCCTGAGTCCTTACAGTGTCCAGGAACACCAGTCTTAATTCCAGCCCAGGCTGTCTGGGGAACCAGCAATGGGTGCACCTCCCACCTAACTCACTCAGTCTCACTTTAGTTGAAGATGGGTTTCTAAGCTCATAGCCTTGTAGCCCAAATGCATTTCTTAAATTAGGGGGGACTTATTTCACCTCCTGCTCAGAGTCACGGCTGCTTTACACACAGATTAAATCCCCATTGTGTTTAGGTCCTCTGTGCAAACCCTGCACGTCCCTCTAAGTTCTTAGGACTGTTCAGCTCTGATTTCCAAAGCAATAGTGTTGGGTCTGCAAGGTCAAGTAAAAACAATAAACATAAATTCCTGCAAACACTTCCGAACTGAGCACATTTAGACATTCCCAAGTGTAAGTCTAGTCCAGGACCACACTGGAAATCCACAGGCTCTCTGACACCAGGTCCCTGTCCCTGAAGTGACTGATGGCTCACTCATCCCTGTCTCTTCATCACTAGATGAGCCAGAGGACAAGGGCTGAAGAGCAAAGGGACTCTCCCGTGCCCTGCAGAGCCAGGCAAGCAGGGAAGTGACCAGCAGCTGGGGGGAAGTCAGAATCCAGCTCTGTGAAGGTGACTCTGGAGAGGCTGGAGGTGGGAGGTATCAAAACAAGAGGGACAAAGCCTGACAGCAGCCCTCTTCTTTCAGGAGTGCAAATCAAAGAGAGCAAACTACTCACAAAGTCACTGCAGGGTAAGAATGAATGCGATCGTACAAGGGGGAAGGACTCTGACATCGAGTGCCACCAACAACAGGACAGACTAATTAAGCTGCTCTTTCTTTCAAGTGACAGCTTGTGCCACTGCATGGGTCAGCAGAGACCTCAGGGAGGTCATCCTGGCCTTCCTCATGAATCTGTATTGCCTAACTTTCCCTCGGATCCCTGGCATCCAACAGCTGCTCTACACATGTACCTCCAGTGGCGCCCATAGGAGCTCTCAAAACTTTTGTAACTCTTCTCTGAATAAATTTATTTTTCCCACATTTTTTTTGCTTTAAATTCACAATGTCCATAACAACATTTCTTCTGAGGATCAGTCCTTTTCAAGGAGACAGCAAGCACCTAGAGCTAACACAGTTATCTCCAACCACTTAGGCTGTTGTATGAAAGCAAGAGCCATCAGAAGTAGGTTGCCAAAAGAGCTCAGCTCCCATTTAGTTATTAATGTCTGGATTTCCAAGTGTAGTGTTAGGTAACACAGGACATGTAGGCTGTACATAATACAACATTTTTACTAATGCATAGCAAACCATCATTTCTTGAGATGTTGCTAGTGTGTGTAAGGACTGCTTCAAGGAAATAAGAGAAATGGGAGCTCTATCATGGAGTTAGATATTAATAAATGCATTTCCTGAATGTTTTACAAGAAATAAAAGGAAGAAAATACAAGTTCTTTGAGGTGGTTCATATAATTGTTTTCAAAGAACATTTCAGCAAACACATTCAGTAAAGACATTTTTTCCCCCTTAAAATCAAGCTGAGTTGATTTTATTTGATCCTTATATTCTTAAGATAACATTCATCTTGCGCAATTCCAGCCATCTAAAATTCAGGCATTGTCTTGGCTCCCTCCAGGGAGGGTAGAGACAGGCACTGCCAAGTTAATTCATCCCCTGGCTCAGATACTGCTTTACCCCTGGGAGCACCTCATCCTGTACAGAAAACAGAGGGAGATTAGGTGACCATCTCACACTTCAGACAAGTGAAATAAATCCCATCTTAATTAGCTTTTCCACTCACTGTACTTGCATTGTTACAAGATCTGAACATCCATAATTTCCAAACCTGTAATTCTCACACTTTTTCTATGATAAATGGTAACTTTGACTCTTTTACACATACAGCTGAGGCAGGTAGAGGCCAAGTTCTAGCCCTGCAAAGGTATTTACCAAGTTAATTGTCCAAATTAGGTGTTTTTCAATCAGCTGACAAATACTCAGTGATGTAGACAAAGCAGAGGCAGTTGGGTGCCCTTAGGAATTTGCTGGGATGTAAGCAGAATTGACTTGCCTTAAGGACACATGTCATGGAATTAACCCCAGGTCTCCTGAGCTGCTGTCCTAACCTTTGGAATGTCCTTAACATCAAGCAAATCCTCTGCTGTTTTTTGAATAAAACTTTTGAAGTATTTACAGTCATGTCTTCTTCTTTGTCAAACTCTAACAAGCTATGCACACTCAAAGCCTTTTATTCTTCCTCATAAATCAAACCTGACTCCAAGCCTCCCTTCTCACTTTTATTGATCTCTCTAAGCTATCCTTAGATCTTAACTTAGCAGTAAGAGCACAGGGAGGCCAAAATTCCAGGATTTTTTAGGTGTTACTGTGATACAACTAAACACAGGAACACCAGCACAGAGTTGGATCTTGCACTAAAATCAGTGAAAAAATAGCATTCACTTCAGAGTTCTGCTCTGGTATGCATCTTCTGAGCACTCTGCATCACAGCACAGTGCACTGACACCACGTCTCTTGCACTTAGAGAAGTAATTGACCAAGACCTTAAAATTTAAACACTTGAGGCACGTCAACACGAGAGTCCAGACACAGTAAGATGTGAATTAGCAGCACACTGGCTGCTCTGCAATCACATCACACAGAAGTGTGCATTAGAAGGAAGCAACTTACTTAATTTGGAAGCAACTTACTTAATTTGAACAACAGCCTTGGGGCAGACAGAGCCAGTGTGAGGAAGATACCACTGTGCACACTGTTATTCCAGTTGAACAGAAGCTGACTCCCACATGTAGACAACCTTTATCAGTCCAGAGCAGGCTCCAGCCCTGGGTGATATGTGCTTCCTAGAATAATCTTGGGGAGAACTGCTGGATGCTGAGCATGTCCTCTGACTTGCCTAGAACTTGCACCTTGGTTGCAATATGGGTCAATTTATGAAAGAGACTCAGTTCCTTTCATCTGAAAAGATTTTTTTGGCAATTATCTCATTAAAGTGAAACAGAAACGCCAGTTTTTGCAGACAGAGGTGTCAGCCCCATACTATTCAAGCAAACAAGACAAAAACCACAGTTTCTGGTATTATAGAAGTGCCCTTCTAGGATAGCTGCTTTGATCCCTAACTAATCAAAACAATCCTGTATAAACCTTGACTTATCAAAGTCTAACAACGTTCTGTTTTTAGAAACCTTGAGCACAGAGTATGGGCAGCTTGTGGGAAACACACAGGTAAAGTACCACACATCTTTCAAGAAAGCTACTGAAATAATTAAAAAAGTTTTTCAGACTTCTGGTATTTAGAGGGATATTTGATCATCTGCTGTATTAACTAGACCCCCAAAGCCTTACACAGTTACCCCTAGATTGAATCAAGTAGCTTGTTTGTGGACTAGCTCTTACTGTCCAAATAAGATTCACTTTCTGGGGATATCAAGAAAATAAGATTCTGCAACATCCTTTGCACAGGACTGCCTTGTCCATCTTCTGAAACAATAAAAGTGAAATCTCCCACACCAGTATGAGAAAGTTCTGCCCAACCAGCCAGCTTCAAAACCAGGAAACATGTTTGTTCTGTGTCAGGGTTTCCAACCTGTCTTCAAAACCCCCAGAAGAACAAATTACTTCAGAGTTCTGCACACACCAGAGAATCCCATGCAGCACCATACCTCTGAAGGGGAATGAAGGGTAAGTGCTTAGGCAGCAAACACTGCCAAAAACTCAAATGCCTATTTTGGAACTTTCTCCCAGCCTAACAGAAAAGCAGGAGGCGGAAATGACTGCTACACATGAAGAGTCACCCGTGGGACTGAGGTCACATCTTTGATTTGAGATGTCCAAAAAGAGCTCTGAGCAATTGCTGCAGCCTCCAAGCATAGCTGGGTTTTCCCTCTGAGCAGTGGCACACACAGGCTAAGCCATAATATAACCTGCCATTTCCACAGGGTAGTGTAAGGGCAGCTAAGTCCAGATCCCATCAGGGAGATCTAGTAAAACAAGTTGGACAAAAGCTACTGATCTTCTAGGAGAGAATACTGGAAACACCAACTGAGGAGCCTGAATCCTGAGCTCAAGGCCCACAGAGTCTTGGTGGCTCTTCAGAACAAATTGTCTGCTCACTGTCAATCACTAATTTATCCATCCTCCATCAGCACCTTTTCAACTTCTCTAACTGCTTGGGCTCACACCTCTCCTCCTGTGTGCCTCCAACCAGAATGAAGAGAATCAGCACAATTTAAACAGGGTCATGCTTTCCAAGCATCAAACCAGTATTTTGCTGAGAAAAGAATGAAAACAAATTGTACACTGCCTACTGCAAGGCCTTGTGAGATTCCCCCAGGGCCAGCACAACAGACCACTGTAATCTCTGCTGATGCTTGCACTGAAGATAACAATGCTGCTTGTTATCAAAGCCACTGTGTCCCAGTTATTCTGGCCTTACACACTATTTATCTTATTAAAGATGAGTGCAGCACTTTATAGACTGTCTAATAGTTTATCTTGGAGATGTCGAATCCCACTTTCCATTGTGTCATGCTGAATTCCTGGATGGAAAATAAGCCACAACAAATCCACACACATTCCAAAATGCTTTTCTCACACCAGTTCAGTGGCATTTACCTTGTTTGTAGGGAAAGGAAGGAAGGAAAGCACAGAAAGGATGGAAAGTACTTTTCTTTTTTTTTTTTTAACACCATTTACTAGAACAGATTTTATTACCCATAAATAATGGTGGTAACCTAGGATAAAAATAGAAGTAAAGCCTGTCTTCACTAAGAAAATGGCTATCTATATTTCATCACTGACCAACTGCAGAGCAGCTGTGCCTGTGATATCAATGTTATCACAAAGGAATTTCTACCATTGTCGTGAAAACCTGGCACAAGACCCGAAATCTGTCTGAATTCTCTCCCTTTAACAGTTTAACACCCCACATGTCAGACTGCTAGAGCAGAGTACCCCTGGGGAGTGAGAGATTTTCATCATGTCAGGGCCATTTCTGGGAATTGACAGGATACAGGAAAATGATGCCTGAAGCTTTTACAAAAGCACAAGAGAGAGTTTAACTGTAGGAAGGAGATTAAATTTCAGAGGGGAGTTTGGAAGAGGGAGCAGATTGTCCTGTGACTTGAAACCACCTGGAGAACTGCTGCCACTAAAAGGTAAGGATGGTCAATTCCCCTTAGGAAAGCCAAGCCCTCGTGCCACAGGACATGCTGGCAGTACCACAGAGACTGCACAGCAGAAAAAAAAAGGATAAACCACACAGAATCTCACCTTGGCTTTTAAATGGAAGACAACAACTGCATTCTGCTTTTTTGTCTTGCTTTGAAAGCAGATGTTTGGATTGGGACTAAATCCCTGCACTGTTTGCTGCACACACCTTCTGCTTTTCTGTCAGGCTGTGAAAAACCAGAGAAATTGGCACTGGAGCTTTCAGTAGTGTATTGTGCCTCAGTACTCATTCTTCATCCTTACATGTCAATATACAACAGCAACAAATAGAGGAAAAAACCAATCCTTCCATCATTGCATCACTTAGGGAGCCAAAGCACAGTAACTCATCTTTCACCAAGTAGGAAGGATTTGATTTTAAGTACCATTGAGGAGATAACTGTCTGTGTTACGAGTTCCATAATGGTGCTCGTGTTGCCATTTAGGAAAGTAATGAGCTGTAGCAAAGTCACAGGAAGCAAAGGACACAGGAGCTTCAGTCTCCAGAGGACAGCACAGCAATTTATCTGTACTTAGACGTGTAAAACTCCTCAGGGAAATAATAAAATAAAAAAAAAACCTCACCAACCTAAAAACCAAATCACAGACATATGAATTTGTAGACAGATACCTAAAGAAAATCAGCCCATTTCCCCCTTCACAAAAATTTTATCATGTGAGTTTAATCAATCTTCAGCCTAGGCAGCTTATAATCATTTTATCTAAGGATGGAAAATCTTTCCATGTGAAAACTCCCTTAACTTCACTGGAAGTTGCACAGGTAGTTGGGATGCTATACTGGGGAAGATATTTCTTTTTTACATTTTTTTCAAGCTGAGGCAGCTTTATGAGATGAAATAAATCTGCTTTTTGTAGATGTCACTAGAGGACTCTAAACACCGAATTGTAACTCCAAACAAACCTGTACACTGCAAACAGTATTACCCAGGACATTCATCTTAAAAAGACAGACAGCACAGAGGAGCACAGCTAAATACACCATTTTTTTCTAGAAAGAGCACCTAAAACACCTTTGGGTCTGAACAATGTTAGTAACTTCCTTAGATGCACCAATTCTCTTACTTTTCTTTCCTCAGTTAGGTGGGGGTGACATTCCAAAAATCACATCAACTCAGCTCTTCCTTAAAGCCTTCAAAGCTTTGAGTTCAATTTGCAAAATAATAAATTGAGTCTTAAAATAAACACCTTGGATTTCATGAGGTTTGAGAAAACCTCACTTCTGACAAGATTAGAGATTGTACAAAACATCAGATCAACTGACCACAATGATTCAGACTGCAGTTATGTAAAGCATCCTTGCCTATTAAAATAGTTTTAAGAAAAAATCAGATTAATAACAGAGATTTATGATATTAACTGACTCTTCAGTCAGCCAAGTTCACCCTTAAGGATCAGGATAAAACTCTTTTGCTGTTTCCAGCCTTTACAGGTAGCCACCCCTGCCCACAGCACCACAGGGTGCACACACAACAGAGCTGGGACTGCTCAGCGCCTGTGGTGCTCACAAACAGGCAGAGGAGCTCAGGAACAGGCTCAGAGCCACTGCTCTGAGCCACACCTGGGAAACTCCCCTGCCAGGCCACCTCAGCACTGAAATACCCTTTTACAATTTAGTTTTTATTTTAAATATTGGTAGAAGTAAAAGACTGACCCTACTCATACCAGTCTGCTGTGAGAGCTCATTGCTGTGGATCCCAAAGGAGTCCCATGGAAGGGGGCTTGGAAATTGATGATCTTCAAGGTCCCTTCCAACCCAAACCATTTTATGGTTCTATGATGTCTCACAGACCCCTCCCAATGCAATTGAAACATAGCTAATAAATCAATAAAAGCTCCTCTGAATGAGAAAAGGCCCACTGCTTGTAACCAATGACTAAATAAACACAAGTGCTAAATTTGTTCCTGTGTCTTCTCTGATTTCTATTGAATAAATGATGGATCTTCAGAGAAATATAACAAATGATCTCTCTATTACTAGGACACAGTATAGTACCAGCTTTGAAGATTTATTTATGTTCTTAATAAAGGTTTTCAAGCACCTGCTCAAAAAAAGGAAGTAACACATGAAATTAAGTAAAGGATTTCTTTAAAGGTAATTTATAGGCAGGTGGAACCTTTCCTTCACAAAGTGAGAGAATGGATATGAGAATGCCACATTCTGCAAAGCTACAGATTATGATAGGGCAGAAAACTTCACAGTTAGAGCTGGTTCTTACTGTAAATCTTGGAGAAAAGGAACTGCACTTGCAACAGCCTATTACTACTTGTCATTGCCCTTTATTTTATTGCCCTTTCTCAAAGTGGAGCTCTCTGGATACCCAAGGATGTTATGAGCATTTTTCCTTTATTACACTGTTCTAAAGCCTTTTAGTATAAGCCTTCATAAAACCTCACATATATGCATTATAAAATTACAGGGAATAAGTTCCATATGAAAAATTCATCTTATTTCTTCTTTCTATTTTTTAGCAGAAATTCTGACATTAAGCATGAGAGCAACAGACATTGTTTTAATTCTTCATCATGGTAGGGGAAAAAATCAACTTTTTGCTTTTGTTTCAGAGAGAATTTTTTACATACTCTCTCTTTGCAGTCTGCCCCTTGCAAAACCAAAAAAGGATATTAGACTTACAAAAAGTAACCACAATTATATGGAGTGTGTCATTGATAAATTCCAGGGGAATACAACAGGCTAGGTAGGCACATACCATTAGATCTAGCTGTTCAAAATCTTAAAATTCTAGCCAAGATTAAGCTGGACTATTTGACCACACCAGCCCTCAAGGCTGCACTTAATTTTTAAAAGGCTCAGTCTCACTCTAGGCTTAGAATTTGAGAAAGTAACTCTTTCAAGAGAGCATTTTACACAGCAGCCTATCTTTACACATGTGCTTAAGTCTCTTGAAGTCACTAAGTACAGACAGACTGAGAACAGGCCCAAGTCTTTCATTTTATGACAGCCTTAGTTAGATTTGTATAATTTTAGTTAATCCTGGGCTTTCTGTTCCCAGTGCATTTAGGCATGAGTTATGCTGACACAAGATGAGATCAGACTTGGTACTGCAGCGTCTTCAGGAATTTTGGAAGAGGATGTTCCAGGAAAATTGGCAACTTCTGCCCACCCCCTTGGAGAAAAAAAGTAAGAAAAAGCAGCAACAACCCAGCACGTCACTGGAGTATGTTTAGATGTTACAGAGGTTTCAGCCTCTCTTCTGCTGCGTGATGTCTGCTTCCTGCAAGTCTCTTGATTCTCTGACCAACTAAATTGGAAACAGTTTAATTATGGTTATTTATTTTGCTTTTAAACTGACCACATTATAAGACAAAGCTCACACAACTCTTCTGTTTATAGTAGCACAGGAAGAAAAATATGCAAAGATGTACAAAAAAGGATAAGTGTTACTGAAAGCTGAGTAATAGACACAGTGTGAAATTCATGCAGCGCAGAATTACAGGTCTCCATGCACATATAAGCTCTAAAGCATGAATTTGTCTTTAGTCACATATGTTCTGAGCCATTTAGGATTTGTCCTGAAAAATTAAGTTTGAAAATAAATGTCTACAATGTTCTGTGCTGAGCCTGACCGGGGAAACTGTTAGGGAAACTCTCAGGTACCAACAGAGCTCTGAACATTAATCACATTTTCCAGTTACGTTGTGGGGAAGTGCAATGACTTAGTTAAGGCCAATATAATGTCCCAGGCTTACACTACCACACCCATGACACTGATAGTCAATTGAGTCAATGATTCAACCCAGATGGGAATCCAGGTTCTTCTTGGCTTACTGTTATCTCTTCTGCCCATTAGGTTATGTGACTTCCATAAGTTATTTTGCAGTTCCCGTCAAAAGAAAATAAATCCACATGATGCTAAACGCTGCCTCCCAGCTGTAATGCAAAGTGGAATTTTGGACCACAGCGCTGTTTCCTGACTCATCCTGGATCCCCTCCATGTGACGTTGGATCCATCTAAGCTGGGGAGAGCGGAATAGAAGGGCTGTGCTTTTTTTTTTGCTTTTTGCTTTTTTGCTTTTTTTCTATCACCCACTGTCAGATAACACGTGCATGTTCTTGCAGCATGTCTCCAGAACGTGGAAAAAGACCAACAATATCAGAGAGGGGCCTTTCTGAATATACAGGGATAGAAAGAATAAGATAAAAGGGCTAAAGATTTATACAGGGATTATTTAAATAATGACTCACTGCCATTGCTAAGTTTATAAAATATATAAAACCCAGACAGAAATGTTGGGGGGCAGGGGGAAACTGTTGAGAAGTGTGACAGAGGTGCAGGACTATAAAAAAGTTTAAAATAGCACACCCACGGAGCAAAATTTCCTTCACACCTAAACACAGCCACTACACTTCACATCTCATGCACATGGCTTCACTGTGAGCCTCTCTGCTGCTTGTTTGCAGCTGGAGAGAATCCAGAAAGCAAGGAAAACAAACACAGGGCACGCTCCCTGCGTCTATCTGATTCACTGACGTTCAGCACACACCTCTGGCTCTCTCCAGGGGTTAAAGAGACAAAGGGCCAAGCACAGCTCCGGCAATCCCGCAGGCTGCCTTGCCAAGAGAGCGGTGGGAAAGCCTGCTTAACCAGCCCCAAAGGATTCCCTCATGGAGGAAACCTCAGAGAGCACAGAGGTGGCTCACTGGCCAATTCCAGCTCCAGGGGTTTCAGCCAAAGAAATCCTGGCATGTGCTGGGAATTCAGCTGATTCCCAGCTGATGAATCAGGCTCTCTGGATCCACAGGTGACCGGGACGTCAGTGGCACACAGTGAAGCAACATCTGAGATTACAGCTGCTGGATTTTTAACAGCAAAAAGAATGAGAGTAAAGCAAAACAGGAACTGAAAAAGAATTCAGAAAGACATCATTATTTTGGCCACCCTGAGCTAACAGCAGGCTCACAGGGTGACTCCAATGTTTATGGCTTTCTGCCAGTTAAACTGTAAAGATCCTGACTGTGTGGGACATTCACTCCTCTGCTTGTTTTGTGACATGGAAAAGAGGCTGAGCTAGGATCAAAATAAGGACAGGTGCTGCTGGGAGCATTTCATCCTCTGCTTTGCTTTTCAATATCTTGCTGTTTACATGGTTAGCTGCTTAATTATCATTATTTAATCTCTGAGTAATTAAGATGCAGCATCCTCAAACAATTTAAAGGGCTCTTTCCCAATGAACAGCATCTATTTCCATTTAACACTCTAGCTTAATTAAAACTTTTTCCCCCCCCGGGCCTTGTTTCATTTAATTCAATTGCAAAATCCCAGTAGAATGTCCAGGCTGCAGCACAATTTGCGAAATGAACACAGTGGTATCTGCAGTGAAAACATCACCTGTCAGAAAACAAAGAGAAACCCCAAAGCATTGGGAAGCAGAGTAAGATCAGAGCAATTACAGTGTTTTGGCAGGTTGGCTGATGGCACAGCCTGCAGCTGGGAAAGAAGAAGACAGAGACCAGCACTTGGGAGTGGGGTCAAAAAGAGGTATCAGTCTTCTGAGGATCTGACTGTAGCTACTCACCAAGACAAAGCTGAGGGCAGGAATACAACTTGAAATTATATCTTTCTCCTATCAGTCACCTTACTCAGTACTACTGAGTGGCACTTGTCCCTTCTTGGGATTACTGTCCTGAAAGCACCTACCAGCTTTTGTAATAGAAGTCATTCTTGTATTTTCAGTCACAGCAGAGACTGGTGAAGCTGCTATTTCCATTTCTGGTTAAAGCACTCCACGGGCAGAGCCCACACACTGACTGTAGGAGACTTTGAATCACAGCACTTCTGCCTGGTCGAGAGAACAACTCTCAATGCTTCAGCACTGCACCTAATGGGAGCCTGTTCTGCTGCCCACACCCTGAGAATCCCTGCTGGATCAACCCAGTCCTAAGCAGCGGGAAAGCAAATTTAGTTCCTGGATCTCAGGCTAGTCTGGATGTCCAAGCCAAAATAAAGTTCAACTAAAAGTGAAGCCAAGCTGCTCAGCCTGATCAAGGCGAAAATGCTTCAATTTATGAGACATCTCAGAGCAAGGCTTGTCTTGGAAATCTTAAGAAAAAGAGGTGTGGCACCTGCAGAATTAGGGTATCTCTGTTTGACAATAGGTTTACAATTCTGGATTAAAATACCCCAATTTCTCTTTAAAAGACTATTTAGGAACCCAACTTTCACAGAAGACTTTGGCCCTTACACTTTGCAGGAGATGATGTGCTTTTCTGGATCAAGCCCATAATAACCTAAATAAACTAATTAAAAGGCAAAGATGAAAAATCACATCAGTTATACTAATGAGGACTTGAAAAATTGTATAGAGGTGGTTTAATGCCATTAGCATTAAACACCTCCAAAACACCAAAATCAAGTCTCTTTACTTGTCCCCACATTTGCAAATAAAAGAGAGAAAGTGACATGGTACAATTCTTCAAGAGCTTGCCTGCATCTTCCTGGCCTCTGCCAGAGACACAGACACAGTGAGAACTGCTGCTTTCTCAGCTTCTGGTCCCATTTATCTCTATTATTCTTGGGCAAGTTGCCCCAGTCCAAATCAAAGTGAAGCTCTTTTTGAGGAAACATAGGTGGCTGCTCTGTGCTTCTGCAGCACAGTCACCGATTACCTAACGCGCTCAGGAATGTTTCCCTTCGACAAGCAACAGCTTTCATTTTGCAATATTCGCTGCAAAACAAGGAGCTTTCCCACCCTGGGAGTTCCTACACAAAGTGAAGCGGAGGTGTTCCCTGTGAGCAGGCGAATGATCTCCTTTCGGCTGCATCCCGGCCAGCCAGGTGCTCTGCGCTCCCAGGGATGGGCGCGCTCGGCAGCAGCGCTCACGGCGATGCTGGAGGACTGTGTGGAAAGGAAGAAATTCTGCCCCCCCGCTCCAGCAAGCAACAGTTTTGCTGAGGAGCATGGGCTGAACATGCCCTGCTGCCTTCCCAGAGCCGGAGCCACCTCTGCGGAGCAGGAGCAGGAGCAGGGGTGCCGGGCTGAGCGCACGAACTCCTCTCCCATCTCACAGCCTCACCGCCCCGCTCCCCAAAACTATTTCCTTCTCTCCCTTCACCCCCAAGCCCACCCCGGCAGAGCCTAGCCCTTTCCTAAGCCAGCCCCATCTCCCCGCTGACAGCGAGGCAGGTGGCCCGGGGGCCGCCAGGTGCCGGCACCGCTCCGCTCCTGCCGGGGCAGCCCCGGCGCCGCCCGGGGCAGAGCGGAGCGGAGCGTCCGGGACAGGCAGAGGGCACCGCACGCACCTTCCCACACCGCCCTCCACCCTTCCCCGCGGCGCAGAAAGTGCCCCAGCGGCCGCGGAGCCGCGGGGCCGGCCGGTACCTGCCGGGGCCGGAGAGCGGCCGGAGCGCGGCGGGGCCGGGGCCGGGGCCGGGTGTCGGAGGCGTTGCGAGAGCGGCGGCTCCTCCCCGGCGGCGGCGGCGGCGGCGGCAGCGGAGGGTCTCGCTCCTTCTGCGCCGAGTGTCAGACTTTCCCTCGGCCGCCCTCCCTCCATCCCGCCACCCCTTTCCACTCCCTCGCACGCACATGCACACCCCTCCAGCAAATGGGCTGCCGCCTGAGAGTGCGCCTGTGTGTCCGGGTGTCTGTCAGCCGCCGCAGGCACACACCCCCTGCTCGCCGCAGGTCCCGCTCCCGGCCCGCCGGACGGCGGCTCCCGAGCAGGGTCGGGGTGCGCCCCCCAACGCCGCCCGCGGCAGCCGTGTGTCCCCCCGAGCCCCTGTGCCTTCCCTTGGCCACAGCCCGCTCCGGCAGGGCCGGGTCACACACCTGCGAGGTCGCGCAGGAGCATCCCGAGCTGTCTCTGGGGTCGCCGTGAGCGGCTGCTGCTCCTCATCCACGTGGCTAGGGCAGCCTCAGGTCCGCTCACGGTGTGCCCATGACACATTCCCTCTGGGACGGAACTGGCTTGGAGACTGATGAGTAAACAAAGCCAACTCCCCACACTCACGATAAGTGGCCCGGAGCTCAGGGCTGGTGCGCATTTAGGAGTTTGCCTGTGAGCAGAACTGTAGCTGCCAGGGACACATCTGCATTCGCATTTATTTGTTTTGCCCCTGGAATGTGCTACATTGGTGGTTCTCCAGCTTTCGCATGCTGCAGACCACTTCCTAAGAGAATTTCTCTCCTGGACCAGCCCACTCCCACACCAAACCATTCTCTCCAACATATTTCCCTCTGTGGCTGCCCGAGGAAGAGCCTTCCTGCCCGCAGGCTGAGAGCCACTGCACACATGGCACAGGCAGTATCAGACCCTTCCAGACAAGACACACTGGGCTTCTTTCAAGAGCTGTGTTTCCCTCAGTGAAGGGCTCAGATTGAAAGGCTTCAGCTGGCGGCTCGGTTGTGGAACAGACCCCGACTGTTGCTCCCATGAAATAACAGCAGAACCAGGAAAGCCCAGAGAAATTGGAGTTTCCACCATGTAACTCACCTCAGCAGAACTTCATCCTCACCTACCATTCACACACAAGTCAGATGGGTGGTCTGGGTGTACAGGACAGGAGCTAAATAAGAGAGAGGTTTTTAGGTTCACCAAAAGTCAACTTTACACCTTTTTTCACCAACGCTTTTTAAACGGTTTGTTACAACAGTACCAAGCTGACATGGTTTTTATAAATTCTGCACATGCAAATACAGACTGTACTTAACCAAATGAGTTTTATATTCCCAAAAGACAAAGGGAGGAATTTGGAGATAGGTTGACTGTTGACTTCTGCTGTTAAAGGCCTTCAAAAAAAAAAAAAAGAAAGGAGATTTTATACTGAATTTCCACATTCCTATCATCACTGGTAAAACCTTGCATTGCTTTAATCCCCACATGGCACTGCTTAATGCAAATATAATTGGGATGAGTGTGATGCAGATTTGAGCCCCGTTTGTATTTTGAATTTCTGCAGAATAATTCTTGCACTTTGCCTTGTTCCCACTCACTGAAGATCACAGGCACTCTGCTGATAACCCCCTTCTGCAACAGTAGAAGCTCAAGAAATAGAAAAAGAGGAGCAAGTTGGTGGAAGAAAAATCCTTGTGGGTTTTTTGGTGTTTTTCAAACATTTGTTAGAACTATAGAATAGGGGTTTGAGGTACTCTGAGAACATGGGTCCTGATAAAAAGAAAATATGCTGCAAAATTCTGTCTTTTTTCATGTTCTGGAGATGTTTCCGACTCCTGTGGAAAAGAAATCAGCATGAATGTTTCCTTTTCTCATTGGTGGAACAAGTCTACAGACTCTGTGAAATGTAGGGGGAAAAATAAATGTTTTGGAAATAGTTTTATTTTAGCATCTGGGGGGGGGGGGGCTGATGTGGAATAAATAGGAGAAAATTTGTCTTTCAAGAGTTATAAAACCGAATTTGTGAAATAGAAGCTCTTCCTGAAGTGGAGGAAAGCAGGAAAAAATCTGCCCTCTTGTGGCTATTGCCTAAAGGAAAGCCGATAAAATAACATTTCTCTGCAGACAGCAGGGAACGAGCGCGCTTTTGTGTGCCTCTGAGACGAGGTTACACGAGGTCATGCCATGGACACAGGCTGAGCAGGCATTCACCATCTGCACAGCATCACTGTAAATGATCACTCCGTGCATTCCTTGGCATTGTGTTTTAAACCACTGTTCAGAAATTCCCAGAGCAGATAAGTACAGCTTTACTGGGATACTCGGAAGGAATTTTACCTTTTTCAGCATCTGTGTTAATGCTGCCTCTCTGAGTGACCTTTTTAGTCAGGACTGCATTTGCTCTTGACAGGGTGTTGGAAATGCCCCCTGAAATAGGAATTTCTGCCAAATTTACAGAAATGGTCCAAAGTTTCCATAAGAAGAGAAAGGTTCCTTCCCATGTTTTGAAGATGTGATGATTATAATGATGGTGAGGATGATGCCATTATTTTTTGTTCAGAAAGGACACTGACTATTGGATGGAAGAAGCAACATCTCCTTTAAACTCGAATTTCAAAAGTGAGGGGGTTTTCTCTTTCTTCTTTTTTTTTTTTTTTTTTTTCCCTTTAGTAGCTAGTTTGGGGCTTCCCTAAGGCCAAATTCCACACGGTGCCCACAGCAACTGTTCAATTTACCTGTAAAGCTGAGTGGCTCATGGAAGAGCAGAAGTTGAATGTCAGATACCTGCATTTTTGTTTTCTCATCAGGCAATATTCCAAGCATGAATTAAGTAAATGACCAAGCAGATCTTTCATAAATAAGTAAAATGAGGAAGAGAGGTCAGATATTTTTGTTACTTCCCATTTGCTTAATTTTGTGCCTGATCATTAATCTGAATAATGTCCAGACACTGTAATGCCAAACTGGCATATTTCAGGCAAAACTATTTTCATGTGAAATTAATTGTCATGGTAAAATAGACAGTCCTTTAGTAAAGACTGTGGGAGAAACACGAGACAGCAGCTTGCTGCCACACTGTAAGTGTTTATCCTTAGGCTGAGTACTATTATTCCTTCTGTAAGCAGTGACAGAAATGCCTGCAGCATGATGCAATGCAGTGGTGTTGCTTAAGTCTCTTAAGGAGAGGAATTATTTTCCAAATGTTGGGCTCAGTTGTGCCTAGTGAATCACTTCAAGTGGAACTACTCTGCATTTGGTGACTCTGAGGTCCTTCATGAGAAGGTCCTATCATTCATGTCCAACTCTGAAAATCTTCCAAGGAACCTCCCTCTTTTCACAAGCCCAAGGAATAAGGTGTGGATTTACACTGTTTGTTCCAGCCATCCCTCCCTGCATTTGCTTCCAGCAAAACAAGAAAATGTTAGACATGGTGGATAAAGCCACTAAAGATCAGAACTGATTTACCTTCATCTGCTGGAAAGCCAGATGAGCAGTGAAGGATCCAGAAGTGGGGCAGCCCTTGTAAGGATGAAGAGGGAGCAATCAGCTGGGCACAGAAATACAGAAATCACCTCATCCAGTCAGCCTCAAGTGCCTGTTTGTGACTCAGCCACCAAATTTGCTTCCCTGGGGAGGCTTGGGTCACTAAATTCCTACAATTACTCTGCAAGCAAGTTGGCAGACTGAGTTCCATACTTGCAGTAAAGTCAAATTCAAATCAAATGCTGTCCAAGAATCTGGATCAATATTTTTTACAGACAATAAGTCGTATTTCTACTTCCAGTAAAGGCACCTACATTGATTAACAGACTGTATAGAGAAGACTATATATATATATACATATATATATACATGCACACATATCAGAGAGTTACTAGAAGGCAAGTGTTTTAAAGAGGATGAGTAAGAAAAAGAATAGTGCTAGTAAAGGATTGAATTTCCACCTTGCAGTCCATCAGGACATAAAGGCTCTTTTTCTGCACTCTTTCTCCACGGGAATAGCCAGAGTTTGTCCATTTCCCTGTGCTGATGCAGCTAGGCTGACCCTTGGGTGTCTCCAAAGAAAGGCAAAGGACTCTGCTCTCTTCCTGTTCCACCACTTTGGGAAGAGAAGAATCTGCTTTACTGCAGTGTTGGTAATCATAATGCAACACCTGCACAGTAATGCTGATTTTATGACTCTGGAAAAAAAAATAACAAACTGGAAAACACCCAACCCTATCCCTGAGCATGGCTGTGAGGTGGTATCAATAATCCCGGGGTCCTGGCCATGTCCTTCCTGGCTGCTGCAAAAATTAACCCTGTCCTGGCCAGGACCTTGACAGGCATGTAGTGCATGTGGGATCTGGTCCAAATATGGTGAGAAGAATAAAAATTTTGTCTACAGATCACAAATAGTATGTCAAGAAAAAAGTTTGTTGCATTTCCACTTATGCCTAGGATACAAAAGTAAATCAGCTTCTGAGAGCCCATAGTTCTATGAAAAAAAATTAACTAAGCTCATTTCCTGCTTTGTATAAATTAAACTTCTATATTTCTACTTCAACTGAAATCAGCTGTTGAACTAGTTGGTTTAAGGCATTATCCTGGTTTCCCTAAATGGCAATGACTGCTGTACTGATTTATGGGCTTCAGCACCAAGCAGGGGAGGGTAAGAATAAAATCAGCTCTGAGCTCTGTCCAGAGAACTCCACTTCCCCTCAGTGGTGGCTGTAGAAATAGGAATTTAAAAACCCTCATTTTAATAAAACATGAGTGCTATTACATGAAATAGTACCATGTATTTTCTTATCTCAGAACACAGGATATCTAGTTCTGTTTATCCTTAGCAGGAACAAATCTTTGTGAATGCCTGAAAGTCGCATTTTTCCAGTGAAAATATGTACTTGTGGTTAACAGAAGACAAATATCCAAGCAATGGTTCTATAGATAGAAATGTTCTTTCCTCTAAATGGCTCTAAAAGATAGCTTTGTCCAAAACACACCCTATTTATTACTTATTCTTGAATATTTTTGTTTCCTACCCAACTTAGGGCAAACCTTACCTCTGAGTGATCACTTTTCAAGCAAAATAGTGTTAAATGGAACCACATGCCTTAGTGATTTACAGCATACATTATGTGGGCTCATGTTCGCTGTCCTCAATAAATAACTATTTTGATTGTATTATAAGATCACCTCCCTTAAACTCTTAAACATTAAATTTGTTATAGCCTCCTCAGTGAGAACAGATTGCTGTCAGTAGCTGAGGACAGTATGCTACTGGCCAAGTCAATATGGAATTTGTCTGGAAGATGGGAATTTTCAGCACTTTCAGAAGGATGAAAACAGTAAGTTGGTATAGCAGGTTTGTTGACATGCTTCCTCTGTTCTATGTTGCTATTTTGTTTAAATCCTTTCATTAAATATCTTCAACAGGTTTGAAGGAAAGGAGCTCTTAACTTTAAGATCACCCCCTCTAATGTAGGCAGGCATATATTTATAGAAATTGTGGATTTTGAGAGCTCTAGAAGAGAACTTCAAAGGTTTAAGTTTGTATTTCTCTTTATAAGAAACCTAGCCTAGCCAAAAGAGGTTAGTGAGACATCTGAATCCCAGTGAATGGAAGCCAAATCCCAAAAGCTCAGCAAAATCCCTGCATCATCGTATTTTGAGTATCTCAGCCATCCACAGCAAGCTACATTTTGAATTAGAAAAGTATTTTGTGGGGAGCTGTTGGGAAAACACCACTACTATTTTTTTCTTCTTTTATTATTAATTTATGTACAATTCAGTCGAACTTTTTACAGGAGCAGCAGTCATTCTTCCCACATGGCCAGATGTAGATTTATAGTACATGAGGCATCACCCCATCATCTGTGGTTCTGGTCCATGTGATGAACTGGTTTCTTCTTGCACCCTACTGCCATTTGCATCACAACAGCATCCAGGTCTGATTGTCCTGCAGCATCTGCAGGGTGCCACTTTCCTGCCACAGGAGACATCAGTTATTGCCAACACGTGCTTTGCACTAAATGCAGTGATAAATATTGCACTGTGTCTCCATATGTAGCTCAGCTGACTGCTGTAAGGACCCCAGAGTTCCTCACCAAAAACAAATGCACTCAAGTTTTCAGATAAGCTTATTGCATAAAAATGAGATTTTGAATTGTAGCCGCTCCTTATGCAGTCAACAGAGGTTGGTGCCAGTCTCCCTCTGTGATGAGCTACCCCATCATTTAAAAAAAATACCAGACAAGGAGCACAACCTGTCCCTCAGTGTTTTCCATATCTCTCCCTTGACTGCAGAGGGAGCCTCCATGTCTGCTTCTAAATGTCTAATGTGAAATGAGTGAAACCCACCCCGAAGTAGTGCAGCTGAAGCCAACATAATTACATACAAAGTGTTTTCAGGATCAAGTCCAGAGGTTATTGAGGACTCTGTTATGAAAGGTGCTATTCATCTCAGCATTACAACCTGGAAACAGAGCTGCCACATGTTGGTGCTCCTCGTTGAACGAAATTGCCGTCAGAGTCTGACGGAAAGTTATTTTATTCAAACTAAACTAACAGATTGTTAATTGATTTTGTATATTTCTACTTTCAGGATAAATCATGGATTCAGCTTTATACTAGATTTTATTCAGTTTACATCAGCAGCATTTCTAGATGCGGCTATGCCTGGCTGCCATTCAGTCTTCAGGGCTAGGGCTTAAAAAAATAAAATAACAACAACAACCAAAAAATATCTAAAAAGTTTAGCATCATTGAAACCATGTGCATCTATATAAAATGCTGATATATTCTGTGGTTCTATCAGCTGAGAAGACTGTAACTTGACCCGAAATGGGAAGTTTCCCAGTGCATTGAAGAGCCAGCATTTGATACTTTGGTTTGGAGAGATAACTTCTGTCTTAGCAAACTGCATGAACTGCAATGTGGAATTGGTTTGGTTTGCTGGATTTTAACATTATCTCTTTCAAATTTTCTTCTTTTGGAAAATGAAGACTTGGGACATTGATTGCAGTGAGAGCAGAACCTGAGGCCATAGAAAAGAAGCTGCACTGCAGTTACTGCACTCACAAAATGCTTTTGGAAACAGACATTTACACCAAGAGTGTTTACATGTGAAAAGATGCTGCATCTACCAAGTCAGTGCTGAGCTCCAGGTGCTTTCAGGTCACTGACAAACTTAAATAAACTACAGCTTTAGATTAAAAAGGAAGACTGCAATTTCTACAAATTGGGTACTTTTCAATAGTTTTGTTCAGCACAGAAAAATATTATCAGCTTAATTTTTTCCTAGTTAAATAATTTTATTGTAAGTAGAAAAAAAAAAGGAAATTCATTTATTTATTAGTGATTTCAGTCTCAGCTACTTGGCAGCTACACATTAATGTCAGTTAGATGAGAAGACTTCATTTATGTAGAGAAGTACTTTAAGGCCAAAACTGTGATTTGATCACTTATCTCTGACTTGACTCAGGAATTTCAGTGAACGATCCCCAAGTTCAACCTTCAGCCTCAGGTTGAGCTAGAACAGATACATAAGAAAAAGTGCCAGTCCTGAGCTGAGTAACTGGGAGGAAGAGAAATAGCCAAGTAACTAGAAAGAAGATAAATCTCTGGAGAAGCCATTCCCATAGCTAAAAACCATGATTATTATCAAGATAAGTGATTTTAGGTAGTGCTAGAGCAAATCCCATTGTAGCAGTATGTTTCATCATCCTGATTTTTGGAAGGCAAAGGTTCAACAGCAAATTATTTTGGTACTTGAAGGTCTCTGAATACATGAGACCCAATAGACTATTTACCAGACATAAATGTATTGTTGGCAAAACTGAAAAGCAGAGCATATCCAGATGTATGTTAGGGATTTCTGGGTTATGTCTAAACAGGCTAAAAATACCTGATAACTTTAGAGTTTACCTGGGAGTAATTACATGGGAGTACTTACATCTATTCCATCTTTGGATGTCATAAGGGACCAAAGAGTCACACTGTTCTATTTGTGAAGCTCTTGGTTGAGAAATTAAAAAACACCCCATGATTAAAAATTTATTTCAATAGAAAATAATAAAACACCAATAAAATAGAATGAGGGAGACAAATGAAGTGACTGGTCACAATAGAAGCATCTGCAAGGCCATAAAAAGCTCAAATATATAACTGAGCTGTAACTTATGTGACCAAGGGACAGAGCCTGATCCAAGACCTCTTCCAAGATGTATCTTGTAACACTGAGGATTGCTGCCAGAATCCCTCTGCATTACAGCAGCCATCTTCTAGAGAAGACCACAAATAAAATAAAGTAGGAATATTCTCATTAAATAAGGCTTTTTAAAAAATACTGGTAAAAGAACACTTTTGTTTCCTCACTTCCTACTTTTCAGCTTGTGACCCCTTCTGTTCCTCTCTTTGGGATATGCCTTGGTCATGCAGAAAGATCAACCATGCAAGTACAAGCCAAAAGTAAGACATTAATTATGATCCAGTCACCTGAGACTCCCAATTAGTCCAAGAAGGGAAACAGGCACCTCCAAAGAATACATGGATCTGCTCTAGAAAGGTCAGATGACTTCCCCTTTGGGGAAGGCCCCCAAAGGCAGAGCATGGTGACTAGTTCATTGTCTGAACTTTAATCTGCAGATGTGTCAAGTCAGGTGAGGTGACTCTCACCCATAACTGACCCACAGGGGATGCTTGTCTGTATAGTGCCATTCTTCTTATCACCTTTGATGGTCAGTTGATAGTTTCTGATTAAAATCTGTGGTAGCCTAGGAAAATAATGTTTTGTTTTGGTTTTTTTTTTACAAATGTGCATTTGTATAATATCTGATAAACAGATCTAACTCTTTCTGAAGTGTTTAGCTATGGTACCATATTCATGTTTTACCAATATTCATTTTTTATATAAATAACTGAACGCGGATTGAACTGGCAATTGCTTTGAAGAACTGAGAGGAAATATTCACCTGCATCTTTTACTGGCATGAGAAAATGAAAAAGCAGTGTGCACCTTTGTTGATTAATGTTGTGTTCAATTCTTTCATTAACATATATCAGGGTATTTTTTTATTTAAACTGTACATAATATATAACTTAGGAGATCACTGAGGAGTTACATTCATGCTGTTTCATTATTTGGTGGTAATAACTCAAGCATAAGTTGGGTGGGGGGGGTTAATGCAATTCTCTCATTTAAATTGTGAAGGCTGTCAGTCTCACTTATCAAAATCCTTCTTCTGGTTTCAGCCAGAATGAAATCCAGAATGAAATTCTGACATTGATGGCAAAAGGTTCATCCCAAATGCAAAAGCCAGAATACAAGAGCATGACTCTGAATACTGTCAACATCAAAGAGCAATAAGGATACCCACTTACCAAAAAACTTTCAGAAGCCATAGGCTCACACCTCTATTATCAATGAACAAGCCCAGAGTAGTTTTCTAAAACCTTAGGAAGTTTCACTGCAAAAAGAGGGATCAATCTGCCTCAGGAATATTCACAAGCCTTTAGCTTCTGGACCAGAACTAAGTGCCCAGGTTGGTCACGATGTTGTTTGCTTTTATTTTCTATGGAATGAATTTTAATACCATTTTCTTGGCCAGCAAAGCCTGTTTGGAACTTCAGTCTTTGATATTTTTATTCATCCCTTACACATAACATCATTCATCTGCCTGGTTTTATAAGATGTTGGCTGTCTGAAAGCACAAAAGCTGTTTCTTTTGGCAACATTGTTCGGGATCTCAGTTTCAAAAGAGGACCATAGCTAAGGAATATGTACTTTGTGTACATGTAATGCAGTATTTTACTTTTCTAAAAACCCAGCAAATTTATATTGCAGGTGCAAGTTGTCAAAACTTGTGGTTCTTTCCATCCAGCCCAGAGACATAACTGTATCCATATTTTTATGATATACCAGTTGCATGCTCTAATTGTAAATTACATGCATACTGTTCATTTGATGGCCTTTCCTTTGTGTTTATTGACTCTAGAATTAAACTATAAAGGCAAACAGACTTGGCAAGGATCTAGGTGGTTTTTGGAGTGATCTGAAGCAACTCAGTCCCGGTTTTTGTGGTGCTTGTGGCAGAAATGTGTTCTGTGCTCATGGCTTTATGGCATATCTTTGGATGCCTGTGCAAGCACACATCCTTCATAGTCCAAAACTGTTGGCTTGGAATTCAGTGAAAAATATCTAAGCCTTGTTTTGTGATACCACACCACTGACGAGGCAAAATGCAAACCATGAATCATAATGGTATTTTTGTAGTGGACAATGCCCATTAGTTCTGCTCCTTTCATATGTGGCCATCAGAATCAAGTCCTGTGCATCAAGAGAAGCAGCTCATGCACGTCAGACTTATTTCTGGGATAGAACAATGAGAGGTTTTGCAAACCCTACACACAAAAAGAAAAGTAGCAGCAGAAGTTATTATAGTAATATTTCAATGCAAAACCAAACATACACAAAAATAACAAAGGAAAATCACTCTGGGAACAGAATTTTATGTTTTACTTTCATCTGGAGACAATCAGGATATCCAGATTTTCATCCTAATCCACAGGAAAAACCACCAGAAAACCAGAACAATTACAGAGATGCAATCTGTAGCAATCTGTAGCTTTTCAATCTGGGACATGGGTTTTTTTTTTCCTTAACTCCATTTCTGAAAGATCTATGCTGCAGCAGGGACTGCAATGGGAAAAGTGACAAATAGCAGTGAAGGTGAGGAAGGAGGACATGTGGGATAACAAACTGTGTGAAAAGGAGGTAAGCTGGGGATGCACAACCACCTCAGCCACATTTAGAAGGACTAGCAGAAGAAGGAGCAGCTGGACAGAGATGAAGGTGGGCATTTCTGCCTGCAATCACCATCAGCCCCTCTCAAGACTGCTGCAAAAATTTGTCTGTGTCAAAACCTCTACCTGGCCATCACTCACCAAAAGCCTCAAGATTTTACATTTTTTAAGCAGGCAACACCATAGCCCCAGAATGTCACTGTTATTCCTGTGCAGTCCAGGGGGAACATGGGCAGGTTACAAGTCTGCCAAGCAATTAAGGCAAGACAGAAACCACCAGGGAGAATTCCCAGAGCCAGCCAAATTTCACTACTCCCCTGCAAAACAAGGGAGGTTTGACTTGTGGATCTCAGATCCCATGAGTCACAGGATGGGTTCTTCAACTGCTAATCTCAACTGTGGGGAATGACTCTTAAAGTTTTGAGTAGTCACATCTTCAGGTTAGGAGAAACAGCAGATTATTTTCTCAGGATCAGCCACTTAATTAAATATGGAATATCTACTCAGTTACAGACATCCAGACCCACTGACCTCAAATTTTTAGTCTCACAGAATTCCTTTAAAGTGCAGCATCCTGTCCATGAACACTCAAGAAGAAAAATGTGATAGAATTTACAACTGTCATATTACATATGTTCTCCAAAGAACAGATAATCTTCTGGCAGACATAAACTCACCAATTTGTGAAGGAAACTGTAGTACAAAAACCTCCCCTCTTTTTCTTAACTGATATCCCACAATGGCACTTACATTTTTCATAACATGATGTATATGAGAGGTGTGTGTGTGTATATATAAAAACATTATATAAATATATTGAAAGATAATGTGTGAAAGTAGACTTAAGGTTCAGTTCTACCATTTTTCAAGGAGAGCAACATTCAAAAAAGGCATCTATTTTTCTAAGCAGATCTTCCCTTCTAGCAGATTATTTTGCATGTGTCCTTTAGAGGTACCTGCACCTTCCTACGATACTCGAAACAAAGTGGCATTTGCAGGAGCAAGGATGAGGAAAGGAAAATACTTCATTTTGCTTTGAATGATTGTGCTCTTTTTTCATTTCTGGAACCAGAAAGAGGGATTTTAAGTAGGTGCTTCAGATTCTCATATTTGATTAAAGCAAATATACTTTTTTATTTAAAAAAAGGCAAATATTTGTAATTTGTCTCTCTTTTTTCATCTCAAGTCCTTCTGCTGACATGAACAATAGACTTCTCAGAGAGGGGTTTTTTGTTGTATTTTTGATATCCCAGGTAGTTTCTACTGATTTCTCTATGTCTGTGTTTCAATATGTCACTTTGCCCTATCCATGACTTTTAAGCTGTGTTATTTTCTATATCTGGTACAGCAAAATACTCCAAAACAAATACTGGTGTGGCTTAGTGAAGAGTGAATTGTGAGCCATTGAAATTAGCAACAACTGTAAAACTTTTTTGTTATGGGAGGTTTTTTGACTAAGGACTCAAGCCTTCCTTCCTGCTTTTTCTTTATGAATTGGGCTTTTTTTCCTGTCTCTGTGTGTTACACACTAAATTTTCATCTCAGTTCAATAGCAGATCCTTGGCTGATGCAGCAGCACTGACCTCGGTGAAGCTGTGCTGAAACACTGCAAATATGGACTGAAAATATGAGCTCTGTTGTGAATTGCACAATGTCCCACCACTTAGGCCAAGTAATGCAGCCTGTTTTCTCAAACAGGAACAAGTGGTGAAATAATTTATTAAAATAAAATTATAAAGTACTCATGTTCCATTGGAGGAGTGGGTTAGAGCTGAAGTATATTAAACATGTTGGTCTTCTATGTATAGCAGCCATAACCTCAGAAAGTTGGTTTCAATACAGAGTGGTTAATTTGTGCTAGGTGTGGGCAGACCCCACTTGACATGTCAAGTGAAAACAGAAAAATCCTTTAAAAGTCTCAGCATTTTGCAGTTAGAGGGGTTTTGGCTGGGGTTCATTTGGGGTCTGTTTTCAGAATAAATTAAAACATGAACTTCAAAAGCATTTTTACCTTGACACACATTAATTTCCCCAGGATGATTTTTTTGCCTTTGGCTTTTCATCCTCATTATTGAATTGGAATTCTACACGGACCCTCACGAAGCTATGAGCAGAGACAGTCAATTGTGTAATATCAGCAGTATTTACAACATATTACTTCTCCCTATAAAAGCATTTCTGAAGTGTTCACAGGCATGTTTTTTTGTTCCATACCAGTTTGTTCCCATCTTAGCTTTTTTTTCTGTTTGTCAGACAAGCCCACACCATCATCTCAGTTTTGCCTTTTGTCATGTTATTTTTCTACTATCAAACACTCACATGAGTGTAAGACTCAATATTTCTGCTGTACATTGTCACATAGAAAGACATCATTAATGAGAATGAAATTATATGTAACATATAGAAGTTTTATAAAATATTTTATGACACTTAAACCACTGTCCTGGTTGATAGCCCTGACTGGATAAGCAGCTGTGAGAAGGAAGGACACATAAAACACACCCTGCATGTCTTGGTCATCACAACCAGGTATGATCAGCTGCTGACCTGCCTGACTAAAGGAATTGCACCAAGCACTTTTCATAGATATGTTTCCATTCCACTGTCTGCCTCCATTACTTCAAGGGAGAAAGAAACACTGCATATATTTATCCTGCTGTGCACTACCAAAACGCAGAAATTCAAGTAGAGACTTGCTGAGAAGCCTTGCAAACTTGTGTCTTTCATTCCAAATAAAATAATGGGTAAAATTATACAAAACAAATTAAATTATATATGGATGGTTTGTCATTTTTCAGCCAGTGGGAGATCTTTTCTTTATAGCAAGAGATGGAGTTAAAAAGGTTTCTTGAATATCTCAACATATTCATTTTGAAATGTTCTAAATAGCCCTCCCCAGTGCCTCACTAATTTTAAGATTGTCTTACCCTTTAAGTGACCTGATCGTAATCACTTATGCAGCCAACTAATTCCCTGACTTGTTCATTAAGATTATTATTGAAAATATTCATTATGTGTGAGCACAATGAGAACAGGACAAGTTCTTGGCTCACTGCTAATAAAAGATAAGTTTATTTTTTACCTTGAAAGAGAAAAAGACTACTATTTCTCAATGTAAGCCTGTAAGAAAAATGATTTTTGAGTATCTTAACTGTATGCACATAAAAAACATGTAATTCCTCCATAAGAAAAGGAATCTGTGAAGGGATTGTACTCTAGGGCATGAGTTGTTGAGTATATAAACTAAATTAAAATAAACCATAGGAAAATTGTGGGATAAAAGACAAAGCAAGCTCTTCAGCCTTTGGGAAACTGAGCAAATCAGGCAGGAAGTTTTGTATATACAAAACTATAAAAGATAGAGTTTAAATCACTATAATTACAGGAGTTGATGCCCTGTGGAACAAACTTCTTCAGGAAGTTTGTTTTTATGACTCAAACCTGATATAAGTGAATTCAATTGAAGTTTTTAAGGTTCAGGCAATAACTGAAAGGTGAAAAATCCATGGTAGGAGGCTTGGCTGTCATTACAAGGATAGCTATATATCTACCTGCATATAGGTACAGTTATGAGGGTGACTGTGCACTAAATGTGTTAAAGGGTGTTGCTGGATCTGAACAAAACTTTGAGCAGCCCTGAATTCAGCTTCCAGATTCCTTGCATTTTTATTATTACTTTTTATGTGATTACATATGTGCTAGCTACAAAATTCTGTGAAATGCTGTGCCAAAACTAACATGCAAGATGAAAAATCATAGCAGCTTACAGAGGACATTTTTTAATGCATTGATAAATGAAATGTTCATTTCTTTAGATCAAAGAATCTCCTGCTGGAAGCAACATAATATTGTATTTAAATATATCACTGTTGCTAAAACAGCCTTTTCAGATGAAAAGGTGCTGACAACATTTTTATAAACATTTCTACACATGATGAACAGCTCTCATATGCAAATCATCTCCATCATTTTCTTCTGTCAAGGAGGAGAATGAATTGCCCTGTGCAATGCTTTGCAAAATGATTTCTTGGATTGATTTTGTTTGTTCTGTTTGTTGAATAGGTAAGTAAGATGTTTTCATTTTCAGAAAAAGCAGTGTTTGTGGTGTTGCTCAGTTCTTTTCTCATCAGGTTTGCACTTGGTAACAGCAGGAGCTGAGTTGTCTCTGGATGGAGTAACAGGTTAAGATTGGAGTATTTCTATGAGAAAGTGTTTGGGAGAGGCTTGAGGGTAGTGGGAATAGCTCTGGCATCCAGAAAGTGTGAAGGAAAGGAGAGGGTTGGCTGCTAGTTTTGCTTCTTCTAATTTCTTAGTGTAGCTTCAGGATTTCAGGAGACTTTCTCTGTTCTGGGAAAAAAATTATTAAAAAGATGCTAGGTTTTGTTGCAAATAGTTTTAGAAAAACTTTTTCCATGTTTCCAATTGGCAGGAAGTTTTGAAAAGAAATCTTTCCACTTGATTTAGAAAGATAACAGATTTTCTTTAAGAAAAGCCTCTAACGTTCATCTCCCCATGATTTAATTAACCTTATAGATAATTACAACAAAAACACGAACAGGTTGTACAGAAAATTACATTCCACTTGCTCCTCAAATGAACAGTGCTGTATTTCATACAAAATCAGTTTTAATCTCAGAAGAAGGGAATCTGCAACCTGGAAAACATGGAGTGTGTGGGCAGGCAGCAGTACTGCACTTCTTGATCTGTTATGGAGTTAGACAAGCTGTAGGCAAGTCTGTTGGGTCAGACCATGCAGGTGAGGCAGGCAAAGCAAGAGGATGAAGTCATGCTGGAGGGTGCAGGCCTGAGTTCAGCACCTTGCTCCTGGACATCCTCAAAAGAGACATTTCCTGACGCAGAATTGCAAATTCTTGGACTGCTCCCATGCTGACCCTGCTGCACAGGAGACGCTGCAGTGTTTCAAACAAAGACCCTGAACAGTTCACCACAGATGACAGTCAGCCTGGCCCTCAGTTATCTTTCCCCAGTAAACAAGATTTGGGAGATGTCTGGGGGGTGCTTAAATCCCACCCTCACGTGGAGTTAGGACAGGCTAAGATTTACATTCAGTTCAGGAACCTTCTTCTCTGGAGTTTCTCAGTTCAGATGTCACATGGGGAGTTATGTGGAATAATCACAAAGGATAACATGTGGGAGACTAAAGTCCATCTTTTTATTCCCTGCTGAGAAAAAGGAATCTCCTCTGCATGGCATTGCAGAGCAGAAGCCTGATGCAGCCACTTGGACTCAGCCTGGAGTTATTTTCTGTCCATTAATAACAGAAAGAGCAGCATGATGCTGCAATTTTGTCTCTGACACCTTAATCTGTTAATCTAGGCACTTAAATTACCTACAGGGTTTGGTGGCATTTTGATGAATGTCAGTGGCTTGGGTTCCCTAGTGCAGATCCCTGCCATCTCTTTGTAGCTGTGAATACCAATTTAAGGCAAACTCTTCCTGTTTCATGGAGCATAGGCACTTTCCTGGCACAGTTTTTCAATCTGTGCTTCCTTATATTCATTTAATGATGAAATGACCTGATCTTAGAATTTTGGTATAAAGTCTTGAAGCCTGAATGGTTCATATATGTGGTTAGAAATAAGACTTGTAAAAAATAGCACAGAAATTATTAACATCTGAAATTAAGTCATATTTATCACAGGGAAAACTTTCCAGAGAGCTGGATTAGGTCAAGCCTGGGGCAGCTGCACTCAAGCTTAAGGAGAATGGAATACTGCTTGTACAGGAATGCAATGTTTTGAGCAAGAGATCAGTTTCTAGCTTTACAAATGTGCTTAACTTCAGAAATGTTACACGTGGGTACTCCATAGCTCCACAATCTCAAGACACTTTCTTTTGTTCTTGCCTTCCAAGCTGAAATCACTGTTACAGCCCCAAGATTCAAACCCCAGATTTGAGCTGGCTCATGCTGGAGCACTGGATCCATAAGCTATTCCAGTTCAGTGGTCAGGGCAAGCCAGTTGTTCCAGGGATGCAAAAATGGGACTTCAGAAGGCCCATTTGGCACATGCCAGCAAGTTTGGGAAGAAGAGGAGGAAGCTTTCCTAAATGACCAGCTTCCTGCACTGGCACCAGTGCCCAGTGCCCATCTGTGCAGTCTGCCCCAAGGACCCACAGCCAGGCTTGGTCCTGCTGAACTCACAGGCTGGCTTAAACCACCATGCAAACTACCAGGGAGTCAGGGTTTGAAGTCTGCTTTTGAATTTTTCCCTGCTTAAGTTTCATCCTTCTTACCGTATCTGAACAGGAAGGCACCTTCTGGTTTAAGACATTGAACACCACCTCCAAATAAAAAAAAAAAAAAAAAAAACCTGCTTCACAGGATCTCAGCACAAACAGTCCTGGAACAGCCCAAGCCCTTCTGTATCAGTGTCTGGTCTCCAACAGGGGTGATCACAGCAAAAGAAGTGCAGGCAAGTGGGATTTTTATGCAGGAATACACTTAAACAAACCCTGCCAAAGTCTTAATTTGAAGCTAAAATGGCTTACTCAAATTTGAGGTGGTGTCTTCATGTGAGGAAATCTCCCACAGTCCCTTCCTTTCATGAATTGTTCACTTGTGCCTTTTGATCTGATTGTCCACAACATTTCATGAGTTCCATTGTTTATTATATGTTAATATAATTAACATACCCTTTGGTTGCTGGAACACTCATCCTGCAGAGTATTAGATGCCCATGTACCACAAAGCTCATGTATCATGACAACTTGCCAGCAGTCACTCCCTGTTCTCCTTTTCTCATACTACTCTCTTTTGGGGGTTTTCTGCAGTTTTTAAGTAACTGTATGAGTAGCAGGTATGTATCACAAAAAAAAAAAATTTGGTTTTATGGTATTTATTACATGTTACAGACATAAAGCATTCTTTCAGCCATGTTCAAGTAGATGATATATCAGGGACTGTGAGCAAGTAAGCAGAGATCATCAGAAAGGAACTTAAAAAACACTAGATTTTTTTTTCAGGTAAGGCAGGTTTACAAATGGATCTAGAATGTGCAGAATGTGCACTTTGCAGATGGGTTTAAGACACAGATACTTTTCAATATTAAAAAAAATATCCTTCCCTCATAGTAAAGAAATAAATTAAAGTGTCATACCAGTAAAACCTTTCAGTGATGCTTATTTCTCTTAAGTCACTGAAGTTTGGCCCAGATTACCTACATATATTCTTCTGGTATAAAATTTTAAGAATGCATTTTTGTCAGATTAAAACTCAGACAATGGTCATTACTCTCCATATCTATTTTTAAGTCATACAAATTTAATCTAGCCAGTGTGTACTGAGGTCATGATTTCTCTGTATTTAACTCACAATTCTCTTAGGGTGCTCTTGTGAGACCCCACCTGGAGTGCTGCTTCCAGCTCTGGGGCTCTCAGTACAACAGAGTCCTGGTCCTGTTGGGTGGGTCCAGAGCAGAGCCATGGAAATGGTCAGGAGAGAGCACCTCTGCTGTGAAGGAATCTGGAGAAGAAGAGGCTGGAGGAAGAGTTTAGTGCAGGTCTGTGGTGACAGGATAAAGGGAAATGCCTTTAAGATGAAAGAAGGTAGGTATAGACTAGATATTAAATGATCTCCTGAGAGGGTGGTGACAGGTTGCCCAGAGAAGTTGTGGATGCACCATCCTGGAAGTGTCTGAGGCCAGGTTGGATGAGGGTTTGAGCAACCTGGTCTAGTGAAAGGTGTCCCTGCCCATGGCAGGGGGTTGGAATGAGAGGATCTTTAAGGTCAGTTCCAACCCAAACCCTTCCATGATTCTGAGGTCCCTGTTGTCTCCAGTGAAGAGGCAGTGGTTCAGAAAGTGCTAAATAAAAGCCTGCCTTGCATTTACTCTTGACAAAAGTAATTTGTTCTAAACAACCATTTTTGTGTTTTAAAGGGTATGGGTAGCTACTCCTCTTTCTGACTTACCTATTGATACCTCCTGTTATGTGCTCATCATCCAAATAACCCAGTGAAGCAAATGACAGTTTTACCTAGGGGTTTGAAGGCAGAGTTTTAACCTTGGAAGTGTGTTTATTTTAGGAGTTCCACAGAAAAGCTAAATTGCTTTATTTCTAGCACTGGACATGCAAATGTAGAGAGACTCTAGTCTAGAAATTCAGATGCCTGTAAGAAATACAACTACTTTGCTGTATTATATTCCATTACATCATCTGAAAATTTGTTTTTCCTTCACATAATGAGTTCTTGCAAAACACACTTGGTATACACAGCTTTTGCATGCATATGTCTATTAAACCTTCATAAAACAGGTTTGTTTATGGAGTGCCTTTGAATCTCTGTTTAACTACAAAGCTTGTCAATCTCTGTTCCAGCACAGCTTTAGCCTCAGGAGTAATGGCATTAGCTCTAATTATTACAAAATCAGTCCCTATCAATCTTTTCAAGAACTAATTAACAGCTTTGTTATGTAAAAAAATTCTGCTTCCATCAGATAAAGGAAGAATGCAGATAAAGCTGTGAAATGCAGAAGTCATGCTGCAGCATGGGAGGGTTATCTAATTCAGTGAGGATGATTGCTACAGCCTGAAAGTCTTCATGGAGAGGATTATGTGTGTCCAAACCCACTGCCTTTCCAGTGTCACACACAGACAGAGAACACACTCTGATGTGCAAAGGGAACTGGACCATCTTATGAAAGGAACATACCTTTGTTCACTTTTTCCACTCAAGAAGTTTCAAGTCTATAAATAGTGTTGTCTGTCAGTGCTAGAAAATAAACCATTCAAACAGGGTGGAGGGCATGTTTTTACTTATTCAACCTAATGTTTTTTAATTTAATGTTCTTAAAATGCTCCAAGAGTTGCTATGTCCCAGTGCACCACTGTGCTGGCAGACTTGCATTTTCAGATGCTAAAGGAACTGTCAAAATAATGGGAAACAATGCTTATTTCCTAGAATGTTCCTTTAAACTCTGTTGCTATCCTGCAAACAAGCTATAACTGGGGGCTTTTCATGCTTCCTACTAACCTTACATCTTACACCATTTATCTTCCTCATTTGAACTGACAAGTTTCATGCTTATTAGTTTCATAAAGTTAAATATAGGCCTCTCTTCTAGGATTTTTTTTTTTGTACTCTGGACTCAAACAGTAGCTTGAATGTAGGAATTTAAGTGTTATCTGAGGTGCTCTAATACATATCTGCATATGCTGCCACTACAATGGCAACCTCAGCACATAAATTCCCAAGTAGGGATATGCATAGAGATGTCCAAATTTAGGTTTAGTCTATGAGCTGAATCTCATTCTGAAAGACAAAACAATTAGCTTTGTCCAGATTTTATCCAAAGTTTTCCAGCTTGTAAACATAACTACCTGATTATCCTAAACCCTTAAGTACAGAACATGAAGTAAGGATATGAAACAAGCATCCCAACAGTTCAGACAGCACATAAGACCACATAAGTGGTCATATTCTCTATTTATCACACAGAATTGCCACTGAATTGTCTGCTACAGAAGGAGAGAGCTTCTGCCGTAGTGAAAAAACCAGTGGATTCCTCAGCACTCAAAAAGAACATGGAATGGGAAACAAGCAGCTTAGAGAATAGTTTAGCTCTTGGCTAGAATGCCAAACTAAAACATTTTTTAACCTTTCTCATGGCAAACTGGCATCTCTACATGTTTCACAATGGCAGGGTGTTTTGCTAGCAAGAACACCACTGTTGCCAAAGTAGCCTGAAGAGTGTATAATAAACAGATTGTAAAATGTGTGAAGAAAATCTGATGCTATTAACAGATGCATATTGAACATTTCCAGGGAAAGCCAGTGCTGCTGTTTGCATACTGCAGCATATGTGCAGATTTGCCACAGGAAACCTGTGAGACACATCACATCCACCTGAGGAGCAGCAGGGCTGTTGTCAGGCACAGGAAACTCTCAGGAATGAAAATTGCAGGGAGATGTTTGCTGTGGCTGAACGCTACTCAGCATCACTCTGCCAGGCTGGACAATCTGGAAACAATTCTGAGAGCACATCCACAGAAATGAGTGCTCTGCCATGCTGACCCAGCTGGCATGGGGCTCTGTGAGCCCTACCCAAGCCCTATCCCTGACACCATCCAGGTGGCACTGCCAAAACACCCACCTGCCTTTTCTCTGCCACACACTTCAGAATCATCCCATGTGTTTTACAGAACCTCTCAGTGTGCAGAAGATCCAATATTCCAGCTCTTTTGGCCACTCTGATGCAATTTCAGAGTGGTGATGCTAAACAACAGACTTTTCCTGACAAGTAAAAGTTCTCACAGAGCAATTTGAAGAGGAGGTCTTGAATAAAGGATCCTGAAAAGTTTGAACAGAGAATATTTCTGGGAGAGGTTGCTGATACAAAGGAAAGTGTTGAGGTAGCCCGTGTTCTTTGTTGGCTACTTTTGTGATAGTAGTGGTCCTTTAGGTTCTTTATCACATCTGTACTTCATGCAGTTTATCTCTGCTACTCCTGATCTGGTTATATTGGAAACAGCTGTTTGCTTTTTCCTCTGATGCAAGAAACAGTTAAGTGTCAAAAAAATTACACAGTGTTAGGTCACAGGAAAACATCTGCTCACACAGTGCTGAGTTGAACCATGGTGTAGACTGTGGCGTGCTGTGGTGGATGTCAAAAGCCTACAGGAATTAAAAATTAAATAAATGGGAAAAAAAAAATCATAAAAATCAGGTTTGCATTAGGAAGTCTCTATCACAGTAAAGAAGTTCTTTGTCATGTTCAGGTGGAACTCTGTATGTTCCAGTTTCTGTCTGGTGCATCTTGTCCTGTTGTTTGGAACCACTGAGGAGAGGCTGACTTCATCCTCTTCATCCCTTCAGTTACAGACATTGATGAGGTCGTGTCTCAGTCATCTCTTCTGATGGCTGAACAAGCCCAGCTCCCTCAGCCTTTCCTTAAGCTTTGCTCCCTTCCCACAGCCACTGGTGGCATGAGATGCACCCAAAGGTGGTGGGAAAGGCAGCCCAGGTGATCCTGGAGCAGTTCCACACCCAGGGCCAGGGTGAGGACACTGTCATCATCCCCACAGTGCCACAGGAGCTCAGGGTCAGACCCACCTGAGATGAGCATCCCTCTGCTGCAGGAAAGGCTGCAGGTGGGTTTGTGCTTTCACACAACACTGCTGATGCAGTTAGAGCAACTCCCTGACCTATTCTTCAGTCTATTCCCACAGGTGGGGAAATAAGGAGAAGTACTTTGCAGGCAGAATGATTGCTGTGAGGATATGGGTTTGTCAGTGGGATCCCAATGCACACCTGGGATGTTCTGTGATTGCCATGAGGATATGGGTTTGTCAGTGGGATCCCAATGCCCACTTGGGATGTTCTGTAGCAACACAAACAACAAACATAAAACTTAAATTCAAATTCACTCTCCCTAGGCTCTTCTTCCAACAGAAGCTCCAATACAAAACAGAATTTTACTGAAATGTTTAGTGTCTGTCCTGTTTTATTTAAAAAATCCAAGTATGAACTGTTTAGTCCCAAGAGAATGATTTTAGTGATGAAACTTTCCCATGTGCCCACAAACAAATCCGGTAACTCTCATGTCTCATTTCATGCTTCCCAAAAGTGACAATGCAACAAACTGCTGTGTTAATACCATTATAAATTAAAATCATGTTTAGCAATCCAGGACATACTTGCTAAGAACAATTAAAACAAACCACTTTGTACAAGCCCATGGCAGCTTTTATGTTCAAAGAATTCAGTCCTCATCAGAAGTAACCCTTCACTGTCCAATAGTTTTCTTACTAGCCTTAAATACTTGAGGATCAGATGCCTTCCTCTTCTGAAAATGTATACAACTATATATTGTTGCTCATAATGCATATTAGAGATTCCCTTTTGTTTGGTAGATATGTATATCCAGAATGTGCTTGAGTTATAAAAATTACAAAAACTTTGTTATAAAAATAACAAAATTATTTAAGCTATTATATTAATACTGAAATTTTGCACGTCAGTACTTTTTTGACAGCTTTATAAATACCAATATCTACATTACCATGAAGACTTTAGTCACATTCAATTGTTTTAACCTTTTCTCACTATTCCTAGTAATGGACTGGAATACAAAGAAATAGTAAAGGACTTCTGGGAAAGATTAAATAAAAAAAGATTAAAATCCTTTTTCTTTCTCTCTGCTTGATTTGATAAAAAGCAATAAAAAACCAAAACAATTTCATGGGCTATGAAAAGTATTTGAATGTGCAAACCATCACTGTAGGAACATCAGCTAAAAATATCAAAGTTAGATGCAGAAATATGGGAGCTCACATTAGATTTCAAGCTGGCTCATTCAGAAGTTTGAGTCTAATGTCTAGGGGCTATAATGTACTTTTAAGCATTTTTGACTATTCACAGAGGACTGGTTCTCTGCAACATTTCTTGCTTCCACATAATAACAGAGTGAGCAGAACTATTCATATGTGCAAGCATCCAGAGAAAATGTTTAATAAATGACACATTTTGATGTGAAGAGAAAATAGAAAAGTAATAATGCCCCCTCCCCAACACAGCCACATGTGAAGAAATTCACAGATCACCAAGTGTAGGGGCAGGGGACATAGGAAATGTTCAACAAATAAAACTTTTATAGTGGCATGATTTATTTTTAATAAATTACTTCCGCATAGAATTTCCTCTTATAAGTTGTAAAGGCTGCCCAAAAAGATTGAAATTGCAAGTAAAGGCAAGTTGTGCAAGCAGAGTGAGGGGAAAAAGAGGTGTAAGGAATTGACTGTAAGCTCTTGTAAATCTCTTTAGTTCCACTCAGCTCAGCTGACCCAAGTGAGTGTATGCCAGCCAAGAGAGTTGCTCTGTGCTTATAAAAAGTGTGAGGAGATAAAGAAAGTCAATCTATCTGGTGTCTAAGTCTCTTTGTTACTCTTCAAAAACCCATCTGCTTCCTCTGTGGGATGTCCTATTATGGTGGCTGTTATGTATTCTGCGTGGCCAATTGATTAGCCCTAATCCAACACCAGTTGCCCTAAAGCAGATTAATGTAATTATTTCATTTTCACTGCAGCACTGGCTTTGTTCCATTTTTAATTCTTGTATATGGCTCCTATGAAACCAAGTATCTATGTATTCCACCCAGGTGACCTCACACCTGGCATAACACACATTTCAAGGTCAGGGAAGGTGGGTGATGTCCTTCAATCCTTTCTGTCTTCCACTAAAATGGACTTCTGTAACAAATCTCATTCCATATGAACAGTAATGTTTAGAATCAGAAATGAAAGATGATATTCATCTCATCTGGCTCTGGGATCCAAACAACTTAGCAGGAGTTAAAATGGCCAGGAGTGTGTGGCAGCTCCTGATTCCCCAGTGCAAGAGGACATGTGCTCTGCTCCCCTAGAGCAGATCAGGAGATGAGCCACCATCAGGAGAAAAACAAACTGAATAAATCAAAGTTACTATTGTGATGGCTTGGAAAGTGACTCCCTGGTCTGTTGTTTTATCTTCCTCAAAGTTTTGAGTGGGCTCAAAGAACCGAATCAGAAATTTTCTAAGAAAATAACTTAGGATATTTTGAGGGGGAAAAAATGTCTCTACATTGATACCAAAAGCATGTGAACAAGTATCATTTTCAGCAATGTATTTGTAAGCAGGGTGAAGTATCTGATTAGAGGAGTACAGCCTGTCTTGGTTAGGGCATCCATCAGAGGTGATGGTCAGAAGTAATTCCACAGTTAAATCACCAGAGGTCTGTCAGTGTAAACAAAAATTCAAATATCACAAATCAATGTAACTTGCTCATCTTGCATTTTCACCAATGCCCACATCTAATTTATGCCATCTTTTGCATCACTGCTGCCAGTGATCTGAAAACCTCCTTTGTGATGTAGCTGACAGAATTTCCAGTTTCTTATGACAAGAATCCTTCATCTTCCAATTCACTAATTATAGTCTTTTGGTTTTTGTCAATTTATAATATCATTTTAGTCTTACTTATACCAGATGGGGATTGGAAATTCAGGAATGCCCTGTAACAAATATACACCAAGGCTAATGGAATCTGAGTCACAGAAAGAGTTTGTTTTCCACCAAGGTTTCACATAAAGATTTTGTTGCATTTATTCCTTTTTAAAACAAACTAGTTATCTGGGAATACTGTCATTCTCTGCTGTTAAAAAAAATTTAAAAAGGGAAAGAGAAGAAAAGGCCATTATACTTTTATTGGCATTACTTAAGGCTTGAAGAAAATTTTGAAGAAAAGGAGTAATAAATTAAAAAAAAAAAAATTAAAGAAAAAAAAGTCAAATGAAAATATGATAAAACCACAGATTGTCCCACATGTTTCTATTAAAGATACTCAATCTCCCTTTGATAAAACACATCAACTTCTCGTGAGGAAAAATGCAGTAAATATCTGGACTTCAGTAAAATATTTGGGACTGGGTCACAGGAAATTTCTTGGGCTGGAGACAACTAATACAAGGACTGGAACTTGGCTAAAGGATTGTTTAGATGGAAAATGACAAGCTGTACCTAAACAAGAAGCCTTGGATCACATGGACATTGCAGTGGGATTTCTCAAGGATCAGACCTGGACTAATTTAATGTAATGTTTTCATTATGACTTTGGCACAGAAACCCAGAAGTGAGCTAATAAAACATGACAACACAGCATTTGAAGTCATCGTCACTGTAGTGAAAGATGGGGATGCCATAAAGAAAGAATTGGAAAGCCTTTTGTTAGAGAGACAGAAATGGGAGAAAATTCCATGCCATGAAATGTGAGAGGACTGATTTAGGCAGTAATAAAACTTTCTGCTGGAGGGGTTGGGTGATGAGGGTTTGAAAGCCACAAGGAAGAGAAGCAGACTGCAGAGTAGGAACTCACAGCATGACTGTGAGCTGCTGGTGCTGCAGAGCTGTGTGAAGGCACAGGGGATCCACAGAGAATGGGGAAAAGTGCCTGGGTGCAAGGTCATGGCCAGACTTCATCTGGTGCAGAGCATGCATTCTGACACTCACACACTGGAAAGAGGGATTAAACTGGGAAAATGCCAAGCAGCACTATATTATGGAAGTAATTTGAATACTTCTAAGTACTATTTATAGAATAATAGAATCTTAGACAGGTTTGGGATGGAAGGTTTTTCCTAAAGCTCATCTAGCTCCAGCCCCCCTGACATAGACACAATTGTGGTTTGTTCTTTACTGGGACTGCCTGTGGCAGAGCTGTCCTGTGGTTTAGCCTTGCTGCCTCTGCAGAGCCATGGCCAGGTGAGAGCACTCCCAAGAGCACAGAAAGCCTGACCATTGAGGTTTCTTCAAGATACCACATTGTGCTGAAGAACAAGCAGAGGAGGCTGAACAAATAATGGTAGTGTTTGGACAGCTTTCACTGGTAGGTTTTCTGTACAAGCTGCTTCCCAACCTCACTGTGTCTGGGTGTTTTCTGTATACAGCATCATGCTCTGTTATGATCTGACTCCATAAAATTGAGTAAATTAATGTGGTAGCACTGCATTCCAGAATTGCCTAAAGCTCAACCATCTTTATGCCCCTATTAGAACTGCTTCTATTCATTCCCAAGCCAGACAGACAAATTCAAGTATCTTAGTTATCCTGTGGATGGAAAGTGTTGAGAGCCACCTTGCCCATCTCAGTTACAAAGACTGTAAAAGCTTTCCATTCCAAATGACCTGTTCTTTCTATAATATAAGAAGTGAATAATTTAACTTCAGCTGCTGGGGCACTTTCTGCTCAATCCATAAAACTCTCGTCCCTGGATAAGGAAGTTAAAGCAGCCTAGCATTAAAAATAATAATAATGACAATAAAATAAAGCAGAGGCTGTAATATAGAATTTAAGTGTCTGAGAGAACTCAGTGAACCAGGACTTCAGGATTTCTTTACAACCTTCTTTTCACTAAAGGACACAAAGCCCTTAGTCAGCCTGATTATTAGATTAGGCTGTTATGAGGAATTTATCTGTCTAATGAAGTCCATATTTTTTATCATATTCCTGTTCATCTTGCAGTAGGATGTTTGTTGGTTCATTTTCAGTGTTTTCTTTGAGAATATTTTTCATTATATTTCCTTCCAAAGTGATTTTCCAGTGCTGGGTGATGCTTTTCAGTAAATACTTTATTTCTAAAATTGCTTAAAAATAAATAAAATTTTAAAAACCCCAAACTTCAGAGTTACCAAATTAGGAAAAAGAAGCTGAAAAGTAGTTTGTATTTAGACAAAAAACTGGAGGGAAAAAAAAACCACACAGATTTATCTATTTGAGTCATAAGCAAATATGTTTCTAATCCCAATTTGAAATTATATTCTACATTTCAAAAGATGAATTAAATTTAAAGAAAACAAGCATGTTTTGAAAAGGACTCGAGCTGAACAGAACCTTCCTGGGTGCCTACTGTAGAGGTTTTTGATCTGGGTTTTTCCCCCTTAGCCTAAGACTCAGATCCTGGATGTATATTTTGATTTGTTTTTACATTTGGCTGTAACACCAGGAGCCCAGAGTTAGTCTGGCTCCAGTGACTTGGAGGCTCCTCAGCTGGGCAGAGTCAGTAAATACCTGGGAGCAGTTCAGCCTGGGGATTACAGCCCTGCCAGTGCTTCCCAGAACAGCAGCTGCAAGGAGCTCCTTTAATACCTGCTGCCTGTAAAAAGAATTAAGCAGTAAATGAGGGCTTGCTGCAGAGGCAGAAGCACAGACATTTTGCTTTCTTCAGGCATCTATAAGCCCCTTAGCTGGAGTTAGCTGTTGCTGGGAAAAGAGGTGTTTAAGGGTTGAAAAGAGGAGAGCAGAAAACCTGCTCGTACCACCGGTGTTTCCCTAACCTGTGCATGAACTTTTAAATCAAGTAGCTTTGTCCATAAGCCTCGTTTGTCTGCCATGGAACAGCTTCATCACTAATGCCAAAAGAACCCCATGTGGTTTAGAAAAAGCAGTCAGGACCCTCAGCTCCTCACACCCCCTTAAATACACTAATAGTCAAATGTGTTCTAGAAACTCCTATTATCAAAAATCTGTTTTTGAAGGCCCAATTTTGAAGGCTGAATAGCAAAGCTTGAGGATCTGTTTCATCAAAACATTATGGAGGGATTAAAGAAAAACAGGTTTAGTGTGTAGAAAGCAAATACCAAGCAGGGTGTTTCAAAAAAAGCTAAGTATTTTGGTTTTAATAAAAACCTTTTGTGTTTTTCCTCAGCTCAGAAATCACAGCGGGTCAGTTAAAAAGTCAAGCTACTTGCCTGGTGGAAATAAAAGGCAGATTAATCTGCTACAACCCCACTGTCTTCCTTGGGAAGGAAGTACCAGTGCAGTTGGAACTCCAAGTGTAATCATAGGGAGATCTATTTTTGTGGGAGGGAAGCAAAGAGTGAATTCCACCTGTCTGGGTTAGGGAGAAGTGTGTGGTCTGGGGATGGCCCAGGTTCAACTCTTTTGAAGACTTGTCCAAGGTAATCTATCTGTGTGTCCTGTCTCCCAGCTCGCAGGAAAGTCTAACACCAATTCCCTGGAAACTGTTGAGAGGATAAATGCAAACAGACTGCTGTAAGGAAGGCATCATGCAGTTACTCTAGATTCCCAATTCTTACAGTCCAACAAAAGACATGCAATGCATTGCATAGATAATGAGCTTTGTAAACATCACTCTTGCAGTTCTGTGCTCTGGGGTTTATTTCAGACATTCTGGGGTTTATTTCTTCTCTCACAGAGAGACAGCCAGTGGAGCTGTCCATCAGCTTCCCTGCACCACAGTGAAGAATTGCACAGGTGTGATGAAAAGATCCCAAGAGAGGAATTCTTGGGCCCTGACAAACTGGTATGGCTCTCTCTTTGGAGCAGGATTTTTATGGAACAAACCTTAGCTTTTACAGTAACACATTTGGGCCTTTTGGGAAGGGAACCTCTCAAGGGATCTCCAAATCAAAATGCCATAAGGTGGTTTCTTACCTGCCCCTGTAACTCCCAGACTCACCATACTATTTTAGGACTTGAAATAGGTGACAGATTTCTGAAAATTCACCTCCAAGCTATATGCTCATAAAAGATCAGTTTCCATTAAACATAGATAAAACATCAGCCCTACAGGATGAGGCAGAGAAAAGCTTGGAAATTCAAACCATAGCAACTTCAGCAATAAAAAGAAAATAGAAGATAGCTGAAAACCATGCTTAAAAATATTATAGATTTTGAGTCTCATATAAGCCAATGACTGATTTTTCAAGTGTTTGGGAATGGTGACAATTAATGTTGCCTGCAGAATTCCTGATAATATTACTCAATATATGTTCCTTTGAAACTCCTGAGGGATATCTTCTCAACCTTGGAATTTGTTCCTGTTTGTTTTTAAAGAATTCTTTGTTTCTAGGCCTTGACTGAGCAAAGCACACATTAAATGAAAACTGTCTGAAAAAAGAATTATGCAGGTGACATTGCAACACCACTCAAATGGAATCCAAATATTCATGTTAAAAGCAATTGGTGATACAGGAATATTTAGGCCAATCCAACAAGAAGATGGCAGGGTAGTTAATTTTCAGTTTGCATATAGGTGCCTATGATATTTTTCCTTTCTTTGTTTTAGTGAGGTTCTTTCAAATAGTTCATTAAATTCATATTCAAAAATGAAATTTGTTTTGTTATCTTGGCTCCTACTTAAAAGGTATGTCCCAGATTAGTATCAGCCAGAAAAACTAACTTGTGACTTCAAGGAGAAAAACTGGTGGATGGCTGATAATCAACTTGAAATCTGCTGTCATGGACCTCTGCTAACAGAGAATGGGAAATCACTTCATGCAAGGACTCAGATAATCAATTATTTTTCTAAGAGTGGAGCAACCAACTCATTTGGTAATAGAATTTGCCCACAGATGATATAAATGCTGGTAATGTCTGAATTTAGAGTTAACAATGGAGCTTACAGCTGTTACACCTCAAGGATGAGCAGAACTGAGCAGAGAGGGCTAAACCAGAGGCCAGTGTTGGAATGAGCATCCTTTTCTAACACACGTGGTTTCCAGGTGCAGCACTCTCTTGTTATTTTCATTTGGTATTTATGAGTTAAACCAATCCTTTTCCATCACATTTCATTATTTTTTTTTCTTCAAAATATAGTCTGTAATTCAATTTGTGGATAGTCTAAAAAAATTTCTAGCACTAATGAGCTTTTTAGACACGAAAATATTACATATTTTCTAAATTGAGGAGTTACATTTCTTTAACAGGATATTTGAACCAGGTGACTCATATGATCCTGAAATATTTTCATTATGAAAACTTAATTATGAAAATAAAATGTAAAGTCTACATCTGTATATGGCAAATATGAACAGATAAAAATCCGTATTTCGAATACCTTGTCATAAGCCATGTACTGTGTAAATTCTAAAGCCTGGACTTGGCTAAATCTAGGCTCTGCTCCCAATTTTAAATGATTAAATTTTTGGCATCCAAAGTGTCCTGTTGAGCTTCTCAGGATTACATAATGATGGTATTTTTGAGGGTATATCTGACCCAGCCTTGTCCATTTAACTTTCCAGGGATTTTTATTATCACTCATCACACTGCAGTGAAAGACATGCATCAGTTCTCTTGCCATACAAAGTTACTCAGAGAGTCACCTGAAGTTTACATTTATTTGCTTTAATGAGACTTTACCATGCTTTCATGTACATTGCATTGAGCAAAAAGGGAAGAGCTGTGATCTAAATCAAGTATACTGCAATTAGTGAACAAGGGCATCATGTGAGAGGGGAGAAAAGACAACAAGGGTTAAACATTACTTTGAATATTTGGGCTGAAGATATGTTAACAGAGCGAGTTTGTTTTAAAAAGCAAGGATTTTCAGTCTGAGTGGGTCCTTTTGTGGCTGCAAGGATTTATATAATTTCAAAACTATTTTCTAGTATTAAATGCCTTCTTTCTTAGCATGACAAGAAGCAAATAAAAGCTGTCTGATGTGCTCAGCAAGAACTTAATCCAGCTGGACAGAACGAGGTACAAATGCAATTAATATCTCTTTACCAGCAAATATATTATGTTTTATAGGGTTTTATTTTTCAGAAATTATTCAAGTAAAGTGTCCTGATCAGTATCTAGCCTACAAGACAAGATATTTTTAAACCATTAGGAATTCTCTGACCAATTGAATTTGCATTCTGTAGGCTCAGCTGCAAAAACTAACTGAACATTTTTGGTTCTACCTCTTAGATATCTCAGTTAGAAACTGATTTTCCAGGTCAGTGCTCACCACTCCTTAAAATTATGTCTCCATTAATATGACACAAGCTGGACTGAAAACCTCCTTCTCTTGTGATCTTGGTTTTAGCAGTTTCCTCTGCACCAGGATAGCTCTTCTAAAGATAGTGGGGATATTGCTGACCTTTCTTTTACCCTGTTTTGAACAGAACCCAGGAACTGGCATGATTTCCACCTCTATGGATGTGCCAGAGGATGCCAAAGCCCAGCTCTTCATGAATGGTCTTCTATTTGTTATTCTTCTACAGCCTATCCTGTCTCTATGGCCCCTGGAATACACGTTTTCTGTCTGGACTTTCTCTGTTCCCAATGTTGCTTCCTGGAGGAAGAAAGTTTAAGGATGCTGAAGGGCTTGAGAAGAAAGTTAATGCTGAGAAAGAAAGAAAAAGGAAAGATGGTCTCTACTCTAAAGCTTTGAGTATTTTCCACTTCTTTCAAAGGTCTGAATGAGACCCTGGCAAAGCTAAAAGGCCGTGAAAGGACAAAAGCCACTTTGTTTTTTTACTGTTTCTCTGTGTGATTTTTTTTTTCCCCAAGTGTTTCAGACACTAGTCCCTGGATAGGAAAGGTTGATGGACTTTTTGTCTGGTTGCATTGTTCAACACTCTGTACCAACTCCAGTACCTGTGGAGAAGGAGAGCAATTGTGAGTCAGCAGTGAATGCTTTCAATTTTTTTGTTAAATACACTTTTAACAGTGTGTCATACCTTCAGCAGACATAAAGAACATAACTCCAGGAACAAATGTAACTTCAGGAACTTATATCAGACCAGAATTCAGACATCTTCCCTTCTCCATCATTTTTCCCAGGGCATCCAGGCATGTGGCCTCCCCGCTAGGAGCCAGGGGATTAGAAGTACTAATTTTCACTCTTCTTCTCTGCAGCTGTGGGTGTTTGAAGGCAAGCAAGCCTCTAAAATCAGCAGTAACTTTCAGATGTTATTCCTACAACACAGAATATCAGAAGATGATTTTTAATTCCCATGCTGTTTAGTTAACAAGCAAACAAATGAAAACTATGTTATACAAGTTGTTATATCTTCCAGCCTTAATTTAACATTCATAAACTACAGATTACAACTATACCTGGGAAAAAAATTTCATATCCACACATTGTATATTATATTCTGTGCACTTTCCATTTTTCCATTATCCACTTGAGATAGGATTTCAAAGTCACATCTAACCCTTCATTCACAGGGCTTCTGCAAGCTTGCATTGATGGATGAAACTCACACTCACCATGTGCATGGGAAAAAGCTCTTTGTGTAACGCTCATAAATCCTGTAGTGATGTGAGTGCAGTTTCAGCTGGGTCATTCCAAAGGAAAATGAAAGATCAAATTCCAACTGCATGTGTTAATTAGATAATATTCCTTTTTGTGCAACTGTTATCTCAGGGGATTCATATAAGGGTCGACAAATGTGCAGTTGATTGGGATATTCACTGGCTGTCTCTGGAGGCCCAAGTCCTACCAAGAGTCACATGGGTTAAATTATCCCTCTTAATTTGCTGTTAAGACAAAACCATGACTTAATGTGGTAAACCTGGTTATTTTTGCTCAAGGAGAGGCCCCAGGCTGTACTGACAGGGATGCTGTAGGTCAGGCCTGAGATGTGCTGGAAGGTTTGGGAGGAGGAATCCAGCAGAGCTTCTTCTCCTACTATGCCCTGCTTAAGCAAATGCATCTCCATGGGGCAGTGAGGAGAAAAGCTGGAAGAGCACCAGGAGCTATTTACACAACTGGAACCATTCCATCCTCAGCCAAGTGAAGCAAATAGCTGTTAAAGCAGTCTCTATTCCAGCCATCCAAGAACAACACCACAAAGTGGACATCACAAGAAGCCAGTTGCCATGGGCACACAAGTGTCCAGCTGGGAGAACACCCACAGACACTGAACTCTGGTCTAGCTAAGCCCAGCTCCAGCTCCCTTGAGTGCCAATGTTGCTGTCACTCAGCTTTGAAAGCAACCTACGAGCTTCAGAGGAAATATGTGGAGGCACTGGATAGGTGCAGCTCTGAGATGAGGCAGGAAGGAGGTGAACACAACATGCAGTTCAGACAGAGGTGGGGTGTCCTGTTGTCTCCCCCCAGGCTCCACAGACACTGGTTTCACCTGATGAGCTCTTCAAGTCAGTGTATCTAACCTAACACAGCCTGCCCAGGGTTCAGGTCTCAGGGAGTCCTTGGCTGAATTCTGATAGGGGTGGATAATTGTTGTAATTAATTAAAGAATCAGAACCAAAAACCTGAGTGACACAGCATCAACACCTTTTAAAGCACAACAACCTTTTAAAACCTTATCCATGTTTCTTCAGTTTTGAACATGGCTAGCAGATTCTTCCTCTGCTTGACTAACTATAAGGCCCAAGGGGAACCAAACAGAATTTGACCAAACCAGCTGGACAGTAAATTTCTGCTTTTACACATTATTAAAGCTGGGCTAAATGAAAGAGGTCATTTTCCTTGCAGATGCTCCTGCATGTTCTTTTTATTTTAGAAACAAATTGTTAATTCCTTTTTTTCCATTTGAATGATGCATGAACATAAATTCCTATAACGACAAAGCCATTTGGTGCCAGATGCAATAAAATGTCATGACAACAAAAGAAATTATTATTCATAAATCATCATTTATCTCTGTTGCCTCCCTTCCTCCCAAGTAAGCTTCCCTCTCTCTCTGCCTCCAGCCTTCCTTTCTACCCCTCCTAAAAGAAATTATTGGAAAAGAGATTCTTAATCCATGGCCAATGCCTTTCCCCAGGTTGGGGTGGGTTTTTTGTGGGTTTTTTTGCTTTTTGTTTGTTTGTTTGTGGTTTTTTGTTGTTGTTGTTTTGGGTTTTTTTGTTGTTTTTGTTTTTGGTTTGGGGGGAGTGGGGTTTGTGGTTGGGTTTTTTTTTTTTTGTCTTTTTTTGGGTTTGCAGGAACTTTCTGAAGAGCCCAAACCTTTACAAACTGCCAAAGGAGAGGTTTTATCTGAGTCCAATGACCTAAACTGAAACACACTCACCTAAGGAACGTGCTCCACAATAGCCTCCCACAACAATTTTATGGCCCAGCCAACAGAGGTCAAGACTGGTACTCTTTGGAAAACATGACCTGAATCTATGTCAGTTTGAGAAGTGATCTCCAAAATGAGCAGTTCAAGTATTTAATCCAGGAACACCTACTTATTGTAGGTCATTTGTTTTGTTCAGCTTCTCTCTAAGTGAATTCTACATGTATATTCAATTTTGGCTTTGGGAAACACTGTGCCATGGGAGTTGTATTTCTTCAGATAAAGTACATCACAGCAGATGCAGTGCAGAACACAGTCTGACTGTGATGTCACCAGGCAGTAAAAACAATATCTTCTACCCTATATATACTTTGCCACTCTCTGATTTGGCTTCCTCAGATTTCTCCCTTCTTGTATTCCCTAGAAACCCTTGTGTGCCGTCCATCAGGAATTATTGTCTCACTGTATCAGGAAGCCCATACATCAATGGATACAATCAGAATTAGAAGATGAAGACAATTTTCAGAATAAATAAATGACAAAGTACTGATGTGTGAACATAGTAATGAGACCCTGAAGTGTGTGGTGAACCCAAGAAAATTGAGAAGCTTGGATTAGGTTAGGTTAGATTAAATCTAAGAATAAGATTTACTCTGAAAGCTGGGTAATTTTGATTTTTTTTTCTTTTTTTTTTTCCTTTTTTTTTTTTTTTTTTTTGTGAAATAGTAGAAATAGTAGCACTCTTGAGTTCTGAGCCCAGGAAATCTTATGATTTGGAAGGAACAGGGCTAGTTTCTTAAGCCTGCCTTAAAGAAAAACAGAAACAATGTCTTCATTTTTACTTAGTAATAATAGAATTCATGCAGAATCTGGAAGACGCGGGATCAATTTTGTTTCTAACAACAAAAAGTAATTTAAATCTCTCTCCTCTCACAGCAATCCTCTCATCACTCTGAATCATTGTTCAATAAAACAAAGCAGGATTTCAAGTGAGTGTGACAATCTTACGTCAGAAACGTTGGAGGTTCCTCCAGTCTCTCCTTTGAGAACTTTGATTTAAATATGCATCATTCCATATAAAAATATCAGCACTGGTTATACCACACACTTTTTTTTTGTGGTGTTCACTTGGGAAGTGATAGCTCCAATTTTTTGAATCTTAATCTATGGAAAGAGAAAGGGCTGAACCATAATGCTGCACTTGTGGCATTCTTCTAGGTGGGACAAAGGAGGTTCAAATGTCCTCAGCAGAGTCAACTTCATTGCACCTCACTCTAAAATCCTGTAAAGTCCTAAATACCTTGAATCCTGCCCAGGGTTTGATAGCTTTGACAGGATATTGAGCCAGAATGGCATGAGGCTGTTTTCCAGGAGCAGCTTTTTTCAGGACTCTCTTTTAGGTTGGGTTCCAGGACAAAGGAACAGGTTTTCAATTTTTAACATTTTCTGACCCAAACGGATTTGCACGTTGTCAAACACTACCTTCTTTTCCTCCCTCTCTCCTTTTTATTCAGTTGTGGAACTAAAATAAACAAGTTTTCAGGTCTACTCTTTTCACAGCCTCCTCACAATCCTGCAAATTGCTAAACTTAGTAATTACTATCAACCCTTTTGTGGGCCTCATGCTTGAGACAACTGCAGAAGAGTCTGGAAGAGGGAGAAGACAAAGACTCGCTGTGTCCATCAGCACACAAGGGTGGCACAGATGACACCCTGGGCTGTGTCACTCAGGACTGGAGGTACAGGCAGCAGGAACCCAAAGCTGATGCTCTGACAGCAGGAAAGAGACACCAGGCACAGGATGACCTCTCACTGCTCAGGCTTGGTGGGAGGAAAGGAGACTCCTCCACTGATGCCAGTCAGGTCACCTTCAGGACAGGGGGTGTCATTTTCTTATCAATCATGGATTAAACAGGACCTTGGAGAAGCAATCCAGGACCTCTGAAAGGGCTGCACTGTTCAAGAATAACACGTGATATGTTTTACTGGTTTGGATGCTTTGGGGTTATGTCTGTAACTCAACTCCCCTCCTGTTTTTATGTAACATTTACTGGCTGTTTTCCCTTTCCAAACACCAGAATGATTCACATGAGAAGGGCAGCCAATTTTTCTCTATTAAAAAAGAATCAAGATTATAAGGACTGTAAAATTATGTAAAATGCTCAAAATGTCTCTCAGTGATCAGTTAAAAACCATCCCCACAGTAAGAGAAGATATATCTTCAGTTCAAAGGAGACAAGGGACCATCTTGTACTACGCCTTAAAGAGCTGCTAAATCAGACTGGCCTGTGATATTAACATAATGTTCACATTTAACATATATGCTGCAGCAATTCCCACGAATTGGCCTTTAAATTGCCTCTGCTACTGTAGCAGAACAAACTGGTGCAGAAACAATGAAAAATTTTCACATACTCCTCTTCCAGTGACTGTGGCAGTTGTCTCATTGCAATAAACACAGTGAGGGTCACAGTCTCAGTCTGAACAAATTTGCTGGTTAATACCATTGCAACTATCTCTGTCAGAGAAGGTTGAATGCTTGTTTTTTATTTTATTTATTTTTTCATTTTATTTTATTTGGAAGTCACTGGGAAGACTGTGACAAGTCCTATCCCATTGTTACACTGCCATTAAGTCACATTAATTCCCTGGGGAATTTTTAAGAGCTTTGCTGATTCTGCATGCCCAGCTGTGTGAACAGAGCTTAAGAACTTGGGTTTCATGTGGAAAAAAATGCTTTTCTCCCATAGCTTTGTGGTAATTGACTTTGGGAAAAAGAGAACTTCAACTTTGCACATTTTAAGTCACATAAGAAAGCCACAATAATTACATTGAATAATATTATCTGCTTCTGATAGATGCAATCTGGGCATGTTCTTAAAATACCCACAATCTGAGTAACTGTGCTGATCATGCATTAAGCTGTGTGGAATCTTCAAGCTATGTTTGCATTTTAATTGACAAAAATGTCAATATTCACAATGTATATAGTCAAGACATAATGAAATCATGCTGTACTTTCCCTGCTCATTACAAAAGTCTCAAGACAAGCAAAAAAAAAAAAAAAAATTAAAGATCCAGTGTACTCTTTTTTCTCAGAAAACAGTATCTCTAGGGGAAGCCATATTGTATTGTTTTAAGGCCCAACTTTATGGAGTGGAAGTTCAGGATATTTGGAGCCTACTGGGATTGTGCTGTTTGTTTGTGATCTTACCCACATTGCTGGTTTGGAGCAGCAGGAGGTGGTGCTGCAGACAGTTCTGGCATTCACGTTACAGCTCACTTCTTCACCAGAGTAACTTAAAAAAAAAAAAAAAAAAAAACATAATCTAGGTCCATGTTAAAAAAAAAGAAGGAAAAAGAGAAATAAAAAGAGAAAGAAAAATATGAAAAACTGTATGAGTTCACTTAGAAATTTTTGATCTGGGACTGGGAGATCCCAACAAACGTTCCCAGTTTGTTTTGCATATAAATTAATTAAGGTGGGACACTTTTGATCTCTTTTGATCTCTTTGCAGAAGAACATTGCAATACTAATATCACAAGGAAAGTGACTTTGCTGGAGGTAGATTTATTTCACATTTATTTTCACATTGAGGAGATCTGATCCTTCTCTTTCATGGTTTTGACATTCAAGTTATTACTCTGTTGAGCTTGCTTGTCTAAATTCAAGTGACATATTTGACTTACTATTTTGTACTCTTTTTTTCTGGTTTTATTCCCTTTGTGGATGCCTTTTCAGAAGGACACCAAGTACAACTTGCTTGTCCATATTTTCACACTCTTATAAGTCTATTTCTACAGTTTCTCACATACCAAAGGACATATCAATCTCAACTTTAGGGCTGTGATATGGTAACTAACTTAACAGTAGTCATCTTTGCAAAATTTTAGGCTTTTTTTTTTTATTTTCCTAACCCATGACAGAAAAATGAAGATATTAGAGAGTATTGAACATTTTATGGGGTGTGTTTGAATGAGTCTCTGGGAAAGGTCAGGCTTCCACAAGGCAGATCAGCCACCACTGGAGCAGGAGAAATGTGCTCTGCTTCATCCATGTCCTACCTCATCACTCTCTTTTTTGGATGGGAGCAGAATTAGCTTGATTGTCCTCTCTCCAAAGGAAATTGTGAAAGCCACCAGTATGGGCAGGGGATAATAACAGTGTGGCCAATGGTGGTTTCATTTAATTTTTTAAACTAATGTGCTTTTCTGCCTAAAAAGCAAAACCTACAATCCTACTCTATTATCTATTCTTAGCATTTAAACCAGACTTCATTATTTATTTCACCTTGACTGACAGATTCTAGAAAAGCTCCTTTTAAATACACTTGAGACTATGCCAGCACAGACAATGTTTCTCCAGGTGATGCCTCACAAAATTTCCTTTCCCTGGGCAGATACTCTACTGTCTTCTTGTGCTGCCACTGTCCTTGTTTCAGCTGCAGACTCTCTCCTGTGACTGAGTTGTAAAAATGGACAAAGACCATTCTGTGCCCCTCACTGATGATATGGTGTGGACTGACTTCAGACACTGGCTCTTGCTTCTCTCCAAAAAAGCTAAACTGCCCATGGGAAAGAGGCATGTGCAGTCTCTTGAACTGCACCCAGGTATTGTCTGGATAGCACTAAAAGGCACAAGGCAAAACAGGGATCATGGCAGCTGTTCAATAGCAGAGATATTGTGTGCTCATGCTGTGACCTGCTCTGTACAGCACTGGTGTATAGGCAGAATCTCTGGGGCTGGGGCCAGCTTTTATTTTTGTTGGTGAATCAGAGTTAGCCCAACAGGTTCTTTATTACTGACGAAAGCTCTCTGGAATGATGGAAAAGGTATCCTGTTACTATAGTGCACTTCAGATTTTCCTGGGAAACTTAGCTTGTGAAATTAGAGTAAGATGAAAACGACTTTGCAGTGATATTTTCCTGCATTTTTTAAAAAATTATTATTTTTCTTTCTGTAACCTGAAACAAAAAGTCTTGGAGTCTTCTGATTGAAACTACTAAAACCATCTGTAATATTTTCTGTTCAGCGGGAAAACAGAGAATCATTTTTCTTTCCGAGTACCATCGAAAGTGTGGCTGTCCACACAGCCTCTGTCAAGGAATAATATGGATGATCTAAGAGAAAGAAAAGCAAATCAGGAAACTGCCTGCAGAGATAAGAGGGAGGAGGATTTAAAAGGATAGTGTTTCCATAAATCAAGGCAACCGGTGACAGCTTTAAAGTAAGGGTCAAAAACATTGCGAGAGGTGTCACTTGGCTAAGAAGTTAATCCAAGTTTCCATCTCTCTGCCTTTAGTGCTTGTTCAAGTGGAAGTTAAAGATCTCATGGCATTATTTGGGGATCATAAGAGATTGATATCCTGCCCAAATTCTCTCTTTCAGGATCATCAGAGACCTTTGCACCAGTATCGATCCTCACAGATTTATGCGATTGCCATAAACAAAGGGACGCATTTGTCTGCATGCCATTGCTACAGTTTATTCTGTTCACATGGCAGCAGGGAATTTTAAATTGGCACGAGAACTCTGGGTAGTGTACACTGCAAAACCCATCAGGTGGGTTTGCATTAAGAAATAAATATATAATATAACTCTCTACCACAGAGGATTAGAAGCAACCATGAGAGCTGACCATCAGAGTCTCCCAATACCAGCTGAACCAAATAAGAGGTTTGGCACAAATTTCTCAAAACTTCCCTGAGATACACTGTCTATGGAAAGATGCTGTCACATCTTAATAGAAATTACTATTTCCACCTCAAAAGGTGGGAACAGCTCTTGGGAGTCTGAAACTAAAGAGCTGAAATGCCAACATTATAATTTAAGGACTGTGATTTTTTCATTGCTTTACACAGAGTAAGTAGCCTTTACTCCTGGGACGTCCTTTAATGTAGGATTATTTCCTTGCAAATGAATTCACTTGGTAGGTTTTGAAATGGAAAGTGCATGAGATAATTGGCCTGAGGAGGTGGAAAATGGTTCTTGTGTGTCAATGAAGCAGAAGTCAAAAACCTGTGCTACTCCAGCAGCATATCATCAACAGCAAAGATATGATGTAAAAATGCAATTTTAAAAAAAATCTTTAAAATAACAGGCTATAAGTCAACTAAACTGTAGTAAGTTTAGGTCTGACCCAATCCTGAATCATCCTTCCTTAATTTACTGGCAGTCAGTTAAACTGCTAAAGAGCTTTAATGAGTAAGAGATCTATTCAGTGAGTACTTTTGAAAGTAAAGACCTGGTTTAATATTTATTGTTTAAAAATAGGAAAAAAAAAAAAAGGTTCCATGTTCAGAAAAAATAGATATACACAAACTCGGTAGGAAGGATGGTGCTCAGGAAGGGGAAACTGAAGGCAGTGAAAATATGATTTCATTGCTGTAATGCTGCCATGAGTCTTACCTTCTATTTTCATCACCCAAATGGAAAAGGGGGGAATTAAAAAGGTTGAGGAAGTGACATTCTTCAGTATTAATGGCAAAAAAGGAAATCACTGAAAGGCACTTAATAGCTGGAAAAAACTGAAAATTCTGAGTCTGATTTTCCTCTTACACCAGTCTTATACCAGTAGACTGCTGGAAAAGTCTCAGGGCTTTATTCCCAGAATGATGATGAAGTGGAAAGGAGTTTCTTTAGGTGGCTGAGTTCCTGTCTAAATGATTATTTGAATGCTAAAGAGATTTTGGTTTAAGTGGACTTTTGGTAATCTGCAGTCTTGCAGAGAAGCCTTTATTATTCAATTCCAGATATAATAAGTCTTTTTTCGAAGAGTCCTTTGGCTTCCACCAGCTCTATTCTGACATATCCCTGTGGAGTGAGAGCAGTTATTGCTAAAGGGAACAATATTGCAGGTGTAAGGTGGAATTTAAGTGGCTGCTCTCAGGGAACACACAAGCTGGAGAGGTTAGGAGGGGGGATGCCAATTCACACAATCCCTGGGGAGGCAACAAGGCGATTTGCATCTGTGTGAGATGATTTCAGTTTTAAAGTGAAACACATGTGCTAGGGAGTTTGAGACAAACTGACAGTATCTTTGTAATAGAACTGGAAATTATGAGCAGCAGGAGTGGCCTGACCCTACAGACTGCTAATGTTTAATCTACTTATCGAGATAGCAATCAAGGAAGAATCAATAACATAAAAACAGTGGGGTTTCTTCCTAGGTAACAAGTAAATAAAGGAGAAAAAAGGCTTCCTGATTGATGCTCCAGTGATTCCCCAGACCATGGTAACTGCCTTTGCTTTGATGGCTGATTCCTGGTGGGCACTGGGAGGTGGCTTTTCTGAAAAGGTGTTGAGGTAGCAGGAGGGCTTAAACATTTGAGGAGTTCAGCTGCAGTCATGACAACTAAATGCAGATTCAAGGCTATGATTGAAACCTGTGCAACACTACTATGAAATCAGTGATTTCTTACAGTGAGAAAGCTGTCAGGATTAATTCAGAAAGAAAGCAGAACACAGTCCAAAGGGTCATTACTGAAGCACTGCATGTTCGGAGTCATTAGAAGACAAATTAAGCATAAAATGATATTTTAAAATATGCAAATCCCTGCCATTAATAACAATTTTAAATTGTAATGGAAAATTGCTGGTTTAGTCAGGGAACTTTATATTGCATGGTGATTTTAAGTCTGCTGTTACGTGAGTATTGTAAATGACCTTTAAAATAGTCATGGGCAGCACAGCTGGAGAGAGGAGGCATCACAGCTGTTTGGGAATTTATTTAAACTCATGTGATTGCAATGAGTACCAGAGTGGCTATTGCCACCTCACTGATGAATGTCTCACTGTAAATAAATCCCCTGTAATTTCTTAAGTGTTGTTTTCTGTTATCCAAGAACAGAGGGAAGCAGAAGAGTGTCAAAATGTCAGTGGGATGTCAGAAAGAAAATATTACCTGTCTTATCTAAAGAAATAAATTACATTTTATAGAAATACTGTGTTAAAAAGTGACTCTTCAGATAATTTATATTTCTCTTAAAAGCTTTTGGAAAAGTGTTGTAAAAATTTTAATAAGATGATTCACGTGTTTGAATAAATTAAAATTAACATAATAATATTTTAAAATTAATTTTATTGGAGATAGAGAAAAAAATTACTGTTCTAAGAAAAAAAAAGTTTTGTTCTTAAATGGAAGCAAGAGCTCTTTTGAGCAGGGAACAGAGAAATCAATAGTTCACAGTTAGCTGCAGATCACAGAGCACTTTAAACAAGAACCATAATTGCCATACTGCAGGTAGGGAAAATTGACCCCATTGCAATTTCTCTGCAAGCCCAGGATTAGGGTGAGAGCAGAACTGGAACATTTTTGGTCTCTCCAGGAGAATGAGGCCAAGCTGGCTTAACAGAGCTGCTTTCAGTGCACCCAGGTGTGTGTTCTCTGACAGGGACATCTCTGGATTGAGGCACCTTGCAGGCTGGAGATCTCCCCATTACCCTGCAGATCCCAGCACAGACCTCAGGTTCCATGTGGAAAACCACAGAAGCTTCAAATCACAGCCTGGTGCTCCATGAGTCTCCCCACACTGATGTTCTGGAGTGTTTTGGGCAGATTTGGGTTCTTGGTTGTGAAGCTGTTCCATTTCCAGCTTCACACCTGAGGTTGTATCCCCGAGCCTCTGTGTGCTCCTGCCCCACCTGTGATGGGCACAGACCCCTCCTGCTCCCCTGCAGAAGGACACAGGTCAGTGCCCCTCGTGGGGACACCTGCACTTCTGGAAGGTGTTCAGGCTTGTGGTGAAGGAAGGTCAAAATCTGCCTCCCCCATCACCAGGTGGGTGGGAATGGATGGCAGGCAGCTCTCATCTCTACTAAGCAGAACCCAGCAGAAAGCAATCAATGCCTGTGAGAAAGATGCCATCAATCATTTTCATGCTCTCAGGGAGAATGTGGACCAGTTTGATTCCTGCCCTGCTCCCTGCTCAGGCTCACATTGGCTTTAAAGCAGAGCTCATTTCAAACCTTTTTTTTCCTTCTTCTTCTTCTTCTTTTTTTTTTTTTTTAATAGCATCTTTTGTAAAATTCAATCCTATTGCTCCAGCTCCTATTTTCCAGGACAGTTCAAGTATGCTGGCTGTATTACTCAAGTCAGGCTTTGCTTGGTTGGCATTTCTGTCCCTGGGGCGTTTTGCTGGATTACTCCTCTAGTGCCTGTGCTGCTGCACTGTGGGGACTGAAAAGTGCCAGAACAAATGCAGGAAGATGTGCCAGCTCTTGGTACACACCAGAGAATCCTGAAGCAACAACAACATTTGGCAGAAACAGAGACATTGTTAATAAAGCAAGCCACTAAAATCTGTGTTTAATCACCAGAGCACCATCTCCCCACCAGCAAGAGAATTTTCAAATGAGAGGAAAACTGAAAAGGCAGCTTAAAGTGTCACACAGAGTGGGAACAAAGTATTTGATCAGAGGTTTAACTCCTTAAAGCAGAATTTTGCTTCCTAAGCCACTTTCTTTCCTTCTACAAGCTGAAAAAAGATCATGCTTAGATGTACATGTTTTTACCACAATGTGAGTGAAATGCACACATTCAGGTAAGTCCCCAGATACCCACTAAACCATGCTTGTGTTGAAAGACTTTTTTAAAATATGGAAGTAAAAAAGACCTATTAATGCTACTTCTGCTGGTTGCCAGCACAGATTTCTTTCCTACAATCATTATCTAGCATTTTGGGTGGGATAGCAGAGTCACTGACAGCTCTGATACAGACAGCTCCTTCTTTTGCTGTGAATAACCCACACTAACATTCTGCCTCAGATTTGTATTTGTCTATAGGTCTAATTTATAACTTCCCACTACACACACCACTGAAAAGGAAGTTTCATACTTAGAAATTGCTGCAATAGCATAGGAATGCAAAACAGTCAGCAAGATATGACAGATATAAAGGCCATACTGGCAAGTTTCTAATCGTCCTCATTTCACAAGAGTGTTTTGTGGGGGTATTTGTTTTGTTTTGCTTTATTCCTTCCAGGTTAGGTCAGTCAGTTGTTGATTTTAAGGTATGCAAAGCACAAGACAGCCAGAGATGTGAATGTGCCACTCTAAACAGAAATGTGACCCCAAGTTTTCCATCCCAGATCTGCAACGCTGCGACCACGGCTTTGGAGAATCACGTACTCATCTGGGATTAATCAGTGTGGCTCACTGAAGATTGGTGAATTTACAGCTGAGGATGGAGACCCTCTTCTAAGCCATTGGCAGTACAATGATTACTTTCCACTGAAACACGGTGTACAGTTGTGAAATGTCTGCCAGGTAGAGTTGAAAAGAGTAAATAAAGTTATATATGTGTAATCCTTCAGCTAGACAGTTTTATAGGCCAGGTTAGGTTTCTGGGACCGCTACTAAAACCAAATTATCTCCCTCTGAGTATCTTGGTAAAATTATAGTGAACTGTCTAGGTGTTCCTGCAATCAAGGAGACAAATACACCATTTTTGAATGTGGACTTAGAAAGGCACAGCAATAAAAATCAGCATCATATGCAATCAGAAGTTATTCTTTGCCCAAAGTACTTCCGAAAACATTTTAAGTCTTCTTTAATTTCTTCGGAAGCAACTGCATGGGCAACTGGCTGCTTCCCAGACACTCTATATTAATGCTCCATTCACAATTTACAATTTCCAAGGCTTTGACAAGTCATGAAATTTAGTAAGGACACATCTAAGATCCAGCTGACCCAGAAATGTGAGCTGCCATTCACTGTGCTGAGTTCTCTTGCTCCACTAATCATCTTTATTTTCCAGTGATTTCTGCATTTTACTGAGGGTACTTGTAGGATGAAGGACCACACACAGCTCTTCCTGGAGGGAGGAGACTTAATAGTCTCTTCTGTGTTTCCTTATGGTTTGTGACTATTGCACTGCTAAGCCACAAAATGTTGCCTTAAATTAGGGTAACACCTCAGCCCAGGCATGCCTAAACATAATTAGTTTGTTCAGATTTTCACAGATGAACATTATTAAAGCTGTGATTTCTTCCAGGTTACAACAAGCTAACTCAAACAGAAATGTTCCCAAACATTCCCAAGAAAAATCCAAATTGAACAAGATTCAAGGTTTCTCCTCAGAGCTGTAAATGCAGTTCCCATCTTCGCCATTATATTCCAACAAAGTTCCTCCATGCTTTGTTTTCCTTCTCTCTGAATGTGTTCTACTGTTGGCTTGTGGGTTTTTTGGGTTATTTTTTTGCTTGTTTGTGTTTATTGCCATTCAGTTTTCAAACACCAGGAGTACACACATTGGAAATATCAAGCACTCTTTCAAGGCAGACAGAAAGGCACAGAGTAAACTCAAATCACATCAAGCATTTCCAAAAACCTCTCAGTGTCACAAAATAAAAGCACTGTGCTCATGCTGCTCAAAGAAAGCTTGTAGCTGCTCCTAAATATAAAAAAAAATAGAGGAACAAGAACAAATTCTTGGCTAATTTTTGTAATTTTCCCCCAAAGGATTCTGTGACCTTGCTGATTGAATGCTGAGATTTTGGGGAATAGGGTAAAAAAAAACAAAACAGAATCCTGACCCTTATAAGCACCCCATGCAGCTGTAAAATTGAGACAGCAAGGGATAAATCTTGTTCAGTTACAAAAACAAGACTGTTCATTGGTCTTACTGAATTGCCTTCATATTAAAAAATCCAACTGGGCCTCGATGTGAACAGTTGTCTCCCAAAAACACACTCTGGTTTCCAAAAGTTGCATTGTGTTCTTTTATATGTTAGCTTTTCTCTTCAGTTGCATAAAAGCACATGGACAGAAAAGGTTTCATGCAAATGAAACTAAGAACACATGTTGCATTAACACAAAAATCGTGCTGGCCCGTTCTGTTTCCAAAGGGATCTCTCCACACCTGCTATTACTTCCATCAGACTAAGTCCAGACTCCCATCATGGACAGCATTCCATTTGGAACTGCTGTCTAGCAAGTCTTTAGGCAGCAAAATACAGCACTTCTGCACTGAGCACCTTCAGAGGTGTTTTTTGACTGTGGAGCACAAGGCCAAACCACAGGTCAGCTGCTCTCCAGGGTGTGAGTGTGGAGTGCTACCAGCTCCCACTGTCCTCTGCTGACTCACATGGACACACTCCCAGCTGTTCTCCTGAAAACCTGCCCCTCTGCAGGGCTGTTCAGAACTATCAAAAGAGTGGCATAAATAAAATTTAATGTAGCGCAGATTTTGGTTGTATGGAATGCGTCTAAATTCAGGGACATATTTGCACACTTTTATACAGTCAGTAGGTGTCTAAGATCTCATCATTATCAGCAGAGGTTTTGATGGAATACCATTGACAGCACGTGGAAAAGTCAATCTTCCTCTGAGAGCAGACATCCATGGCACGACTCATGGGCATGATGAATGTGCATCTCCTGGCACACACAACATGCTGCTTATCACACAGATGACACAGAACAATGGGAGATGTATGACACTGACAACTGGAGCCTGGCTGAGAGTCTATGAAATATTTCAAATGGGATTAGATTAGATTAGATTAGATTAGATTAGATTAGACTAGGCAACCTGGTTTTTGGCCAGCTGGAATCTCTAGCTTTTACTGTATTCAATTAATTTATCTAAATGTAGTTGTCTGACACCAGTTCAAATGCTGTAGGGAGTCTGAGATTTTCACAGGACTGGGAGATGCAACAAAAGATTTAAAGGGGAGCCACATCCTTCTTAGTTGGCAGGGGGAGGCCAAGCAGCTGCCACAAGGAGCATCAAACCAAACTAAATCCTCTGCTACGTCTCCAATGACTTTATGAGAGAGTTCAGTCTCTCACTCACCTGAAGGTATTTACATCATAGTCTCCTAAATTTAGGAGTCCAGATTTAGACCTAAGACCTACAAATTGCTAACTGCCTAGCTATTAACAGTCTTTGTTTCCTCCCAATTTTTAAATTCAAAGTAATTTTTCAAAATAATTTCTTCTTGTTCTGGTATATATTTTTTTCTCTAGTTTTTCAGCTGGATATAAGTAATACGATGATTTTTAAGGTGGTAAAGTAAAAGGATAATATCAAGATATTCATTCAACATCCTAATTAAAAATGAATGATGGTAAAATGTGGCAGATGACAGCTGACAGATTGCCCATAAGAAAGGGCAAACATTGTGATCATTGATAGGTGGTGGACCTCATACACAGGGCTATGAATTTAGCCTAAGAGAAGAATGAGAACTGGAAAGGAATGAAAGAGAATACTGTGCTGCTTGTCTCTGAAGTGATGAAGAATACTGGTTTAATACTTTCCCTGAAAGGTTCACCATCAGTGGACAGAGAGAGCTACAAACATGAACCTTTGCTCAGGATTTAGTAGTCTTAATGGCTACAAGCCAGAATGGTCTGGAATCACTTTATCTAATTACAAGAGGGAATGTGACTTAAGTTTAAATTATTCTATATTAGCTATAAACCTACTGTACAGCCAGATGTTTGCTATGAATATTCTTTGCTTTGCTGAAACTCCATCACTTATTCCCTTATACATTCTAGTTACAAAGCAAAGTTTTCTGCTGAAGAACTCTTTCTAGTTATGGTACTGTAAAACTGCTCTGACTTTTTCTACTTGCAGTAAAAGTGGCGTTTACCACAACAATTTCAGCTTTATAGAAATAATTTTCTATGTGTTTTTGCAGCAGATAGGTTAAATATCCATGATACGAAAATGAACACAAATTATAGATGAGAGGAAAATAAACTGGCTGAAGTTCTCAGCTCTTTATCTGAAATGTTCAGCATTGCAAGCCTGCAGATGCTGTACATCCCATGGAACACTTCTCCAATTCCCATTTGTTTGTTCCCACTTTTCTAAAGTTTTGTTTTGTTTACCTTAGATTGGTTTGTATGGAGTTTTATCCATGTACCAGATAACAAAACTTTAGAGTGACCAGACAGAAAAAAAGTCAGCCAAACTCTAATCATCACCACTGAGTGAAAAAAAAATTCTCCAAGTGAAAAGACCAAAATAATTGTTTCAGGCAAATGAAGCACAAAGCTATTAGCTTGGCTTGCTGTGCTAGATTTCTGAGAACCATATGAAACAATCTTTATTCAAGGAAAACAAGTCCTAGACAGTGGAACTGCTTATCCAGTGACTGATAAAAGGCATTGGGTGACTCTAGGGATGTACAGTAAGATTATAGGTTTCCAATACTTAGATCTCCAAGACTTTCAGGTGTCAATATTCATTAGCCCTACACATTTCTCTGTCAACAGAAAATATTTCATAAAGTAAATTAATTGAAGCTTTCCAGAGCCTCCACACTCAGAGAACCATCATTAAAAATGCTTTATTTTATGTTTTAAAGACACTTGCAGCATTATTCAACCCCCTTTATGTGTAACAGACTGTACTCAATGGATGATATTATAATGGGTGACTTGAGTCATCTTCTGGGCCGTCACTGCACAGAGAGTCAGGACTACAGTACCTGTAAAATCCCACTGTGTATGTGAGGTGAACAAGGGAAACCTTCTCACCTCTAGCCTGGAATTCAGGGTCTCAGCTCTAAAGAAAGCCCTTCACGCTTGATATGCCCCAAAAACACTGTTAAAAAAAAAAAATAAGGCATAGAAGATTAAAGTACTGATGTTACTGTGGGTGGATTTGTGGTGCAGATCCAGACCCTCAGGATTGTGCATGGAGGAAATTTCTACTGCTAGTGACTATGTTACCAGTGTTTAATATTTAAAAATACTGAGCTAAAGGTAAACAAAAATACAGAAATGTGATAGCCATCATGATACACAAAAAGTAGGTTACACATTCACTCAAAAATGAGAAACTGTATCAATGTTACTGTGTAAACATTTAGATAATGATAGATTCTAACCACAAAAGAGGAAAAATCAACTTCCAGATTAAAAAAAACCAAGTTCCAGTTAAATGGCTTACACATAGATTTCAATTAATGTGACCTTTGTAGGGTTTAATAGTTCAGGCTCTTCTCATTAAATTGTAGCATTTTGTTTTTAAACAGAGAATTCAAACTCCTGTGTTGCCATTGGAAGGACCTAAAGAGGCATTACCATTTTTATTCCAAACATTTAAATAACCTCTGTAATGGGTCATTTGTTAGCTCACTGCTCAGATATCAGTCTGTTCCATGCTTTAGTTACAATGAGCAAGGATCTGTTTTCCAAGCTTTTCCTGAGCTTTTATTGGGCCTTTGCAATGTACAAATCTTGTGACCAACACAGAGTTAAAAGAATGCACTTTACAAATTACCCATGACAAATGTACTTGATCACATCATGTGGGGGGAAAAAAAAAGAAGAGCTTTTGTTTATTTTAGAATTATTTTATTGGACAAAACTTTTTGCTTTCAGTAAAGAAGTTTTTTGTCTCTTAATATGTGGAAGAATCAGCTATTACAGAACTTTGAATTTTTCATTTAAGCCTGCTTTTCACATTCTTGAAGAAGTGCCAAATGGACATCCCAGAGCCTGAAATATCCCTTTTATACACAATGGATACAAAAGCTTCACAGGCCTGCACAACCACATGACTCAGACTTGAGCCCTTCTCCACCTCAGATGTGCCCATGGTGAAACAGAAATGTATGACTGCTTTCTGGAAGCACTTGGGATGTCAATGGCAGAGTATCTCTGGTATCTTAACACCATCCTCCTGAGGATTTACTCCCTGTGCTAGGCCAACTTACATCAATTTGAAGCCAAGCTGGCTGCACTGATCCTTTTACTGGAACTATTTAATTTAGGGAGTGTGTTGTTGTATCAAAACTGGCACTTCACAGAAAAAAAGTTCCATGACCCATTAAAATATCTGCTAAAACAGTGGTGGGGCATCTGATTTTCACTGCTTTAAAACAGGGACACAAAGAGAGTGTGAGATGCCAATGCTGCTAAACCTAGAACCTGAAATATAAGCTTGGTAGGTGAGGATTGCTTTGATAATTAGACAGAGGACAGTAAATTCTTGAAGCGGCTCAATCTCAGAGATCTTTTATCTAAATCAGTTAATTTATATATAAATCAGATAATTTATACATATGGAACTGTGAAAGTCCCACTAAAGTCCCTGAGTAGATAAAGGTTTTAGTAATTCTGAAGAATTTGTAACAGCCTAAACATGTACATCCAAATTCCTGACTATTGTTCCAAGTTCTACCCATGTTCCAAAAACTTTGTAGAAGAAATTGTGTCATTGGCCAGCCTGATGAAGGGAAAGGATTGTAAAACTCCTCCACAATGATGGGAAGAGATAGGAATATTTCTAAATGGCTCTATAAATACAGAGTATTATCAGTGACCTTTATAGTCATTTCTGCTCATTTCAGTAAAAGCACATCTAGTTGTGTATATTAAGGAGAAAAAAAAGCATCTTCATGCTTTAAGATAATATTGTTCAGTCACTGAACCTCTTCTCTGAGGCTTTCATAGTGCTTGGGGCACATTAAGACCCTTAACCTTTCTCCACTGATGATTCTATGAGCATTGTCCTAAGTGATTAAGGCTCACAATGATGCAGGGAAATGGACAAATAACATCTGGGAGATTGAAAGAGAAAAAATCTGGGTTGGAGGAAGTGCCTTATCACCCAGCTCACAGTCCCTGCCTGGATACAGGCTCCGAGTGCCAACACCATATTCCAAAAGAGTTCTGCTCTGGGAGAAGCACCCTAGTCAGAAATGCATTGTGGTATTTTGTTGTTTTTTCCACGTCCAAGTGGTTTTTATACACTTGATATTTAGTTTGGCTTATGAAGGAAGACAAAGCAAGACCAAATGAAGTAAGAAAGGAGCAAACTTCCTTCATTTTCTCCTACTTTCAGACACAGGTAATGTGTTTAGGATGCATTACTGTGTCTGGAGACCTTTCTGGGCACATCTGCATTTGCAAGTAAATGCACTGAGACAATGGGTGTGATTTGCCTTTTTCTTTATGCAAAGCATCTTCAATCCCACATTATACTAGAAACCCTTAAATTACATTTAAAATTAGACATCATGGACATTCACAACCTACTTCTCCTGCAATATGTGAAATTTTGGTCTGTGTGCCCTCAATATAAATAGGAGCTTTTTAAACAATTTATACAAGATAACAAAGGATTAAAATGTTCCTGTTGTTTAAAAATTCCATCAGTGGCTGAAAGAATATCTAAAAATAAAAATAACCTTTGATTCACAAAGCAACACAGTGCTTTAGGCACTCAAATACAGCTGCAATCAAACTAGAGATCTTGTAAGATTTTTTTTTAGAGAATTCTTGTATTCTCTTTTAATATTTCCTACCAAGACTTTTTCGTGAAAACAGAACATGAATGCTTACTGTGGATTTGGACATGCTTGAATGACAGAACTGGTTTTCCTCAATAAGACTTTAGTGGGAAATATTTTAACACATTGCACTTTAAGCTCATTTAAATGGTTGTGTGCAATTCTGTTTATTCTTTTGAAGATAAAAAAGAGAGAGGTGGGTGATGATTTCAGATCTGTATCAGGAATTCAAAGCAGTTGTTTTCTGTGCAAGTCCTCTGAGAGAAGGTAACCACCACCAAACCAAGTCTCTAGGGCTGGATTGAGTGAGGTGGGAATCAAGCTCACTTCCTCCATTTCTTTGGGGCAATTTCAATGAAGATAAGAGGATTTAGAAAGTTTGCCTGCAGGCTTATCTTAGCAATATATAAAATAGAATCATTTTCCATGAAAAAATGAAAAAAAAATCAGTTCAGACCAAATGCATGTTGTAGTCTGTTTAGAAAAAGTAGCAAGTATTAATGCAATGTGAACAGTGACTATTTGGCAGCAGCATGGGAAACAGTCATGTATATTTTTCATCAGTTAGAATACAATTCAGTCATTGTACCAAAATTCAGGTTCAATTCAGAAATTATGGTAATACAATTCAATAGTACCAAAATTCAGGTTCAATTCAGGAACTATGGTAATCAATTTAAACACAGTAATTTAAATCTTGTTGTTTAAATCCCCTTCAACACTAAACTTTTGAAATTCCCAGTTGGGGCATTTTTGTTCCTCAGTGCACATGTTGCCATTCTTGGGACTCAGGCACCAAGAGCCCTTGTATGACAGGTGGACTTCACCTTGTTGAATTCATCTCCTGATGTCTTCACCTACATATTGTCACTTCCCCAGTTCCAATTGTCTGGGTTTTTTCCATCCCAGTTCTCCAGCTGCAGCACTTTTCAATGCAATGAGCAGTTCAGGCTTTACTTCCCTGGGAGGGTGTAATTTTGAGTCATGAATTGCCTGTTATCAACTAGGAGCAATTCCTGTTTCCTTCAGACCTTGATCCAAGCATTGGAATTTATCAACAGCATACCATTGCTTTCAATCTCCTAATTCCTCTGAAAATACAGACCCTGCAATGAACTTATTTGCAACACTGATTTATTTGGGTTTTTTGCTTGAACATGTGTTATGTACTCCCCCAGATTTATCTAATCACTTTGAACTCTGGATTTCATAGGAAGACAAATTGTATTCCAGCTAAGCAAAAGAGTAGGATACTTAATTACAGAACTGGGAATATCTACAAAATAAATTTATAAAAATAAGGAAACACTATTAAAATGTGTATTATCCTAGCTGTCATATGGGAGGGTATTTCTAAATTAGTGAACTGGGGAGTTGTTTGATGAATTTATTCTTCCACTGTGTTTCTGCTTTTCACTTACATCTGAGGATTTTCTGCTGAGTGCTGACAAAGTTACAATCCATGTCTTAGGAATCCTTTTATTTCTCTACTGTTTGAGAGCCCCAGGAATAGCATGGCCTTTCTTCAATCTGCTTGCTGTCTATCAGAATGCAGAAGGAACGTCCCTAAGCTTATTTGAGAATAAATCTCTAGGTACAGAGAAATCATGGAGTGCTGATTCTTCTGTCCTGTTTACCTATTCTGTCAGGAAATCAGCTGAACTGCAGTGATAAAAATGAATTACAGTAGTAAACCTACAATGTACCATTCTGTAAGCTACATATCATGAGATGTTTTTGGCACAAGCAGCCATTTTATTTCTGGTTTACTGGCATATTATAGAGACTGCATATAATGCATTAATGCACTTTTGGGGCTGGGTCACTGTGTCACAGTCCTATTCAGGGAAGCACTTAAGCATCTGTCTAATATGAATCATGTGCTTCGGTCCCACAGGTGCCAATGGAAAGTAAGTAACTACTCCAGTGCTGACTTGAACAGAGATTTATTCTTAAACCATGTTTCTACAATAAAATATTTTCCTTTAAACTAATCAAGGATGGAATAAACTAAAATTAAATGCTTCCCTTGTAGGATTTTAATTGGTTTTTCTGCTGTTTGTTTTAAGTTTGGGGCTGCTTTTCTTTTAAGAAGCTTTTTCAGAACATGTCAAAGTTTCCTACTCATTAAATATGTTTGTCTGCAATTATGCAAATAGTAACATTTACTTAAAACCTCTGAGATAGATAACAGTTGCTATTTGTACAGAGATGAACCTGATAATCTTTCACTGAAAGATCTTCACCTTCATTTTTGGAAAACGTTGATTATCAGCTCACAGCAAAGGCACTTTGAATATCCACAAGTCATAACAGCATAGCCAAGGTCTCTGATTCAGATGCTCTTTAAAGCCTTACACAACCTCTTGTTTTTCTTTAAAAACCTGGGGCTTTTGGAGTTCACCTCTATTCCATGCTCAAGCCTGTCTCCAAACTTGTTTCATCTCCACCGTAAAATTGTCTTCAGCTCAGCCAAGCTGTTGTGAAAGGTTAGGCCAGAAACCATTTCTGCCTCTACTTGCTTTCCCAAACCTCTCCTTTCATAGCAGGCGCAAGTCCTCCTTTTCAGAACAAAATCCTGGAAGAAGCAACCCGAAAAATTTTCATTTTCTACTTCGCAACTTTCTGTTTTCAGCTTTCTCTTTTGCTAATCTCCCTTTATCTCTTCCTGTTCTCCCATCTCCCTCTCTCCTTCAGCCCATCCCTCCCCTCAGACTTACAGAACTTTTCCATGAGATCTCCATCAGGGAACTGGTTTTCTTGCTCTCAAGAAACAAGCAGCACCAAGTTGGCTTTCTCCTGTCATGTCACCACCCAGTTTTAATCAAAAAAACTTTCAAGAACGTAAAAATGAAACGAAAATTATGTTTCCAACCAGAAGCCAGAATTAATTCAAGAACTGTACTGGAGAAATAGGTGGTTCTTATTCCATTTCCAGGCTAGCCGGGAGCCTGGGTCTCATTTCAGAGCTGGTAATTTCTAATGCTTTTGGAAAAAACAGACAGCCTGCTGTTCCCAGTAATTTTTATAATATTTTCCAGCACTGGAAATTGTTGACTAGCGTGGCCTTTGAACAAAAACATTCACTATGCTAAATTTAGGCTACAGTCCTGTAGAAAGTATATTTTAAAAGAGCAATTACTAGATCAGAACCAGTTTAACCACAAGCTAGATTAGAATAAGTCTTCTTTGCTAGACTTTCAGAAAGTGTTCTCTTCTGGAAGGAAAGATAGAAGCAATTTGTCCAGCTGGTTCTTTTTATCTACACCATAGACTGAGTGCTTTAGAGGGAAATAGTTCTGAGAAGTGTCTTTCCCTTGGTCTTGGCATCAGGCATTAATCACAGGAATTGCATGGGTTTAGAAACAGAGGGTTTGCCAGACTGGGGAAGACCAAATGAACAAATGCACAACCCCAGGAAGATGTCTACAGAAAAGAAGAATTTTGGATATACATCTGAACAGAGATAATATTCAATGGGCTCCAGGTAGCTCAACACTCATACAAATTTCCCTTTTTTTTTTGTTTTAACACAGATATTTTGGCTCTCCTTACTGTCAGAATAAATTTACATAATCCAGGTTACCTTCTATATGCAAAATGTGGAATTCAGACTAAGGATGCAATTTAGACCTCCAGTGTAATTTGGAATGACCTGAAGTGCTGCTTCAGAAGGTCACTGACAGCGTGTCAGATCCGTCAGCTCTGTCTCTATACTTGATACTCCCAAGCATCCCAAATTGCTTTAGGTGCCTAAATCTGAATTTATCTTGTCTCTTTAAAAGTTAATTATACAGCCTCAAATTCTATTGATGCTGCTGACCATATTGTTAATAAATAAGAAAGGATATTAAATACAGCACATGAAAATGTCTTTCTTGTAAATCTGTCAATCTTGATCTAAATGCCACGCCAAGTCTGTTTTTATAAAATGCCACAGCATCTACACTGAATGAAGGGAGGAGGCCTACTGGACCTTGAACCCATATGACCAAAGGCTGAAAAATAAATGTGGAGGTGAAACTGTTGTGCTGAGGCAGCCAAGGGCTTTTAAGGAAATTAAATCATATTGGTCTATCTGGTGATCACTAATAGTGGTAAAAGGTCTTATCTTGATGTTGGCTTGCTTATTTGTAAGCAGCCCAGGGAACAATTTTAAGGAATGCTTTGAAAGTTAAAAGGATAGCCCTGTGGATGTGACATGAGAAGCAGCATGGAAAGGAATATGAATACAGCCTTTCTCAAACTGAGCAAGTGACCATATTTTGACATGTTGGAAAGGAAACTATTTCTGTTCTTGTAAGGCTGAGGTTGGAGTCAGTTCCATTAAACAGAGCTACAAAAAGAAGCCTTTAAAGCATCATACAGTTTTTGAAAATGCATACATTCCAATCAGGCCTCTTCCATGGGATTTCTGGTATAAAGCTAGTAATTATATTGGAATTCAGAAACAACTTGTAGAGGTCCCAAAACACAGGGAGGAGTCCCTCCCAGGGCTGGAATATTAAGTTGGCTGGAAGAGTTGTTGGCTTTACAAAACACCCAGGACCATATTGTGATCATATTGAGGCTTTCTTACATTTTTTAAAGATTTACATTAGAGCTCTGCACGGATACAGGCCACTTATCAGATAACTCACAGAAAAATAACTTGTTTAGTGTGACAGGCTTTCTCTGAGGCTGCCAGATATGTTCCATAAGCACACATAGCCTGACTTTTAAAAATGCAGTTTCTTAAAACCTCATTAGTGGCTGGTAACTATGCAAAATGTCATTGCATCACGAAAAATATAGCCACACCATCAATTATTTGTACACAGATCTATGTTTAAAACACAAAGTATCAAGTTTCATTTACGGTGTTAATTTAAGATGTCCATTTCATACATCAAGCTCTATGGAAAGAATACAAAGTGAAACTACTGACAAGTCAGTTTAATACAATAAACCCTATCTAGTGTATATTTCATTCCAAGTCAGCTGTTAACAATCCTACCCTGCAGCCTCAGGTGTGAATTTTAATAGCATAATGAAACTTCATGGGAAAAGAGTCTGACACTGAAGTTGTTTATGTGCTTTAAGGATATTAATGTTTCAGGTATGGATTCAACGCCTCCACAGCTCTCAATTATGAAATATTTGCTGCAGGTTACTGTAAGGAACAGATTGCATCTTTTAGTGCTTCTTCTACAGGCAGCCAAGCAGGCTGAGGTTTAACTGTAGATTTAAAGGAAAAAACATAGCATGCTGGTAATTGCATATAGGAAGTTAGCATGTTTCCTTAAAAAGTCCCACCTTTCATGAGAACCCAACACCAACACCAGAATTTTCTTTAAACAGATCACTTTTTGCTTTCCATTTAGACATAAGAGCAGTGTTTCAACACCAAGGAGACTCTGCTGGGAGCAGATAAGTCTGTTGGCCGTTGAGCAGTCAAAACTCCTTCTCATTTCTCTTTTTAAATGGACCCTTGTGTGTACACAAAACCTGGTTAATTTACATTGGAAAGAAATTTATAAATGTGTTTTCCTTTCAGTGACTATGATTTGAAAGACCCAGAAACGGAAATATTTCATGTTTTTCTTTAAAACTTGTTGGAAAATTTAATTAACAGCTTTAATTCAGGAGTGGTTTATTGAACTCAGGTTGTTTTGAAGCATTTCCATTTCAATGACCATTCTGCTAACTCCAAGAAAGGGTTAAGTGGATTTTTCCCTAAGCTCTCCTTCCCTGTAAAAAAACAGTTAAGCCACAGCTTCCATGTCTCCCTTGGAAGAGTGATTCATCTGGTAGACTGCAATTCCTGATTCACTGAAGTCCCAGGGCTTCAGCTGGGCTAAACCTTTAGGATTACAGTGAGGAGTCCAGGGACCCTGAACCTCCGTTTTCCAGAACAGTCTGCATTTAATCAGTTTTCCATGATCTTTTATGGTTTTGTTCTCTTCAGGGACAATCTTTCTTGAAGAGAGGTGCACCAGAATTAGTTTTAATGAAACTTTGAGACCTGTATCCCTGTACATCAGATTTTGTAAATAAGGAGGAAAAAACCCCAAAACCAACCAAAAAACCCCAGAAATGAACAGTGTAAATTTCTGATCCATGTGATACTTTGGAAGTCTGTGATTTTGACCTGATTAAATCCATTCCTGCAGTAAAATATAACTTCTCAGAAACTGGCCTGTCTGCCCTTAATGACTGCAGATTTTCTTTGTTGTCATCTTCAAAAATCATGTTGATTTGGAATGGGAAAGTTGTCCTAGATGGTTTACAGATTTGTTTCTGGGTGAAATCAAGGTTATTTTTTTCCACAGACACGAAAGGAGTACTGCATGCTCCTGAGTGACTGAGTGTAGATCCAATGGCTCAGTGACTTGAGTACACAACCTAATTAGGATTTAGCAATATTATTGCACATTCATATTTAAGTGCATATGTTTACATATTTGAGCTCATCCTGTTTCAGATGTGAGGTGACACAAATCAGTTTTAAAAACCTCACAAATAATTTATAAACTCCCAACTGGTGGTGGGCTAAAAATATCCATTATTCCCAAAACACAGTGACAGACAGTAATAAATTAAACTATGATAATTCAGTCTTGTATTCTTCATACTGATATTATGATTCTGAATAGTGGATAAACAACATACATGTACTTCTATTTCTTTCTTTCTTTCTCTTTCTTTCTTTCTTTCTTTCTTTCTTTCTTTCTTTCTTTCTTTCTTCCTTCCTTCCTTCCTTCCTTCCTTCCTTCCTTCCTTCCTTCCTTCCTTTCTCTCTCTTTCTTTCTTTCTTTCTTTCTTTCTTTCTTTCTTTCTTTCTTTCTTTCTTTCTTTCTTTCTTTCTTTCTTTCTTTCTTTCTTTCTTTCTTTCTTTCTTTCTTTCTTTTCTTTCTTTCTTTCTTTCTTTCTTTCTTTCTTTCTTTCTTTCTTTCTTTCTTTCTTTCCTTTTCTTTCTTTTCTTTCTTTTTCTTTCTCATGTAGTTGGAAAAATCCAATTTTCCCCTTACACTGTGTTACACACCTGAAAATGTGCAGTTTTCCAGAGGCAATGGTTTAATTGCTGCTGGATCTAATCTCTATACATCCAGAGACTTTGCTCAAAACAAGGCATGATATGTATTGCCTTCTTAATGCAGGTAAATTATACCTCAGAATTATGATTGTTCTATTTTTGTTGAGGTTTATTTCCCCCACCCCAGATTTTTCAAGGCTTTTGGGCATATAAATTAAAGTCTGCTGTCAGACACACCTTCTAAACGAAACACTACCTTATTTTCTTATCATATTTGGAAATCAGTCATTTTTTCCACACCTTTCTTTCCTACTCTACAGAAATGAACTTGTCATCAGTTAAAAATACATACTGTTTTCATGAAGTAAGATACACTCATGAAACTCCCTCCAAGCTATTGGGGTTATCTTTGTATCAAATACAGCAAGACTTTTGGTTTGAATCCAAGAACTATCAACTATCAGCAACTCCAAAAGACACAGAAAGAACCACTTGGCCCTCTTTTGCTTGTGATTTTATCTTCTCTCATCCTATTGTGTACTCTGCTGCAACAATTAGTTTCTTTACCCTCCCTGATCAAAACTCTTTGTCTTCAGCTTAACTGCTCTAAATATCAGGGTTGGTTTTTTTTTTTCAGTATTTTAAGGAGTTCTATCCTTTTTGAGCCCTTCTATTGCTTTCTTTCTTTCATGACTTTTCATGTCAGGCAGAATACTTGTTATCATGTAACATTTCTTTCATTGCTGAGTCCAGCCTGTGCTACTGACAAAATGTGAACTTGGTGCTCATTAGCTGTCATGCCAGGCTGCATTGCCTTCTCATGAGTTTTGCATTCAGTACACATAAACCTGTGTCCCTGTGAGTGCCACTGGAATGCCAAAGTCAGAGAAAATAAAATTATCATAGCTCCAAACTGATATTTTTTTTTTTTTAATTCTCTTTGTGGAATAAATACATCTCTTCAATAGCTGGACAGATTTGGAGTAGAGGCCTCAGGAATGTTTCTCCAATCACTTCTGTGCTATTTTCAAGTCCCTAATCATATCTGACAATGAAAGTATAAACACTTGTGCTCGGATTTCTGCAGCAGACATCAAGAGCTGAGTTTGCAAATGTCAATAGACAGAATTAAGGACTTCCAGGGTGTGATACACTTGACCTATTTTTGACATTTATTTCAAGATGTGATGAAATATATCTCTGCTAACTAGCTCTGCTGTGTGCAAAGAGAGTCTCAGGTGACCAGCCACAAGGTTTTGATGTTGAGATTTTGTCAGTTATAGCATGCACTTACTTACACTCTGCATGAATAATTTGAATCCTTAACACATATAAAGGCAACACAAATTAAACTATGCCTTTAAGCTGTATCCAGAAGAGATCAAAGCATTAGAAGTTACCAAGAACTGTATTGATAATACTAATGAATGTAACTGGTGTATCAATCCAGTGTAAGATCCAGAGTTTGAACAAAAAGTCTCAGAATGATCAGCCAAATATTACAAATTTGGTAGTTTTACAACCAGAACAGTATTTCCTGGATTTCCTCAGCAGATCCATTGTTTTAAATCCCCAAATAACATCTAATAAATACAGTCTTCTTTTATTTCATCAAAGAAATAAACCATTTCTTTCCTACAAGTCCATTTTCTTCTGACAAATGGAAAATTATTTCAGAATTTATTGTCTATTCTAATAGGAAAAAAAATAATGGTTTGGATAAAAATTCCCATATTTTACTCTGAAACAATCATTTATTTGTTTGTGCACAGTGAAATTATAAGGTCTGAGATGTATATTTATATGAACATAAGACTTTTACAAATGCCTTCCTTGTAGATATGATTAACTCAAAACATTTATTTGAAGTAATACATCATGTTAGACACTGGCCAAATTTGAAACCATATTAAGCATGGTTCATTGTCATTTTTCTAGACCTGAAAACAGCAATATAATACTGAAGGACTTGTAACAGTTTAACTATTATTTTTATTTCCTTCTTTTTGATCAAACATCCTTACTAATTACATATCCCACCAAAGCTTGCATTTTAATTAATCCACCCTCACCCACAGGAACTCTAAAAAATTTTGTTCAACTAAAAAAAAATTATAAAATATAGAAAGGCTTGAACACCTCAGTTTAACATAAATCTAGAAGTATTGCATGAGATGAAATGAATGTTGGGCAGATAACACTTGAGGAACCTGAAAGCTTTCTCCTAACCAAAAGCAAGTGTCTCAATTTGTTAGACTTCCAGGATAATCATGATCTTTCCAGGCAGATTTATATTTATTGTGGTATTAGATAGCCCATTTTCACTAGCAAGATCTTTAATGTTTCCACTGGGACATGCTCTGAAAATTTAAGGCCCTCTCTTGCCTGTGCTTGTGAGTGGGATTAAAGCATGGTCAGTGTTGGGAGTGCTGGATTGGTTTGAGTGGGTTTTTTTACCCAACCTATTCAAAGCAATGACACACACAGAAATTTATTCTTTACAGTGATAAAGCCCAAAGATTTATTCTCACAAGCAAAATGAGGGTTAAAGTGGGTTAAGTGCATCTGTATTAGATATTTCCTCCTTTTGTCCATGAAGATTTCAAGTTGGCAGTATTTTAATGACCTTAATTTAGTCATATAAGAACTTTCAGTCACATTGAAAATATCAAAATTTTACTATTGTGTGTAATGACTGACAGTACAATTGTGCAGTGTTAGACACAGAAGGTGGAGTTGGGCTTAGTAATTTTTATGGCTGGTTAAAATTGTCATCCAAAAAGAGTACTTTTATAGCAAAGCACATGAATGTGTCTCAGTATTACAGCATTCATAATGAAGTTTATAATTTCCAATATCTTCCAGTGGTTTCTTCTTGAAAGGTCAGCATATAAATTTTATGTTATTTAAAGATATATGATTTTGTGGCATTTGCCTAGCAGAGCATTTCTTCTTTGCCTGATCACATTAAATGGATGAAAGATTAATTTATTTTTCACAATTTTAAGAGTATAAATAGATTTAAAAATACCAATATGCTATTTTGTTACTATTACTATTTAATTATCTCAGGTCTTCAGTTGTAATGCACTTGCTAGTACTTAAATTTCAGGGAATGTGTTTGTTCAGCATATGAATTTTAATTGAATATCCTTTTCATAAGATGGTCATTCTACCTTAAAAAGAAAAAATCAGCTGGAATCAAGAAATTTAAGAAGCCAGGTGATATTATCTTCATTTCAGAATATGGACATGAGCATTCAAATATTACCTTCTGTTTCAGTTAATTCTAATCTCTGCCAGGGCAAAGACAACAGAAAACCAGCTTCACCCTGTACCAGCCTGCTTGGTCCATACCAATTATTGCAGCCAATCAGGTAATTAATTCCAGAGAATTTTCTCTTCTACAGAATTCCTGCTTATCACCCTTCTCTGTATATGAAGGCTTTCTGGCCAGGCACTGCAGTAGGCAAGCCAATGTCTACAAGAGCATTACTTTTGTCAGGGAGGATGTCAGAGAAGTTCTTGAAAGCACTTGCACATGTCATAAATAAAGATTCATATTCATTTCCTTTTGCTTTTTACTATATTTATCCTGAAGCATTTTTTAGTTGCTTCTACTTCTTGACAATACTTGATCACTTACTAAAAATGCTTAAAATGTGATCATTTGGTGATGGACTTAATTTCTCTCTGTACCAGATCTGCCTAGGATGACATTAACCCACCACACTGTTAACTATGTGGAACAAGTAACACCTGATTAAGTGGAGGATTCATTAAGAAAATAACTAAGTCCAAAACAGTCATAGGCAGGGCTCCCTGTAACTGCCTGGTTTAACTTACTGAGAATTGTTTTTCAAGACAGAGTAAAGATGAAATTATCTTTGGTGAGTTTCTCCCCTTTTTCCTTAGCCTCTTGTTTTAAACTTTTTTGTAAAGATTTCTATTTAATTCAGGAAGATCCTTTCCACTTTGATTGTATGTACTGCCCCTTAGTTAAGATGCCAGCTAAGCCAAAGCCTCCATATCCCAAAGAAGTTCCATATATGTTTAGAACACCTGACAGTTTCAGCCAGGGGTGTAGCCATTCGTGAGTAAATAAGTGATTTCCTGGCAAATAGAGATGCTATTCAGAGCATGAGGTTGCTTTTCAGAACATTGAATCTGTGCCAGTGGAAAAGTATGACAACATTGCAATGGTTTCTCTCAGTGTTAAAACAAGAGTAGTAGAGGGGAATAAGAAAATAAAAAGGGGTTATTCCTTTCCTCCCCCACCCTCCCAAGCTGTCAATGTAATATCATGAAGATGAGAATTTAAAATACAAAAGGAGAGGGGAGAAATAAAGAAGACACTAGCAAAGCAAAAAGGTTTAAATGATTCACCAGATCAACTCCAAACTCCTCAAGGAAGTTGAAAGCTTCAGGAAACCAATTAATTTAAATTTAAATTTTAAAAAACACATATAAATACATATATGAATAAGTAAAACCTGTCTTAGGATCAGAGTTCTCAAACTAGAGACAAAGATAATGGAAAAGAAGATCAGGCACATTGCCAGGCAGATTCCCACAAGACGCAGCGGCAGTTAAGAGTCACAAAGTTTCTATCTGTCTTAGAAGTAATTTTGATTAGGGGCACAGATGGACCGCACACGCAGAAGCAGAAAACAGAGGCTATAGTTCCTGGGAGCCACAAAGCCAAATAATTATGGCTGTGTCCTATCCCAAGCCCCCCCCATTGAGAAGCAAAGGAAAATTAGTTTGAGAATCACTGACCTATCTGGAAAAAAATTTGTGTTATTGCTGCCTAAAGAATAATCCCTCCAGTACCCCCCGCTGCTGCCTACAGGGAACTTGTCTGGTGGTGAAACTGGGTGGCCAGAGCCTAATAAATTACTAAAAGCCTAGAGAAGAGGAATATATTTTCTTTGAGTTATGCCAAAACTATTAAACATTATGTGAATGAGTTACCTCACCTACCAGTCATCATTCTTATCCCAGTGAGATCTATGCCATCAAGCAAAAATTCTCTCCTTGTCACCATTACCAGATATGTGTCTTAGTGAACACATGTCCTAACCTCACAGATTTCTTTTAAGCTGAGTATTTCCTTATTCACCTGTGATACATCCAGTCTTCCTTGTCTTCTGCCATTCTCACCTCTTCCAGCTGTGTATTCCTGGGCATTTCCTTAAAGCCTCATGTCACACTGTAAATCACCTGTAGTAGCCACATAGAACAGATTCTGTAGGTAAAAAGCTCTTATTCCACCTAGAGGTCAACTGTATTTCCAGAGAAGCATATTAATGTGTCTATAACCTCGATGCACAGCAGCAGAGTGTATTATATTTAGTGTTTCATTCAAGCTTCTTATTCCCCTTCCATCCTTGCCCAGGGCTTAAAAGATAGGCAAAGCTTTGGCAATTTCTGCTACTGCATGAGTGTTATCCAAAGTGTACAGCATAAATCAGGGCAGGGGATGAGTAGCTGATTGTCTCTGTTCTAAATATTATCCTTTCAGGAGTACAGAAGAGGACTTCAAGCCCTGGGGGACTCTTCAGCCATGGTTGCTACAAAGAGCCATCATTCTTTTGAGGAAACCAGAATGCTTCCATTAACTCACCCATCTCTGAAGCTGTGTCTTTATCGAATTTCTAAAGTTACATAATGTCCGTTTCTACTACTAAAAAAAGATATGTGAATGAAGTTTTTGTGCTTTTTTTTTTGTTGTTGGTTAGACCAATATCCCAGGAAATACAAAGGCTGAGTGTATCTACCATCTGAGCTGTGTTCAGGAAACCATAATTATTTAAAGCCATACTTTTCCCAAGTTAGTCAGAATCCTTTCACTGCCATTAGTGAAAGGAAAACTAGATGAGGGCTGGTTATGAAGTGGTATAAAGCACAATGACTTGAATTGTGTATTTTATACCTCCTCACACCAGTGATGGGAGAACAAAAGTAGCTTTAAGTGGCTGTGGTGCTTTTTATGCACTAGACCCTGCCAGAGAGCTGATTAGTCAGCAATGAGTTAGAACCAAGTGGAAGCTGTATGCAAGAGTAAAGTTAATGCACAGGTTGTCAGTTTCAGTCAAAAGGGCATTACACAGCTGTGATAATGTAGTTTGTGTGTGTAGAGAGAGGTTATGTTCTAAAATATTGCAGTGTATTAAATTTAATATATTTTTTTTCAGATACTTAATCTGAATTTGGCTAGTGAAAACACCTAAGAGATTCCATGGAAAGTTAATAAAACCTAACAATTCACTAAGGATTGTGGCATATGGTATAAAGAAAAGAAATTTAAAATATTCATTATACTATTCATAAAGTGTATTTTATACTCATATTTTCAAAATTCTTAACATGACTTCCTCTCCAATTTTAGGACACAGTCAGTGACCATTGCCTTGAATGAAGAACTGTGTCAGAGACCAAATATCTCTGAAGGCAGGGGAAAACTGAAGAAGAAAACATGGGTGACACAAACAGAGCTCCAAAGAGGAGTCTAATTTTCAGTGTGGAGCAGGAAAGTCAGTTCAGCTGTGGTGTTTGCTAAAGGTAATCTTGGTTTATACATAAACTATATAAAAATAAATATATATAAATTATAAACTCGACAAATAGTAAAGGAAGTTGTGGTCAAGCAAATGTGTCCTACTGACAGAAGACAAACTTATTTGTATGTTGTTCCTCTGCTTTGGCATAAACAGAGCAATCCCAGGTCAAACAGAGCACTTCTGCCTTCCAGGCACAGGTCTTGAGTTTATGGCCTGCCCAGAACCCAAAGCATTGAAAAAGTAAAAAAGAATCCTGAACCCCTCTAGGCACAGGAGTTCACTTTAATGGGTTGCCCATGGAACAGGCAGTTTTATAGATCTTAAGGGTGACACATCATTTAAGCCTTTACATAGATCTCTAAGGGCTCTGTAAGCAGCATAAACCAGGCTAAATTTAATTTTATATCTGCTTGATGCCTATCAACACATACATAGATTTGATTCCAGCTATGAATATTTTCCCCCCTTTCAAATTCAGAAGCACTGACACATGGCTTGTCTAATATCTGGGAGGTTATAATAAAGAAATAGTTGATGATTGATCTTTTGCAAAATATTCCCTAAAGACTGACCTGAATATATTGCAATCATCTGTTCCCCTCTAAAATTCCTCCTTCAGATACTTCTGCTATGAATTGTTGGGAAGTCCCCAGGCAGCAATGAACATCAGTGATTTTGTGAGTAGGTTTAGGTATATCACAATTTGTAAAATTCAGTCTTCTCAAGCCAGTTTATTTGGCTGTGCATGTAATTAATCATCAATTAATAATGTGAGATTAATTTCTCTAATTTCAGCAATTTCAAGATTAGAAATCTATGCTACTTCCAACCTGAAGAGAACAAATCCATTTCAGGGATGGATTCACCTTGGCATATGAGAGGAATATAAGATGGTTAAGAGCAAGCATGTTCTGAAAGTAGGTTTCCTCCTTTTTTGATGAAGGTAGACTTAAGATTTGAGAACTGAAGACAAGGTTGGCTGGGATGAATCTGATTCCACCCGACCATGTCAAGGCAGCACATGAGGAACCAGCAGTTTTATCCTCGCTATCTATTGATAAGGAAAGAAAATATGTCTCATTAAACAGAAGTTTGTGCAAGTTTTGGCTAGGGTTGAGTTAATTTTCTTCACTGTGGCTGGTACAGGGCTGTGTTTCAGATTTTCAGATTGCTTTGGACACAGGGTTGATGACACAGAGATGTTTCTGTTATTGCTGAGCAGACTTAGAGCCAAGGCCTTTTCTGCTTTTTGTAAGCCACACTGGCAAGGGGCTGGGGCAGTGTGGGAGGCTGGGAGGAGACCCAGCTGGGACAGGTGACCCACACTGACCAGAGGGATGTTCCAGACCATAGGACAGGGTGGGCAGCATATAAGGCGAGGGGAAGAAGGAAGAATGGAAGGACACATTTGCAGTGATGGTGTTTGCCTTCCCAGCTCACCTCACCATTATGTGGGATGGGGCCCTGCTCTCCCTGGTGGTGGCTGAACACCTGCCTGCCCATGGGAAGAGGGGACTTAATTCCTTGCTTTTCTTGCATGTGCAGCTTTTGTGTCCTTTATTTAAGCTCCTGTATCTCAACACATGAGTTTTCTGGCTTTTATACCCTTCCAGTTCTCTCTCTGATGCTGTTGGGGTGGGGGGAAGAAGTGAGTGGCTGTGTGGGACTTGGTGGCAGCTGGGCTTAAACCACAAATAAAGGGGAATTGACACAAAGAGAGTGAGCAGTTTTCAAAGATAATACAGAAAATCTCAGAATTAGGAACTGCATGTTTCTTAAGACCTTGGGCAATATTTTGGGGGTTGCCCTATCATTCCTAATCTCCTGATGTATTCTATCTCATATATATCTGTATCTTATATATCTATCTTATATGCTATATATTAAAATTATCTATAACCTCTTTTGTCTACATAAACCTAAAAGAAAACTGAGCATATATATACATATTTATATATATTTATACATATATATAAGAATATTACATTGACACCAAATCACACATGTACTGAGTTAAGAGTCCTTTAAAAAACAAAATTATGTTGAAAGTCAATTCCAAATTCCAACAAATAAAAGACAAATACCAATGTAACTCTAGATTCCAAAAATGAATAGCTGAAACATCATTTTCACTAGGATTGCTCTGCCTTGCAAATGAATTCAAGTGATACATTCCTAGTATGTCTTCCTGGAAAATATTTGTTCTAATTTAATTAATTCAGAAAAAGGCCTTAATCGCTAAAAAAAGAGGCTGAGTAATTTTAAAAAAAGTCAGAAGTACAGAGGAAATGTGGAAGAGAGAATTTCTCCAGCACAGAAGGTATTAAATGAAACATTTGAAACTTTTACAAGTAAAATCTTCAGCTGAAGATTTAGTTCAGAATTAACTGGCATAACTCCACTGATATAAAAGTAACTATGGCAATTGGCATCAGCTGAGGACCTGACCCAGCCTCATTCTGTGAAGTAATATTCTTTCTGTCTTTCAGAAATCATTACTATGAATGTGTGATATTTTGTAGGTGGATCAGTCTATTAGTGTACAATGCCACTTACAAGGTATCAATCTAAAGTATCCTCACCACATTTACAAATCTTGATGTTGGTCCATCTGGAGTTTTATTTCATTTAGCACAGCGAAGCTGAGCAGTTGCTGAATCATGTTTTATTTATTTTTAAGGTTTTCCTAATGTCTTTTCTTATCAGTCTCTTAATTTTTGCACATAGTTGAGTTGTAATTTAATTTATTTTCCAAAGTTTCTGAATTCATTTCCATCTGTCTAGCCATCTAGAAGTGGTTCCAGTTGCCCTTCCTAATCTTCTGCTGCTACTTTCACACTTCCTCACAAAACTGGCTGCTCCTCTACTGCTGTTCATCCCGCACCTCATATTTGCTGCTGCCAAAAGCAGAACATCCATCAATCCACCAATGAAATACCTGTCCATAAGTATGTGCCTAGTGATCCACAGCTGTTCTGGAAGGTATTTAAACCAAAGATAGGTCAGCACTATAATCATATGAGATCTTTGTTTATGCCTTGGAATGCGTGTTTTTTCTTGTTTCAACTCCCAGGCACACAGATTGTATCTGCACTGAGTGAAAGTTTAATGACTGATAAACCTTGGCAATAGCACTTTTACCCTGAGTCATATGTTTAAAAAAACAGCTATTGACATTTCATTTTGAAGAGTTCAGGCACCCAAAAGTTTTACTGCCAATGACTAAGTTGTTGGACATTCCATTTGGAACAGGAAAACAAAACCTGTATTTTGGATGAGAGACTTTCAGAGCAGACATCCACATACAAACACAAGCATGCAGTGTCAAAGTCTGTGTTTACCTTCATCTCTCTGCAGGGAGTAGTCTTAAAATACATCCTAAGACCATTCCGTAAATAAAGTTAATTAAATCCTTTTGGAGCCAAGGTTTCAAACTATGCTAATTTGTAGTAATATTTATCACATTGAGCTCCCTTCACAGATGCCAGATGGATAAGCTTCAGCACACATGGAACTGCTCAGACAAAATATCTTCTCCAAAAGGTAAGAATTTGATTGTCCTCTTAGACCGATGAGATGATAGAAGATCCAAACTGTCTTGGAGATAACTGAGGTAGTCTGGAAACACACTCCTGAAACAGCACAATAAAGAGCAAAGAACACTTATGATACAAGACTTATTAATTAACATCTGCTCTTGGATAGCACAGTTTGTGCTTTCACTCAAATATCTTAGACTGCCATATAAAATCTGAATTTTTACTACATACTTCAGTGTACTGTGTCTGCAATATGTCATTTGTACAGATGCTAAACCACTCTGGGATTTATTTGTCAGGGAAGCCTTGGAGCTGGATTCAAACGCTGAAGTGGAAGTACAATTGCAATTGGAAAATGTAGACTGATTTAAAAATTCAGTTGGATAGTGAGAAAAGACTTCATTAAGCCAGTGTCAGGATATGAAGGCCACTGCAAAGTCACTTGAAAGGTCATGGAGAAAGCAGACATTCCTGAGGAACCATGAAGTCATAGAATATCCTAAGTTAGAAAGGACCCAAAAAGGATCATCAAGTCCAACTCTTGGTCCTGCACACCAATCACAACCTGTGCCTGACAGCATTGTCCAAACACTTCCTGAACTCTGCCAGGCTTGGTGCTGTGACCACTGCCCTGGGGAGCCTGTTCCAGTGCCCAACCACCCTCTGGGTGAAGAACCTTTTCCTAATATCCAATCTAAACCTCCATGACACAACTTCCATCCATTCCCTCAGATCCTGTCAGTGGTCACCAGAGAAAAGAGGTGAGTGCCTGCCCCTCTGCTCCCCCTCATGAGAAGTTACAGACCATCATGAGGTCTCCCCTCAGTATCCTCCAGGCTGAACAAGCCAAATTACCTCCTTGTATGGCTTCCCCTCAAGGCTCTTCACCATCTTCACTTACCCTTATTCACAAAGAGTGTTTCACAAAGAAGGCATTTAAATTAATTTCTAAAATGTAGTTGACAATAGTTAGGAATTGAGAAATTAATTAAAAAACTTGAGGTTCCTGGATATTTATTAGATGGGCCTAAAAAGTCATGGCAGGGTTGGGATTCAAGTATGCCTCACCCTTAGTATCTGCCACTAATGCTGAAGCCTTTGTGCCTTATTCTTGTAAGAGCACACTGGTATATTTAATGACCTCTGTGCTCTAAGCATAACATCATCTCTGGCAGAACAAATTCCTGAGCATCCAACTCTGCTTTTGATTTGCTTCAGAGTGAAAAATGCAGTGGTTTTTTGACCTTTTTTACTAGCAAGTGAAAGAAAATCACTTTGAAAGAGCTCTTTTGAGGTCTAGAATTGCATTGTATATCCAATATGTATGCAATGACCTTCTGCAAGAGAACAATATGTTCTTAAGCATTATACAAGACTGGGCACACAATCAACACCCATAAGAGAATAAGAAAGAGCAGAAACATCCTGAACTAGATGCTGTGTGTTGTGCAGACAATGACACAACATATCTATCACTCTAGTGCAAGGAACAGAGCAGAGGTCATTTGTCTGAAAATTGCCTGGACTTTCCTCTGGTTTGAGAGCCTGGCACACAGGAAGGTTTTAGATTATATATTAGGAAAAAAATCCTCACTGAGAGGGTGATCAGGTGTTGGAATATGCTGCCAGGACAGTGGTGGAAGTGCCATCCCTGAAAATGTTAAAATAAAGCACGTGGATGTGGCACTTGGGGACACTGTTTAGTGGTGAAGAGGGTGGGGCTGGGTTAAGGGCTGTACTTGATCATAGAGAACCTTTCCAACCTTAACAATTCTGGGCTTATGATTCTAAGTGCAGCAGTTTTGCAATCTGTACCACCATTAGTATTGAGGTGCCTGTGAGGATAGCAGTGGCCTGCAGTGAGCAAGCAACTGATTTAAGTTGCCTAACTCTAACGCAGGCTCTGGAAGGACTTTCCTTCTGGAGATCAAGAAATCTGAAGGAGAAAAGGTGATAAGAAGGCCATGGAACAGGCAGTGAGCAGCAAGACTAAAGATGAAGAATGGCCAAGCACAAGGAGAAAACCTTCATGATAAATGAAGATGGGCTTTTCCACTTCAGGATGTTCACAACAGGACTGGAGTCCATTTTCTGTTATCAGCTAGCCTCACAAAAAAAACTTTTATAACCCTAGATCAGCAAAGTCATCTGTGTAGGAGCCATTTTTCCTGTGATAGTCTCCCAGTTCATAAGGCAAGATAGTGCTAATCTTTTAATGAGAGCAGAGAGAGTAATATTTAAAAGGAGTAAAATGAAGATGAAAACAACATTCAGAGGAGGAAATTTTCATTATTTGATGTTTTGAAAGAAAGAAAATTGGAAGACATGAGTGAACTTCTTATTAAACAAAAATCAGAAAGCATTAGAATCATTTTCTTTAGCCTGACAAAAGGATTGGAAAAAGAGAGATCAAATTCTGTTTACCACAAAGCAGTATCTTCAGCAAAAAGAATTCAATAATACATCTCTTTAAAAAAAAAACAACTGGAACACATAGAAACAGAAAACTGAATGAAGCCAGAAAATGAAATGAAACTTTTTTTTTTTGAAGTTGTTTTGAAACACTAGCTTTATTTCCATTTCATAAGTATTTCTGGGGGTTTGGGGTTTTTTCATTTAATGCTTGCCGCAGTGCATATTTTTCCTTTCTTAAACAGAGGCTTCTGGCCACTTAAACAAAACTATTCTATTGCTCTGCTGATGCTAAGGGTACTTATAAGCAGACTGACCTGAAGAATAAAAATCTTCTGGTTTTTCCCATATTTTAGATTGTAAACAGTGTTTCTTTTCTGAAGGCAAAGGAAGGGAAACCAAACCTGGAAAAATTTTTTCAGAGGTGGGGGAAGGGAGAGACGGAGTGTGGGAGATAGAGGAAAGAGAGAGGCCTAGAGTAGAACTGCCAACAATGTGGAGGATAAGCTTTGCATCTGGCATGAAAAGAGCCAAGCCTTGTGTTCCTCTTCTAAATTTGGCAGATTTCCCCAAGTTCTGGTCTTTTTGGGGGCTTGGCATTCCTTCCTAAAAATTAAATCCTGAACCTGAGAAGTTGGTTCAACAAAAGTTTTGTCACTTCAGAGTAAGAGACAGACCAAATCATATACTTATGTTTTGGGGATAATAAATCTTTATTTCAAGCTGTGTGGAAAATCAAGGTATTATCATTTAAATGCCAAGGATAATCAGGACGTCTGTTCAAAGAAGGACAGGTAGAAGACAGAGAATAAAGAGGTATTTAAGCATTAGGAATATAACTTGAGACTTCTTCAATGGAAACATTTACTTAGTAGCCACTCTATAAATTTTATTTATGGCTGCCTGGACAAATATGCATCTTTTGTGAGAGATATGTGTTTTATACTCTGAAGTATTGCTCCCCAGTGAGCCTAAATTCCTAGCTCAGGTGAAGATGTACCTATCAGGCACTGAAACCTGGTGAGCTGCATCCAGTATTTAATTATCCTGCAGTCACTGAATAGTCAGCAAATACTCTTTTGAAAGCCAGTTTCAAAGGAAAATTTAATTTCAAGATTCAGAATGACTCTTTGGAGGATGACAGTCTTCTCTGGGTTATGCAAATAACCCAGGAAGACTTTCGTAAGTTATATTTAGATTTTTTTTTTTTTTAATTTGGATATCTGTAAAGCAAATCAAATAAATTAATAACCATTAAAAAATCAAACTCAAAAGCCTATCCACGGTCAAAACAGTACATTTAAACACTTTTGATTATTCCAATTAAACTCGCTAAAACTTGTCACCATCTGAAACATTTTTAGCTAAATGATGAGGAATTATGCTAAAGGCAGACAGGGAATACTCTTTTCAGTGTCTTAAATAATGTTTCAGCACCTTTTATTCCACCTAAAATAGCCCTCTATGAAATCAGCTTATCAATCCATCACCTCCAAGAAGTTTGGAGGTGATGCAAGTACTACAGTAATTTTAGAAGTAGATGTTCAAAGGGAGAGACAAACAGACCAAACACCTTCTTTCAGTGCCTAGTCCATCCTGATGCTTTTTTTTACCATACAACTGTCCTTTCACCCTGTGTTACTTTACAACATGCATAGCTGGCTCCCAGCTGGAGTTAAAGCTGCAATGAAATGCATGTTTGTTACAGCCAGAGTTTAATGCAATCCCTATCCCTAAAGCTACACAAAGATTTCTCTGAGACCTCTTTCAGTTCCATTTGCCTCTCTGTTTTAATTTTTCCATCTGGAATAGCTTGTTTCTTCTCAGTCCAAGTAGTAGCCCAAAATTATTTTTTTTCCCTACAAAAACCAGTCTTCAAAAATAAGGGATGGCATTTTATATTATTAGGAAGGCTACCACTGAGTCTCAGACACATCATGACTGAAGGATTTGGATGGCAGACACTTGAAATGTAATAGGCAGGTCAGAGACTTACTGGCAAACAAGTGCAAACTTCACATATTTCACATCAGCCCACTTCTCAAGCCTGTCAAGGCTAAATGGTAGCAATACTGGGGGATGTCAGATATTGCAGAGAAATTCTTCATAACAATGCTGCAGGAAAGTTAACATATTTCTCTGTAGAAAATTTGCATTGCCTGGAAGAAGAAAAGGCCTCCCCATTCTCCCCTGTGAATCAAAGTTGTACTGGAAATGGAGCAATCAGAGCACTGTGAGGATGGAGCAGCATTAGGGGAAAAGGCTGGGACAGCTGCTCTATCCCAGTGCCAGAAATCAGCAAATAGCAGAAGTGGCAAACCTCCTTTTTCCAAATATCTGCTTCCCTTCATGTAGGACTGGCTAGTGGAAGCAGAGTTCTTTGGCTGTGAAAGGCAGTACCTGGCACCACAAGACACTTTCACCTATTTGTCACTGTCTCACTGCTGAACCGTAGAATCAGTTCTATCATTTCACTGCTGTCCTTTCTCCAGACTACTGCTCAATATTTGCCCAGAAAATAGAGCTACAAAGTGGAATTTCTTCTTTCCTCTACCACTTCACAATTCAAAATAACTGCTCTGAGTCTGTCCCAGTGCCATTGAATCCCCAAGTGATTCTAGCCCTGCTGTTGGGTTTTTGCTACACGAACCCACTGAGTTCCACAGCGCTCACAGGCAGCTCCTTGCCGAGCAGGGAGTGCCAAACTTAGCACTGTCCTGCAAGGACGTTTGCTAGTCTTGGTACTCTTACATTCATTGCAGAGACACCAGGAACAGGGGTTTAAACCACCAAGAGCAGGAGAGATTAACCAAATTAGGGCACTAGAATGCAACCTGAGAGAGCTGGGTATTTTTTGAGCCCTTGGTGTTTGTTCCTTCTATCATACAAAGAAAGTGATTTAATCTCTTCTTTCTCTCCCTTTTTTGCCCCAAACTGGGAGCTAAGGAGGACCTTGTCCTTGTTGAAGATGTGCACAAATACTGTTACAGTAGGAATCAGAGGGACAAGAACAAACAAGATTCCTCTGTGGAAACTTCAGATAGTGTGGACTAAATGAGGCATAGTTTTATACTGAAGGGTAAGAAATGGAAAGGAATCTCAGCAGTCTCACTCATGGAACTCCATCCTGTGCTCTGCTGGATGCAGCTGTACTGCAGGATAGAGAGGCTCACACAATAAAACAGGATTGCAATACACTTGTGCAAGGGGGCATGTAACGATCTGATCCTGAGTCCTGCTGACGTGTCAAGGAGGACTTGGGATGGACTGTGTTATTTCATACTTTTATTCTCTGTGGTCATGCCTACAACCCAAAGCAGGATAGTACTTAGGTCAGTTTATTATTTTTGCTCTCAGCCCATGAAAGGGTTTTGCAATATTATTCATTTGTCTTCCAAATACTGTCAATTTCCTGGTAATTATGAGTAGTTTTTGAATGTAGTATATACATTCAGATGGAGATGTTTTCTCATGGTGATTATTTCATACCACTTAACACCAAATTTTGTTCTGTTTTACTCAATACAGAAATTAGGTAAAATACAGCATTCTTCTTACATCTGTGTTCACTGGCATGAATAAGAGTTTTCTACACCCAGGTAGATGAGGAGTCAGACCTTGCAAAAATAATTTGCAGTGCTGTTGAGGTGTTTGCTTTCTGATTCACTGGCAATGTGGAAAACATAACCAGCAAGGCACTGGCTAAGGATTACAGGTCCTATTACAGGCCCTATTTCTAAACTACTGGAGTAATCCATGAATTTAAAATACTGCAAAAAACACATTTGCTTCTTTTCTTTGCCAGCTGCAAGTTTCCAAGCGCTCACTCTGCCAGTCAATAATTTATTTTCTTTTGAATTCTATGACTTCATTAAAAGGCTTATAAGATTTTTGGCTGGTTGCATTTATTTTAATTATTTAACTATTATTCTTGATCTAGCATGACCTTTGAGTCGAATCAAGCTTCTGTTGGTTTGTTTTTCAAAGGCAGTTAACCAAGCCCAGACCCCTTAAGAAAAAAAAAAAGTAATATTCAATTTATGCTGGAGTTTTTTTCAATTCTTTCATAAATATAAGAAAACTATTACCTTCTTACTCTGTACTTTCCTAAGTTAAAGCTGGAAAATTTGAGAAAAAAAAAGGTGTAAAACTTAAAAAAAAATCCAGTTGCAGCAAGTATTTGCAGATACACGCTTCAAAATCCTCGGTGAATCCAACAAATTTTTGAATTAACTCTGCTTTTCCTGTAATGCAGGAAAAAAGTCTTAGTGCCAGGTTATACTTGCATTTTAATTCAACTCAGGATATTATGCAGAAATCCAAACCAAGTGTGATTATTGATAGTCTCAGCATGTGTAGTGGAAGACAGCTGAGTGATAATGGATTTGTGTATATTTTGGTATCTCATCAAGTAGTATGGTACCTCATCAAGTATTGGATGTATTTGTGCCTCGTGCTACTTATCTCTGGCATGTCAAAAAAACATCTTGAGTACTTTAAGATGTGAAGCATGATGTGTGTATTTCCTCTCCAAGGAGCATGCTTTCCTCATTAGCATGACGAGCACTTGCACATGTATGGGGAGGGATTCTGGAGATCTAGGTCAGGTGGAGCTACACAGTTTTACAAATTAACACTTACTGTACTGTACCATTCACATTATTTACAGCAAAATTATCACACTTCTCAGAGAGATGAGGAGAAAGCACCACAAACCAGTGCGTGAAGCATTATTTTCCTTTTCTAAATTAACAGATTAAATGACCTATGGAGGTAGCTGCAGCAAGAAACATGAGTAATGATGACTTTAAACAGCTCCTTACCCATGCACACTGGAATGCTTTAGACAACACAGAATGTGCACTCTTGTCAAAGGGATATTTCTCCAAAAGCCTAAATGGTTCAATCAGTGCAGTGGGGATACTCATACATTTGACAAAATTCAAATCTGCCTTTTAGATTAGATCTCTGAGATTTTCAAGATCTGCCATCACAGTGGCTATTCTGTACCCAAGCTGCAAGAACATCACTTGACACTTAGGGCCTTCATGAAGGAAGACAACACTGCAAAGGGCTTCTCATCCTCAGTCAGATCAATACAAATACCCTGAAAATCCCATGATAATGTCATGGCAGATGTGTTGTTTTGGAGATGAATGTTTGGCTTCTGGAAGCTTGAAGAAACAGCTGTGATCAATATGAATCCTATCTCTCTTGGAATATTACAGGGTAATGAAGAATGTGTTGGAAATTGATGTATCTGATGGATGAAAAGTTTTAGGGAAAGGATCCCAGGTTTAATTTGCTGTGCTAGACTGTCCACAAGACCTTTTCAGAAAAGCCCAGAGTACTGGCCCTGTGACAGGCCTCAGCAGCATGTGTATGACCTCTGGTTTTCCATTCCCACACTATCACCTCTTTTCCAAGAGCAACAACTGTCCATAACATACCCTCCTCCCACCTTCCACTAGGATACTCTGGGGTGAAAATGAGAATCCAATATTTACACCCCTGTCTGCAAATGTCTGTGGTCAGTACTATGGACAAAGTAATAACAAAATGCTGCTACCAGCAGATCAGTGATGGGACAGCCACACCTGGGGCTAAATCACAGTGTGGGTATAGAGCATCGAGGTGGCACCTGGGACTTGGAAACATTTGGTTTAAAAGATAATTGATGGCATATAGAGGCTACATTCTCCTGCTCAGCAGTGAACCAGCAGCATGAAAGTGACAGGGTTCTGCAGAGGATGGGCAAAACCTCTGTTGGAGTCCAGAGGCCACAAAGACGATTTGTGGAACACCATTCCTATGAGGAAAGGCTGAGGGGATTGCTCACCCTGGGAGAAAAGAAGGCTTCAAAGTGGTCTTTTAGTGGCAGGACAAAACCTCAGCTGAAGTCCAGAGGCCATGAAGACATGAAGATGACTGGTGGAACACCTCTCCTGTGAGGAAAGGCTGAGGGGATTGCTCACACTGGGGAAAAGAAGGCTTCAAAGTGGTCTTTTAGTGGCCTTCCAGGGCATCAAGGGGGTCTACAAGAAAGCTGGAGAGGAACTTTTTCCAAGGACATGTAGAGATAGGACAAGGGGAAGGATGGCTTTAAACTGAAAGAGGGTAGACTTAGATATAAAGAAGGAAGTATTTTCTGTGAGCGTGGTTTGGCAGTGGCACAGGTTGCCCAGAGAAGCTGTGAATGCCCCATCCCTGAAGTGTTCAAGGCTAGGTTGGATGGGGTTTTGAGCAACCTGATCCAGAGGGAAGTGTCCTTGTGTCGTAGGAGGATTGAAACTAGATGATCTGAAATGTCTCTTTCAGCCCCAACCATTCAATGATTCTGTGATTTTAAAGTGTAGCTACTCTGAAAATTGTCACCAGTTTCCTCTCTTATTCCTTGTTCACTAGGATAAAACATAGAACATCTTTGTCCATATTCACTTATCTTATGGGGGTCAAAAGTGCAGATATAAAATCTACACAGCTTTCTTGGCCTCAGTCTGAGAAGCATTAGTACAGAGAGCAAAGGAAATGACTCCTAGTTGAGAAGTGGGAACAGATTCCTATGTTCCTCTTCTGCTATCATACATAGGAAAAAGTACATTTTGGTTTCTGGACCAGTGACTTCCCAGGAGCTTATACTGATTAAAAACAATCGCTTACAGCGAAAAGAAATCCAAAAGCCTATAAATATTTATGTCAGAGTCAAAGCCACAGAAAGATGAGTATGAAACAAATAAGTAAAATGAAAAGAAAAAGGCTAGTACAATGGCTGGCACGTGAGGCAGACTGAATTCCATACTGAACTCAAGCCCACTATGATGATTCTGCAATAGGAAGTGGTGATACAACAGAAGACTTTTGGAGAGATACCCAAAGGAAGAAAAGACCTTGTTCTTTCTGTGTGATGAAAAATTCTAGGTTGTGCTTTTTCCCCCTTCTCAGGATGGGAGAGGAGCCTCCCTGTGTCAAAGGTTGACACAATACATGGCTGTTGGTGCAGGAGCGCTGTTCCTTGGATGTCTTCTCTGTTTTTCAGCAGGACTGTAACACTCTGTGTTCCATTGGATAAAACAAACCTCTTTTAAAGGCATTTAAATGACAGGAAAGGAGACAACAGTCACTACTGACTTTCCACAGATCTTCCCTCTTCATGTTCTTCTAATCAAGACAGCACTCACCTTTCTTCTCTCTTCCACTGAAAGAAGAGATGAAGCTTGCTCAAGTGGCAGCAAATTTCACTGTTTTAAAGTCTTTACAACTGTACTTTGCCTCTGTATAAACCTTAAAAGGACTCCAGCTCACTTTCAATGTTCAGGGACAGGAGAGGGACACAGCAACATAGCCCTAAGGTAGGCACTTCCAACGCATATTTTAAGCTTACTAATGACATATGCTGCTCAGAAAAAGGAACAGAATTCCATAGCTTTGAATAAATGGTGGGGGGTTTTCCTTCCTGAAGACACAGAAGAATTTTCATAATTACACCACATTAGCTACATCTGGACAAAACTTGTCTTAAGATGTGTATTCAAAATTGATTTATGTGACGTGATGTATGCATGTCAAGGGATTTCTGTAAATCTAACTTTTAAAAGAATAAATATTATATCTAATACTCTCAGGCTCTATAAAGGTAATGTGAGAAATGATACTCACTTCCAAAAATTTAGGAAGGTTTATTAAGACCTAATCAAAAATACAAGAGAAGACTGAATAGAGAAAACATGGCTCCAGAAGCGGAGAATCTTTCCCACCATGTGCTCATCCACACAATGGATGTTCCACCCTCTAATCCTTTAGCCCCTCCCAAAGTTCTGTCCATCAACTCTTTCTTTGCTGTCCAGTGGTGGAGTTTGCATCCTTAAATCTTGATTGGAGAGCAGGTGTTGCCATAGCAACAAGCCAACCCTCCCAAAACCCAGGCCACCTCCTGACCACAAAGCAACCAGGGTAAAACATAACTGTAAGTCTATAAAACTTCTCTTAACATATATACATGATATTTGCCTTTTAATTGTGAGAGTCAACCATCACATTACTCATCTATCACAGTATGTAAAATAAAATCTTCAGCAAAAAAGAAACATTAAGAAAATTAATGTCCTATGTGACCAACCCAGCATAGAGACACCCAAATGATGCATCTCATATTTGGTGTTATTTGTAATTACACATATATAAAACACATTTTGGATATTCCATACAGTTAGAAAGAGTAACACATTTTAAAATAATCTAGATACAGTCTGCTTCTCAGACATTTCTGAACAATAGAGCAGTACTAATCAGCCTAGCTCTAAGAATGTTTTTTTTAAAGCTGTTGTGGATTTCACGTTGTGATTAGAAAGGAATTCCCATCCCCTGCATCTTCATTAGTCAAAGAGTTTTGAGACTCTCACACTGTGTGCAACTCTGTGTTGCAGAGAGATTTGTTTCAGCTTAAATAGAGGACTCAGAAAGAGGAAAAGGAAGAGGTTCTATGCCTCCTGGTTAAGAAATATACAACATACAGGAAAGATCTCAGGCACCACATTGGTCTTGTATTCTTTAGGCCTTATTCCCAATCCCCTCACTTGTCTGAATTTTCAGAGAAGTACTATGCTAGCCTAAACTTTTGCAAGAAGATAAAAACTCACTTACAGCAACTCTAAAACCAAACCCATTTCCTGGAATGCACTGGAAGTCAAGGAGCCAATGGGACGTGTTCAGGAAGACTGGTGAGCTGAGGAAAGCTAGAGTGGATGCAGAGATATGAAAACCACATGAGAGGAAGAGGAAACTGAGCAGCTATGAGGGCAGTCACAGACCTGCCACACTTGCCAGGACAGGCTGCAAATGTGTGTCCTCCCCTCCTTCTAAACACAGGCTGAAAGGATATCTGAGAAACCCCTGTATGCCTAAAGGAACAAAGCATCTTTCATTTTGAGCTAAATGATACAGGAAGAGGTCCCAGAAAATGGTGGTTGAAGACAGAGAAGTATTTGAACGTGCATAATTCAAGGTCATATGAATGCTTGTCACATCATGTCCTGAAATCATATGATATTTTGTTGTCCAATTACTCCATTCTTACCTGAAGGCGCCTTGAGTTTGCTGTAGTCATTCAGCAAATCTCTGCTTTTGTGCTTCTTTTACAGTTCATTTCTTCCCCTTCATTGCTTCATTTCAGAAATGAGGAAGGAGAAGGGAGAGGGGAAATAAAACCAAAAAAGCATATCTGGAAAATGCATTCAGTGATCAATCAAATCTGAGCAGGAAGCCTTCAGGAAGAGGGGCAGACTGGAAAGTGAGAATCACATCTTATGAATCACAGGTCAAATCTCATAAAGGCTGCATCTGCTTGATTGTCATTGTGTTTCATGGGTGCAAATGCAGAGAAAAATGTTTAGGCTGCCTGAGTCACACTCCCCTGCAGGAAAAATCACCGAGAAAGGGCCATTGTGACAATGCAGATACTCATCCTTCAGAACTGTGAGTGTCACAGGGGCAAGATAGCGAAGTTGTAGATCTCAAGCCAACAGTCTCATAATAGTATCTCAGATACTATTCTGCCACACTTTTGAAAGGGGTAGGAAGCATGACAGCAACTCACTATTATATCTGCTATTTCCTGGCCTCCCTCATGCTCATTGTTGTACATTTTATCCAAGTCAGGAGGAAGGAAGAAGTCAAGACCAAAGGGTTGATTTGGCTGCTTCTGCACACACAGATATTTGTTCAGAAAGATCTGAGCATAAAGAATACAGCAAATAAATTATTTTTCCCTACTGTACTTCAGTCTTGTTTCATTCCCATCTCCATTATGGCCTAGAAGTTCCGTAGATCTCCTTTCAGAGAAAAACCTTTCCTCATAAGAACAAGCTGTTCAGAAATAGCAGAGCAAAAGCTGACCATATTCAGGTTTAGTAGAGGCTCTTTTAGATCCTTTCTAAAGGAGCAGGTTTCTATACCAAAAGCTGAAATTATGTGATCACAGCAACAAGGTGGCTCTTCTCAGACTATGAAGAAGGAAACATGCTGGCGTTAGCTCAAAATAATGTCTCAGAGTTGAATTTCTTTAAGCCTTAACCGTGCAATTTTTTCATTGGTAAATTTAACCTTTTCTTATCACTTTACCCTTTCTGGCAACTGTTAACATGCAGCACACATCATCACTGATAAAAGAATGGAACAGTTCCTGGAACAAAAATTTTTAGTGCATTCTCTCCTGAAAACTACAGAGTATTTATTGCCCTTACATTCAGCAGGGAGGAATCAAGCTGCAAGAGAATGAACTCTTCATGCAATGCTTCTCCTTAATATTTCATTGGCTAGAATGGAATTCCCCATTTTTCCTTGTCCCTTCCTCATCACCCAACACAGCTTATTAGGAGCCAAATCACTTAATCCAGCAAACTCATACCATCCCTAACACTTCCTCCTTTCTCTTCACACATTTAAACCTTCACCTTCATAGTACCTCATGAGAACAATTTTTTAAATTTTACTATAGGTTTTGAGAGTGATGAAACAAATTTGCCATCAGGTTTTGTTCCTATGGACTCTTAAATCTTTCAGAGCTTTCCTTTTAATACGTTGATTTTATATTGTGGATTTACAAGCATTTTATTTTAGCTCTCCCATTACCATCATCTATCACAATGCACAGACTCAAGGAGACCTTCACTGGCCTCACTGCAGCTCTGTAGCTGTTTGTATTTACCCTTAATGAAGTCAGATTTCAAGATCAGAGACTTCAAAACCTGTTGGTCAGGAAACTGCATAGTGGTTGCCATGGAAGATCTTTTTTACCATCATCTTGCTTCTCTAGAAGCAAAAGGTGTATGTACAACTAAAATAGAAATTCACAAGTGCAATTTGTGCTTTCCTGTTTAATTAGGAGATAAAACAGTCTTGTAATATCTGCTGAACAACTGATGGCTATCAGAATTGTTAAGACAATTTTTACCTCTGATTCCAGGACTACTGAACTAAATAAACTGTTTCAGTTGTGCTGAGGAAGAGAGGAAGGGGGAAAATAGAGAATAGTAAGGTGAGTAACATTTTTCACTGACAATTTGTTTTCTGCTTGTAACTTACAAGACATAAAAAAAGATTAAAGGTGTTGTCATTAAGAATTAGAATGAGTGGGTTTCTTGGCAGAACCAAAGAAAAAAAATTAATATGCTGACCTATGAAATCTATAGGTAATATCAACTCAAATCAATCAATATCAATTCAGATCAAATATCAAGTCAAACCACAATAAAATTTATTTGTCAAAATAGTAATAGATGTGAATAGTAAAAAACAATCCATGCTTTTTTATTTTTGACATCACTCTCTGCAGCCAAGACCATGCTGTTCTTCATCTTTTCAATGGTTAAGGAATCTAATTTTAGAGTAACAATGGTTACAAAGTAACTGCAAATTCATGAGAAACATGAATAGAAAACAATGATTTACATTTTCCTAGAAGGAAAAATTCATAATGAATATGACAGAAGAAAGCAAGTAAGGAGCTGGTGTGTGACTACAATGAAAGAAAACCCTTCTTAACTAGGCTGTTCTCTGCACCTCCAAAACAGTGGTGCCTGTTATCATCCTTATAAAGTGGTGTCTGGGAGCCTTTCCTTTCCTTTCCAAACCTGTTTTTCAGGTATATGCAACTCTGCTCTTAAATGGAATGAGAGCCCACAATAGATTTAATTCATTTTCATTTGGCAAAAATACATTTCCTGATTTTTTTTTCATTTTATCTCAAGGACTGGGACTCTGGCCTCAGAGATCTGGGCTAGAAGATGTAGCAAAGTCATCTGTCTTGCCTCAGCATGCCGTGTTCATGTCAGAGAATGTCTTGTTGTCAGAACCCTTTCTGAGATGCAGTTAGTTGAAAATTGCAGGTGTGGGTGCTTGCAACTACTTCAACTATTTGTGCATCCTTCTGAGGGAAGCAAAGTCTGAAACAAAGGAGTAGCAGTATTTTGAAGGCAAGTGCAATATAATGAGGGTAATTTGTTTGAAAAGGTAGGGATAGCACTACCTATAATTTCACAAAGCATACTTTGAGAAAGGAAGAGCTGTATGCCTTAAGGTGCTAAATATGATCAGCATGTTCTATTCTGAACACCTGGACATGCTTGCAAAATGCAGGGCATGTCTCCATCCAGGCTGGAAAGAAGGAGCCCACTGCTGCAGGGTGGAGTGGGTTCCTTTGTGCAAGTCAGCACAAGTCCCAAACCCCTGGGGTGGTTTTGAAGGTACGCAGCTTCTATACACAAGCTATTGACAGTGTTTGTTAGTGTTGCCTGTTCCTCAGAGTGTGGGCTAATTTCCACACTTCATTCCCCAAGTCTGTTTCTTTCTTAAGACTCATGCCTTTCTCATTGCAGGTCATGGGTTTATGCAGCTGCAGGTAGCAGGGAGGTTGCTGAGCTGAGGTGGTAGGCTGAGCGGAGCAGTAAAAGTCAATCACAGTCAGTGAGTTGACCTCAGGTCCTTCAAATAATGCAGTCCAAGAGGATTTTGCCAGTATTTCCAATGGAAGTTTACCATGGGTATCTTGTTTTTTTCTGAGTTTGACTGGCTGGTGCATTGGGAGGGACAAGAGACTGAGAAATGGTTGACCAGGGCATGAATGAAATTATTTTTTCTTTAGTTGGTCCTAAGCATCTCAACCTGAAGTTCTAAGGAGAGAGAGTAGGAGTAGAAGAGTTCATTTAAAGCTGCCTTTTTCCCAGGGTCAGCAAATTCATAGGCTCTTTATCTCTCTGGGTCTAATAAAGTGGACTTTCAGAATAGCTTTAGCTGTAGGTGAGCCTAAACCACCTCCCTTAGAGTAGGGCAGAGGTTTTCTCTGGTCTGCTGGATGCTCAAGTGACTGAAGGCCAGAAGAAATTTTCCCCCCTATTCTTCATCTTAGTTACTCATGTGCCTCAGGTGAGCACTGTGATGAGACTGGAAGCTTGTCATCAGAAGAGATTTAAAAGGAGCAGGGTAATATGGTGACTGAAACACAGTAGCCTGTGAAATTCATGGCTCTCTCCTGTTTCTTCCTGGTGATGCCTGTGAATGATGCCTGTGGCTGCTGTGATCCTGTCTTCCTCTTCTTCCCTCCCTGGCAGGTAACACTTGGGACATGAAGCTGTTCAATAGCAACCTCATTTAGATGGCAGAATTCAGAAGGCAATGTTTGTTATTATATAGGATGGTTCAGAAAACTGTGTTTTCTGAATGAAGCCAGCTCTTGTGTCATGGGCGGAGAAGAGAAAGGCAATTATTCAGACATTCTGTGCTCCGTCATCCCTCAGCTGATAAAGAGATCATCCAAAAAGAATTTGAGAAGCCCAAGGGAGCAAAAATCTCCTGCTGTGCTGTGATCAGCATCAGATAAACTCTTCCCAAAAAACAGCTCCATCATATGCAATAGCAAGGATCTACAACGAGAAAGAAGTGAGGGAGGAGGTTTGTACCCAGGATGGCATCCAAATGCAGACATGTCTACGTCCCATACGAAAAAGAGTTTCCCTCAGAAGGGCTGTCATGCTAGGGTAGCCAGGTGCAGCAAGTGTCAGGATGGCACATCTTTATGTGTTGTTGGGGGAGAACACATTAGAGTGGAATGAGCTAAGCTTCCAAAGTTCTGTGTTTCAAGGACTTTTCTTTCTCCATTTTAAACCTTGTATTTTTTGATTACAGTGGCTTGCCCAATCTTCAGCCACACTATTGATGAGCCATCTCTGGGGTAAGAAGTTTGTATGGCCCAGAGGATTTTTACACTACTGTGCAAACCATAAGTTGGTTGTCTGTGATCTTTTGCCACTCAATAAACATATCTTTGGAAGTGTTCCTTATTCAGAAGAGACCACCTGACACATCTCCGTTTTCACAAAGGATCTGTGAGGCAGGACAGTGCTTGTGTAAAGTAAGTGTAGGCCATAAGACTGGATGATGTTACAACTTCCTGTGAATCATTCAAGCAGTGTGGATTTCTTTATTTCTCACTAAATCAGTAATTAAATATTAGCTCACATGACATGTTGCACCCAAAGTAATTGTCACAAATAGCTGTGCTTGAGATTGCACAAAAGAGTAAGAGCTCATCCCAGGTGGTGTGTCAAGGCCGAGGCCTAACAAGTATTTCTAAGAGCACACTGCAGCCTGGAAAGGAGCAAGGGAGAGAAGATGCACAATCACAATAAAAAATATCAATATTATTAGCACAAAAGTTCCCCTTTAAATAATAATTAAAATTTACAGCTAAATACTAAAAAAATCCATGGGTCATGTCATCATAATTTATATTTGACAAGAGTTTTGACTGAGAGCATTTCTGCCTGCTTCGTTAAAGGAAGCCCAGAGCTTCCCAGGTTCCCAGGACCCAGGTTCCCGAGGGATGGGTCTGGCTTGGTGTGTGTTGGGGCTTTGGGTGCCCAGGGCCACGATGAGTTCCCAGAGCGGGCTGGGGAGGGCGGGCGGGGCTGGCCTGTGATGCGCTCTGGGTTCTGTGACATCACAGGGGCCGCGTCACAATGGGGGCAGCTATGAAAGGCCACCGCGGGTGCCGCTGCCCCAGTAGAGCCTGGGCAAGCGGTGAGGGCACAGCAGTGAGGAGACAGGGCTGGAGGAGGGCAGGGGCTGGAGGAGGGCAGGGGCAGGAGCTCCGGTACCGGGCTGTGCGTTCTGCGCCCGCACGGAGGGCCCGGCCCCCGCGGCAGCGCCTGGCTGAGGGCGCGGTGCTCGCGGGGCAGCGGTGCAGGCCTCGCCGCCGGCCAGCTGCCGGGGGCCCTCTCCTTCCTGCCGCCACATACCTGCGGCCTCTGCCGCCCACTGTGGGTCTCCATTGCGGCCCCACTGAAGCCCTTCTGTGTGTCCTCGTGCAGACCATGGCTTTACTAGCATTGCTCTTCGTGCTCGTGCAAAGCCTGATCCAGTACCTCCAGCCGGCTGGGGATGGGCTGGATGAGGCCACGCACCGGCGAATGAAGGAGCGTCAGGAGATGCTGGACCACGAGATGGCTCGGCTGCTGCAGGAGCTGGATGAGCAGGACAAGGGCTGGGTAGCCATGCTCTTCGGTGCCCTGCAGCAGTGGCCATTTTGGGTCCTTGCTGGTGTCGTGCTCCTCTTGAGCCTGTGGCTTAGCTGCAGGAGAGGGAGCCGTGAGGCCAGCAACGATTATGTAATGGAGGGTGAAGTCAACAGAGATAGAGAGGAAGAAGACACGGATGTGGAGGTGCAGGAAAGCAGTGATGCCAACAAACAGAGAAGCAGGGATTGCACTGGGCAGGAAGATTGCAGTGATCGTAGGAATGAAGCAGGCCACAGTGGTTTTGCCGCAACTGAGATAGAAAATAAGGAAGTTACAGGAGAAGATGGTGATGTGAATGTAGAGGCAAAGAAGAAGGAGACTAGAAAAGAAGACAAGCAAGGTAGCGAGGCTGCCACTGATAAAGAAGAGCGTGATGGTGGGGAGGAAGAAAGCGGCAGTGGTGCAATGGAGGACAAAGAAAAGACCAAAGATGTTGGGAATGAGGAAGGGATCCTTTTAGTGGACCGCATAGAGTGGCCTGTGGAGCACCTGGAGAGAGGTTGCTCAGTGATAGCTGAGCTGATGGAGAGCTTCATGCGTGTCTTTGTGGACAGCGTGAGCAATAGCTTCCACCCAGTGCCTGAAGAAGCCATCGGGGTGGGCAGTGCCTTTGAGGGTTGGAGTCCCCGTGACTGGGATGGGGTGTTCCGTGTGCTGGTGCCACTGAATCCCCCACCAGGGCACGCCTTCCACCTCGAGCTGAACAGTGGAGGGCAGGTGGCAGCAAGGACCTTCAGCGTCCGTGTGGAGCTGGTGTGCACGTGCGAGAAGGAGCAGCTGGGAGAGAAGCCGCTGTGCTTCCTGCACCACTCGCGGAAGGAGCTGCGGCAGAAGCCGAAGCGCAGCCTCCTAGAGACACTCTGCACCAGCTCCTACCTGGACGTGGAAAAAACCTCCCACTGGTTCTGCCAGTTGGTCAGAAGCTCATGGCTGCAAGTGCCTCAGCGGCACTCATGGCACTTGGTGCTTCAGCCCTGCAGCCGGTCCTGCCGATTGCAGCTGAGCAAAGGCAGGCAGAGCGTGACGGTGGAGATGCTGTTTGGGGTGCGCCAAGGGGACTCTGACATCTTTGTGGTCAGCCAGCCCACAGAGGCCCAGATAGGCGGCTCCAGTGTCTCTGGGAGCAGCCAGCTCCCCAGGGCCAGCATCGTCGTGAGAACAGCGTGGCCCGAGACCTACGCCGTGGCTGAGGCGAAATTCTTCCGGCACATCGCCGGGCAGCTGCCGTGTGAGAGCTTGCACCTGAAATGCCTGCAGCTCTTCACCTGCATCCTGAGGGGCACAGGATTTTCCAGCGCTACCTGGAAGACTGTGCTCATGCACGTGCTGACCACAGCACCGCTGTCCCGGTGGCACAGGAGCGCATTTGCACGGCGGCTCTGGGACGTCATGGCGTACCTGGACCGCTGCCTGCAGCTGAAACTCCTGGAGCACTTTGTGCTAGGCAATGAGAGGCTCCCTGCAGAGATCAGCTTGCCGCCAGCAGTGCGAGGGGTTGAGCCACCCAACCTCTTTGAGCACCTAGCACGAGATCCAGCTGCCCACAGAGAGGCCATGCAAGCGTATGGCCAGCTGCGATTTCGCCTCTGGGTGCTGCTCTCCAGCCACTGAGAGGAGTTCCCTGCACGGAGCTGTGCTGGGGGGGTCACACCCGAGGGCAGCCACCTGAAATCTGCATAGCTGGCACAATTGTCACTGGCAATCCTGAAGCTGCTTTCCTGCTCCTGCAGAAGGAAGATGCTACAGCAGATGGATTCGTTGTGCAGAAACATCTCGGAGTGGCCTCACCCTCCACCTCTGAGTTCCAACGGTGCTGCTGACCGAGTCTGTGAGGCAGAAATTGGCTCCACCTGCATATCTCAATGGTACACAGTGGACCCAAGGCAGGTTGCTTGGAAACCTCGAAGACAGCAACCTAGTTTTTTGGGGTTCAATGTAGTAAGGTATTTGTAGTTTAGTCTAATAATGTAGTTTAGTAGGTTTAGATTTAGATGTAGATGTAGCTTTAGTTGCAACTGTAGGTATATATTTAGTTGTACTTGTAGCTGTAGCTTTAATTAGACTTATTTATTAGCATTCATTCTAGAGGCCCTTTAGTGTTGACGGTTTTGCAAAGTTACCCAGTACTATTAGTTTACTGAATTGAACTACCCTTCTGTAGTGCCTTGTCTGCTGTTCAATAATATTTTAATATCTATGTTTGAAATATTAATCAAATAAGTTTCTGAAATTGCCTGAAATGTGTCATTTTTTGTATTTAACCCTCTGTATCTTAGAGGATGTCCTTCCTCTACCCCTATCTGAAATAAAAACGTTTTGCAAACAGAGGTGTTGGATATATTAATTATGCTGTCTCTCAAGCATGCCCATAGAAATGCCTCAAGCTTGAATTGAAAATGTCCTGAAGTGCCTGAAATATTACAGCATAATAGTCTTGAATTTTGTAGAATCTTTGGAAAAGTTTTCTTTACACAGTCACTTTTATACGCTCCTGGGGAACAATTCAGTCCTAAAAAATTGAGCTACTTCCACATAGCTGCCCTTCAGTAATATCTACATATATATGTGAGAAGAAATAATAAAAGGAGAAAAGTTTGTCAAGTTGCTGGAAATGCATCCACCTTTTTATTAAACCCAGCATTTCTTACAGACTGTTCATCCAGTGCAGCTACCTGAAAAAATGACCAAGTGACTGAAATGGTGATCATGTTCAGCAGTTACTTCTTGATATTCCACTTCTGTAGCACTTTAGAGCAGGGCTAATAATTTTGCCTCTTGAATTCAACCAGAAGTCATGATGGTTGAAACAGCTAAAATATTAATTAATCAGTCTTCCCATTGTCATTATAAAAGTTCCCCCTCCTTCAAGGCATGGAAAAGAAAGCTGCTGTTGCCCATGTCAGAGAGGGAAGCCTGCTCTCCTGCGGGGAGAGCAGGCAGGAACCTCCCAAAGGAAGATCACTGCCAACAAAAGAACTCACTGCTCCCCTGATAGAGAACGGTGCTCACAGAGGTCCCTGCCTTTTGTCTCCTTTGCTGGGCAGGCACTGTGCCCACCACAGCCCCTTTGGCCCTGCTTGAGGAAGGAGGAGAAAACCCTCCCTGCTCCACTCCCCCCAAACACACACACCCGCTTTGTTCCCCTCTGCTCTGCCCCCAGGTGCAGAGACCTCCCCGCTGCCTTGCCCCAGCTCCAGTGCTCATCAGCCCGTTCCACAAGGACACGTGCTCTCAGTGGAAAGGCCTCGATCCCCGTGTGCCATTGAGCCTGGCCACACAGCTTGTGTGGGCTCTGGAGTGCTTGGAGTCAGGGAGAAGCATGGCCCCCATGGCTTCCTGCTGCACCCAGGGACAGAATTATTGCAGGTGGTTAAACTGCTGGGCTGGCTGTGAGTTTTGAAGCAAGTGCAAGCATGCTGTGTGTGTGAGGGACATGCTGAGGGAGGGGAAGGCTGGAACATACAGCTGTTCAGTGTTGCCACTAAAACACTACTTTGTAACTCAAGTGCTGATTTTTACTGGTTGGTAGTGTGCAGTAGGATTGAAATTGAAAGCAATGTTCAGTAAGAGCACACATAGGCAAATGATCTGGGTGTTTTTTATGTTGCTGAGCTGTTCTTTCAGGTCTTGAAAACAGGAGGCAGCACTAAGGAGGCAACTGAGCAAGTCCAGTTGGTACTAACTGCATCCAGTCAGCTCTCTGTTTATACGGCCCTCACATCTCCCCAACCAATCACAGCCTTGCTTCCAACCGTCACTAAACCGACGTTCAACTGTATCCAATCAGCTCTCTGTTCATATGGCCCTCACATCTCCCCAACCAATCACTGCCTCTCTACCAACTGGCACTAAACCGACATTAACTGACTCTCAACCGTCCCTCACGCGAGCCACAGCTGAGTCCTTCCCAGAGTGCCTTTCGGTGAGCAGAATTTAACAGTTTTAATGGATTTAGCAAAGGTTGAATGGAGCGAGGCCTGGTGTCAGATGTGCATTTGGAGAAAGCAGCTTTGAGTAAAATGAATCACAGCCAGAGAACTGTCAGCATGTGGCAGTGGTGTCAGAAGAGCTCTTGAGTCAGATCAGGGTTTCTGTAGGCAACTGTCCTTTGGATTTACTGAAGAAAATCCCTTACAGGTTGGACACTGAAATCCACAAGAAAATTCACATTTGCCCCAAGTGCGAAGCCAAGTCCTTTCTCTTTCTTCCTGCTTTCTTCAGCAAAGCACTAACTGAGTTAGAATTTAAAACTGTGTTGTGTTCTGTACAGCTGCTACCAGAGAGGATGAGCAGAAGCAGCAGGAAATCTTGCTGCTGTCTTCAGGTTTATTATGGAAATATGAAATGTCATGGAATCTTACTAGTACAAAAAGATTTTTCAGGTCCACAATTACTGCCCCCTAATTTGAAATAAGACTAAATATGGTCTGAGTCCTAAGAATTTTACTGCACCTGCAAATCCACTGACTCAATGAGAGGTTGGAAGGACTCAGCCTTGGAGGGAAGAGAGGGTAACATAAGTTATGAAACGGAATCCTGTTGAAATTATTCTTCATTATAAGGTCACACCCAGCCCTTTGTGAATCTAAGCTGAAGTGGTTTTGATGCATCAAATCTCATGTTTACTTGCTTACAAAAATCTGAACCAGAACTATAACCTGTATTATCTAAACCATAATTTCCAACAACCAGTGTGACAAAACACTAAGTTCACATAAAAGCAAAGAAATTTTATCTTTTTATCCATCACTTTTTTCATCTATCACTGGGATCTCTATTAAAGAGTGATAGTAATAAGCTCTTCCTAAGGGATCAGTAAAAATATGCAGTGAACTTTGCTAATAGCCTAGTATAACAAATATTCTATATTTTAACCTTACAGGGAAGCTCCATGAAGAGTTCATTCTTTCTTATTTATTCCCACCCTGTCACTCCACCCTTCCTGACCCACCCCCAAAAATATCTTGCACCCATCTTGCATAATGCCAGTAAAAAAATTACAAGTGTTATTCCTGACTGATAATTCTTCTTAAGCAATTTTGGAGTGATTGGATTCAGGCAGCTTTTGGAAGCAGTTTTCACCTTAATCAATTTTAACAAGCCTACAAGCAGAATCATACAAACAGGTTAATAATGGGACAAATGGAGACATTTGTACAACTAGAAGGTTTGACTTGTATTCTTTACTATTTTCCTGACAATTTTAAACTGCTGAAGGACACACTTCATGACTTGTACCTCTCTTAAAAACAATGAACCTCTGAACACAGAATTTTTCATCTTTGAGCTTACATGACCAAAATCTAATTACATTCTTGTGGATTGCACCGAGAATCTGGGGAAGGAAACTCATTTCATGCCTCATGACATTGTGTCAGTGAAGAGAAAGGCATTTTTAACTGGGGCATAACAAAGACAAAGAGTCAGCTGGTGACATATTTTCCATTGGTTTCAGTGGAATGTCACATGGTCTGAAATTGTGAAGACCTAATAAAAAATAAAATAAATTCTTTTTAAAAAGTAATTCAGTAATAGAATTCATAATGCCAAAAGTCACAGTGAGACCACAGTATATTTAGGTTTTCTTTTTTACATGTATTTTCAGGCTAAACTTCAGGAGGGCGTTAATTTCTCAGTAATGAAATCAGCCAGCTGAGCCAAGAATGACAGATCTGTTACCATCTCTACCAAAGCTTTTCCTCTGGCATTCTAACTTTGGCTCCTTATCCTATATGTATTACCTTTTCTTCATGTTCTAAAAATTTTATTTTCTCCATATTCTAATAAATATCTCTTCATATTTTAATAATTGGACAAAGCTCTAAAGTGACCTGAAAAATATTTTTGTTTGTTCAGGGTTTTGCAGGAAAAAAATGTTTCCTTTTCTCCAGGAGAAGAAAATCCCAACTGGATCAGAAAGAGCCAAAAGTTAATTCAGTTTCCTAATCCACAAACAATACAGATAAAGCATTCAGTCAGTTGTAGTGATAATTGTACTCTTTGGATACTTGTCCCTGATGAAAAGAAAAAAACAGTAATTAAATGCACATTAGTATAAAATTATATTTTTAATAAATTGAAAAAAATAAAATATGGCACTACTTACTCACATGATAGAGAGGTGAACTTTTATCAGTTGTAGAAATCTCCAGCTCATTACTGCAAATAGCTAGAAAAACATTTCTCATCCTTTGCACAAACACATTGTAAAAATCAGCATGAAAAGCACTGCCACATTTTAATTCTCAAGCTCTACTAAATAGCACCTGAGCAAGTAAGAAGCCTTTGAATTATTTTTGTCCTGTCTGCTTTTGTATACTTTCCATGTGATACTAAAGTCAACAAATGTTATTTATTTTCATCAGCAGAGAGAAAAATTAAAAATTCATAAATTCAGTTCTAAAGGTTTGTTCTCAGCTAGGAGGAATCAAGGAAACAAAAGAAGAGAAAAGGTCTGAAAAAGAGAACTTGCAGTACAACTTTTCCATTTGGATTCCTGCAGAGACTTTTTCTTTTCAGGAGATCATACAGATTTCTATGAATCTTCATTTATGTAATATGAATCTATGTATCTATCTCTATCTATTTTTCCCTTTGGTCAACAGGGGACTTGGATGAGGAAAATAGATGACCTAAAACCTGATCACATGTGTCTCCTACTTGCCTGATAATTTACCAGTAGAATATTTTTCTGGTCCTAAGACTACTTGCTCTGGCATTTCTCAGGTTCACAAGACCTTATATTCTGCACCTATCCTGCTGTGCAGATAGGTGGAAAACGTTCTAGGTCTGTCACAGATCTGTGATTGTGGGGGAGCCCTCTGGCTGTCTTAAATCTTCTGGGCTTCTTATCCAGATGCAGGGAAATCTTTCTTCCCCATGCTACCAGTGCTTAGTCCTTCAGCACCATCAGGGGCTTCCAGAGTCAGGATAGCAGCTAAACCTCCAATGCCAGAATCTTTGGTAAAATTTTTAGTAATTTTGTTTTCCAGAAGAAACTTCAGACTTTTTGGGTTTTGTTGAGATTTAGAATAGGATTTCTCCTGAAATACTGGATTTTCCCACAGAACAGACTTTTTGATTTTGGGTCTTTTAAAGTACACTAATACATCTCTATTAGGATTCTGATCACTTAATATCAAGTAAAATCTTCTTTTAAGGTTATAAAAATCAAATAACCAGTTTTCTGCTGTACTGCAAACATAGTTTTATTTCTACCAATTAGGAAAATTGATGACTGTTCATACCATAAAAAAAAGTTGCATAACATAAAACTTGGAAATTATGGCTTCAACTTCCTTTAAAATGGTTTATTTTTGTGTTTTATCCTCTAAGGCAAGATATTTATTACTCTTTCAGAAGTGGGAGATTAGGTCACCAGTAGAGGAGTAATCATGGTGTTTGCTGTGTTATTAAAATGTTGATCAGTAATGACATTATCTCATCAGTGGTGTGACATACCATCAGTTATTCTGTCATCATGGATTTGCAACTGCATCACCAGGAGTAGGCTGAACCTAACTTATAACTCAACAGCGACTTCCAAACATTTAAACTCAATTTTCATGGCTATTCAAGGTAAGAACACATGGTCTTATGTGCCAATTGAAAAGTACTCCATGATTTGAATTACTTTTTTGAGCCAGGGATGATTTTGTAACGGACAAGTACAGACCAGTGTATCAGAATTGGTTCCATCTGTCAGCTGAGTTATGATTCTATCACCCTATATATTAGTCCTTTCAGAATTTCTGGAATTTCTTGCCAAAAATAAGCCTGGCTTTGGATTCAGCAGTTATTCAAAGCAATGTAAAGGCAAATTCATGAGAAAAAAAAATAGCAAGTCAGGCAAAGATCAGGGAATTTATTTGGCAGCCTTGCTGAATCCCTCTAAGGCATTTGATTGCAAGGAGGATACTCAATCTTTTATGGCACTCTCTATCTACAGCCTAAAGGAATATTTAGCTTTATCTCTTGATATGCCTTCTTTAGGCAATAAATACACAGTGGGTGCAGTTTTAAGTTAACATTTACTTCATGATATTTATTGTTTAACTACTCATCTTCAGCAAAGTTCCCTCTCCAGATAAGGTATGTTTTTAAATAAAGTATTTACTATTTGTACTATTTTCTCTAATAATTCAATTAAATTTAAAAGTTATAGAAATTATATCTGAGCTGAATCATTCCACATACATACAAAGGAAAATGAAAGAAAAAGTTAGAATAGGAAGATACTTTATATCATCCTGTGTTTTACTAATTAATTTGTTTAATTCTTATCCTTGAGTTTGCAACTAACCTGAATCTCCGAGAGAAACCAAATAAATCTTTATTGCACCTTTCAATGTTGAGGCTAATCATTTTTTAGTTAAAACTAAAATAACTGCAGTTTCTAATAAACAAAGGCACAATCTATCCTCGTAACCATCTTCTAAAATTTTCATTCCATTATGTTCTGTACGGTTTTTCTTTCAGAAAGGTTTTGTGAACTAAATTGCCACACAGCTGAGTGAGCAGGGCATTTGGAAGTCCATTCATCCCCCATGGTACAGCGGCTGCACAATGTCAGTCAGAGCTTATGACTTCACAATCGTTGCATGCAACCACAGCACAGAGCCTCAGTTGTGAGGTGGAATGATGGGGTAAACATGACATATGGCTCCATTACTGACTGGTTTTGGAAATGAATTGTAGACTCATACTCAGCACATCTAAATTTGCTTAAAAACATTCCATATGACTCAGTCTTCCATTTGAATATGAATCCAAATTTTCAACAATTTCATCTCATGAACATGGCAATAAATATCAATTACCAAATGCAACCTTGAATATTTGCAGTATAGGCTGTATAAAATGAAACAGCTGGTTTAACTTTAAAGATAAGCCAGTTATCTCTTGCCTCCAAAATAACAACAGCCTCCCATTGGTGTTTGGCACATCTGATAAAGAAAAGAGTCAAGCAGTATGTCCAGGAGCTGGAATGTGTAAGCAATCTTCATCCCATCTGTGGATGCATGCCATAGATGGGTTGGCCAAAGTTACAGATGTGATTGACTTGCTACCTAAATTGCTCTCCTTCAGAAGCTGATGATTGTGGGATGTAGAGCTGCATGTTGAGAAAGTCCAGATTGGCTAATGGCAATTTCCTGCTGTGCCTTTGACACAGCTTGACTCTAAATCAACAAAAGGTTCCTTCTCTATAGCAAACGTCTACATTTTCATTTGACAATGCTAATTGAATACTTCCTCCTCAAAATTTGAACACTGACATAGAAGATGTAATTGTGTGTTGACTTCCAACAGTGAACAGTTAATGAGCATGCAACAGTTCAGGCAGAATCAAATTTCATGTGCACAAAAGCCAAAACAACCTTTTTCAACATCCTATTCATTTAACATTAATTTCAGAAAATAATGAGAGGCCACGCTATAGACCAAGGTGTTATTGTCTTTCAGGTCAGATTTGTTTGCTGAGAAAGGAAGGTTTAATTTGACCTGATCAGCTAAAACAGTGTCAGCTGTGTTTATTACTAAATGATGCAAGCATCTAGACAATGAACTCATAGATACTCTGACTAGACTGTTTTCACAATACTGGTAGGAAAGGATCACAGAATTTAAAGAGAAGGAAAAAATAATCAAGTCAGGAAGGTATCTGATATTAGAAAACACAAATAACATATTTCTTTCAGTGCAAATTAGTTAAGTGATTAAACACTGCCATTTGTGTATTCCTTGTGTTCAATTATATACTAAACCTGCTACACCCTTCAAAAGCCACAGCCCTCCCTGCATGGGGAATTCTTTTTGTGCCAAACCATGTGGTGGTTTTATACTGCAAACAAATGAGGACTGATGAGATCAACAGCTCATTTTGGGTTATGATCTCAGACAGTATGAACGGTGTTCCCTAGAGATGCATCCCCAGAGATGATGTTCCTTTATATTGCACTGTGTATTATTTTAACAAGTAGCTGTGACTACAGTCAGTGGAAAAGAAATACTCATCAAGCTAGAAGGTAGAATTGAAAGGATAACCCTTTCCTTCTGCTCACAATTCATATTTCAAATAAGAGTTTGAGTACAGCAGAACTCCTTCCTTAAAGCAATTAAAGTTCTCAACTATTGACCATATAGAGTCCAAGTTCCAATGAGAATACATTTTTGTAAATCCTTCTTCTTATTTAATGGGTTTCATAGTTTTTGTCATGCTGGAAACAGAATTTATATTCATAATATCTTTGTGTTCATAATCTACAAATGTGGATTTCTTTTTTTCCTTTATTTGTCCTCCTCCCACTTTCCCTCTTATTACAGTTAAATAATGTTACTTAAGTAGGGAAGTGAACCAAACCAAACATACAAACAAATCTCTTCTAGATCTTCAACAGCAGGATAAAAATGCCAATAATGCCATTCAATATTTTTCCTCTGGTTCTTTTAGATTTACACAAATCAAGCTATGTTGCTACAAAAAAAAGTGCCACCAAAGTCAGGTTGTTTCTTGGTCTCAATAGATGGAATTAGCTGTGTGAGTTTCAAAAATGAATCACTATATACAGTGTGCTCTGGTGGCTTAAAAAATATGGCCAAATTTAGAAAAAAAAAGTTGTTAAAATCATAATCCTTTTGTGTTAATTAATTCTAGAGCAAGTGCCTCCCTCTAATTCAATGGTCAGGGTAATCTAAAATACAGTTTACAGAGAAAATTGTCTCTGAGGAGTATTGAACTGAGGAAAAGAAATAACTCTCTAATCTAATAGTTTGGATTTCCAGATCCTAATTTCTTGCCATTTGAGCACTGCAGTATTTTGAAGAGTAAACCAGGTTTCACAGGAAATATCAACATTAAGGAATCATAGACTGAAGAATTTATGGAATAAAATTCTCCAACTGGAGCTGGTGGTAAAAAACAATGTTCTAAATCTCTTACTCTGTTTCAGGGATTTAATATTTGATTCAGGATGTTTCAAGTCCCACATAACACTGGCTTATACATCAAAGAACATGTTGTAACATCACCTCTCCTCAGTGTGGAATCAGCCTTTTTCATATAGTTTTAACACCCAGAGGGAAAAGCATGGGGGTAAGAAAAGCTTTAAAAAATTACTATCAGGCCATTCTTTAAACCTCTTTTTTCAGGCAATGGAATTAAAAAATAAATTGGACAAGAACCTGACAGTGACTGACACACTAATTGTGAAAAAATGGTTTGATCCCCAGGAGACATTGTGAGCAAGGTATGGACAAACACAGTATCTACACCTCCATAAAAAAACTGAAAAGCTGAAGCCTACCTTAATTGAAGCAAGAAATATCACAGGTGGGTGGCTGATGAACAGCAGAACAACAAAAGTTTGAAGAGAGAGAAGCTTGACAATATTGGACAAGAAGATGATAAAAATTACTGGAAAACTGAAAGCATGGGAGAGAAGGAGAAGACAAACTCAAATTACTTCAAGAATGTGAACATGGAGAGGTGAAACTTCCAGCAACTGTGGAGAAAAGCGAGCAGAAGAGATACAAGGAGGAATTAGTACTTCTATCCTTAGACACATTGAAGTTCAAACCGGCATTAGAACTTCAAAAGGGGGATATTAGACAAATAACTCCATACTGACTATCCAGTCTGGAATTGCTGAGGTAGAAGAGCATGAGAGATCCACTTTAAGGGAATCATTCATATCCTGAGGTCATTAAAGAGAGAGGTATGCAAAGCAAGACAAAAAGAAATGGATTATATAAGATTTTGAGGCAGTGGAAGAAAGCAAAAATGGATCAATAATGATAAGGCTAGACAGAAGGAAAAAATACAGGTCAAAATAGGGAAGAAGAAGAAAACTGGCGTGAGGCTGTGTTAGAGACTCCAATAAGGCAAAGAATAGTTTATTTTTAAAGCATGAAAAATAAAAATGCAGAGTAATGCTTAGGAAGTTTAGGCACAGCAAGGAGAATGAAATCTATCCAGGAATAAATCAGTCAGCTGAAAGAGAGAAAATGTGATTGCTGAGGTCCAATTCACAAAGTTTTGGATCTGGGTGAATAAATGTCCTTTCAGGCTTAGCTTGCTGGGTTATCTTTGGAGATGTAACTACAACAGCAGGAATACTTTGCTGAAAACATGAGTGCAGAGGTAACATATTCAATATGGTTATTAAATGCAAAGCCAAAAGAGTAAGGAAAGGACCAGACTCAAGCTCTCTTTCAATGTTGAAAATGTAAATCTCATTAGGTCATTATAGTCCATGTCTGGTCCTTGATATTCCAAGCTAGGAAACAGTGCTACATTTTAACTGCTCCTATGCACAGGGAGATTTTTCTTTAATTCATGCTCACTGGGGCAAAGTCAACAAAAATGCTCGTATGCTGCTCCCCACTACTGCCTTTGTCAGGCAATTACTGTGAAAGGGGTAATAAAATAGAAAGGACAAAACAACTACTGTGTCTCTGGCTCAAGCTGTAAGTGCAGCTCCTTGGGCTGTTTAAAGCATTTCCTAGGCACCCATGCTGAGAGTCAGCCTTGGCTGTGCTGACAACTCTGGACATTTTCAGTGCAGTGCAACAGTAGAAATCTTTCAAAGCCACAACCAGGACTTCTTCATTTAGTTTTGTTTATTTCTGCTACCATGTTTTGGATTAGTTTGGATGTCAGAGTGATTTCATGCACTAAACCTGCAATATATTGAACAATGAAGTGAGGTAACAGCTGTGTTGTATGGTTAACCAAAAATGTAAACCCATTACATTTCTGTTGATGTTAAATGTTTTTGGACAGCAAGCTTCCCTTTGAAGAATTGGAATATTCATGAAACCTGCTTATTTCTTTCCTAATCACTGTCCCCTCTCCCATCCACTCCTCCCCTCTCTCTCCATCCACTTCCTTTAAAAAAGGCTCCAAAAAGCTCTGGTCTGTGCCAAAGCCCTGAGGAACTTCATTTCAACCAGAATTTAAGCCTATACATCAACTCCTACTCTAACACCAGCTCCTTACTAAGTAAATCATTGAACTTCAATTCCAATACAAAATTCCACATGCATTCTAAAGTAAACTCTCATTTTAGGGTTTTATACAGTAATATTTGACAGTGTTTTTCTCATTCACTTAGTAGCAAGTGATCTAAGATTCCTATGACTTGGAACTTTGAGCCAATTTCCATTCAGAAAATATTCAACACTCACTTGAGCCCTTTCAATAGGTGAGACTTTTGTTTTCAAAGTCCTTTTCAAATAGAAGCTTCCCAGAAAATACCCCTGGCCTCAGTGTGTAAGAGGAGCTATGTAATTATTACCAGCCAACTGACAGGGATCGTTCCATTGCTTCCTTTGAACTCCCCTCTGCCAACAAACTACTTGAAAACTACTAGAAACCCTTAGTGAGCTGTGAGGTTTGCTGTGGGAGTTGACTGAGCCTGCTGAAGGTCTCTCAACCCCTTGAAAAACTGAATGTTGCTGCCTTGATGTGGAGAACTAAGAGGATGAAAGGCACAATCAAGGAGGCAAGAACCAGGGTATGTTTGTGAAAAAACACTATTTCTCAGGGAGCTGGGAGGGTCAAAACTGTGGTCACTGAGATTCAGGGAGAGGCTGTTTTAATAAAACCACTCACAGAATCATTTGGGTTGGAAGGGATCTAACAGACCATGCCATTCTGACCCCTCTGCCACAGGCAGGAACACCTTCCACTAGACCAGGGTGCTCAAAGCCCCATCCAGCATGGCTTTCAACACTTCCAGAGATGAGGCAGTCACTTTGAGCAACCTGTGCCAGTGTCTTAGCACCCTTACAGTGATGAATTTCTGCATTATGTCTATCTAAACCTACCCTCTTTCAGTTTAAAGTCATTACCCTTTGTCCTATCACCACGTGCCCTTGTAAAAAGTCTTTTTCCAGCTCTCTTGTAACCCTTTTAGGCACTGCAAAGTGCTATAAGCTCCTTCCCTTCTCCAGGCTGAACAAGCCCAGCTCTCTCAGCCTGTTTTCCCAGGAGAGGCGTTCCAGCCCCCAGAGCATCTTTGTGACCTCCCTTGGACTCACTCCAGCGGTTCCATTCCCATCTTGTGTAGGGGCCCGAGCGCTGGACACGGTGTTGCAGGTGAGATCTCACAGGAACAGAGCAGAGGGGGAGAACGGCATCGTTTAGTGCAGCCCAGGATATGGTTGGCTGATAATCACTAATCACAGCCCTCGAACTCCTATCTTCCCCCGGGGAGCAACAACAAGCTTAGGTTTCCCAAGTCGGGCTGAGAGGTCATGGCCTTCCTGGTGCTCCCTGCACCTCCTTCTGCCCTGCCCAGCTGTCGGCTGCAGTCACTGCTGGACACAGCAAATCTCTCCTTGGTGTGTCGGCGTCACCACACTGCAAACCAGGCTTCTGAGTGCTAAGGCAGTGCCATAAACAAACCGGATTTTGGGGAGCTTATTCATATATTCTACCATCCCCCAAGCTTCCTGAGTATTTATTAATGGTTTTAAAACAAACATCCAAGGAGTCCTTTGTCACACACTGCAGAGTGTCAGAAATCCTGCTCGGCTTCAGCCACCAGATGCTCATTGCGACAGAGCAGGGACATTGCTGTTTGTTTTTAAATATTAGAGGAGACACTTTGACTATCATCTCACCAGATAAACATTTGGCCTTGTTTTGTACTGAAAGAAGAGTTTCCTTGATGCAGCAGCAGATTATGTAGCTGTGCTCAAAGGCCCGCGAGGTGATAATGATTTAAAGTATCTGCCATAAACATTCACTTAGCCACAGCCAGGGGCAAGGGAGAAGAAAACATCAACGAAGTGAGAAGTGTCAGATTCCATCCTGGCAGGGGGTGGGAAAGAGATAACGTCCTCTAGGCCACAGTGTCTGCCCATAAACACCCCCTTTGAATTGGTCAAGTAAGCACAGAGTTGTGCCGTCCACCTTTGGCATGGCTTCAATAAATCAGATCTACAGAAAGATGTTTGACAGGCTTTTAAAGTCGATGGGGAGTGTTATGGTGGTGAGGGAGAAGCTGTTTTTCTCAAACCGCAAGATTTAGACTTTTGAAAAAAGATAAGCAAACAAATCAAGGAGCCCTTTTCACAGATCAGGATGAAAAGAGCAAATCTCCAAGTTTTAATACCAGTAAACAAATGCAAATTGTGAAAGTGGAAGCGTTCTGAAAATATCAGAAATGTGTAATGTGATTACAATGCTAATTTTTCACCATCTGTTTTACTAGCTGAAATTCTATTCCAGAAGTTATTTATTCCAAAAGCCTTTTTTTTCCAAGTTACAGAATGTTAAAAAAAAATATTCTGAGAGACATTTCCTGAAGTACACATTCATGAAAAAACCCCAAACCAACAAACATTTTCCCTTTGTGGGTTCTGCATCTATAAGAAAAGGCCAAAAGGGTCCATTAGAAGTATTTGACTACACTCACTGCCCCTCTGTGCAGAGAGCTGCCGCAGTGAAGTCCTGGCTCTGGCTGACTCCTTCAGTGCAGTGCAGGTAGGTGGCACAAGCATTTTCAGGATGAATAAGGCCAGGTAGGCACATACAGTCATGTAGCAGCTGATTCCATTTGGATGCCAGCAGCAGGAGTAGAGCTAACAGCTGAACTCCTGCAATGAAGTTAGCCAGTCACACTTTTTGGAACAAGCTTAAATTAGCAAAGTGACCAGCACAGTGAATAAACCCAAAACACAGACTATATCAGTGCTTTACTTCATATAATTGCAGAATTTTTGATCATGTATTAAAGTGTTATAAATAGATTTATTGCCTCATGAAGTCAGCCCTGGTTCTTTGAACCAAACAGCTTTTGCTGCCCCAGGTGGAGAAAGAAGAGAGTAAAATATGTTAGTTATGACAACTGATTGTTGCTGTTTTAGTTATTTACAAGGGGGCTAATTAAGTTTGGTGGGAAATATTCTGTAGAAACTGAATTTACTTTGTCAAGCAGACGAATGAGAATCAACAGATTTAATACAGTTTTGATGTTCTCCTCTGAAGGTAGGAAAATGAAAACACTCCCAAGTAAATTAATAACTGGGATGTTTCTGTAGATATAATTGCTTTGATTATCAATTCAGGAGACTAGCATAAAAACAAGAGGAAATAATCTCGTTCTGCAGGGATTCCTTTACATACAGGCTTCCCCACGAGTCATTGCTGCTTATTCAATAATTACATAGCTATAAATTTTCTTTCTGTCTCCTGCAAAGAATAACATGGCTGCAGGCCTACAGGAGGAAACCCAAAACTGCACCACACCTGCCCGGATTTACCCATAAGTAGCTGTAGATGGCTTAGATACTGACAAGTGAGTTCCTCTCCTTTACTGACAAGATTTATAGGGAAAGAGGTAGGTCCTGTGAAAGGCTTCATTGTCTGCAAGTTAAATGCCAAAGTGGTTCCCTATCCCCTGAAACAGAACTCAGAAATGTCTTAGTACAGCAGAAAGCAGCTTTCCAATAGAAAATTTGGGGAGAAAGAAGTGCATTAAAGGCCGTTGTGTGGCAGGTGGATCATTTACAACTATCTGATAGAAACAGGAGCGTAGAGTTCTGTCCAGAGAAATCTGATACTTGACTGAAGGCTGCAAGCAGTCACCTTCTGCTTCTTGCTGGTCCAAAGCTCAGGACCTTCTCCTGAGAACAAGGGTCTGCCATGCCAGCTCAGGAAACTGAACATGGCTGCAAGTTTGCCTATCCAGCAAACCAGTTAGCTTTGAACATGAAAGTGAAAGACAAATTTGAAAAAGCTGATGGGAAGGGAATAATTCTGAGGAGAAAAGTCTGAAAGGCTCCACAACCCTAATATGTGCCAAACTGAAGGGGGTCAAGAATGATTTGATGAGAGTAAAGTGAAGAACAGTACCTGGTCTACTTGCTCCTGTATTTTTACGCTATCTAGCAGTACTGTCATTGTCAGGGAGCCCTGTGGCTGCCAAAGTGTTGCAAACACATCTGGGATACCTCATGTGAATGGCTCAGGACTCAGAGGTTCTCTGTTAATGCAAGCTAACTGGAGGTGTCACTGTTATCAGGGCAAACACAGCTGTCCTGGGTGATGGAATGAGGTTTGCCTCTGTGTGTTAAATCCTTTTTGAGAAATAAGCCTTTCAGCTGAGTCTTGCACAGCTGCAAGATGATGTTCTGTATAGGGAAAAAGCACTGAGGTGTAAAGTTTGGGTGGTTTAGGGTGTGACTGGCCTGCATATTAGAATCTTTAGACTCCATGAACAAGAAGTTCAAGGTGCCTGTGTCATTCTTCTTAAGCATCCAGCTCTGGAATGCCCAATACAGGAACAACATTGACCTCAAACCCAGAGGGAGACACCAAGATGAGTAGAGGGATGGAGTACATCTCCTATGAGGAAAAGCTAAAACAATTGGGATTGTTCAGCCTGGTAAAGAGAAGGTGACCTAATTGCAGCCTTCTAGTACCTGAAGGCAGCCTGCAAGAAAGATGGGGAGAGACTATTTGCAAGGGTCTGTAGTGACAAAACAAGGGGAACAGCTCCTAACTGAAAGAGTGTAGGTTTAGATTAAATATTGGATGGAAATTTTTTATTGTGGGAGTGATGAGGCACTAGAACAGGTTGTCCAAAGAAGCTGTCATGGCCTCATCCCTGGAAGTGGGGTTTTGGCCAACATGTGAAATAGTGAAATGTGTCCCTGCCTACAGCGTTAGATGGTTTTTATGGTCCCTTCCACTCCAAGTCACTGGTTTATGATTCTACATTTCTTAGATCTAGCTTTGAAACAGTATGAGGGTTATGGAAGAAAGCCCCCTAGTGCCTGGTATGTTGTTCAGTGCCATTAATACTGTTCTGAGGTCAACAAGAGCCTTGATCCCAATTATCCATTCCCATGACTGCATGGAGTGCTGCTAAACCTCATTCTCTTCACTATCATCACCAGTGACAGGACCTGAGGGAATGGACTGAAGCTGCATCAGGGGAGATTTAGGCTGGATATCAGGTAAAGGTTCTTCACCCAGAGGGTGGTTGGGCACTGAAACAGGCCCCCCAGGGAAGTGGTCACAGCACCAGCCTGACAGAATCCAAGAAGAGTTTGGACAACTTTCTCAGGCACACTGTGGGATTCCTGGGATGTCCCATGCAGGGCCAGGAGTTGGACTCAATGATCCTGATGGGTCCCTTCCAACTCAGCATATCCTATGATTCTTTAATTTCCATTCCTGCTATACTTTAAAAAGTTGACACATCAGAGCAGCAGCTTAACACCCTCATCCTTAAAGCAGCAGTTATTGAGTGTAATGTACTTTAACTGCAAGCTTTTCTCTTTTCATCATCCTCTCTTCTCTCATTCTTTGTAAGGAATTTTGGCTAGATACGTTCCAGTTCTGCTGTCAGAAAAGCAGTTGTCCAAAACTAATGGAGAAACTCATGCAAAGGCTGTCCAGTGAATTAGGTATCAAATATTGATGTGCTTTTCTTATCAGGAGAGAATACAGCTTGATTTTAAAGAAATTGATAGCACATATTCTTCAGAAACCAGTTTGTTTGTCAGGTCACGCAGCAGTACTATCACCTCTCATCTTCTGATAAAGTCACAGATTCATCTCCTTTATCATCAGCTGTCTAAAGGTTAGGCATCTGGCCTCAGCTCATCATCTGGGCTCCCCCAGTAGTCTCTGATTAAAGACAGACTTCCTCCTCATCCTTCATACACATCTGTCCTTCAAGAAGATGAATTATCCTTTGTAGGTGCCTGCCTCTTCATAAACTACAGAGTACTGGCATGGCTGGCTTAAACTCGATGCCTAGCCCTTAGCTGACATGCAGTGAGGTGTATTTCACCCCACAAGGACATGATTTCCTACTTCTATTTCTGTTCTTTTAGTCTTTTGAAAGCCATGTCAAGAATTTTTATTTTCTCTGTGTGCCCCTTGAAAACACAGGGACAGACATTTGTCTTTCAGGAATCCTATTCAATTCAGTTGAAGAATCCTGATCCAAACATATCAGACTGGGCTTAGGATACTCAGCCTCTCCTGATGTGTGGCACCTTTAGGTTTGGTAGGTTTCTGCAAATCTATTCTTTTTGGACATTGACAGACAATCTTCTTAATCCCATGAATAAAGAAGCAACAGCAAAACAATCAATAAACCCTCAAAAGAAAAGAAAGTTTTGATAGCAAACTTTGAGATAATCCTCTGGAAAAGGCACTGCTCGATTCAGTCAGCTCTCCTACCTTTTTATTCTCTTGAATAGAGTGTGGATATTCATGTATCCCATTGTCCAGGAATCTGTCATTCAGATAAGTATGGAACCAGCCCCTCAGGGACAGTCTCAAGCAACCCCCCTTCCTGAGCTAAAGGAGGATTTAGAGAGGGTTTTTTTAAGTAAAAACTGCCTCAAGGGTCTGGAAAGCAGATGAAAGAATTCACAAACTTCCACATTTTCTTCCATTAACACCTGGACTTTTCTGCATGCCTGGTAAGTAAGGTAAAGTTTAAAATCTGTTATCTCCTTCACAATCATGGATAACAAGATCACCTGGTGTAAATGAATGCCATTTTTCTGTGAACCTACACACTACTTCTTGAGTTTGCTGTTTTACTACTTTAATGACCTTCCTTATTTCTGATTGCAGTGATAAATGTAAATATATTTTTTAAGGTTTTAGTCTGATGATCTGTTTAAATTAGGTGGTGGGTTATTGGTTGTTTTGATTTTCTTTTTCTGGCAGAGTGACAAGCATTGGTTCTGGTTGGGTTTTGTGTTTAATTTTCAGATTTCAACATCAGTGAAAGGTCCTCTGCACTTCTAATGAGCTAGCCACATATTTATTTTAGGCACTTAACTTCTGGCATCTGACTTTGAATGCCTTGTTCAAAGATCAAAGTTTCTGAATTTGACAGCTCTAGTTAAATTATATTTTTAAATTGTTTTATGCTATTACACAATTTGTGTGCACTACATATCAAAGCTGTGTTTGGGGGACAGGTAGAAACGTGTTCTTATAGAGAAAATTGATCAGAGTAAAATTTTGGCTGCTGGGGAGGCAGGAAGTGATCCAGGACTCTCAGTTCTAGTTTCAAGCCAAATCTGGTGGCTCTTGCTGCTCCTTCAGCTCACTTCCCAGAGGGAAGAGGACTTTCCTGCCTCCTCCTGATCTCACTCCCTGCTCCCAGCACACATATCACCAGACTATGTGAAGCCATGCAGTTCTCAGCTGAGTCTGTCTTGCCCTGTCCATGTGTCCCTGCAGATCCTGGAGCAGACCCATCCCTGCAAAAGCAGTATGGAATAGATGTAAAGGGCTTGCCTGAGGAGAATGTCCCAAGAGGCCACTGCCACAGACAGAAGAAGCAGAACATGATGGTAAATGGGAATGTCTCCAGAAGAAACAGAAAAGAGGAGATAAGCTAAGTTAGCTGCTCAATGCAGTTGCCTCTGAGGAAAGTTAGTTCCAAGAAGATCAGAGCATTGGAGAAAGCAGGGGAAGGGAAAGGTGAGTGAGCAAAGTAACAAACAAGAGATCATTATGGGGACACTTCAGAAGAGAGAGAAGTAAAAAGGGACACCAAGCAGACCTTCAGTTAAAACTCTCCCCCTGTTGGACACCAGAATTTTCAACAGAGGAAAAAAACCCAAACGCCCATTTTCACATCACTCTCGATTTAAACATCAGCCTTTTCCTAGTGCAGGATAAAACCTCTGCTCAGTGTAAGCCACCAAGCAGTTGTGGCTAAAGCACTGCACTGAACTGAAATGGGGAGGGCTTTGATCACAGTGTCTGTTGGAATTGTTTTCTGAGCATTCACCTTCTCTTCCCATGTAGATCAAACGTGAGGATATTATTCTGTGTGTGTTTGAGATAATAAAGACCTTGCTGGGAGGCAGACATCAGCTCCAAGAAATCTCTTCATTAAGGTGGTTAGCACACTTTTGCTCTGGGGCTGCCTCTGTCAGCTCAAAGGACAGGATGAGCCAGATCACAGCAAATGACATCCACCTCTGTATACACAGCACTGCATATTTCACATAAACTCCTTATCTGTACTACTGCATCTCCTCTACAGTAAAATTTATAACTAAATAAACCTGTTTTCTTATTGATGGATCCTTCACAGCTGGGGTCTCTAGGGTGAGCTTTGAGAGAAATTCTCCCTTTAATAGGCATCTTCATTATGTCTCACCCTATCTGGTGAATCTAAGCCCCCGATAAAGTCTTTCACTCAGGGGAAAACAAGAAATGCTGTCTCCCCCTTCAGTCAGCTGCTTCAACATATGAAGGGGCAAAATATCTTTGAGAACTTCAGATCTCTGAGAACTTCAGATCTCTGTTAAAATGCACTGGATATGACAAGTGGATTCAAAAGGTATTGTGAGGAAGAGGATAAGACAAAATGTGTAGGTATACATAAGTGATACCATAAAATCTCATTTCTTAAGAGATTAAGCTAAAGCATCAATTTGCTACTGTCTGAAGCTTTCTTCTCTTTAGTGCAGGGATGTTCTCTGGAGTCAAGAGAATAACCTTCTGACCTCGAGCCACTTCCCTGACTAACAGCTGGCCCATACAGCTAATCCTTCAATTTCATGAGCTGACCAAAATAAAGCCATAATTATGCTATTTGTATTTTCTCTGTTCTACAATTTTAGGCCATCCCTAAAACGCATTTGCCAGATGTTTGAGAAAGACACAGTGTGCTTATGGACAAAGCAGTTTTCCAAAAGGTGAAAAATAAAGAAGAAAATAATTCACCTTTATAAAGTGAATACTTTCACCTAAAAAATGATCTATTATTTAATATGTTCTTCTATTTCCAAGGATTCACAGCTTTTGTCTTCTGTTAGATTTACTTTCACAATCAATGTTGTAGTTACAATGTTGTGCTAGAAGCTGTGCAAACAAACAAGAAATCAAATCTTAGACAAACAGTTAAGATAATTTCCCTGCACATTCCAGGAGCATAAACTAAGTACTTATTTCCATGTGATCAGCTAATTAATAATACATCCCAACATTATGTTCAAAACAGTAGAGCAAAAGGCAAGTAATGAGATCTCATTGAGCTTTTAAATAATGATTCCTAGATGTTTGTGGTTGGACCAAAGTGGCAAAATCTGCCAAGAATTAAGAGATGCATGCTGGACATCCTCCCAAGAAAGTCTATTCTTCTGCAGCCTATGGTATGGCTCTGTGTAGACCAGCCTGGGACAGCAGCACTGATACTCTACCATCCTAGCCAAGCAGGGCTGGAATCAGCAATGCTGAGCTAACACAGATCTGCTGAATCTGCCTCTGGACCCAGCTCTGGGGGCTTTGGCATCGTTCTCTTTAAGAAATGAACAAATCCTCTCCATCCAACCTAAGTGAAATGGCCTCAGAACAGGGAGATGTTGCTTTTGTAGAGGATGAGTGCTGAGGTCCTCACAGACTTCCTGGCCAACAGTGTGGGGAGCACTGCTAAACTCTTCTTTGTAGTTCAGCATGCAATTAGAATAAATGCAGTTATTTGAAACAAACTGGCATCTTGGATGTTGTTCATTACACATCTTAAAGCTTCATATATTTAACTCAGAGGGATAGTAAATGAGTTATAAAATTGCCCATGGCACACCATCGCTGTAAACGTTAGGTACCAATACTTTACAGATTTAAAAAAGTCACTGAAATATCAGCTGTGAGGAGAAGCAGTTTCCTTCACACAGTATAAATGACATTTTTACCCTGAAGAAGAAAGGAGTTGTTGTTCTGCTATTACAAAGTAGCCATGGGAGGAGGGGAAGAAAGCATGTTGGGGAAAAATAAGGTTAAGGGACATAGAACTGGCCAAGGGGATGCTAATGTCCATTTTATTGTGATTTTTTATGAAAGGCTTCTGTCTTTTGTCATTCCTCCCTTTCTGTGAGACATAATCTCTCAATTTCATTGCTTTTGCAGAAGATCTGTTCCCTCAGGGGTTGTCCTGGTAACACACTGGCAGGTTATCTAAAAGACAACTAGAAGTATAGAAATGAAGAAGTATGCCTAGCAATTATAATTTATAACTTACAACTATAATCATAATAAAAATAATGTGTTTGTGGCCATTTCTATTTTCTTTCTCTCTCTGTGCCAAAAAGTGGAAATTTAAAACGTCCTTGCATAAGATAAGTATTTTTATATTTGTTCCATTAATGTCAGTGGTGATTTCTCTTTGGTTTCTATGAGAAGAAAGGGATGAAACTGTACACTTCTAAAAAATATTTCTAAATGTTTCTTAATGCATTTTTTACTTATGGAAAAGAATGGAAGGAAGAAAAGAGTGGAAATAGGAAAACTCTGAATCGAAATAGTTATGTCTTTTCCTGTCACTCTAGAGTCCTATATTTCCAATGTTTTGTCTAGTTTAAAACAAACACCTTTCTAGTTTCAAGGCAGTTTCCAGCAGAAGCCCAAAATAAGCAATGTAGAAGGCAGAAAGAACACAGAAGCAATTGTAGGCTGAGCAGATGGGAAGAGAAAGCACCTAAAAGACAGAGGTGAAGGAAATGCCTAAGATAGTCTCCTATTTCAGTTTTCAGAGGATTTTCCAAGCTTCCCTACAGTGTTAGTCAGCACCCCATCATTTCCCTTCTACATATGGTAACAGTGGGTGAGCTAACTCCAAAAAACACATTTTCTCCCCTAGTTAGTGGAAGGCTCCTCCACGGGCCCTGCTCAGTGACATTAAATGTCAAACACGCCTTCACTCCCACCTGCTCCACCCAGTTTACGGGAAGGGAGCCAAGGGGGGAGGTTTGTTCTAACAAATATGTGGCAAGGACAAGCAAGACAAGAAACTCAGTCTTTTTAGGAGTGTCCCCATTGCTTTTCATCCTTAAGGGAAAAAAAAACCAACTTAAAAATAAAAAGCTATTCCTTTCATAGGACATGTGGCTATTATTTCACCCATTTGGCAAAATGGTGCAAAGGATGTCAGACACTTACTGGGTTTGTTATGTTTGATCAGATTTGGCATGGCTGTCCTATTTGATAAATTATCAAATTTATTTATTCTAAGGCAGCAGATGTCGAGACGAACACAAATCCCCAACAACTACTACAATCATGTTGATTTTCCCCTCAGTGGTGGAGTTTCATTAAGAGAGTAGTTTCCAATATCTTAGGGGGCTTAAACAAAAAGACCTAACTGAAGATGAGAGCACTGCCCTACCATCTTTCCTGTGTGACAGACTCGGCACCAGAAAGACAGGGAATTACTTTGAGCTTCATTTTCTTACCTGTAAAATGCTGTGATTGGCTCAACACATAGTGCAGTCTGGAGTCTCAGGGAAGAATCTGCATTTGGCTGGATCTTCCCTGAGCCACAGGGCTGCAAATCTGATCTTGAAAAGGCTTGAGCAATCTCAAGTGTATTTTGTATTGGATAGCACAATCCTTTTAGTCATTTTTGTCTCTGTTTTCTGGAGCCTACTATTGTCTCATTTTCCCAATTTCCAAAGACTTTATCTTCTACTTGTAATCCCCTGTAGGGCTAGCTAGCCTGTATGGCCAAATTGTGGCAGTGTACATCACAGGGGTCAAACCTGAAACTTTTTCAACCGATTTTGAGTATGTGTAATGAGTAAAAAGTAATTTCTATTTGAAAATTTCGCATAACAAGGCCTGTATCTTGTGTATACTTTGTTCACTTATGTGACACCTTCACAAACCTTAGGGCTTTACAGTGCTGCAACCTTCACACACAGCTACTGAAGATAGATATGAAACACATGTACCCTTAGATGTTATATTATACTGTATGAGAAGCAGGCTATATATGTTAGACCAATTAGTGACGTTTTAGTCAGCTGTGCTTTGTTAACATGTCATTAAATGGCCAACAACAACCACATAAGTGCAGATTGTCAGGGTTTGATTATACTTCTCTTTAGTCAAATAAAGTTTTGTCAGACCTTTGATGTATCCCTAACTCTCTGATGGTTTCCATATTTACACCAGCAGGCACAGCAATTCTCAAACTGCTGCTCAGTTCCCTAAGGGAACCATATTTGCCTTTTTGGACACCTGCAGTGCTCTCCAGTAGGTTTATCCTTTTCACCAGCTACTGACTCTAAGTGAAACTACATCAGTGTGGGTTGAATTCAACATGAACATATGCTAAGAAATGTATATCAAGAGATTACACTCCTGCTATTGTAACCTGAGCCACGGCAGAAGAGATTTTTCCTTGGTTTAGGGAAACAGTATACAAAGTATAGAAAAAGTCCAAATTACTTTTTTTCCCAGGCAGTTAGAACATTGATCATCTGCTAAAGCAAACAAAAGCAGCTCCTTTCAAAAGAAAAGAATTTAAAAAGCTAGTGTTTGTCAGGTATTTAGTACAATTCAACATTATGTTTTTCAGCACTGTCAATCAAAATATATCTCTTTTGTGTCTTTCTGTCTTTTGTCAGCTGAAAAGTTTAGATTTTCATGAAATGATGATATCTTACTTTAGCCGGAAAAAAAAAAAAAAGGAAAAAAAGAGAGAGAAAAAGAAAAGAAATCCAGCATAAGAAAATCCTCCAGGGCATCTGAGTACTTACATTCAAGTACTGACACTGTGTTCCATACCTGAAATCCAGCTCAAGATGGAGGCTTCTCTAGGATAAAACTTCAAACCAGTTGTAATCTGCCAGGAAGCCCCTTGGCATTAGAGCATTCCCAGATCTTATCTTCTGCTTTAGCAAAACAGTTGTGGCTTAGTGAAAAGAAACAGTTTGTGTGCCTTGGGATTGCTTCTCTAAGCAAACCAAAAGCACAATATTTAAGGGCAGTAGGTGTCTAGCTTCAAATTCACACTTCTGATGTGAATTAAAACACTAATGAAGATGTACTTAGAGGGGTCATGAGGCCACACAGTACAGTTTCTGTGACAAAACATCCCACTGGCCAGCTGCTGATGGAAAAAGGATGACACTCTCTGTGGGAGAGTATTTTAAAATAAAATATCATCAGTGTTGGTTTGCCTTAATCTTCTGCTCTGAACATTGTGATCTCTGAGCAGCTGTGTCGGATCAGTCCCTCTGCCTGGATGCCCACTGCTCCAGGGCAGGGTGGTGGGGCTTGGGCAACCCAGAGGCAAAAATACTCTGCTCTGCTTGCTCCCATTTACATGTGAACTGGAATGCTTCCAGGCTGGGAGATAAGAGGATGGGATATACCCTGCACATTTGGGATCTGAGGGAAGGAGGAGAGCATTGGCTCCCATCTCCTCCATGTGCCTCCCACCTTGGGCAGAGACAGCTGGGTGGAAAATCTCTCTCCTCCTGCCTTTTTGCCCCTGTTGGTAATTTCTGTAATGTGAAGGCTACCAGCTCCCCACAACTTCTGTGTACATTTCTCCCTATGAGGTCCAACTGCAGTGGCTGTTCCGTGTGTGTACTTTCATTTCAACTCCCAGATTTGCACAGCTGAATCCTGTATGTTTGAAGTTTTTACTGGAAACACTGTCATAACCTTAAGCATAGCAGCATGAATGATGCTTCTATAGCACTGAGGTAATTTTTATAAGGTAAATAAATTCCAGTTATTGATGTTACAGAGGGTGCCTCACAAAAGGGACGAATTACTTTGGATATATTCTGGCTGCTGCTGCTCAAAATGGTAACTTTTACTGTAAGTGAAGAAAAGTGTATATTTATTCTCTTTGTGTGTCTCTTTCCACATTACTCATGTTCTTGATGGGGGATGACAGTAATAGGATCTGCTGTTAATATTGCAGCTATATGATAGCTGACTTCCACAGGCTGCTCAGCCAGTGAGTCACACATGGTCCCAGCAGGTGCACTGTGAAACTCGTATTTTCCCCACTGTTTTAGAGACCATTGTACTAAAACACTGAAATGAGCTGGAACAACAGAACTGAGTTACTCAAGCTGCCCTGCATTTCAGCTGTGATTCTGTTCTGGCATGTTAAAGAGATGCAATCATATGGGTTTTGGATAAATAAAATCTTTTTAATATTGCTATGGTAACCTTGGGTTCGGTTTCATTACAACATGCAGAGAAAACACAAATTAAATATTTTTCTTTGCAGAAAAAGGTTGCAAAGACTTGCAGTTTAGCAACATTAAGGATTTCGTTTCCAAGTAATAAGTTCTTAAATGGTCTTAATACAAACCTAAATATTTAAATAAATGCTGCCTGAGGATGTTTATTAATCCAGTTTAATATTAGCTATAGACAGGCTCTGATATAATCTCACAGCTTTTTCATAAATTGTTTGCATGTAAAGAGCTTGGCTCATTAAATTACTAGATGATGTGCTTACTCTTCAGGAAAACACAGACACCATGGGAAACAATGTACTTTAAATGATGTCCATGTTGGACATGTGTCTGTAAATGAGAGCAGCTCAAATTTTTGTAGTTTCATAACTCTCTTTGTCCCTACTATGTATTTGTCATAAAAATGAGCTGAGCTTTATGTCATACCATGTCTCCAGCTCACATTTTTAAGGACTGGTTAAGAATCATTTTTAAAGACTTTGGTTAAGATTTGGAAAGGTTTGGTGGCCCAGAATAAAGGTGTGCTGGTCTATGTTAGCATGGGCAACACAGCTGCCATAGCTGTTTAGAAAACTATTTCTGAATGCCTTGCAGATATTGGGCATTGCTTTCTTCCTTATTGAATAGTTAGGTGGTAAACATGTTCCTCCTCCCTTAAGTTTTGGGAGATATAAGGACCAGCTAGCAGAGGGAAATTGGCCCACATATGATCATGCTCCAGCCTTGGCAGGACAGTACTGGAGAGTCCCAGAACTGCTGATGAGAAATAAAACATCTGGGAGAGATCCTCCTCAGTGCTTTTATGTTGTAAGTGTACTTTGAAAATTATATATAAATTAACCATTCCTGTAGCCATGCAAAGCAAGCAGGAAGCCCAGCTTGCCTGAGAGAAATAAGACCTACTGCACATACAAATTGATTATATGGCTCATAGACCAGGGGAGGATGGCAGCCTATAGCCTTTTCCTGCCTCCAGAATATGTTGTGTGGCCTGTCCAGAAAGGCTGAGCAAAAGATTTGGACTGGAGTTCACCAAGGCCTTCTAAAACCTTGAAGGGTGAAAGCTGAATCATTACTTTGAGGTTTTTCCATGGATTTTTTAAATACCTAATTACTCAAGATGTGTAAGTACATCATACTAACAGGATTCATAGATAGGACTCCCTTTTCTCATCCAAATATCCTAACCAAGCTATGAACAGATGTTTCTTTCTTAGCACAAAAAATTTCAGCTTCTTTATGAGCAGTGTCACAGACTGGGAAGATTTAGAGTGCCATTGCCAGGCCATCCATGTAAGACACACTGGCAAAGTAACAGGTATTGCTGTGAATCCCTGGAGACTGAGCAGAGAACTGAACCCAGAGGTCTCATTAGAGCTAAGAATTCAACCACACATTTTACAAGAAAATCAGGCTCCCCTAAACACATGTGAAAATAAAGCTGCAGATGTGTGCAAAACTTTCAGGTGACAGGAGGGCTGTGGTTCCAAGTGTGTACAGGAATGACTGACTTAGTTTTCTTTGCTCTGTCATCTTTCCCATTGAATTGCTTATGTAGCTGTTATCTCCCAACTTCTTCTGGGGAAAAAAAGTATATTTATTGTATTTATTGACACAGGGACCACCTTTACCACACGTTTGCACTGTACTTCACAGTTCATAATACACTCTGCCTGTGCTGTACAGGGTCACCCTTAATTCCACATCATGTTAGCAGAGTATTCAGCTAACTCTGAGGGCCTTTGCACCTCCAGAACAGATGCAGCCAGTGATTTTTATCTACACCTCAGGTATAACCATGGCCTCGAGCCAATGTACACACAAAATACATAAAAATTAATGTGGACTTGATCCTGGTGTTGGCAGCAAAGAGGCAGCTCCTCTTGGCTCTTATTTGGAAACATTCAGCTAGGCATCAATGTGTGCTCCAATGTAAGCTTCCCTGAGTTACTGTAAGAATTCTGTTAACCACAAGCAGGTCTGGCTCCCTACTCACAGCTCCTCCTGGTCTTGCAACCTACAGGCAGGACCATTTATTGGATTTATACCTGACAGTGCTGGGTTGTGAACTCCTAGAGGCATGGACTGTGTGCTGTTTGTGGTCCCCACACCTACAGCAGACTGCTCGTAAGCATTTATGTGCAACCCCTAGATTTCACTGGGGTTTTATATGCGGCCATTTCACCCTACTGATTTGCTTGAACTCATTCTGTGACCCCTGCTTAGAATGAAACAGAAAGTAGGGATGTGATCCAGCTGCCTAAGTCGGTGTGTTTTATCACATGAGGTGCTAGATGTTGTTCAAAATGGGAGCAGAAAAGACATGGGCTCCTAAGGGACACCTGGCAACTTCCTGAAGGGACAGTAGGTGAGCAGGCAGGATCCCTGGAGCACCACAGATAACATCAGCTTCCTGTGAGTAGCAGCCAAGATCCTAACAGTGATGCCTTTAGAGCTCACCAGATGACCAAAAGGCTTTGCACTTTATGGAGAGCTGCATAGCTCCCTGGTCAATGTGTACTGGATCACTAGTGGGGAGAGGGAAGTGTCCAAAATCTACAGTCAGACATCAAAATTGAGTATCTTGGTCTTTGAGTGGGACCTGTTTCCTGAAGTTTCTTCATAATCCACATCTACATTAACTGAACACCTCACATCCTACAGGAATGAAGTGAATGATGCAGTATAACACCAATCATGCGCTGTCTTCATGATTTCCAAGTGTAAAACATCACTTCTAAAGACCTGGCTAAAATATTTTACAAGCTCTTGGATTTATGTTGTGGATATGGGCATCTCTCAACCCCAGTGTTTAGACCATATTTTTCATCTAGGACAGGTAAGGTCCCACAATTCTGTCCTGATTTTGAGGCATATTCAGATGTCCTCTGGTAGATCTAGCAAATACAGTGAAGCTGTCTAGCAAATACCTTGAGCTGCCTGTGATGCCCATGACCTAGTGTTCATCATTTCTGTGACTGAGATGTGGTAAATAATCAGGTAGGAACAAACCAGGCCAAGTGGTTCTGAGGGTTGTAATAAGGAGTGCAAGTGATGTTTGTGTGGCATTTACTGATGTGGGAAGGATAGCCAGCTTGATGAGAGAGTTCATAAAAAACAGAAAGAGGCAGTGGCATCCTAAACTACCACTGCAGCATCCAAAAAGACAGGACTGATTATAGTCTGCAGTTCTGTCCAGATTGGGGCATGACCCAGCTCTTCACTGTGAGTTTGTTAGCACAAAGGCACATTGGCCTCTCACCAGGAATCCCAGTACCTCTCAGCAATGCCATGAGCAGCCTTTGGAGTGATTGAAGGACTGGGCCATCTAGACTGGTGTTCTGTTACAGCTTTCCTCTGCTAACCCCATCACTTCAGTATCTGCTCCCCTTTTCCTGGCCCTGCTTGCTCGGTCCATGCTTCACTCACTCATTTTCTCATGCAACTACTTGAGTGGATGGATTATGAATGAGAGGAAGGAACATGTCCAGGTTAAAAGCAGAACATTTATTAATTAATTTATTTATTATTCAGAGACAACAGGTAAAGATATGGCAGAGGGCTGGAGCAAATCATGAACGGGGAAGGAGGAAAGAGGCAAGAAGCAGAATTTGTTCAATATCCATTCAACCACAGCTGTCATGCTCACAGGCTGCTCCCCATGAAGCTGAAAGCTACAGCAGCCAGTCTCTGCCCTTGTGTGGCTCATTTCATGATTTAAACTGGGTTTTCACATCTCTCTGCACTTGCCAAAAAAAAAAGGGAAGGCTGTAAACAGGCTGGAAAAGCCCTGCACACTACAGGGTTTACAATTTGTAATAGCTCTGGTATGTTTGTGTTCAGAGATTAATTTTACAAAGCCAACTGGAGCACGTTTTGTGTGTTTGTGCTTACTACTCCCCTGGCATGCATTTCCCCCCACAGTAAGTGCTTGAAGTAAAGTAATGCATCTCTAATCCTACCTGTGATTTCTGCCCTCCTTGTTTGTGTCACACAGAGGCTTTGTGCTGGCTGGAGGAGCCTCCTCCTGTGGTTTCACTCGGGTCCCCTTCTTTCAGCTTTTTGCTGAGCCTCAGCACTCTGGGGGTGTGCAGAGCCTGTGCCACGGGCTGACTCCTGACTCAGCGCTATGGCTGGGTGGACACAGGGCTTTGTGGTCACCCACCCTGTCCTGGTGACTCAGAGATAAAAATTCACTCCCTGCCTTAACTCTGGTGTTTACAGCCTGCCAAGCTCCAGCCTGGGGCGTGCTGTAAATCTCAGAGAGCAGACCATAAACAAAAAAATGCAGCCCAGTACCGGTCCAAGCAGGGCTCCTAATATTATCCTGCTCTTTCTCAGAGTATGGAGAAGGCATGAGTAAGAAAAGCAGCTTACATCGATCATACCATGCATCTCTCAGCTAAAAATCTTTTTTTCCTATAGTAGCCACCACCACAGCCATAAGTACTTATAGAGGTTTCAATTGGATATTAGGAAAAATGTCTTCACCTAAAGGGTTGTCAAACACTAGACCAGTCTCCCCAGAGAAGTGGTTGACTCATTATTCCTGGAGTTATTTAAAAGATGTGTAGTCATGGCACTTGGGGACATGGTTTAGAGGTGGACTTGGCAGTTCTGGGTTAACAGTTGGACCCAATGACCTTAGAGGTCTGTTCCACCCTAAATAACTCTATGATTCTCCTGCACAGCAAACTGCATTTGCAGGGCAGTGCTGCCACTGGGCTTCGACAATGATTCTGGTCTCCCATCTGCAGCTGGGAAAACATCTCTAAGCACAAAGCAAACTTACTGTCTTTTCATTTGGGAAAGTCTTGGTTGATTTATTTTCACCACAATTAGACTTTTTTTGATTACTACTAATATAAAAATAGTATTTGTCAGCTGTGCTGGGTATCTCATTTTAGTAGGAAATATCTGTATATTGGAAATAAGAGTCCAATATGCCAAGTACTTTCTGAGTAAAAGTTCAGGAGCGTTGACTATCTAAATATAACAACAGACAACTTACAAGAAAAAGGATATTGCATCAATAAAATATCAATGAGAAAAAAGTAAAGCAGCAAATACAGTACTCCCACAACCTGAATTCTGAGTTACTTTAGAGAAAGTTTGTCTGATCCACAGATTATTCACAAACCAGTGAACGAAGTGGTTCCAAGGAGAATTGCCTGTGTCACCACAATTTGTTTGAAAGCAGAGCAGCTCTGCTCTCTCTCGCACTAAAAATTATTTATTCACTCAGTATGTGGGTTTGGGGAACTAATGCAGTTTGTAAATTGGACTTTGTTCATTCAAGAAAGAGTAATAAATTTGGAGATGCTGAAAGCAAGTATTTTGTTAAGTGCTAGATGCAAAAAGAAAATTCAGAAGCTTGAGGAAGGGGGAGAGATTTTATCCTCTTGTAGGTGAGTGCAATAGTGCAGTAGTCAGGATGCTCACCTAAAATTGTAGGACATTTCACCTTGGATGAGAACAAAACCCTGATGCCTGGCTCCTGTGTACATATTTAATCATCAGCTTTTAGGTATCTTCAGGCTCTGGTCCAGTGATAAGGAAATCCAGTTGCATTTGTGGGGATCTGTGGGAGATCTCTGGTCCAGTCTGCTTTGCAGTCCATGGATTCAGACTGATCCCTCTCTGGATGCTGTCTTTAACTTTAAAAAAGTGAAAAGCATGTACAACAAATGGATATATTTTCTGTGCCTTGGTCAAGCTGATGGGTTGCCTTGGGTTCCCAGCAGGCCTTCAGAATTTAAATTAGTTGCAGGTGGTGACAATAGGCAGATTTGCTTTAGCTATGGTCTGGCTCCATGAAGTTTTTGGCTTACTTCTCCAAAGCTCTGGAATCAGGCATTTTCTCTCAGCTGCCCACTATTTTCTGAACTCCACCCAGCCCTGGCCATCCCTGGCCATTCTCTTGTACACAATGCTTCACTGAAGGGTGATCTTATAAAGATTCTTTAGAAAAGAAGATGGAGTCAACATTTTTTTTGTGTTCTAGGAGATACAGAAAGAGACACTGAGACACTACCAAACCCTTCCACAAAATGCCAGAGTCTCTCACCACGCCAGTATTTCCATGTACAACACTCAAAACTGTACTCATAGCAAGGCTGCTGCCTTATTTTTCTCCTTTCTCATTTGCTTTCCACTGTAAACACGATGAGGTCACTGCCTGGTTTTGTGGATCTCAGCAGGTCCCCTTCCTTCCGTCCTGTCCTGGATTCCTCAGGGCTGCAGGCGCACATCTGGCCCCTGAGCCCTCCCGTGCCAGCCCTGCTCTCTCATTGAGCCCTCCCCAGTGGGCACACATCCCTCAGTGGTTGTGGTCAGCCCTCAGTGCTGTGGGCTCACCCCGTGGTGCTGCTGTTCAGCTGAACCAAGGGCCCCTGAGCGCTCCATGGGCCTGGGCAGATCCGAGATGGAAAGTTAAATGAGCCTTAATAATGGCAAATTATCGATGGATCGCTCAGTTCGGCTGCAGCCAGAAATTTCAGGGTTCCCACGGCCCTCCCTAGTGCACTTACAATGCTGGCACTTTAAAATGTCACAGCTGACAAGCAGAAAGCAAGGGTTTTAGGCATGCTGGGCTCGTTCCCTATATTTTCATTTGAGAGTGCCAATCACTGTGGTATCTAAGTACTAGCTGTCCTCTGAACAGCCTGTGTCACATAAAAAGCGACCCATCACGCTTATAGTCAGCTTTCTAAAAGCTGCCTGGCCTCCCAAGTTCAGCAGGTTCCCTCAGCAGATGAGGTGAGGAGAAAAACATGTCCAGAGGGTTAATTTTCACACGTGCTTCTTTTGGCCTCTGCCTTTCAGTGGAAGTCAGGGAAGGTACAAGGCTGATGAGAGCTGCTGTTCATAGACAGCTTTGGCTGGAAGGGATTCAGACTGCTGAATGAAGGTAGGAGCAAAAATCAGCCTGCAAGGTACATGTACCACAAACAGTGAAAGAGCCCTTTTCCTTTGGTATTCTGCTGTGTTGAGATCTGGTATCACAAGGTGCTGTGGAGGGAGCCACCTCTGACAGTATGTATTTCACAGATCAGAAATAGCTTGTGTGAGATCTAACAGCCAGAGGCAAATTCAGACTAGAAATTCACATATTAACAATATAAATAATTAATCATTGCAAAACTTTGATGAAAGATGTGGCAAATTATCCAACATGTGCAATCTTCAACATATGAAAAATATGCAAGTGATATTCATGCTGTAACTAATACAGGAATTACCACATGGATGTGACTGGGAGAGTTTCACTGCTCTATACAATACAGAAAATTACATTTGAAAAAGCAATGTTTCTTTCTAACGCATTTTACAAGATTCCTGAAGTGTACAGTGCCCAGAGACGGCAGCCAGAGTGGGAATACACAGATAATTCAAGGAATTAGGAATCTGATATACTTAGTTTGCTATCAAGCTGTGCATTTATGGCATTGTGTGTTTTGTTGTCAATCTTTTTCTTCACAATTTTGCACTCATTCTAACTGCAAGAAAATTCATTGCTATAGCAATTACAGAAAAGCTCACTCAGGTTACAGGCTGAGTGGAACTGGTGAATTTTCTGCCCTTTTCTGCTTTTTTTAACACCCAACAAGTCTCATCCTGTTGGGAAATCCAGCTGCAGTGATAGCTGCAATGCAAATTTGTGCTACACTTGATGGCCTTGAACCAGAGGCAATTGAAAAATGTTTAGTAGTGGCTGAAGACAGGGGAGTCCTCAATTCTGAATAGAATCCCGCTAAAAATGCAAAGATTTACATGCACACACAGTACAGGTTCCTCTCCAGACTTGGAAGGGGTGCAAACCCCTGTCTAGCTGCTACTTTACCTACATACCTACACTCATCCCCAGCAATCCAGAGGGAAAAATCCACAAACTTTGGGTTTTCCCTTGGAGCTGATGATGTTATTCCCCTATCCTGATGCCTTTGCTCTCTGTCTGTAGTTGCCTATGCCTAAACATCCCCCAGCTGGGGTGTGCCAGTCCCCAGTGTCCCTGGAGTTCCTCTGTCTCTGGTGTTCCCCATGGCAGACCCAGAGACACAATACTTCCAGCAACCCAAGCTCCTGGATCTATTCCCTAGTAAAGACATCCATGCCTGCAGCTCTGTCAGCCACTGGATGCAGCAGATGGCAAGAAATCAACACTCTGCGTTTGGTGGAAGATGTTCAACAAATGTTGTGACCAGAGGATTTCAGATTTAGCTTTCTAAAGGAACAGAGCTGTACCACAACATTTACAAACAGCTCCAGTTACAACTGCGTAACAGCAGCCAGCATTCAGAAGCTGTGCCAGGAAGCTCTCCACGTTGCTACACTCCCTCATTAATAGCATTTTGCCAAGCTGCCCTCTGGGACAAAATTATTGTAGAGTGGTTAAATGTCTGCTTGTGGAGGAAAGCTTTATTTTACCGTTTAACCGCAGTCTGACTCGAATTCCAGCGCGCAGACCAGGAGGTACCTGGGATGCATTATAGCTGCATCTGGCTGGATTTTCTGGCCCTACAAAAGACCACAGACATGAGTGAGATTGATTTATTGATCTTCTCTCCCTCCCACAGCTTACACAAGCAGTGGCAACAAGCTACTCCCACATACACACGCACGCACACCTGCATCTTGATTTACCACAAAAATGTTACAGCAAGCAACACTAAGATCACACCCAGCTTTTCTTTAGCCTTCCAAAGCTCCTAACCAAAACAGCTCTATCAAGACAAGATATTTCTCTGATAAGAAAACCCTGATATGAAGTAGGTCTGTGGAAGCAGAATAGGGAATATCTAAGAGAAGACCATACGCTGAGAGTGGGAGAGTGGCCTCAGTGTGTCCCACCGTTGACCTCTTTTGTGCAATGATCTCCTTTTGTAAAGTAGGTCTGCAACTGCTTTATGTTTTTCTGTCTCAATATTCAGTAGTCATTACTGCGAGAAGGGAAAAATAAACAAAGCCCAAACGGACACAGTGCAACACCAGCCAGCGAAGAGTTTCTCCTAATGGCACAAAGCAGAATGAGCAATAAAGACCAGGCTGTCTGCGTCCAATCCAGATCCCATGTGTGTTTTAATAACAAAGGATAAAAATCACTGGGTTTCCCTCCTGTATTGAAATACTAGATTATAAAAAATAATGACTAGAGCAACAAGATGTAGCCAGGGGGAAGTTCTAGGAGAGGTCTCTGTTGAAACGAGACAGACCTCATACAATGAGACAGAGTCCTTGTCTGAACCTTTTAAAAGATGATTTTCATCTTGTTCATGCACTTGAACTACTGAGCAAATGAATTGGACTAATTAAAAACTACTATCCTTTGGTGTTTGGCTGTTCTACAAATGTAGCAACGTATTTAAGCCAAAAAAATCTCATGACATATGCTTGGTGAATTCCAGTTCTTTGTGTTTTTCATTTCAATTATGTGAAAGCAAGGAGCACCTCACTTATGAGGAAAGGCTGAGAGGGCTGGGACTCTTTAGCCTTGAGAAGAGGAGGCTCAGGGGGATCCTCCTGATTTACACACTGATGTGTGTAAATAACTGAGGGGAGGATACAAAGGGGATAGATAGAGCCAGGCTGTTTTCAGTGTTGCCCAGTGACAGGACCAGAGACTGTGGGCACAAAATGAAACACTGGAGTGGTCATCTGAACATCAGGAAACATTTCTATTTATTGTAAGGGTAATCAAGCATTGAAATAGGTTGCCTATGGAGGTTATAGAATACCCATCCTTGGAGATATTACAAAAAACTGTCCTGGACAACTGTGTGGCCCTGCTTAAATAGGAAGGAGTAGAGAAGATGAACTCAGGAGTCCCTTCCAACCTCACCCATCCTGCAGTTCTGTGGTCTGTCCTTCTGTGAAGGTGGTTGCAATGCATCAGGGAGTTTTCTTCATGATTCTGGTGCTACAAAAGGGGAGACTAAAGATGTATCTGCACTGGTGAACTGATTCATGCCTTCCACTCTGAATCGTTGTCTTAGCGCCCACACACACCAGAAGAGTATGCAAATGGTGTTGGAGAAAATGTGGTTTTCTTAGAAAATGAGACAAGATATGCATGATTGGCCTATGCCAGGGCTCATATTCACGTGTTCCACCTGCACCAGGTGTGACTTTCAGTGTGCTCTGGTGCAGTGAGGGACTCCCTTGTGCTCTCCCAGGCCAGTCAGGAGTGCAAACTGTGCTAAAAATTCTAATGTTTTAGCAAAAGAAAAGCAGGTGTTTCTTGCACTATTGTGATTGGCTGCACATTGCTTGGCTCCTGACAAGCAGGACAGTGGGGTCTCAGTGCCCCAGTGGCTCTGACACAGGAATGGATGGGCACAAGCTGGGTCACAGCAGCTGCCATGGGAGCTCTTTGGTGTGACTGTCAGCACACACATAGGGGAGAGAAAGTGACCATCACAGTGGCTTCTTTTTTTTTACATTCACAGATTGATGTCATAACCTTTTTTCTTGTAGGGAATTTATGTGGAAGTGAAGAATGACTGTTCCAATAGGTGAATATTCCAGCCACTCTCCCATTCCTCCATCCAGAACACCAAGCATGTGGCACTTTGAGAAAGGAAAAACAAAACCCCCTCAACATCTGTTATATGGACTTGCAGAATAGTATTGCCATTAGGATGGTTTGCACAAATGTGTGAAATTTTCTTATGAATGGGAAATATGTAAATGATGAGGATCTCACTTGCAAAGCAGGAAACTCAAGTCCATAAAAAGGATTTGAGCTCAAGTTTTTTCTGAAGGACAATAATTGATTTTGAGACTTAGCTCTACTTTTCCCTTTCACTCCCACTGTTAATTTGTTTTGCCCAAGTCCTAACTGTTGAATGGGACCAGAGTAAAGAAAATAGTGCAAGTAAATATGTATGAAAAATATGGTTGGATGTATCATCAGCATGGTGGAGGATAGACTGGAACACTCTTGGGTTTCTTCTGTTTCTGCAAATTTCCCTAATTTGCTGTTAAGTGCACAGAGCTGATGCTTCCTAGTTATGCAGTTTCACTTCTCTCACTTGTATAATTAACAAAATAGATGCAGAAAGTGCAAAGAGCTCTTGTGATTTTTGCAAGCAGGCTTTTGGAAACCTGAGGAGACATGATAAAACAAGCACTGCAGTAATAGTAGGGTTGCCACTTCAGACAAGCCCAATGCCAGGAAGAGGAGAGCAGTGTTCAATATATTGAATCCTAATCCATTGTTAATTTTATCTCAGGCAAGTCAGGTTTTAAGGCTGAACAGAGGAAAATGGGATGATTTCTGGACCTTGATGTTCCTCACTCTGTGTAGGAGATCAGACCATGCTAGTAAAAAAAAAAATTAAAAAAGAATTAGGGAAGGATAGAAAAGTGCTTACATCAATTTTGCTTGTCAAGATTTTTGTTAATCAGAATACAATTGTCAATATACATCTCTAAACATTTTAAAATTAAAATTAGAGCAATGCAAGTACCTCCATATACCTCTTGTTCTGGTTACAGAGTTAAGCATCATTCTAAAATAAACAGAATATTGTGGAATTGTAGGGGAAAAAAACCCAAAAAGTTGAACAATGAGGTTTTCCCTTTTTCTCTCATCTCTCTCTATGAGCCAAACACATATTGGAAAGATTTCAAGATTTCAGTTCTCATGTTTTGTTTTTGCATGACTTAACTCTGAGCACCCAGAATGCTTTAGAAACAGCAATAAATAATGTAATCTTTACCCCAGGTGAAACTAGATTATGTACATATCCACCACAAATAACAGAGAAACTTATCAGACACGACAGTGATTCGGCCCCATGGAGCACTAACAAGAACCTAAATTAGCAAAGACCAAGCCACAATTCCCAGACAAAATTCTCTCAGGGAGTAGAATTTGCAGGAGCTTCCAATGAAACAGATGGGAAGGAAATTTCATATTTCCCAATAATATCAGGTTAAACTGGCACTTGGTATAGGTGCTACTATCCATATTTGAGGAATATATTTTGCACACAAAATGTAAAGCCATTGAAAAAATTAGCTCTTTTGTAAATTAAATGCCTATGGGTCTAAGTGAAGCAGTCAGTTTTGTCTGGAATTTTGACACAACTGGAGTCTTAATACCTGGATATTCCCACATGCTCCAGATATTTTGCCACATTACCACAGACAACCATGAGAACTCAAGAAAATAATTTCCCAGAAGACATTTTAATGGTAACCTTTAACTATTAAAATTGTTTCTGTTGGCTTTTTCAGACCAGTACAACAGTTTCCATGAATGTAATTTAGGAACAATTAAATCAATGAATACTGCTGTAGCAAATAGTTCCAGTCACAAGAAATGATGAAAAATATTTCATTTGTTTCTTTCTGAAGCTATGGTTATGTTTTCTTTTGCCCTTTTTCCTCCAAAGAAGCTTCACTTCTTTGAAAAAACAGTGTGCTTATCCTTTTCCTCCTTTTTTCCCAACTTGACAGTAGACAGGAAAGAAGAAGAAAACCCCTACATTCTCTGAATGCGTTTTTAATTGCACCAATTGATTTCATCCAGCCTAAGGAAAAAAAAAAGAAAATTGCCATTTCATGACCAATTTGGGTGCATGTTGAAGTGTGCATTTTGTGCTGCCTTGGTCTGTCAGGGAGTGTCTGTGGGGGAAACTGAACCAGTTCAAAATAGTGTTTAATTTCTCACATCCTTGTCAAGCATTTGATTTGTGTCAATTCCCTCTCTTTCAGAAATGCCTCGACACGATCCAAACACGGCAAGAATCAGGACTGCTCCTGACAGATAGCACCAGTAAAGTAAATTAATGTTGAATGGGGTGGGCAACCTCTGTTTGTACAGTGTGCTCCAGAGCTGCATCCCTCCAGGTGACACCTGTGGGTCCTGGAGGCAGCACTGTGGCACCTGGAGGTCCTGTTCTTCTCCCAGCTCTGACCCTCAGGTCAGCTCCTCTCTGAGCATCACTTCTGCAAAGGAGGCAATCAGAGAACTGATGCAGCAGGAAAACAAGTGAAAGAGAGAGAAGTGGCAGCAGTGGCTAAGGGGTGTTGCCATCTCCTGTGTGGGCACATCCAGCCTGCTGCAAAACTCTCTCTGCATTGCCTCACTGCTTGGCAAGATGTCTGGGGGAGCAGATAGCAGAGAAAGGGAGCAGAGAAAGTAGCATGAAAAATGTCAGTGAAGACAAAAGTAAAAACAAAGGTGCCATCCTTGCCTCTTCAGCCCTCTTGACTGTATTGCTTAGATCTTCATGGACTTCAGCAGTGGCTTAGATCCCTCACTCCTATTTAGAAGTCTAGCTGTAACAAATTTGTGGCCAACTCCTACCCCAAATGCAGTCTTCCAGTCAGAATCTTTGTTTACTTTCCAAAAGCAACAGAAATAATTCCTATTTTTATTCCAAAGAAAGAGAGATAAAGTATTGCTTTTGATTGCATGTTTCCTGTGTACAGATCTGACCATGATCACAATAATTATTATCATTGTCACTGGAGGATTGCCACGCACAGATAAACTCAGCCTCATGACCAGAATGAAACTGCAGAACCACATGGTGATATTGGAGCAGAGTGATGGCAAAGAATGAAAAAGGAGAATGGATCCAACCATAGGTACTCCAATTCATGAAAAGGAGAATATTTTCAACTTCATAATAGCAAAGCATTAACAAACAAACCTTCATGTTGGTAAGCTAGTATTCAGCTTGTGGTCAGAAAAAGCACAGAATATTTTTATTTCCATGATTGATATAAAATATGGAAATGGCACACTAAACAGCCAGTTGGTGCAATGGTTTTAAGCCATTTAAATGCTATAGTTGTAGAGAAATGGACGAGAAATAAAAAAGTGTGTTTGTTTATATATTTCTCTCTCTGTTTCTTTGGTTTGAAGTTGCAGCACAAATCACATTTTTCAAATAACTTTGCTATGGTAAGAAGAGGGCATTTTGAAAAGTCATTACTAGAAGAAAGTAATCATTTTGTTTCAGTAAAACTCTCCTCAGTATGGATTGCTAAAGTACACAACTCTCATAATGGATATCCAGAGCTTTTAATAACAGCAGCAGGAGCTATGCAAGCAGGCCTGAATACAAAGCTCTGTGCCAATGCATATTAACTTGTCCCATGCAACTTCTACTCTTCCAGCCACTGGCCCATGTCCATCCAATTTAATGTTGAATACAGAAGGGAAAATTGTAAACCTTCTGTACTTACACACTGCATCTTTTTTTTTTTTCTTTTTCTGAATTTTTACCCAGGGAAGAATAGATCAGGGTTGTATGCTTCATAGAGTCTGATTGATATGAACTTTTAAAAAGCTTTACTTTAATCCTGTACACCTGGTATTTCTGGGGGTTCAAACAGATTTATATTTCTTCCCTACCAGCTCTCCTATGACTTTACAAGAACAAAGCAAATAAATTCCACAGCATCAAAGACAAAAGCAGTTGGAAGCTGTTCCCTAATCCAGACCTACACAGCCGTGTGTCTTTCCCATATTCTACATCCCTAATGACTGGATTCTCTCTCTCTATAGATATAAAACAGTCTATCATTTGTATCTGAATCCCTTTCTTTAATATTATTAGACTACATAGGCACATATTTAAAGAGGTCAGATGGCTTGTTAACACAGTGTATATTGGTATTGTGCAGCTCTCAGCAAGCACATTTGGAAGAACAGATATTTTAAGACTAACATGAGAACTTACAAAGTTAAAGAGAAAAATAAAAAGTTACTTTCTATTCTTAATAAACTCAATCTACCTTATGAAATAAGGTCATTGAAAGAGAACAAGCCAGTGCTTTGCCCTTTCTCAGCATCACTACTGGATTACAGATTTATTACCCAGCTAACTCTTTGCTGGGAAGTTGCAGCAGCACAATATGCATCCTTTCCTGAATGTAACTGTACTTTCTTGCTCGATTCATAACACTTAATTGATCCAGAAGAAAGGAAATATATTTCAGTCCTCAATGTAGGACCCTAGGATACCTTCAGGAAGGCTAAATTTATGGAAGCACTCTACTCCCAGAATGACTTAACAGGGAATTACAGAATTGTCCAGAAGTCAAGTAAAACTTAACTCCCTCCTGGTCTTTAGATGAGCCTTTCCCTCCTGAAGGAGACCTGGGAAGTCCATAATCACTGAGCCAGGCTAGTGCTTGTTACCCTGTATAGCTGAGGATAGCACTGGGCTCATTGCCCTGCTTTTGTCTCTCTGCAGTGAGGCTGGAATTCGGGTTCCTGCAGCATTTCCTTCACTCATGGTGTCTCTGCACAGTGGTAACACAGTGTGGACTTCACCTCCTCAAATTGCTTCCCCCTGTTCCAGTGAACTAATAATCACTGTCTGCAGTACAGCATGGCTGGTAATCATGTCCCTCTAAAACCAACACAGATATTTGAGAGGATTTAACCAACAATTTGATTCCAGGTATGCATGAAAATAATTATCCTTTTAATCCTAGGAAACAAAAGCAATCCATTTTTGTTGATGCTGTTAAGGGTGTTTTGAGCCCTAAACATTCACAGGCTCTTTATACACTCAGAGGTTTTTGCTGGAGTTGTAACTTCCTTTCTTATGACAGTCTGGATCTCCCAGAAATTCCCTCTTACCCCAGATACAGAAAGAGAGACAGAAAAAGAGGATTGGAAGAGATATCCTGTTGCTGACTGTTAGGGTGGGACTTGTCTCACCTAACTCTAAGTATTTATATTAATAGCTGAGCTGCTCACTCTGGCCTCTATTTGCAGTCAGTGGGGAGAAATTGTGACATGATTTATCTAAACTCTTCCAGGTATTTGCTTTAGACTGAACTGAGCTTTACAAATGCCTTATTCTCTCCTCTTTAAAAGGCACCTCAGCTTTACTAGTGAATGCCTGTTGTCACTCCATTAGATGAATCATGTTTTTTCTCTCTCATATTGTTTTTAATGCACTTTCTTTATTGCTTTTTTGCTTTTCATATGTAATTTTTGCTCTTTTTAGGACAGCTTGTCTTCTAAATATCAGTCAGTCCACCAATCTAGCATGCTTTTCTCAAAAAACCCCATGACTACAAAAAAGAAACACATGAAAGATTTAAATCTCAAAACTTAATAATACCTCTCAAAATTTCTGCAGCATTTCCACTAATAACTGAATCCAGTAAGGATAAAAATATTTCTAATACTTTTCCAGTACCTTCTAGATTGATGAACCTTGCTTCTGTAGCACAGGAAAAGAGTTCAGGATTGCAAAAATCAAGAAAAAATAAATTTTTTCATTCCAACCACACCCTTTCTATTGCTCTAGTGCATTACTACCAAAACAGCAGAGTTTAAAACTAATTTTGGTACATCTGCAGTAGCTGCAGCTATCTCTCTGAATATAATTTACAAAGAAGTAGCTACCAAATTGCATAAAATAATTGAGAACATATAAAACAAAACAATTGGTATTTAAGGTTGCCCAGGGACACTTATTGGGCCTTCACTCTTAAAATTGAACTGGACCCAGTCTTGCACAACCTGCTCTGTTCATCCCTGCTCTGAGCAAGGGGGTAGGCATGACGATCTCCAGAGGTCCAGTTTTGCGAAATTCCAAATTCTCTTCTTCTATGAATCTAAGCATGAAGCTGCTTTTAATTTTGATGAACAGTTTTGCTGGACTGAGGTGTTTAAGGCAAGTGCACCTCATACCTGTGCATGGGTTTTGATTTTCCAGAGATGGGAGCACACATCCAGGTTACGCTCAGAACTGAGCATGTTGATGTCTTTGTTCCTGAAGTCCAGAAAGTCTTCAGGAATGTCTCATTGATACATAAAATATTTAAACTTCTGAACAGAAACACACAAAGACACTGAGAAATCTTTCTTTTCTCATTCAGGGTGGGATTCATTTTGGCTGTACTTTTGTGTATTAAATAGATTTCTGGGCTAAAATCACCGCTAAAGCTTGCTTTTTTATCAGTCCAAAGATACAGGCACTGCTAAGAGATGATTTGATCTGTCTGAAGGCAGGTTTTGAGAATACACAAAACGAATGTCCCAGTGGAATTCTCCATTTATTTTCACTCTGGAATGAGCCTGCCCTGCTGACTGAGGCTGCATACATAAATTTTAGCACTGAAACTTGACAAGATCAATCTGAATCTCAGCATGGTTTAAAAAGAGCGCACCCCTGGTTCTAGCACTGTTCATAAGCAATTAAAACCTTCTTTTTAAAAAGTCTTTTGTCTTCAGAAACTGTCCTAGAGAAATTTTCACATGAATGGTGGCTTGAAAAAAACTTAACAAAACCCCCAAAACTACTACATTAAAATCCATTTAATGATTTCTTACTCATATAAAAAATTTTGAGGGGAAACAGTTATTGGATAATTCTGTGAACCAAGCATGAATAAAACACTATGTACAAGAGCTGCCTGTAAAACATCTGTGCTTCACTCTTAGTGAATTTTAAAAAGTTCACAGTGCTCACCTTAAAAAAAAAAAACCAAAACAAACTAACAATAAAACTCCACTAAAAACCCCAACAAAAAACCTCCGAAACCAGTAAAGTTGACAATATGACTTGTGAGAATTCCATATTATTTCAGTATCCAGTAGCTGCCATGCAAAAGGACCAGTTAATTAACTGTTTATTATTCTTACTTCAATAGCTTATTTTCTTATAGCCTGGAAAGCCTTGCAGAGATTCCCCAGAGCATATCATGGTGGTGATTTTTTAGAAAGACAGCATAATCAGACATGAATTCCATTTCACTTCAATAAAAATGTGTTTTCTGTTGAGTTTTACACTTCAGGCTCATTACAGCAGCAGTTTTACTAGCTGGGTTTATCCAGCCCACAGGAAGTGCACGTACACAGAGATGTTTAAAGGGATGTTGGACATTTGTATCTGACAATAAAACCTCGCTTGCTTGTGTTTCACATCACTGGGATGCCATGGAATAGCAGCAGAGTAAACTGAGCTTTATTTATTATGATTGTAATTCTTGATTATGGAAGGAAAAATAAATGTTAAGTATCTGGAAACAGATGATAGTTTTATAGCTGAACTCGGTGATTTGCACATAAAGCTGGGGAAGTGGAATACTTAACTTACCATTATGCCATGATTTATTTTACAAAAGCTGAGTGAGCACTGAGTAGAGCTAACCTTGTTAGAGTTCTAGGCAGATGTTATGAACTCTCTTGGGGCTCTCATGGTTCAAACATAAGGATACCACAGAGTTTTCTTGGCTAATATTAGCTACTACCTTACAGCCTTCTCTTTAGATCCATGAATTACCAGCACTCAGAGTAGCTCATTCAAGTCAAGACATTTCTTAGAAACCCTGGGGAATCTGTGAAAGTGCCCTGATTGCTTTGAAAGTGTTTCAAAGTCACTGCCCTAAACAAGAGCTGTCTTAGGAGCAGAAACATGATTCAGAATCAGCTTCATCAAAAAAAGCTTTGAAATTTAAAAAGATAGGTTAACTTAAAAATTCTGATTTTAGTAACAGGGCAACATTTAATAAATATCAGAAAATTAAATTAAATTGGGATCACACTTAAAGGCTTTGCTTCAGCATTCCTTAGCTGTTCAGTGCAGACAGCTAATAGCAGCTAGCATATCCTGGAAAGTCCTTAAATAGAAATCTCTTCTGTACCATTTTTTTTTCCAGGAAGTTTATAACAAGTTACATTTCATGATCCTACTCCAAATGAAAATTTCTTTGTAATTTGGAAATGGGACCTCACATAGTACTGCTGAAATTTATCAATCACGTTTTCCCTTCTTTTTATAATTTGAAAACTAAAAGAACCCTATAAAATTCAACTCACTAAGATTTTTTCTTAGAACAAGAGAATAACATAAGAACACAAAGAAGATTAATTTGTAGATTTTATCTTCCCAATTCACAGGCTGAATTCAGATAAATCCATCACACTGAACCATCATACACATAAGAGTTATGTCCAAAGACATTTTACATCTTTTTTTCAGCATTGTCCTTGGTGCATCAGGACCTTGGTGGTTATTTTTCCTGATTATTCCTGCACCATGTGAATATCCAGTCCTAACTGGGCATTTAAGTGGCAGACACATAAAGGAAATGGGTGTGAAACATCAGCAGCTGGGTGGCAGTGAGATTCCTGCCACTTCTGGATTTAGCTTCAAGGCGTTGTCCCCAGCCCAGGGCAGGTTAAAGCTGCTGTACCTCAGCTAAAGCCAGTCATCTGAGTGTTTTGGGGGGGGGTTTTTTGTTTTTTTTGTTTGTTTTTTTTTTCTTCTTTCTGCATTAGTGTCTGCACAGTGATATATTCTCAGTAGAAGGAGTAAACAGTGACTGCAATCTCAGTTATGGGTGATGAGGTCACTTTTCAGAGAAATGAGTTGCAGTTTTCCAGACCAAGGAGGGAGCAGGATCCAAACTGCTGCTTGCCAAAGAGCATAAGCAGAACTCAGAATTGACACAGACACTGAAATATTTACACTGGGGAGGATGCTTAGGATGCAGTAGTGCTCTGGAGTGCTGGATTCCTTCCTCTCCCCTTCAGGTGCCAGTCAACAGACAGGAGGAAGTTGAGCATCTCAGAGGGTGCTTCAGCTCCATATGCATGCCAGGTTTTTTTTCAATCTACTAGAACACCAATTCTCCCTCTGCAGGTCTTTATCTGTCCTCATTTGCTCTAACAGAGTCTAAGATGACCAAACCCCCTTCCTAAATGTCTCATTGAAATGCTTAAGTTGAGGCAGAATCTATCTGGTCCTGAGAGTCTCCTGAGCCTTTTGCTAAAGATGTGCCCTGGCAGTTGCAGCTGCACAAGACATTTCAAATTAGGCATCACTGTAAAGTCTCCATGACCTCTAGGCCAGAGCCATTAAACTTCACACTTTTGGGTTTTGTTGTTGATTGCAAAAATTCTTCTGAGAAAAGTCATGTTAAATCCCAGTGTGACACCCAAGGTTACATTGTGCCAACTAACTGCAATTCACATTGAGAAACACCAGGAGCAAAATTTCAACCTATACCAATATAACAATTTCTACCTCAGTTGTTACTTTACGTTTCCCAAATTTATATTAGGAAAATTTGTGTTCTGTGGCGTGGAAAAATTCTGATCTCCATAAAGTCCAATTGCTCTAAAATTTTCAATTGCTTTTACCCATAGCTTACTAGATTTCATTTTTTAAGACTAATTTTATTTTCACTGACACGATCTGTCAGGCTTGGATGGATGTGAGTTCCAAATGGCAAACACATATATGTGCATGGATCCTAATGAACCTGTGGTACAATTATGCAGAACTATGTACATGTTGGTTACTGTCAACAAATAACCAAAGCATAGAACTGTAATTAAGAAGTGGGAATGTGATACTGCTGGATGGTATTATTGCTTCTTCTGGGAAGAATTATTGCATCTTTAGTCACATTTAAGGTTCTCAGAAAATCATTTGCCTCAAGCAAATGAGAAATTGGAAGAAGAAATGAGCATACAGAAGACTTCCAGCAATCTCACATTTTTCCAATGTGACTAAACAGAAATGTTTGGATGCAATAAATGTAGTTGAAATAAATGTATTGTGACACCAAATATTCTATGGCACTAGAGGACCCACTCAAGTGCAGCAACTGCATCCACTGCTGTTAAACTAAATTTTAAAGAGACGCCACAACATCCCAAGAGTCTCTGTGCCAGAACTATCCCACCAGCTCTCCTGCCATCTCACAAACACTGAACCAACATCACTGCAGAGTCCTTTCCTTAACCCTTAGTATTATTTTATTGTAACATTCACCAGAGGCAGAGCAGTTACATTAAACCTCCCTTCCTCTGTTGTGTCTTTCATGGATGAAGCTGAGCAGAGAAGTCAGGAGCATGACCACAGTGCATAAAAGCAATATTGATGGCTTTAACATTTATTTGCTAGTGAACTGGATGAAAGTAAATGTTTTGAGAAGGACAGACTGCTAGGTGTGTAACCACTAGGTAGATCTAATTTCTTTTGCATAAATGTCGATTAAAGCACAGAAATGCAGAAATTGGAAGATTTTATGGATCCAGACTGGCCTTTGTTTCCTGTTAATGTGATAATTTTTTAGTTTTTTGAATTATTATATTAATAAATTAGTACTTATAGCAATGAATTCCACTATTTTGTTTCACAAGGATGTATCTAAATGACCTATGAAAATGGAAGTAAGAATTTCCAATGGCACAGAAGTCCAACACAGTCAGCAATTATTATTAAGCAGATCACTTCTGATAAGCAGTTCAGTTACAGATCCTGCCCTTCTGCTCTAACTGTGTAAGATTTGGGGAAAAGGGGATTCTGCATTCCTTGGCTTTTGAGCATGGTCTGTTAAGTGCCATTTTAAGCTGCCTGAGCATGACTTAGAGAAAAAATTCCATTTCTCCTTAACATCACTGTAGATACATGAAAAGATCCAGAAAAGCTCAAAGTGCTGCTCCACAGTGACTGAGTTGTGCAGGAGCAGTGCTCACCTCTCCCCTTTGGGGAAAATGTGGGCTGTTGCCATCCAGTGTCCATTCTGGGGCATTCTGAGAGGGAATTTTTCAAGACAAGTAAGCAGCATCGTGGTCAAGGAGCTGTCAAGCCTTCAAGGACACCCATAGGGTCAGCAGTTCCTCTCCTTCCTCACAGGGCTTTAGCAGCCTGTGTTCAAGGTCAGGTCTGGTATGGAGGAGCCACAAAACCATGGATCAAACTCTGTAAACACAGCAAAATGTGTGGGGAAACAGTGAGAAACCTCACCTGCTGCTTCCTTACCCAGGAGCTGCACTTCTGCCATGCCCTTGCTCTTGGGGCATGCCTTCACTTCACATTCCCATGCAGTTAAAAATCAGGAGAAGGATGTTGCAGGAAGTATTCCAACTTTTCTTCAAAAATGCCAGTGGCTTCTGGGTGGGGACAGCAAAGGAGCTGAAAACAGACGGCACTTTCTCGTGCTCCAAGAACACAAAACATCCCTGAGGATGCTTGGAATGAGAAGTGCAAGAAAGGTTTGAAAGAGATCCTTCAAATGAAAAATAATGATTTACAGGGGGTTCTGACAGCCAAAGGTAAGTCTTGGGACCTGGCTGGTGGGATTTGAGGGGAAGATGCAATTCTGCCAAGCAAAACATATACAACTTCACATTCATTCTGGAATCCATAAGAAACAATAGGGTGTCATTGTACTCATGGAGTGGTTTGATTGATATGTTGGAAAAAAAAATGGAGTTGTTTTATTTACTCTGAACTGGAGAGCAAGGAATGACACATTGTCCTTATTAACCATATATTTCCACCCTTTTTCTCATTTAAATCTATATATTGTCTTTTTCTTTTTTTTTCTTTTTTTTTTTTTTGCTATATGCCTGCCTAACCCTGGTTCCATGCTTTAGGTAATCCAATTAAATCCAGTAACAAAGGTTATGTTTTTTATTTTGCATACACTTCATCATGCAAGGCATCATGCAAGGTATGCCTATTTATCTGAATGCCTTTCTTATGCACCCATGAAGCAAACACAGCAATTCCATCCCAGAAGAGACTCTTATTCAATCTGGACTCTTTTCAGCAAGTCATTTGGATTTGTACCCATTACTACTCATACTGGTATTTCCACATGCTGGGAGATCAGAGCAGAGATGGATCACACTTCTAATCCAGTTCTTTCTAAAGTGCATGGAGAAATCTCAGTTGCTTCCACATCAATTTAATGCACACCTGTATAGGAGTAGGCAACTTGTTCCTCAGGAGCAGAGTCACATCTGTTGGAGGAACCCCACTGTGGCTTGTGAAGTCTGCTGCAAACATTCAATCATTTCTATAAATCTGCTCCACACTCTCTCCTTCTGACACCCAGACTGGATGGATTTCCTCCCCATATATCTGACACAAATGCTTCTGAGGTTGATGAAACTTCTTTGGACACAAAAAAAAGAGATAGACATACTTTCAAAATTCCTAATCACCAGCAGGAAATAACAGCTATATCATGATCTGACAATTAGTGATAAACCATGATGCTGATGTAATCATATCTATAATGAGAACTATGTAGTCATAGCAAAATGGTTTTATAACTAAACAAAACACTTCACCTTATTTTGACCCATCAGAAAATGTTGTATTCTCCATTTATACTGAACACAGCAAATGTGCCAATCTCCCAGAAACTTTAGTGTTGTAGCAACTTCTTGTCTGTGCGCAGGCATTTTGTAGAAATGAAATCCAGGCAAATGTTCCAGGCAGGAACTTCAGAATGCAAAAGAGAAACCTGATGCTGATAGCTGGGGAATGAGAACCCAGCAATGTGCCAGTGAAATCTGTGGTCACTTTTTCTTGTAACCCTGAACTGTTGCAGGAACTCTGGTACCTGAGCCCTGGCATTTCTAGAAACTTGGAGAGAGAATGCATTCTGTGTCACATCTCCAGGAGAGAAATCCCAGGTAAAGCTAAATCCCAAAGAACTTGGATTGCCAGCAAGAAGGTCACCTGTCCACTCCTGCTGTCTGAGCCTGTAACCTACCTGCTGTATTTCCTCAAGAGCTAAGGCCAAGTGTTTTATGTCAGCTTAACTGTGGAAGTGCATCAGGACTGTTTTGATAATAGGGGTTTGTTCCCTCATATTAATGCAGTGTTTTGGGTAACTAAAATGAATGTGCTGTAAATTTGATTGCTGATAGAAACAGGACTTGTGAAATCAAAGGCAGGGATCAGAATGGGAAGCTGCTTTTCTCACACAGCGTTCTGTGTATGCTTGGGGTCTTTTTATGGGCAGGCACTTATTTAAGAAAATGACATGCTCCATTTAGTGAAAGCAATGGAGCTGCTTCAGTGGGAGACAGACATAATGAATGCACCGTGGGGATGGAAACCTCCCATCCTAAATATGGTTTTGGATAAGAACAGATTCAGTTGTCAATGGGGTTGTGTCTATTTACAGCAGGACTGAGTTTACTGCAGTGCTTTGTCTTTTCATCATCATTCATGAAGTACTCAATCCCCTATTTGCCTCTGGAGAAGGAGCTGTATGAATATCCACTCTGTTCTCATTTATTTTTATATGGCATTGCTCATATTTAGATGCCTTCAGTGTGTTAGGATGATTTGATCATTATAATGATCCATAATACAAACATTACACTCTGTAAGCTTTACATCCACTAGAAAAATCCTAGCTGTTGTTATGTGGGAAAAATGGAACTGTTCATTGTTCATGGGAGCATTGGGTCAAAATAAATTTTATCTCTGAAGTTGCTACCATTTCCAAAAATTTTAACACACATTTTTGTTCATTCATAGATTGCCACCTTTGGTAACCTTAGATATTCTCTGAAGTTCGAGTCATTTAGGAAATGTGTTGTCATCTTATCATCAAACCCTCATTTTAAAGTTTATGTTTTGCAAATTAGTAGTTTTTCAAGGGGTACTCACAGGCAGTGGTTAGGTTATGCAACTCTTAGATGAGCATTCTGTGTTTACAAATATATCCTATTTTCTTTACAAGTTTATTTCTGCAATGCATTCCCTCGAGCCACTCACACATGCAGGGGATTGTTTTGCAACAGCAACATGACACTCTCTATCTCTCACAGATAATCTGTTCCTTGCCTGGTCAGCTGCATTGCCTGTGTTTTATGTTCTGCCAAACCTTGAAGGTGGGGAGATCATAATATTTTGATTATATCTAATCCACTCTGAAAGCATTTTCATTAATGGGCAAAATAAACAGAGTGGTGGAATAATACAGGACATGAAAGTGCAGAGTGTTTTCCAGCTGGGTAGAGCAGCTTAATAGATCAGCCAGACAAAGTAGTTTTCTGACAAACTAGAGTAAGATATTTAAACTCTTGCAAGATTGCAGGCCTATTCCTTTTCACAGCAATGATGAAAGACACTCAGATGTGTGTGTCTTAAGTGTCTTTCTGGACCACAGCCTCGATAAATTACAAATTTAGGAAACTCATTTGTCCCGTGGTTCCCTCTGGAGCTCACCAGGTGTCGAGTGTACATCCATCCCTTCAGTAACTGTGGAAATGGATTTTCTGCTGCTCAGTTTTCCATTAAAAGGACTTATGCTTAGCCAGGTACTTGCTGAATTTCCTTCAGCTAGAGCTTTGACCCTGTGTTCTCTGTTTCTTACTTATCTGTTCTGAGTGTATAAGTTTACCATGATAGCTCAGGATGCATATTTCAAAGACAGATTTATGTCAATAATCCAGCCAGGTTAGCTGCTTAAATAACCCTCTAAGACAAGGTTAGAGGTGAAGGTTAGAACCTTAAACTCCTGAGATCCCCATGCATTAGTTCCACTCTCATTTCCACATCCTCAATTTCAAAGCTGAGTGGGAGTGGTGTGTCCACAGCACAGAAAACTGATGCCTTCTTTTTGCATGGATTCCTGGTGTTGAATCACAGAATACATCCAGAAGATACTCTTAAGCAGGGACACAAATTACAGGATTAACTTCCCCTAACATTAAATGTGAGATACAGCTCCAAATTCAGAGATTTATGGGCTCATTTCAAGGGCCCACTCGTTGGCATCCTGTGCCATTTGAGGAGCCCTGGGTCCCCTGTGGTATTTGCTGAGGGATGTGAGTTATGGGAGATTGTGCTTAGGCCAGTCCTAAGGCATCTCAAACTGTGCTGCTTATCTACATGTGGGCAGCCCCTCACCATCACAGCCAGAGACTGTGAGACTTCTTCCTTATAATATAATATAATAAAATATAATAAAATATAATAAAATAATAGAAATATAATATATTATATATAGTATATTATATATACTATAATTATATATATTATAATAATATAAATATAATAATATAATATGAATATAATAATATAAATATAATATAATAAAAATCTCCTCTCCCCTAAAAAGAGTGTAGGCACCACAGGCATGATTCATTTGCTTCAGCTTTGATATCCACTGTCATTTGAGGTGCTCTGTAGCCTCCCAAAAATGCATCTGGAGCTGGGAAAAATGCCATAGGACTCCCAGAAAATCTGTGACCTTCTGGAGCAGCAGCTGGGCATCAGACAGGATTTCATGAGTCAACAGAAATGGCTCTAGGTGCAGTTACTACACCTCTGAACTAAAACCTTAGCTAAAAATCTTTTGCCATAAATACCTAAAGTTAGGGAAAATGAATCCTATGTTTAAATAACAGCATCTGGACATTTCACTTTCCTTCCTATCAGGCAGTGATACCTTATCATACATTCACAGGTCCTTCTTCCAGTTTTACTTTTCTTCCAGTTTCATTTGATACACTTCCAGCAATTTTTCCAATGAATTTGCCAACAAATGCATTTCTGTGTCAATAAGCATTTCCAGGATATAAATCTAAGTACTGGAGATAAGGGAGCAGTTCAGATTTAAGGCTCATTTGTTTTGGGGCCATTGAGCTGACATTATCAATTACCATTTCAATTAGTGCTAATTGAATTGCTGAGGTTTCTAGATGGTTGTCTGATAGCAGTAACTCATTTCATCTAGACTGCAAAATTGCCAGGATCTTTCAATCACAAACTCTCACTTGTGATTATCATATATAGATAGTAAAAGGTGAATTGGATAGGTTAAAAAAGCAGCTAAAACCCCTGAAACAGTGACTCTGGAATACCTTGAACATGCACATGGCTTTTTGAAAAGCTCAAAGCCATAAAAGGAGTACAATCTATTGCAAAACCTGGAAAAAAATTGCCATGACAATTTAGGAGGTTTTGGGGACCTCAGGTGGTGTGGCCATAAAGGACAATTTCACTTGAACATTGCAAGGGGATGTTCCTGCAGTTTCTGGATTCCAGGGAGATTGATGATGACAATAAAGATGTGCATTCTTGTATGGGGTCTTCAAAAATATTTTTTTTTCAATAATCTGACAAATGTGTAACCAACATATGGTTAATTCAGACATCCCACAAGTGGATCTGGTGTTTCTGTGACTGTCAGAAATTATGTTTGAAAGAACATCAGTACAATAAAAATATTTCATCAGTAGTGAATCTTTGCCTCCTTTCTGTCCTGCAGTTTTTTCCATATGTTTGACAGCCACTATGAAAGGTTTTAAGTAGGTGATGTCACTTACACTGATGGGCTCCCTAGAGTATTCCTGAAGCAAGGGTGCATCCAAAGGGCTTGATAGCTGATCTGGAGCCCAGGGAGCCGTGTCCAGTCCACATGCCACAGCATTCTTTAGGCCTGATGCTCAGATATCTGTGATATCTGAGTGCACTGTGCTGGTATTGTTTTTTCTGTTTATAGAAGCCTAATAAAAATAATCTTGAACAACATCCTCAACAGAAACACTGAGGGAGTGTACACTTGGCAAAACTCACTCAAACCTCAGCTTTGCAATGGTATTTTCACTGCTCTGCTCCCCACTCCAGTGTCAGGAAGTACCATTGAAGCAGATGAAGCAAATAAAAGGAGTGTGCCAAACTTTTTCAAACCTCAGAAGGGCTTTGAGGTTTGAGGAAGGATTTCAGCCAATTCTTACTTTATCTGAATCTGGTCTTCTTTATTCCTAATGTTAATATGACTCCTCACCCTCCTCATCCTCCCAAATGCCTAAAAACTTGTGGCTGAAAAAAACCCAAGAGGAAGAATTGTCCAGCAATTAATGAATCCACATAAGATTGAGAAGATTAAGCCTTAATTTCCTTTTCAGACATATGCATTCTATGTGACCATTCCTCTCTGTGCCCTAAATCTCTTTTTTAGGAAAAAAAAGAAATAATGAAAAGAGAATTTACTTTTGTCACAGTAGTGCTGAGAGGCTAGAGCCATTAAAATGATAGAGTGGAACAAATACTCTGCTGAGGGGCAACCATAAGTTCCTCAGGACATGTTCACAACTTTCCAAGTGATTAATTTATCACAGCTTAATGCATTGTTGCTTTCCAGCTCGATTGTGACTGCTGACCGTGGCATTCTGGATAACTGCAAATATGCATTAGCTGTTGTAGCCTGAACCATTTTGCAGGAGATGAAGGACATGGCACGTTACTTTGCAAGTAGGAAGGGGCAGGAGATCACATAGAAAGCTCCTCCTAATCGAGTCACAGGCAAAAGTCATTCCACTCCTGAGAAAGCTGCCCTTTGGTGAAAACACTTTACCTGGGTTTACTAAAATTCTGCCAGAAATGTGCAATCATCTGCTGAATGCAGATATACACAATTTTAAATTTTCTTTGGTGTTCAGAGCTTCTTGGCTAGTTTTGATCCTAGTTTTAAGTCAAGCTCATTTCTAATTGATTATACTGTAATGAAGGGCGCAGGAAGGGAGCAGGAAGAAGAAGAAAGCTCAAAATCGCCTTCCAGGCATAAAATGTGTTTTGATTTACAGTTAACAAAACGTTTTTATTATTCAAATTACACCTTGGTATCGTGGTTGGATTTACTCTGGAATGAGGTTATCACACACACATGTCCCATTGGTCTCCATCTCAGCAGCCAGGGTGGGTTTATTTTGGCGGGCTGGAAACAATGTCAGTGGTTCCCTTTTTATTCAAAGCAGCATTTGGCACACTTGCAGAGTGCTTAATGGTTTGTGTTCAGAGAAAAGGAACTTTTTCACAAGTTGGAAAAATATTTTTTTAATCTTAGATGTGTAGAAGTAAATTTATAGGTGCATATATACAGATGCCATCTATATGTATATGCATTTATACACACATGCTAGATATATGTGCACATATCCATGTACATTTCAGAAGCTGTTGAACTTCTAAATTTACCTCCCTCTTTTCTAAAGACTAAAATTGCTTTCTCCAATATTCAGCCCCAGTCAGACTTCCCCTCTTTTCATCTCCCAGTGAGCAGCAGTAAGAATCAACCCTAACCAACTGCAGTTGTGGATGTTTTTGAAAGGCAGCTCCAGAGCAGCAGTTCCTTGCCAAGGAGATTTTAGCAATGTCTCATTTTAGTTGCTGAGTAGACTTAACAGCAGCTTTTGCCAGATGAATCATAACTGAAACTCAAGAGCTTTGGTTTGGTCCTGCTGGGCCTACAGAAGTTCAAATATACATCTGGGGGCCACTGAAGCCACAGGAAGGTTTGCTGGTGACTTGATCTGCTGCTTTCAGAATTTGCATCGGGTCCCCAGCACGTCTGGGCTCCTCCTTTCCCCCTTGGCCCCACACGACCTCCAGTTTCAAAAGACACCATCACAAACCCCAGTGCAGAAGTGGAGTTACACCATAAACTGGAGCTCAACCACTAAGGCTGAGCTCTACTGTTTAGCATTTTTAGGGGAGGAATTTCTAAAGCCTTGCACCATTTCCAGTGAAAATGTGTCTGTTAGGTGCATCCCAGCTCCTGCTGCCTGAAGTTGCTCACATGCAGAATTGTCCTTTCACAGACAACTCTCAGCCCAGACAGAATGCAAACAGATCAGCAGCACAGCATGGCCTGCTCACATGGAATATTCCAGAATGCCATTGGGGTTTTTCCAGTTTACTATAATTGTCATTAATGCAAAACAATATTCTAGATTCAGTTTAAAAACATTAAGCTGAAATGAGTTAAAATTAGAGTAACTTTGTTAGATTAAATTCAAGATATACTTGATAAATCTTCAGGGTTGTCAGGCTTCATAATCTTCAAATAGTTTTATCACTTTCTCCTTAATCTCATAATTCTTTCCTTTTTAATTAATTGGTAAAACACAGATTTTTATACTCTCTAGGTCTGATAGTGATGAATTCTTCCTTTGTAATTTGATCTTGTCATATTATATTTAAATCCTTCAGAACACCCAATAGACATGTCCTGAACATGCATTATAAAAATCTTTATAAAAATCTTTCCTGTTAGCATTTCTGTTTTCTCTACCCAGGCAAGATCCCACAGACTTGTCTAGCTAACTTTCTAACATACAAGCAGAGTATAAAAACCACAATGTCTGATAATCTCTAATAGTATGATTATTTAAATTGAAATTAAATAAACACTTTTTTTGAGAAAGGTTTCTTGCAGTCATATGTTTTCATTAGCTTGGTCCCTGCTTTCTTTGAATCTCAGCTTCTCTCTCTCCTTGAGAATGATTTATTGAGTCTATATTGCTTAAAGAGACTGAGGCTGTGTGCTGCTGAATTAATCAAGCACTATTGTAAACCAGTATCATATGCAATATAATATTTTTCAGCCATTTGCAATTCATGCTTCTTGCTGCATTAGATTTAAATATATATTTATATTTATATAATTTTTTTTTGTTCGCATTTATTGTGTCCAACTTCAGGGAGAACAATCATATCTTTGCCTCCATTCATCAAGTTATTCCTGCTATTTTTCACTTATGGACTATATTATTCTCACTTGGAATATAAATTTCAAGGAGAAATTTTTCATGTAGACTAAGGAATTACACAACAGATTGTAAAATATAGTTCCAAATCTAATCCAAATTGCTATGGCTTTTGCCTCTGCTTAATTACCTGTACTAAAAATGATTTATAAAGGAGTTTAATGCTGTATTTCAACAACTTCTTTCTGGAATTTGTACTCTCATGCTGTGCTGTAAATTTATAGAAGGTGATCTGCCTTTAGCTTTCCTTGGAGGCTACTTGCTCAGTGCTTGATGTGATGTTCAGTTTATTCTTTGTGCTTTCTAAATACAGTAATTTTGATCAATAGAAGGAAAATACTGACAGCTTTTGAAAATTCTTGTGGTACTTCCCGGGAAATTATTTTTTACATGAAAGTTGTGACTGGCTCTTTTGTTTTGTGTTAACTTCCATTTCTGTAGGTGTTAAATTTTTTTGTGGTGAAGCTGAGAAATCTGTCTGGGATTTTTTTATGTTGATGTTTTATTAAATCACAAAGCTGGTTTCTAGTGAAGAAGAGAAAGTTTCAATGGAATTTAATAAACAAGTATGTTTAATAAACAGCACTGAAGCTCTTGTATCTGTGCAAGATGAGTGACCAAGGGACCAGGAAGTGAGATCAGAGCTTTTGGATAATATATCCAGAGACCAGAAATGGGCATTTGATGGGGTCCAGCCCCATACCTGTGGTTCAAGATACACTGCACATAAACTGTGTTTTAGAAAGTGAATTTACTGACTGGGGGAAACATTATCTTTAAAAAAATGTTAATTTCAGTTTATGTCTGCAAACAAGGAGATGCCATCTTTATCAAGTTAACCTTACTGTGTGCCTTTCTTCTAAGTAATGTTTTACTGAATCCTCCCTACTGAACTGGAAGAATCAGCAGCAATCCTAGCTCTAAGACATTGGAAGGAAAGGCTCTCATACTCCAGTTTCTTTGCTATATCCATATAATAAACAAATTGAATAATATGTCTTAGGATAAGTGTCATTTCAATAAAAAGCACCAGTGGGATACTTTACTTTATAAAGCATTGCTCTTTTCTAAACACAGCCAGTAAAATTGCCATACCTAACTATATGAATGGCATTTTAAATCCAGAAGTACTCCCAGTAACCTGCATGGGTATCTGCAATGTGAATACCTTTGTCATGATCTGGATCCAATCTATTTTGTTCAATATTATAGAAAACTAATATATCCTGGACAAAAAAGAAAATGTGGCACCACTACTTTACTTCGTGTGCCTGAGGACTGAAGTATCCATTTATTTGTTTTTTAATAACTGACTCATGTTATGGTGGAGTTTTGGGTCTCAGATAACTCTTCTAATATTTTTCTTAACATCATGGCATTTCTGGCATGCCCATGGTAAAATAAATCTTCCTTACTTAGAGGAATCCTTTGAAAAACAATATTTGAATAGATTTTCTCTTGCTGAAGACAGCTGTCACTTTTGCTTCCCTTATCTCCTGGGTATCCAGGGTTGGAAAGGTCTTCTTCTGAATTTATTTTATCATTCTATATTTGTTGCTCATATGGTAGACATTTGCTTATTCTATGGCATATGTGTTATGCAAACCCCAGTGACCAGAGTGTTTTGAGCAGCCATGAGCTGTAATTCCAAACATATTAAGAGATTAAAATAATTGCACTGTTTACTTTTACAAGCTTTCCACAACAAATACAGCCACCCACTTCTATACTAAGAGAAAACGAAGTGGTGACAAGGTCTACACTGTTTTCCAAGGTTAGCTGTGAAATTACTTTCTTGAACTGCACGCATTCAAATAATGGCCTTGCTGCCCTTACACACCCAGCCTTCCAGTAGGGCTGGTTATTACATAAATAAATTATTTCTGATCTTCACCTACAGCTCTTTTTAATAACATTGTCAGGAACCACAGGAATCTGAGGTGCTACTGCCTGTCAGAAAAGCCCATAAATATTCCAGTGGTGCACGATCAGGGCTCAGGGCTTTGTACCTCCTCTGCAGAGTGCTAGACCAGGCTTTGGCTTGGTTTTGATCCATGCCTTCACTAGACAATGCTTAGACAGTGTCCAGAAGACCTTTTTCTTCAGGGGAATATTGCAGTGCTGGGATGGCCCCAATGAGGGGAGAGAATGACTCCATGGACATCTGACTCCATGGACATCAGAAGGATAATTAATTACTTTATTATACTATATTATTCTATACATCTAAAGTGGAATCTGCCAAGCACTCAACCTTGCACACCACTGCACTCCTCTCGTGACTGCCAGCTGACAGTCCTGACACACACACACACAGACTTGGCCCTGACAGGCCAAGGAAACAAAATACCATCACTCTGGGTAAACAATCTCCATATTGCATTCTACTTTGGCACAAACACAGGCACGACAAATGATAAGAATTGTCTTTCCTTCTCTGAGGTTCAGAGAATGTGAATCCCAGGAATATTCTTGGGAAGAATTGTGCCTTGCTTTTCTCTGTGAAGAGAACTGTGGGGCTACAGGGGAATGTGAACATGAGTCAGTGCCCCCCTTTCATTGTTTCTTTTGTTTCTTTGGTTTTTGTGCGAAGGGTTTGTGTACCCTCATGTCAAAACAGTCTGCACCTCTAAGGCCATTATCTTATTAAGACTATTATTGGTCATCTGCTGGACACAGGATAAGACACAGACTTATCACAAACTACAGATCACAATCAATTAAAACTCATTAAATACAACCATGCCACTGACGAAGAGATCTGCAGCATAGGGAAAGACAAAGATAATGTGCAATGTCCCAGGAAGTGGAATAAAATGGCAAAGTGCCTAAGCTGGAACCCAGGGGCCATGCTGCAGGCAGAAGGAAGTCCATTAGCTGGAAGTGATGAATTTGACATTACTGAGCATCTTTCTGGAGACATGGAACAGGGAATAACTGGAAGGTCAGTAGGAGCACCATGCTGTGATGGTGGGTGCAGTGGGACACAGCCTCTGTTGGCAGCTGTCTCTGTAAGCCTCCAGACACAGCCACCTTCCTGGCACTCCTGCTTCTCTTCTGCCTTGGCCACGAGGGCTGGGTGATGATGATTGGGTCACTTTTATTTCTCACTGGGCCTCATCCTCTTGGAGGCAATGGATGTTTGTCCAGGTGAGCCACCTTAGACCTGCTGGCGACAAAACACACGTGTGCCTTCTCCCCAGGTAAAATCATCTGGGCCTTGCCACTGCACACACAATTGTGGATCCTCACCTAAAACTTTAAGAAACTGGTTCTGCACACACAAATCTTCAGAGACGTATCACTCTGCTGGGGATCAAAATTGATGATCTACTTTCAAAATTTCTAGTGTAAATATTGCATTATATAAATGTTCTTGAGGAGCCACGTTCCCCCTTCTTTGTTTTTTTGACAATATGTGTGTGTTTCTCACTAGGAACATGAAGGCAACATAAAAATAAAACAATACATGTGGTAAAGCAATAAACTCTGAGCAGAGATAAAAAATAACCAAGGTAATACACATAATCATTAGCACACAAGAGAGAGGAAAGTCTCATAGAACAATGCATCATCAATTTCTTTGGGGAAGCAACCCTGAACTGTTGTACTGTCATGCTGCAAAAGGGAGAATAAACTCACAGTGAATTGGATGAGAACATTCATAATGTTGTGATATTCAGACACACAGATTTTGATTGTTAAAGCTTTTCATTTAACCTTGAAAAATACAGGAAGAGTAGGTTTGGTTTTTTTTTAAGTGTAGACTGTTCATGAGAAGTTTTCACATAGAAGAAAGTTTAAAAGTCCCAAAATCAGAATGATGGCAATAAAAAAGTGAGCTGCAGTACCAAGGACTAGGGCAGTGCTCTGGCAAGGTGGCTGCAGATAGGTAAGTGAAATGAAATAGAACAAAACTTATTTCTGTGACCTCTGGAAATTAGAAATGTCTCTACATATCAGTAGCAATCTAGTCAACAATGAAGTGCACAAATGATACAGGGAAAGCTCCTTTCTGACTGGGATCTCCATCAGTATGATGTGCCACCACTTCTCAAAGCCAGAGGAATAGCCACAGCAAATTTCTTTATGTGATCATTCCTGTGTATCTATTTTACAGACTAATTACATATAAAATGCAAAATTATACCTAGCTATAAAAGCAAAAACCTTCTAGTAATGCATGTTTATCTGGCTGAGAGTGACATTCTGCATCTGGAGAGGGGTCTGGGGTCTCTGGGGATTTGGTTTCCAGAGTATAAGAGTCAGGGCTATGGCAGGAATTTTGACTCCCATCCACTTGGAAAGCCAGCTACTACAATAATTTGCATGTCAACACGAGGAAAAAACACAACTATGTTTGATATATGCATGTATACTACCTACATCCTTTCATCATACAGGTCTCATGTCCACAGGGTTTATCTATAAATAAATAAATAAATAAATAAATGTATATGTACATAATCTATTATTCTACATAAATAAAAGTAGAATAATACCTTGGTATAAAGCTTGATCCCTTTATTATCTCTTCTTATTTTAATTTGATCTAATCTGAAATTCTTATTAGAGTAAGAGTAAGCTTTGTACTTTAAATACAAACTACCTAAGAGAAGTACAAAGTACCTGACTCTTATTACAAATGAAGGAAAAAAATCGCATAAGAAAAATTTTTCCTGTGGGATTTCTAATAATTCCTTCTTGCAGTAAGGTGGGCACTCTTCCAAACAACACATTCTTTATATATATATATATTTACACACATATATAAATTTGAAGTACTTCAGCTTCTGCTAAAAACCTGAAATTACAGAGATTTGCAAGGGAGTGCATTCCTGTGACATATCATAAGTCACAGGAGAGAAATATCTATGCTTTCCATGATCAAGTATGAAAAAATTGTGTGCATATTTCCAATAGTTTGAGGGATTGTGAAATGTATATAAAAAAAAAGGAAAAAAATGGGGGAGAAAGAAAAAAAAGCTGGATTCAATCATTATAAATTTTGGACTTGTTTCTGTAATGTTCCCAAAACCACAAGGTTACAATTTCTGGCACAGAAAGTCCTGGAGCTGGGAGATATCCCTGGAAGCTGGAGGACCATAATTGCAAAGTGTCACTAAATCCTTCCCCTGCTCATACCATGTCCTCCCCCGACATGGCCACTGGCTGACATGTCAGAGACAGGACACAGCACTGGATAAACATTTACTCCTGACCCTGCATATTTGCTCTTATTTGAAACTCATAACCCAAATGACTCAAGGTCTGCAGAGGAATAACTTTGTATAAAATCTTCTTCTTCCAAATCTATGCCAGACATTTCATGGCAGATATTCAAAATACCAAACAGTCCCCCCAGACTCTCCAGGAGCATCCAGCTCTGAATCAAAGCACTAACCTGGTCACATTTTTGATATATCTCTGAGTAGAATATCAAGTCATTTTTCCTTTCACCACAATTTTGCATCAACACGTTCAGCTGCAATATTTATCTCCTTGAAGTTATAACTGGGTTGATGCCATCCAGTATAAATATGCTGTTTAGCTTTAGTCATGCTTGTAAAATGTTGATGAAAGTTTCTGGCCCTAATGTTAGGGAAGCATTCAAAAGGGAAGTGGTTTTCCAAGTATAAATAAATGCTGATTAAAAAGATATGGAGAAATCCAACCAAATTCAACTTATTTTTCTCTCTTTCTTGCATTATCCATTTTTCTACTTGAAAAGAACACTCAAATTTCAGTTTTTGTCAGAATGTATTACATTTTTACAGGATTTCTGGTAAGAGGAGAAGTAATTAGGGTGTAAGAAGGAAGTAGTTACTTGTACTTTTTTAGTTACTTTCTTGACAGAGATTTGGGGAGTTTTTAAGTGGATTTCCACGCAAACTAAACGAGAGAATGGTTAAAGAGATTTGCTTTATCTCAAAGGAAAAATCATTTAAAAGAAGGAATGGTTTTCATAAAGGCAGAAATAGGTTTTGAAGTCAGAACTAATAAAAGTATTACTGTGTAATTTGGAGAGAAAAGAACATGGTGCAAACACCACCCCACCGGAAGAAGGCTCAAAGCTTCAGTAAATCAAAAACTAAGAGCCATCACCAAGCAGAAGATCTAAATGTGATGAACACATAAGTTATAACATTCCAATTAATGACGTGCAAAATGAGGTACATTTGTGAACTCCTTCCTGGCCCACACCTGTGATTTGTTTGCGTGGTAATCAGAAAATTTCAGGAGCCAAGGGGCAGAGGGAAACCAGCTGGCTAAGAGAAAATAACCAATGGGACAAACCCCCCCTACCTTTAGAAAACTGCCAAACTGCCCACCCAGGTTCAAGAAAAGTGCCCGAATTTCTGATTAGGTTACAGTGAATAGTGAATATCCCATTTTAGTCTCCAAAGGGTGCTACAAGTAACTCCAGAGCAGACCTCAAAAGCTCATTGAAAGATGTCTTATTAGCCATGTCTGTAAATATTCCTCACCATTTCCTTCATATTTAGTCACACTTTTCTCATTTCACACTGCTTTCCTCCTATAAACTGAGTTTTATGTGAAGGTTTCTATCAGTGTTATTAAGTAACAATCATCTTTTCAAGTTAAATCAGTTTCTGATCTCACTGCTGGAAAAAGGCCTTCTCTTAGACAGACCTGGCCTTCAAGTGAAAAAACCATCTCAGATGTGGTGAGAGGAAATAATATTTCAGCAGAACAGAAATCATGTGTGGAAGCTTCAGGAACAGCCTCTAAATCTGACATATATGCCTTTATTTCACCATTCTCCTAGCATTGTTAATGAGACTTAGATTGGCTGGTGACAGGAAAAATTTAAGGTAGCACTCAGGAGGTAAATCACACCATCCTTCATTGTGGTGCTCTCCTCTAGAGAGGTCTCTCGCAGATTCAGAAGGTGTCAAATCTATTCTTCTGACAGTTCTGAGATTTTTTTTCTCTTCACTCTCCAGTTACTCCTGTCACATCAGTTTTGTTCTGTCCCATTTCTCCTGCCCATTGCTGATCAATACAAACTCTGTCTAACATCTGGGAAAATTCTCCAAACCAATTCCTCAACCTACAGATGCTGGTAGTAGTAGTAATAGTAATAATAATGAAACATTTATGTTTATATTGCTTCTGTTTCTAAAATACGTGAGGCTCTGTGCAAAAACAAATGACACCCAATCAAAATAAATAGGATAAAACCACAATAAATACCCTGAATAAAATGTGAAGAGATTTGCAGGTGTTTGGACCCCAGGTCACCCAGACACATGTGTTTTAGCTCAGCATAGATTGTAGCAGTCTGCACAGCCACTAATTGAGTTAATCCTTTTGCAGCAGTTTCTACAGTAAAACTCAGGCTCTCGCACAAGTATGTGTTTGTTTTGTACACAAGCATGGACCTAGCAGTAAATCCAGTTGAGCAGCATATGTTCCATACACCTGCTAGTCATACATCACAGAATCACAGAATATGCTGAGTGGGAAGAGATCCACCAGGACTGTCAAGTCCAACCCCCGGCCCTGCCCAGGACAAACCCAAGCATCCCACCAGTGCCAGAGAGCATTGTCCAAATGCTCCTTGAACTCTGGAAGGCTGGCTGCCCTGACTACTTCCCCTTTTCTGTTGACAAAGCTTCACTCCCACTTCTGCATTTAGAGGGAACAATAATATGCCAAAGACAATTAAGCTGATTACTTTAACTTTTGAACTGAGGTGGGATTCTCTGTGCTACTGCTGATGTATATCTTAATCTAATCTATCTGTATATTAATATCTCCTGGTATTCATATGAGTCTTGATATATTGATAAACCAACAAAATTGGTATAGTGGCATAATACAGGTATACTGATATAAATATCCACTGGCAGAGCAGCGCTGTTGCAACATTCTCTAGCAATCTGTGCCTCTCCTATTTAACTCTTTACATCTCAGACAGTCACTACCCAGTACATTCTCCCCTAAGCTATGCAATCAACTTTTTTCCCTCAGTGACATCCCAGTCCTGGCCATCATGTCAAGAATGGTCTTTTGCTACATTATTTGGTAGACTTGTGTTTTCCTCTGCTGGTGTGATTAAATGAATAGTCTATTGGAATAATGGGGGCCAAATATTGGAATATTATTCCAATATTACCGGATAGCACGTGTCTGGGCTTGTCCGGCCCTCGCTGCTCGGCCAAAGGCAGCTGCTGTGGTTTTCCGCCACAGAGATCCCTCTGGCTAGTTAGGGGTTGCAGCTAGACACTGAGAAGTCCAGGCTGGTAGAAACTCAGGTTTACCTCGGTGATAGTCCTTAGGCTAGGTGAAGAACGAAAGGAGTGGATTCTACCGCAGGGTTTAATCCAGAGCTTTATTCCAGGATCATAGATGTCTGAATATGGTAACAGCTACAGTAGAATCAGTACCGCATGGTGCCCAGGTCCTTTTAAGCTCAGGAAGAGGGGGAGGGGAGAGGATAGGTGAGCTACCAACCAGGTGGGAGAGGGCGAGTCTCAGGGGACAATGACACTTGGACAGGCCAATGACCCCAGGGCTGAGGGGCATCTTTGAACTTCTACCAATCACACGACGCTCTTACTGGACTGTTAAGTTTGATGGACATCACTTAGGAAGAGAAAGGGGGAGGGGAACAGGAAGGCTATACCTGGGAAAGGACTGGGAGTCTGAAATGGGAGATTGCAACACACTGCAACAATAGTCTGCACTCAGATCTCAGGAAAATCCAGTGGGACTATATGTCCAAGTTACTGGGATATTTTTTTCAAATATGCACACTACATGATTGTTCGTGCTTCAGCACTTGAAGGGCAGCCATCCAATTCACTTCTGAAAGAAACAATGATGAATAATCTACCAAATATCTCAAAGTCTCCTTTCTGCCTCTGTACTTTTGCATGGATATTATCCACCCCGGGGAAATGTGCTGTTCCTCAACTTCACGACGGCCCATTTTCATTTCAGATTGCATTGAGCTGTTTTCCTTGGCATTGGGACTGCCTGCATGAATCATCCCCATCATGCACAGCAGGGCTGTCTGGGACAGGGTGGTTGAATAAATTGCCCAAGTGTTCCTTCTTGCTTTTCCCTTCTTTCCTCAAGACCTTACCATCTCTGGACTGACTGTGGCTTCATAAGCTTGTCTCACATTTCCTTCATAAGCGTGTAGGTGGCATTTGACTCACCCTAATTTTAGCCATTCAGATGGTAGTAACTTTGCCTTAACTCATCATCTGGTCTTCCTCTATAGTCAGCACAGAAACCCTGGCAGCTTCAGCAGATTCATTGCACCTAAAAGGGTCCAAAACATTTACATTACACATCTGTTTTTAATCCTATTATCTGCTTTGTAAGTCAGGGATTTTTTGTCACTTCTTTTCACTTTTTCTATTTCATCACATCCAGGACTCTTGATTAACTCCTTTGTAGGATAAACTGCAAATGCACTGAATTCTTGGAGACCTGGGGAGGTATTCAAGGCACAGTGAGATATACCGGTAAAAATCTTACCGATAGAACTGTCTTAATTCCCAGAATCACAGGATCAGCTAGGATGGAAAAGACCTCTGAGATCTTCAACCTATGACTGAACACCACCTTGTCACTGAGTGCCATGTCCAGGCTTTTCTCAAACTCTCCAGCCATGGCCACTCCACCCCCTCCCTGGGCAGCCCATTCCAACACCTAGTAACCCTTTCTGTGAAGTATTTCTGTCCAATGTCCAACCTACGCCTCTCCTGGCACATCTTAAGACCCTGTCCTCTTGTCCTGCCACAGGCTGCCTGGCAGAGGGGCCCAACCCACCCCTGACTACACCTTCCTGCAGACATTTGGTCCTGTGGAACCTCCTGCTGTTGGTCTCAGTCCGTCTGTCCAGCTTGTCCAGGTGCCTCTACAGAGCCTTCCCCCCTCCAGCAGGATGACACTCTGACCTAACTTGGTGTCACCCACAAATTTGCTCATGGTAAACTCAATCCCTTCAACCAGATCATCAATAAAGATATTAAACAGAACTGGGCCCAGCACTGATTCCTGTGGGACACCACCTGATGCCAACTGGATGCAGCACCTTTACAGCTGCACAGAAGTCTATTCTTACATCTCTTCTTTAATATAAATTCTACATGTTAAAAAATATACATTCTTTGTTGCATTACTCATCCACCATTATGAGAAATTGCCACTTTTGTGTGCAAAAATAAGACTAAATACAAGAACCATGCAACAGAGTTGAATATCATGCTAATCAGTTGCCTTTTATAAAACTAATAAAAAAAAGACTCATGGAAGTCACTGGACTCTCCCTTTGAAATCAGTAAGCTGTGAATGGTGCTTACAGGCAGCCAGCAGAAAGAACAAAATCACTAAGTCCAGTATCTTACTGATTTCTGAAGCAGAACTTGCCTTTGAGAAGTGGGGAACACCACAGCCATGCCTGCTGGATGTGCTTTTCAAGTATTTTAATTAATTAATGAGAGTTGGGAATTCAGTTTTGAAATGCAAAAACTGACTGTAAATTAGGATTGGAAAAAAATCTGGGTGAAATCATAAGAAAAGAATAAAGCCTATATTTGAAAACTTCAAATGGCTTTGGAATGATTGCTGTGTGGTTCCACAACTGTCTGAGTGAGATTATCTCAGAGGTTATGAAGAAGCTAACAAATAAAAAAGAAATGTCATGTAATTAAAAAAAATTTCCTTTCTTTTTAAGCTTGTGTCTGTTAATTTATAATTCAGGAAGTATTGACAAATAAATACAAATCTCTGAAACTTTCACATTTCAGAGTTCTAACCTGGACAGAAAGAAGCTGAGCTACAGAAATATAACAAAATTCTGGAAATGGTGAGACAGTAACAGGAATTCTGACTTTGTGTACTACAGTCAGGCTTTTATGCCTCTCTGACAAATATGGGGCAAGGCTCCATCTCATTCAGCCCAACACCCTGTGCTTATAAACAATATTAATATTATATTTTATGACATGAGTCATATAATGTACACAACAGTGCATTATTAATGTATGAACAACTAAAAATTCAAAAAAGCCCAACTGCACTGAAAAACCTTCCTAAAGTGATCTGCTGGCTGTGGCAGGAAAGTGTCCTCTGTCCACATCTCTAACATCTCTTTTAGGAAGGACTGGCAGCAAATGAGACATTTCACAGTAGGCATGACTAGGCCAAAACCACTTTAATTTAAAGTAATTTTTCTGACCTAAAGGAACTGATTTATACATATTAACAATTATTTACATTTTGGTTTAAAGTATGCTTTTTTGATATTTAACTTTCTGGTATTCTGCATTTTCTACAGCTGTAGATTTTGGCAATAGTGCTTGCAGTCACATATTCTCTCTGCAGTCATGATGGATGCCTAGGGAAGAATTTAAAGACAGGATGGAAATGGAGGGCTGCTTCTAAAAAGCATTCCTTTAAAACAATTGGTTAACCTCCAGGGTTTTTCTGTTTGCAAACTTCTTGTGCAGGAAAAATGTCTTCAAAATTATTAGCTCTTATTCAGGTTTATTTACTATTTTTTATCTGGGTTTTGAACACATTTTCTTTCAAGGATATTTTTCTGTGACTCTTTTTTTGCCGAAAAATAAAGGTTTTAATCTTGTCATTAAAGTATAGTCCTGCACACTGTGCCTCTCTGCACCTTTGGTCTCTCTGTAATGTTCAGTTTAATGTTTTCCCTTTAGACCCTTAGTTCTGGTTTGGTTTAGACAAAACCCATATCTAATGCTTTCTCTTCTAACAGATGGCCAAGCTCCTGAAAAATGTGAACCAGTCTACCCTGTGCAAACCTTGCAGGGTCACCATAAGCCTTTGCCTTCCCAAATTTCTGCCTGCTCATGTGGAGGTTAATTTATGGTTCTCCACCATCATGAGTGCTCTGAGTCTTCACTTTCCAGCCAGCCCAGCTGCTGGTGAGTGCTTTGTCCTCTGATGGTGCCTGCATCCATCTGTGGTGCTGCTGTGGTCTGCACCAGACAGACACCTGCAAACACAAGCTTTTAACGTTTCCTTTGATGTCTTTTCATACACAGGTACAGGCACAGCTTCCTCAGGGAAGGGACAAGATTATTATTCATTTTTAAAGTTTTAAAAAGCTTTCATTTTTTTCTTTAATCGACTATTAATAATTAGACATCTGAAAATCTGAGGGTATGTCTAAACAGGTAAATCCACCTTGAGATGAAGTCTTTGCTGCACTCACTGATGAACTGCAATATTTCTCCTCATTAAACTAGCTCTGTATAAACCATATTGACTAAAAGTAGTTTTAGTTTGCTATAGATTTATTCTTACTATCTGAAAAATGTTTCCTAATTTTTCTTTATACAACCTTTCATAACTTATAGGTGTGCTTAAGGTTTCAGCTAGGAAATAATTGTGCATTTAATGAAGGAATAAACAGCAGCATTGTTAAAGGGAAGTTTTACCACTGATATTCACAGCTGAACCTAATTCTTGTACTACTTCCACCTGCCTAAAGATTCACCATGGCAGAAAAAGGATAAAACCAAGATAACATGCATGTGTGCAAGGAACAAAAAAAAAAAAAAAAAAAAAAAAAAAAAAAAGAGCATTACAAAAAAAGATTATATATTTTATAGCCTAAGGAGCCAATGAACACTTAGTCTGCTCTCTTCTTCCCCCCAAAATGTGTTCTATTATATGGAAAGAATAGTAAATATATAGACCCATTATAAGATCTATGAATTTAGTACAAATTGAAAGACAGATTGCATTTATAGTACAGATGTTCTCTTTATTGGCTAGAAGTCCAATAAAAGCAGCATTTTGAATTTTAAAATATAAATGTGCAATTTTCATTTTAACATATACAGAACCAGGTAAGTGGGTGCACATGGAAATTAACTTTAAAAGCATTTCTGTTTGCAAAATCCCTATATATAGAGCACATGCCCAGAACTCTGGTTGTTTTCCATTTCAAATTGCCTATAAAATTGGAAGTATTTCCATAATTTTAAATTGCTCACATAACATAGGAGGGATTGGAATTACAGTTGCTCCTCAAATTTGTTTTTATAAGCACCTGAATTTGGAACTGATTCAAATGGCATTTTAATATGTTCTGGGTCAGGCCATGCTGATTTAATTTACAAAATGAATTTATCAAGAAAAGGGGAAATTTAAAGAAGTGGAAAGTATAATAAAATAAAAAACTAAATGGCAGAAATGCCCTCACCAAATACAGCCGTGAAATAAGTCAGTGTTAAAGAGCAAAATGTAAGACTTTGGGCACACTGATGCAAAGATTATGGAAAAGCTGATGAAAGCATTCAGAAATGCACAAAGCCATGTCAAGCGATCTTTTGAGTAGCTGGCAAGCTGGAAATCATTTTTTGCTGAGCACAGAAGACATGAGCTGGTCAATAGTGCATACAAGTGTCAGTAGATCATAATTTGAGACACACCTTTTGGAGCTGATACAAACTCAGCAGATTGCTAATATTTAATCATTGAGAGGAACACTGACATCAGTGCTTGATATACTCAGGCATTGGCATTGCACACAAGGAGCTTGATGGATTTTTTTGTCCAAAGTAATATTTGAGTATATGAAAGATTCTGATACTTAACCTCCTCATAAATTTGAGAAAAGAAAATTGGAACATCCATTTACTAATCCATGGGTGCATCTTATAGAGATTATTGTAATTCAAATTTTGAACACAGAAGTTAAAGCCAGAAATCAAGTGACTGAGCCAGGATGCTCAGTTCAAAAGGTAATGTTGTTAGATAACATGTGTGTTAGTCCTTCTTCCAAGAAGTGTAATTGCTAGATTTTCAGCACTCTGATGTTCCAGTTCGTCTGAGAGCTGAATCTGCCTGTTAGATCTCATATTTTTCATAAAATCCTAAAGAAGATGCTATGAAATGCAAAAAGAGGAAAATGCCAGCAGTGCTGGCTTCTAACACCTGTAGGGACCTTGGATTTGTTCCAGCCAAGTTGATCCTTGCCCATCAATGAACTTATTGAAACAAGGCTGTAAACCTTCAGGCTATCTGGATAAAAGTAACCCCACCAATTCTAAGGTGTTCTGCTTGTATGAGTTTATTATTTATGGACTAATATAAAATTCAATTAAAAGCAAATGAATGCTGAAAGCAATGTTAAAAGAGTGAAATTATGATTATGATCTCCTGAATTTTCTTTGTTCCTACTTATTAAAAAAAAAACTTAACCTTCTCTTAAAGCAGAGCAGGTATTTCAACCAATAAGCCAGCATATTTAATAAAAAAATAGCAGAAATTATCAATGAATGACAAATAACTGTTTGAAGAAGTAAAAAGCAGAAAACAATAATCAAGCAAGACACAAGGAGAATCCAAACTTTAGGAAGAAAATCTCCTTTCAGGTACAGGGCTCCCTGGCAGAGGGTTTCCTGGAAGCTTGCTCTGTGTTCAGAGAGATACATGGAAGCAAACAAATCCCAAGGAATCAGAATAGCCCAGTCCTCAGGAGCTGCATTTATTGTAAATATGTGAAGACTTAGAACATGTTTATCTATAGAAATTGTCAAAAATGCCATCATTATATTTCATGTTGTGAGATAGAAGTAAAGGTGTCTCCTCCAACACACACAAAAATACAATGTTTTATCACACAAGGCCATCACTCACTTATGCAAGTATGGACTTGAACACAGATCACTGTGTGCCACTCATTTCACATTACATTTCAAAATGTGTGTTCTTAGTAGGCACAACCTAAAATAAATAATATTCACAAATTATTTTTGAATCCTTCTTGAAGAATGAAGCCAGCATAAAGGATTTTGTAAAATTATTGCTCCTTTTAAAATAATATTAATAACTTTGTAAAAATGTTTGGGCTTTTATAGGATGGGAGGGTTTTTTTTTGTTTTGTTTTGTTTTGTTTTGGGGTTTCTTTGCAATTTCAGTAAGAAAAAATTTAAGGACAAAGTGTAAAAATGTTTTTATACAGATGGAAAGTGTACACCAAGGGACTCATGTTGCTGAGCATTTTCTCTTAAGAAGAAATGAATAAACAAGCTTTGCTGGTGATTGCTGCCTTGCAAAGCTTTTATTGCAATTCCATGCTCTTGGGGTCAAACCCTCCTTAGCATCCTTATCATGGCAGACTGATGTTCAAAGGAATTCAACTTCTACTGCTGCACCAGAGGATGCAAACCATCTTCCAGAGGTGCTCAGTGTGCTGTGCTCTCTCAGAGCTGCTCTCAGTGCCTGCTGCAAGCTCATTGATTTATACCTGTTCTGGTTTCTCCATGAACCAGTTCAAGGAAGAGAAAAACCGAGGTGGAAAATTGGAAGAAGAGAGAGGTAAAGCCATTGCTTTTGTACACAGCCTCACTGGTGACACAGCGTGCTCTGTTGAGAGAAAACAGCAGGAGGTCACTCTGCTTCCCTTCAAATATTCTGAATACATTCTAAATATAAAAACAGATTTCACTTCTAACATATTCCTCTCCCTTGGTAAAATAAATGTTGTTTGATTTGGCACATTGGTCATCTTACTTGTAAATGCCTCTATCCTGTTTAGATATTAGCAGACATCTTATGTTTGAATAAAAGGGCTTAAAAAAAGGAGAAAGGGAAACAAGTGGTAGGAGAAAGTAAAGAACTAAGTAAAATAAAGACATAAAAGTCAAGTTTTACGCCTCCATTACTGATGGTCAGTGACTGACTGTCACAAAAAACAGCTTTATACATTTATATGCCCCAAATAATATATTTTAACTACTGAACGTGTAACAAATCAATGTTTGTGTCAATAGACACACATATGTTTACACATACATAAAAATAGTGGTTGATGTATGTTTATGTAAATGCAGATCCAAAAATCCAAAATACATATATTTTGCACTCTACCTGTCAGCAAATCTATTTAATCTCTATCCATTTTGTGTCACCTTGTCAGAGTTATCACGTGCTGCTTCTTTAATTGATGTACTTGGAAACTGGAAAGTTTGTGGCATTTCAGATTTTAACATTGATTTCAGATCAATGTGGCATGATTTCAGAAATTTTGTGGCATTTCAGATTTTAACAAAAGCCCACCGTGTTTCACCTCCCTTGTCCAACACAAATGCCCTGGACTTTGAGGTCATTTATACCCCTCTGGATTTTGTATGTGTGAACAATCCCCTGAAATAAGACATTGTCAGTATCAGCAGATGATTTTTACTGCATGGATTTCAGCAAGACCCTGAGATAGGATTTTTTAAAAATTATTTGAATTTTTATTAAAGTTGGAGAGAATGCATGATGCACTTTCCTTCAGAAATGCTATATAATTTAAAATTACATTTGAAAATATATTTAGGAGAGAGGAATTGAAGAAACAACTCCTTCTTCTCAATACATGCAGTTGTAATTTAAACAAAAAAAAAAACCAGAACAAAACCTGGATGGAATTTTATGGAAGCCATTATGTATTCCAGGACTGGTAAAGTGAAACATTCAGAAAAGGCATTTTAATCCTGCAGACTATTATTCTAACACTTAAATTCACTTATTTAAGTATTCACTGAGTGGGCAGTGTGCTACTCAATTCTAGCAGTGTGTTCAAACTGCTTGTTCTAAGAAGGTGAGTCTGAAATTCAGGAGAAGAATAGAATGGAGGTGTCAGCTACCCCAAAGATCCCTCCTTTTACCTTCCCAGCTGTCTGAAGCTGGATGAGTGTGTCTTCTCACCACTATCAAGGGCTGGAAATTCCCTTCTTATGTTCACAGAGCTCTAGGCTGAGGCAAAACTGAGAACACAAAGCAAAAGCCATAGAGAGAGGAGCAATTGATTTTACTGCTGTTTGACATAATATAGGTTTTTTTAAGATGTTGAAGTAAAATAACAGACTAATTGTTAGCTCTAGTCACTCATATAAGCTGAAAGTCAAATGACTGCCAAAGGCTCTGTTGGGTGTGGAGTTCAGACAGGTTCAACTGATATTAGAGCAGTTTTGAGGAATGAAAGAATTTAACAGTAAAGAGGGATTGTATGAGCTTTGGGGGACTCAAAACCCAATCACACTTACATTTTTGCTGGGGAAGGAAAAATAGTTCACTGTAGTTTAGGTCAGTCTCTTTTTTATTTCATTTTTAAATCTTTATTTTTACAATTTCATGATTTATTTTTCCAGGTGTTTTCAAAATTCCAGCTTTAAATACAGAAGCTGTGAGGACCAATGGCAGCTTTTGAAAGAACACTTTGGCATAAGGCCTTGACACTTTTTATGTTCTGTAGCCACAGGGAAAAAAGTGAAAAATACTCATTTCCCTGTGTTTTTTCACAGGATGGTTGCCCAAAATTTTGATTATGAGGCTCACACAGAGACCACATGTCTCTAATTTAAAGATAAACTGAAATCAGGACCCTAAAACCAGACAGATTTTGTCTTTCTCCACATCTCCATCCTTGATAGAACAGTATCATACCATAGCCCATTATATCTTGTTGACATGGTCAAAAATCACAAGCTATGCCTGGGAGAAATTTCCCTGTGTTTTTTTTTTTTTCATATTTAGAGCTCACCTTCATAGCAGAATTTTCCCCAATAAAAAGGCATGATCAAGCTTTGATTTGACTAAGTCCTCCCTCCTTGCCTATGCAGGGATGTGCATTGATATCTCAGGGCTCAGCAGAAAACTTGAGGAGTTTGAATACTTGAATTGTCATGGATTAGTGGATGGAAACAATGGCTGTGAAGACAAGAGCTGATTCCTCCTTTTTTCCTGGATCTTAACAGGGAGGATAATCACTAACATCTGATCATCATGGATGACATCAGCTTTTTACCCTTTTTTGTGGTTTGTTTTTGTTTGGGGACAGCGTGTGTCCCTGCCTTTTTTTTTTCCCCTTTAAAAAACCCAAACAAAAACAAATGGAAATTTAAGGCAAACCCCACTGCCTAGGCACCATTTTTATTTAGAGTTTACACATTCACAATTTTTTCTTAGATCCTTTAAAAATATTTGCTATCAGTGCCTGCTCTTGCTCAGATTCTCATAAAAGTGTTTGCATTTGAGAAGATGTTTTCAATGGCCAGGAGGCATTTAGTGGAGTACTACATCAACAAAGCTTGAAAAGAGAATATTGCCTGCTCTCTTAAACTTTGGGAAACATGATACAGGCACTCTACTTCCCTTTGACATGCTTGATTCAATTTCAAGTCACTGCAAATAAGATTCTTGCATGTCAAAAATGCACAGGACATCAGTATTATCCCAGGATGTTCAGCCAGTTGACTATAGCTCATGGATCAGTGTAAGCAAGAATAAAAACATGTTTTTCAAAATTCTGTTAAAAACATGCTGTCAGTAATTTAGCAGTGGAGGTGCATAACATTTCTATTTAGTGATCTATTTAGTGGGTAATTATCTAAGTTTCCCATGTTTGTTTTACCCAGACTTTTTGTCCTAACAATAGAACAATGTTGTGATTAGAAAAAATTACACCATAGAAAATTATACATAAATAATTGTTTTTGTTCTAAAATTCGTGACAGTCGCGGATTAATTGATTACAGTGTGAAACATTTTTATACATGTATTCGACACACTAGATGGAAGAAAAAAATGACATTATTTTCAAAAATGCTGACCTGGAACAAACCATATTTAAATGATGGATTGGTGTTTTGATTATTTTAACTAATGTGTCAAAATGAAATCAAGAAAAAGAAGGATAAATTATGTTTTCTTGCTTGGATCTTTGAAAAATCTATATGTAATTACAGTTCCAGTACAATCTAATCCTATAGAGCAAGAATTTTTTTGTCCCTTTGTAAAGTGTTTTTCTACTGAATAACATTTTAGTCCAGAGGAAAGGTTTTCTTCAGTTTTCTGCATGTCTAAATGAAGTATCTGAAACCTGAGTGCATGTGCTGGTAAGTAAAAATTCATTAAATTTCTTAAGGAGCAAGATTTAGGCTGTAAAACTTCACTGAAAGTTACCCAAAATTACAGTTAATGTTTTCTCAAGCAGGTGCCCAAACCACCCAGTCGAGCCCTTGTCCTCCCGACAGTTTTGCTGAAGCCAGAGCACTGCAGCCAGTGCCAGAGACAAAGGGATCAAAAGGGGCCAGAGGGATCAGGAGCCTCTTCCACCACTTTGGTTCTACACCTCTTGGCTGGGAGGAGCAGCCACATTCCTGATGCTGATACCAGTATTACACCCAAGATTAAGTTGTCACTGTCTAAAAAAAAAAAGAAAAAAGTATTAAGACAAGGAGCTGCAGACCTGCCCCTCCTTTTGTGCATCCTTCCCTGTTTTTCCATTTGAACAAAATAAACTCAGCACTGAAGCATTTTCACAGAACATTCCTATTTTGGTGGAGCAGTGTTTTTTTTTGATGAAAAGCTGCTCCACAGGAAGGTTTTCTCCCTGCCATCTGTAGTGAAGAGCGAGTTGCTGTATCAACAGGGAGATAGAATCAGGAACAGAAAGGAAAAGTCCTGAGAGACTGCAGGGCCCTGATGTTACAATATTGTTGTAACCTTTTCATGTGTGCAAGCATTGCTGAATTTAGAGCACTTCAGGGAATTCCCAGTTGCAGAAATTCAGGGCTAAGATCCTGTCTTACAGATGCTAATTAATGACTTGTAAAGGTAATGGGAAATAAGACAAGGAGAGAAAGAGTTAAAATGTACCCGTGGTAGCCTCAGCTTTGAGACTCTTTGTATTCTGTTAAAGTTAAAAAATAAGCAAACAATTACAGAGAACAGCTGATGGGCAATCAAGTTTTAAAGCCTAATGGGCTCTGCAGTCTGTTCATAAAAATACATTTGGATACACATCTCACTTCCCAGTCTGGGCACAGACAGCAGTGAGAGGCATGTGGATAAAATTAAGGAACTTAGAAAATGAGAAGGGAACAGCTCCTTTGCAATGGTGTGTACACTGGGACATATAGAATTTTTTTTTATAAAGGAGGCCAAAAAACTTTACTTTTTTATTAACTGGAGGCATGAAATAATAAAAAAAGCCTAAACGAATTAAGTGTAAAATTGCTATTGACTTCAAGGAAGGTTAAATGCTGCTTTCCTTAGGTTCTTGGAAAATACTGGGCTTTATTTCCAATTGTTCTATTGCAACTCAATTAATTTAATGCATGGAGAGCAGCCAGGAAAAAAATCATTCATGTCACCTATGAGGAGCAATGGAAAGTAATTCTGAACATTTCTTCCAAAGGCAGTCTGAACCCCAAGCAAAAGGTAATGATGATCATATCCTGATAAAGAATTGAGAATTTCACCCCAATAAAAATCGTTTCTGGTGGAATATTTTGCAAGATGTATTCAAAGGATATTTGAAATCTCAAAGCTATGGAAAACAATGGCAGAAATCCCACTGGCTTTAGCAAGCTGACAATTTCAGTCAAGATCTTTAAGCTGGAGTCCAAGTTAATGAGGTAACTCTTGTGATCACTGGCCAGTTTTTGAGTGATTTAATTATTTGCTAAACCTGAACTTCAATCTCTTCTACGAATACATAGCTTACAATATACATTTCAGGAATATATGTAGGGCAGATGGACAGATGACATTTTCAGTATAATGAAATGAATCAGAACTCAGAGTCAATTGAGCTGAAACTTTTTCATTGAGGACGAAGAAAATGAATAGCAGCTCTATGTTTGTATTTCTAAATTTACTACATTTGGCTCAGAGGGAGGGTTTTTATGAGCTTCACAGCCTACCCAAACCCAGAAAATACAGAAAATCTCTCCAAGAAGTTTTTCTAGATGTCACAACATTTTCCACTTAATTCCAGGAGAACAGAGTAATATGATCTTTACAAAGTTACTGGAATTCCGATAGGAAAAAATCCTGACCAGATTTTCTGTTGCTGTAAGTTACCTTATCTGCATTGATTTTGCTGATATTTTACCTCTTTTGGGAAAGACTTCAGACCTGAGAGGTCTTTCCCAAATTCCTTTTTAAAATTCCTTTAATTTGCACATAATTTGCCTTTTCCTTATAGGCTCATGAACCCAAGAATCCTGAAGCATATTCAAATAAGATTATATTTCTTGTTTAAAACATACAGATCAGTTCATTATACAATGAACTGTGAAACTTTCCATTTAAAAACTTTCCATTTAAAAAGAAAATTTGTGAATAAAATTATCATTTGGTTGTCTACAGTGTATTTGTTTCTGTCCTTATGGCACTACAAAAAGACTCAGATAAAGATGTCTTATTAAAACAATTCTGTTTTCAATAACTAATCATAACAGTTTTGTGGTTTGAATAATCTCCCACTTAGTGGGTGTTGCTTTATCAGTTAACAGAAGAACATTAAATAGCCAGCAAGTAATCACTGAGATTATGGTTGTGTTGACAGTGGCAGTATGAATTTACTTCTACAGAAAATAAAGGAAAATATGAAAGAAGAAATTTACAAGTTTCACCTTGGTCTGAAACAAAAAAGCCTTGCTGTGAAAATACACCATGCTTTACAGCATCTTCATATGGGAACACCCACAGCAGAGAACAGCAACACAACCAAGGCTTCTGCTGATCCCAACTTTTCATCTCAGTATTAGTTCACCACTAGGAATTCCTGGATGAGAATTATGTTTCACTGGAAGTTTACACTCATTATCTGTGCAACATGTTTTTCTCACCAGGTTTTGAAATGCCACAATGGTTGAGGTTTAGTTCAAAACTTTACTTATAGCTCTGCTTTGATTTTGCAAATTTGTTGTTGTAGGTTATTTTAGGATTTTCCCCCCATTACTGATTTTCTACCACAGTTTTATTTATTTTTCCAAAATATATCAAAGCTGGAGTTGTTGGAGGCTTATGGGTGTGGTTACATAGAGCCCCAAGGAAATGATATTTTTAACAGCCTAAGGATGTCTGAACTACAGGCAGTCTTTATATAAGCAGATGACCCAAAACACAAGGCTAATTTAATTAGGTGTAAATTACATATGATGAAATTATTCTTGCTTCTTCTTACACTACAGCTTGTGTAAGCAGGGACAATGTACAGACTGGACCTTGAGATATTCAACACTTAAGTGGTCAAGGTCCTGAGCCCCTGCTTTATCTAAACCTTCTTGAGAAAGGAGTTAGATCAGACAACTCTAGAGGTTCCTTCTGGCCTAAAATAACTCTGCAAATCAGATTCATCTCTACATTCTATGATTAGAAGAATTAATTTGCTACACCACAAACAAGATTTTGCATGTGGTTTTTTTTTTAATCTAAAATATATTTTTGAATAGTTTATTGTTTAAAACTTACTTGGTTATATGGAAATTAATACTCAATTTTCCTTCTGTTCAGATTTTTTTTTTTTTATGCCAGTTTTGATGGCTAAAAATGCTGGCTTCCAGTTTTCCATTTGCAAATACTTGGGGGTTTTTTTGCAATAGTTCTTTAAAGCAAATGTCTGGAAAAAAAGGTGTTTTATAACTACTGGAAAATTTACAGTAACACATTTCAGGTTTGTGATAAGCATTACTTGCTTATTAAAGAGAATCAAGGTTAAATCCTTCAGGAAATACTGTAAAGCTCTATATTTTTTAAATATCCCTTAATAAAACCTCAGAAATGTTCTGTGTTTCACAAAATATTTATTGCATGCCATTAGCTGAAAACAACACCATCAAAGCTGTGGGAAAGAGGTATATGAGAATACCAATAGTGATATGAAATTATCTTGCTTGCAAGGTTTCCATTTCCAAATCCACCATAACATAGCAAAATTCAGAGAGCAAATCCATCAACCATGAATCAGTGGTTCAAAATCCTGCCTTTCACTCTGGAGTTATGCTAGGTAAAGAGCAGGAGTAAAAGGATATGAATAATTCCTGTTGCTTACAGTTCTTGTTAAACATATCTATGGATTGCCAGTTACATAATACAGCCAAGTGTTTCCTTTGGGCATTTATCACTTTAGGTTGGAAAGTATGTGAAAATGTTTCACAAGATTAAAAATTAAAACCAAGTTAAATATCTGAAATATTACTCTTACCATGGAATTATCGTAAGTGGCTCTAATTACTGAAAGGATCAGAAATGTAGAAAGCTGCATTTTTCAAGCTGTGAGCAGCAGTGCCTGTTCTTCAAAAAATACCATTTTTCATGATAGACATTATTTTAAGATTGGGTAGGAAGGGATGAAATTCATCTAGCTCCAACTCCCTGCCATGGGCAGGGCCATCTTCTAGACCAGGTTTCTCAAAGCCCCATTGTACCTGTGTTGAACACTTCCAGGGATGGAACATCCACAGCTTACCTGGACAGCCTGTTCTGGTGCCTAATATCCAATCTGAACCTTCTCTCTTTCAGTTTAAAGCCATTCCTCAACAATAACCACTGACAGCTCTAAGGTTTGGGGATTTCCATGTAGTTTGGTTTACAGCAATTACCAGGAAATATTTACTGGGATGGATCTCCTGATCACACAGCCCCACCCATTCACTCCCCATGTTTATAATTTTTGTGAGCAGGGCACAAACCACAGAGTCCCATTTTACCAGGTATAAGGCAAGGGGGAATCTTCACAGAAAATTTTGTGAGGACAGTTGAGACAAGAGACTCATAGTGTATTGTTTATGGCCTCCTGAAAATTGTAAAAATAACTTCATTGTTGGTTATTCTGACAAAAAAGGATATGATGGTAAAGTTTCTGGTCTCATAAGGGCTGAGTTTCCAAGATCCACCAGTGGCAGAAAAAGTACAACATTGCCATCTACATTTGAACACAGTCACTCATGAAATGCTGTCATCTTTATTCAGCCTTTATTCAATCTTCCCCACTGCATCAGAGTTCCCTTTATTTCTTTATAGTTGGGGTTGGGCCATCTCTGCACATTGGAAAGACTTCAATGGGTGCAATATCATGCCCTTCAAGATTTACATTTGAAATAGTTTAAGATTAAAGGAAACCTATTTAACTAAGTATGGAACTGAAGACAAGGGGTTTTGAGCACAGCAGGCAGCGTGGGAGGGTAGAAGACTGTGCAAATGAGTAAGTGATATTGGGAACATTTCTGTGCTTTTCATATCTCCACTTAGCATAAGAATAACTGATAGAGAGGAAAGAGAAATCATGTCATGTATTGGATGCTTTCCAGACAAATGAAGGAAAAGTCTAAAACACATTGACTGGAATTAATGGAAACATGTTGAGTCTTAAGTTCTAAAAGAGTGCAATCCTGGTTGGGAAACATATGTCTGAGGATTCCAGCTTGAGAGTGAGAGAAATACAACTTGAGATTCACTGGCCCACATTCCTTTTCAGTGGTTATGTGTGCAATGTGAGTCAAGCACTGCTATCAGCTCCAGGGAGCCACACTGATAAACACTGAGCCACACCTGCTGACAGGCTCCTCTGGTGGTTCCCCAAGAGCATCCATGAACATCAAATCCTGATCCTCTTGGTGCTTAAAGCCTCCTCCAGATAGGTCATTAATGACATTAATTACTGAGCCTTTTCCTGCTAGCTTACAAACCTTAATGTCACTGCTTGGCCAAATGCCATGGATCCTAAATGTGAAAATTGAAACTAATTGATCTTCAAATGAAATTGACCTGTGCCCAGGTCACTGGCCATGTGGTTCTTCATTCACCAAGTGGTTCTTCACTCAGCCTGGAATCCAACCCTCTCAGAATTTCTCTCAAATCAAAAACACAGACAAGTTTCAATTCAGATTAGCATCTGTGAAATTTACTTTAGGGAAACCTTTGAAAATGCTGTCTTCTCATAGGTTAAATGAGACGTCTCTTGAAATCCTTAAAACTACAGACTATAGAAGAAAGAGAATAATTTTAAAGGAATCAGCAGCTGAGTAGGAAAAATCCTTGCAATAAAATATATTTTCAGACCAAAAACAGAGAATTGTTTCTAGCCTGAAAAAAATCATGCATTTGAGAATGAAAGCAAGGCAATGGTGGGTTACAGAGTATTTTTTTTACACGCAGACTTGTCCTTTTTTCCAAAAAAATTATTTGATTGCTAAATTATATTCTAAAATCTCATTACAAAACTGGTGTTTATTTAAAGTCATATAATTTTTCCTTCAAATTTGACTCTTTTAATATATTATGAAAGGAAAATTTGGTTTTGCCTTTTATAGAGTTACACCAATCTCCTAAGCAATTTAACAAATGTTCTTAAAAGCCCAGCTGTTCCTACCCTAATTATTCTGTTGATACTGTTCACTCTCATTACTTGAACACTGATTCAATCCATCCTACTTCATAACTAAGAAAATTCATTTAGAGGGAAATATGAGTAGTTATTGCTTTTTGTCACCTCAGATTTACAAGACTTAAACAGTATTCAACACCAAGGTTTTAATCATGGTAATGGTACAACTAGTAATTATCTACATGAATTGAAACCTAGCTGCTGCCACAATAAATAAGGCTACTACATTGTGTAGGTCTAGCTGAGAAGATTTGTGCCAAATTTTTATTTAATGTCATTTGGTATTGGGCTAAACTTTTATTTAGTATCACCTGATACAGCTGTTGGGTTCAGCACAGTTACATACACTTATTCTAGATAAAAGGAGTATATTTATAGAACTGTTTCCTCGTGTGGAGCTGTTTAACAGGTTCAGAAGTAGACATATGTGTGTATGTTTATGTTTATGTTTATATTATTTATATTTATATTTATATTTATATTTATATTTATATTTATATTTATATTTATATTTATATTTATGTATGCAGGTAGGAACATACGTATCTTGGAGCAAGAAATATTGCATTATATAGCTCAAATGTACCATGTCAGTGAGAAAACATTGCTGTCAATTATTCATTCAGTGGTATGGAACATCCTTGTTATTCTTCTCCATTGCTGAGAAAGGCTTAAAACTGAGTTCAGAAGCAGAAGAAACAAAACATTGTATATGTTACTGGAATTCCTGTAAGCCATTGCTTTAAACTCTTACTTCAATATTGTTTGACAGCATTGATTTAAAGCAACAGGCTATGCAATGTCATGTCACATATCATTTGCACTTTGTGTAAGATGATAGAGTGTGGACATGTGTGGGTGTGTGTGTATCCTCTGTAGTTTATAAATCAGATTAAGTTCAGAAGAAGCAAGCATTAATTTCTGATGGCTGGCCTAAATTTAAAAAAACAACTGGGTATCCAACAGTGAAACCATTCTTGGTGAAAATATCAGTGAGTTATTAAACTATAAATTTAATCTTAAAATTCTATACTTCTAGTAATGAATACCAGCTTGTTGTGAGCTTTCTGTACTGTTCATAAAATTCTGATCAGTAAAATGAACACTTAGAAGTACTGGATCTTGCTGACAATGGAAAACAGAGGTGTTAAATATAAATCACAGTACAATGAAATCACCAAAATTAAACTAAGATTTTTTTCCTATAAAAACATTATAGAGGCATTTTATAACACAACCAGCTCACAGCTTATAATCACATTTTAACAGCTGTTGCCAAAACAGGTAAAAGCTTGGATAGAAAATTTGTTAATTATATGATTTAGGCCTCACAGGCAGCCTAAATCAGTCAGAAATGGAGAGAAGCACTGATCGAGATGATCCTACTGTTATTATTTTTATTACAATAACAAATAGTTTTCACATGCCTCAAGCATGGGAAATGTCACAAGACTACTGCTGGGTAGTACAGGGAAGAGTTTACTGAAACTGGAAGAGACAAAAGTAGGACAAAGCATCATCCTTATTTTATAAGATGCAGAGAGCTTAAGGAAGACATTTTCAAGGACACTCAGAATCACAGAATCCCTCAACTCCATGTCCCTGCTTTCTCCACAGTGAAACAGAAATAACTCCTGCAGGCACATTCCCCTCTGCACCAGGCCTTTAGTTCCCAAGGGTGGATGCCTTGGGATGTGCTGAGCCTGCTCCATGACACATCTGCATTGCTCTGCTCAATGGCTGGGGAGCTCAGGCAGGGCATGAATTGTGCACCCCTGTCACAAACTGCTGCACAAGGCTTCCAGTCCCCTTTCTCCTCTCAGAGATGTCCTGTCCCTTGGTCTAGAATACCATCTCAGGCAAAAATCAGTTTTTTTCTGAAATATTTTCACCTCTTGAGAAGGACTCAAATATGTACTGAATTAGAGAATTAAATCTGTCTCTCAAGAAAGTGTGTCAGTCACCTGCAGTACAGTTATTTTCTCCTCTCTCTCAGATGTTATTTTTAGTCAAGTTTCAACAAGAGCTACACCTCAGTGAGTTTCATTGTTTGAAGTTTTAGACAGTGAAGACGTGTTTTGTAGGTTCAAATCCCTGAAGTCAGATTTGAATTTGAGCTATCTAATCTAATGTCAGAGCACTCGGTGTGATGAGTTATTTATTATGAAGGGAAAGTGGTTTGTTTTCTTTGTGAATGGAAGGATTTACTACTTAAGTAATCCTTATCTTCTCCTAAGGGTTTCCATCCTGACTATAGGCACTTATTCACTCAAAGTTCTGGCTTTTCTGAGTTCTGTTTTCAGGTGCTTATTTTTTGCTCCTCATTGTGTGGAAGCTGATGTTACTGTTTCAGAGGTGGTGAGTTCCACTGGGAGGTCATACATGGAAAATACACCACCTCTTAAACACCCTTAAACACCCTTAATATGCCCTATTATCTGAATCCCCTAGTTTGTGGCTACTTATTATGGCCTGTAGCAAACAATAAAACTCCCCCAAGACATTACACTCTTACCCTGTTCCCTAAGGTCTCCTTCTTGGGAATGAAAAGCACCAAATTTTCACTGGAGGATCTGGGTCTTATTCACATTTTGTCTTTCAAAATATAACCATACAAAAATGAGTTTGTAGGGTTGTAGAACACCCACCCTCCCCACCCCCTATTTCATGTATGACTCTGAGAGTTGGGTTTTATTTCCCTGAGATTAATAATTAATCTATTCTTTCACAATACCTGTAGTAATCCAAATCCACTCTATTACTCTCTAGAAGAATAATTGATGTGACCCAGATATTACAAGATGTCTTTCTTTCCTGTGGAAACAGCTGTATTTTGCATGGAATATTCAAGTACAAATTAGGTCAAAACAAAAGAAAACAATATTTTTTAACCAGTTATAGAACTCACCTGAACAAAAATAGCTCTGGGTTCTATTTCTTTTTCTAGTTAATAATTCCTTGGTCTATATTAACTAGTTTGTAGAGCAAGAGCTAGAAGTAAACTGGGTCACTGTCTTGAGCCCAGTTAATATTTAATTTTTCTGCATAAAGTGGAGCAGTTTCGACTGAAAAAAGTGTGGGGCAAGTAAAGTTCAAATTCCTTACAGCTAAAAAGAAAGGCAGCATTTCTACTTTCCTCATATGTCCTAACCCCTGAGCTATGTATTAATAGCAGAACCTGGGAATGCAAAAGCTTCATCAATACTTTTTGTAGAGTCTCATATTCCAAGAACATTGAGCAACACCGAGTGGATTGGGCAGGAGGTTTTTGTGTGTGCACTTGAACATGAGAGAGACGAGAGCACAAATGAAGCTGAGGCAGATTCTTAGGGAGACCTGAAGATGATTGTAAAACAACATGCTAAAAAGAAGGAAATGGACTTGCAGTACTCACAAATTTAGGAGCAGTTGAAAAGGCAGTCCATGAAAAACTCAATTTTCATTCTTGAATCTAAAGATGCAGACTGATAAATCTCTTCATGAATACAGCCAAGAATCCTTATTCAAGGAAAACTGATCAGACAGAGTACCTAAGCAACTCAGCAAAATGGTTAGGAAGCTCCAAAATCATGGATCTGCTTTCAGAAACATCTTTCTTAGGCTCTTTTTTTAGGACAGTTTGGCAACCCCAGGAATTAAAGTCAAATTGTTTTAATCTGTGTCTAGTGTATTAACTATAACAGCAGCCTGTTCTCAGAGCTTGAAGTTCACCAATGAAGGTATAAATCAGCAGTAAGCCACTGGACAGCTGCCAGTGTAAACCAGAGCTCAATGTAAGAGAGAAAAGAATCAGGCAGTAAAAAGTGTCTTTTTCCTCTCCATTTTTCCATTTTTATCTCTTCAACGTTAATCCTCTTTGAAGGTATATAAAAACAATTATATTATCTTTGTAAAAGGCAAAAAGGAAGGCTTACTCTGGCACCTCAGTGCTTTATTAGTTCACTATATTTCACTAGATAAGAAAATCTGATTTTTTTACCATTAGCACCAGTTTTAACAGAAAAATGTTTAAAATATATTTTCATTCCAAGAAGAAATGTCAGAGCTTTTCAGGCCCTTTCTTGCTTCTTTCTGCTGGTTCTGCTTACAATATTCAGCTCCACCTATTCCTGGTGGCATGACTTGGAGAAGCCAATGTGTGTTATGACTACCTGACATGAGACTATGTTCTGCTTCTCTGTCCTCCAAGTTAGCATTTAGGAACTCTTAGATGTTGTCTGCTATATTGGATTAATTGGATTAGTCACCTGATTAAAGACTTTTTCAGGACCAAGTTCTTGCTATGTGATAAAGAAAAAAAATAAAAGAGGAAATGTTAAATTTTTACTCTTAACAGTTCTGGGTTTTTTTACACGTATACATATATATGTAAATTGAAAAAAAAAATCTGTGGGAAGTGGTGCTATTCTCCATGGGCAAGAAAATCTGGGAGATGGTGTAGTTGAAACCTTCAGTGTTAAGAAAGGGAGTGAAAATATAAAGCAACCTCAAAGGGTGGGCTTTTGTTATTACTACTTAAAGGGGAAAACTAAGAGGCTAAATTGAAATATTAGGTAAGAATGAGCAAACAGGGACTTGGGCAGGTTTGCTTCACTCACAGACAAGGAGACATATGGAATAAGTTACGAGTGAAGGTAACTGAAGTACAGTCTCACAGAGATAAAGGGATACCTAAATCTGTTCTTGGAAGGGAGGATTGAAGAATAGGGTGAAAAAAGCAAGTAGGGTGGATTAAGCTAAACTGTGCCAGGACAGGCATGTCAGCACATATGAACCTTTTCTCTCTCTCTCTGCAATTCTGCTCTTTTAGTTACTTTTTTTTTTCTTTATCAGCTCATAATATCAACCTCATAATGTCACTTTAACTCTTTCACATCTACGAAATTCCTCTGTGCTATTCAAGCCCCAGTGCATCAGTGAATTCTGCCTGGAGCATTCAGACACTCAGGACCAGTATAATGCTGTGTTCTTGGTATGCAAGAAGTGTGAAGCAAGTGACAGACAACTAAGGTGAGATTCTTCTCGCCTAAATACATTATATTTACATATTATATACACTATAAGCATGTGCTGCTGAACAGATGCTCTCTTTACAGTAACTGGTCAGGAAAAGAAATATTTTAGCAATCTATATGAAATATTTCAGTAGATGACATAAATTAGGCAACAAGAATTTCTATTTCTCTTCACTGAATAGAAATAGAGCATAAGAAGATTAACACAGAAATCCAGATCTCAGAGGCCTACAGTTCACATGAATTGATGCCACCATCAATGCTGTGTCAAGAAGCAAATCTATTTCTGATTTTACTAAGGCCATTTCAGCAACTCAGATAGGAACTGTAATTCACAGACACCTGAGGAAAAGCATGTGCCTCAAAGCCAGACCAGGAAGTCAGCATAAAGCTGCTCCAACTTAGTAGCAGAATCCCATGGTCTAGGTATAAATCTGTTGTAATATCCCTATTTGGTTTTGAGAAAAATAATTTCTCTGGGTAACACTCCACAGGGATGTGTAGCTGTAACCTGCAGCAGAAATTACACCCTTTCATGAGAAATGGGTAATGCAAAGAAATGGATAATGAAATCCAGGTCAGATAAGCCCAGAGCAACCTGGGAGGGAGCTGTCCTTGCCTATGGCAGGCAGGCTGGGACTAGATGATCTTTAAGGTCCATTCCAGCCCCTTAACTCTCTATGATTCTATGAGATAATGCCTGATACTCCCCCATTATTAGCTTTGAAGCAGTTTGACTTTATACAAAACTCTTAAATATCCCAGAGGAGGATTATAGTCACCGACTTGGGTCACACAGCCAGAACATGGGGCATACAGACAGAGCACTAGTGGAAAAGAGGGAGAAATACTTCTTTCAGCATCACATTCATCTGTAGAGAGAACCAGCTTCAAAGGGAGAATTGTCTCAGCTGTTTATCAGATGATTTTTATGTCTGAACTTGTTATCCTTGGGGTTGCAGGAATTACAGATCATGAATCCTTCAAGACATCTCATTTGCAATGGTTAAAGAGTTCTCTCCAGGGACGTCTTGGAAATCCCTGGTATAGATCAGATAGAGGAGGAAACTGAGAATTTCTCTTCCAGATTTTGAGTGATAACCTTACACACTGGACAGCTGAGTTACAGAAAAGGGAATAAAATTAATCCATCCTACACATGTCTTGTCCAAATATTTGCTATATTTTGCATTCAGCTGAAAGTGCTTGGAATTAAAAACCTCTACATATACATTTGTTTATTTGTGGTTTTTTGCTCTGGTTTTTTTTTTTTTTTTTTGTAACTGATAAAGGCTTTTTCTGATAATTAAATACTGATTTGAAAAATAAACTACAAGTCTTTAGAACAAACCTAATCTTGTAACAACCGAGATGGCATAAATGATGGTAATGGGAATGCTGTGGGTATTGTTGTTTAACTGAACTCCATCTGCGTACAAAGTAAAACTTAGTTTAAGTGAAGATCTTACCACTCTCCTTTGTCTACTGCTATTTCCCTCTCCTTTAAAGAGAAAAAATAGTCAAAAAATAAAAATCTAGCAAAAATATGATGGAAAATTATCAATCTATTTTATAATATAATGAAGTATAGAACTTCTAAGTTGTTTGTATCACTGTTGCACTGTTTCAATTTTTTATAATTCTATTGACTGTATTAGACTACTGCACATGAAGAACTTTAAGTGGTTCTTTAAAATACCACTGAAATCACTACAATATTATGGATGTATTTCAAATAGATTTGTGACAATTAAGATTTTCATCCAAATATCTTTCACGTCAAAATCCTGCTGGATCACATGTGTAGCTTTGCTACTTTTTTAGAGGCCTGTTTTGATTTAACATGTGCCACTGTGTTCTTTCATTGTTTAGGGAAACTAATGAATGATATGAAATGATTATGTTGTGTCATTTTTCTTACTCTTCCCATGTTCTGTTGTGCAACCACTGCCATGCTCTTGCTAAGAACCTTGGCTGCATTCCACTCTGAGTTCTTTCTTAATGACTTCATCTGCAGGACTACAAAGATTCATAATCAGTTCCTATCCAAGCCCTGAAATTAATTTTGTGGAAATCCATCTCTGTATGTTACAATGCTGGCTATTGAAGCAATCTTGAAAGCAGATACCATGTGGGGGGAAGGAAGGAGGGGAGCAGGGAGAGAAAAAAAGAAAAGAAAGAAAACTTTGGCCCCAGCTCACAGAAATCAAGCTGTGTTCTATGACACTAAAAAAAAAAGAGGGTGGTCTCCTCCCCACCAGAAGTCACGCAACAGAACAGATACCCTCACCAAGCTGCTGTATGTGCAGTTCTGTTTCCTTACCTTAGAGGAGAGAAAATATGCCTCTCTTGAGAGTATGAGCAGGTGAAAAGGTTTCTATTCACAACAGAATCCCTGAAGGCTACCACAAATCTAAAAGTCTACTGGGATGCCTCAGTGATTTTAATGTCAAACTTCTGTACCTTGTTCAGTGATAGAGAGTTCTGAAAAGTCTAAAATTAGGTACATATAGTAAATTTTCAAACTCTTTCACCTCTTCCAGGTGGTATCTCAAGTCTTTGAATAGGATATGTAAAAACTTATGTGTGTTTAGCAGCCACAGCCAAGCATCTGAATGTGCTGAATAAATGTTCAGCAGTGCTTTACAAGACATAAGTGGAGATTGGGTCTTCTTTTTTTATTTTCTTACTTCAATGTGTTAGAAAATCATCTGGAATTACCTCTGTGCAAGATTTTTTATCATTTCAAAGGCACTTTGAGAGCAGCCACTTGGGTAACAATGCTTCTTGTTAATCCATGACTTCTGCAGGAGCAAACAGGGAATATTAAAGAGCACAAGAGGCAAGTCAATATTCACCACTGAGCATGAGAATGATGACTTGGTCAACTGAGGCTTAACATAAACTGAGATTTTTCCGATTTTCACATTAATACTGGATGAAAACACTGATTTTGTGCCAATGGTACTGAAAACAAAAAGGGAGGGACAGTCAGGGGAGCCTGTTGTTTAATTTAAGGTCCTGTTTTTACCTCCAGGATTGGTGTTGTATACACAGTAGTCTGCATGTGGCTCCCTAAACACTTCCCTGCTTATTTCTCCAACTGGTGTTGACACTATAAGTCTGTGTTTGGCAAAAATTCGTGGTCAAATGTCAACCTTCTTGTAAACACATGCACACAAGTATAGAGACGAACAACTGGATTTGGCTTGTTACCTTATTGACCTGGAATATGTTGGGTTCAGGACACAAACAAGAGCCTTGCCTCAGTAAATGCTACAAAGGACAGCATTTTCCAACTCTGCTCCTTTCCATAGCTAAAAGGAGCAATGGAAACAAGGCAAAAAGTATGTTGTCATTCACAGCAAAAGTCTCAGCCAGAAAACATCTCTGTTAGAGAAGTTGCAGTTTACCTAAGAAATTATATCATCAGACTTTAATACAGAAGTGATCATGTCTTTGCAAAAACTTCATTCCTCATGAAACTGTGCCAGATACTGACATTGTCTGCTGGTGTCCGACTGACACACTGCCGTGGTAATAAATGGGGCACTGTATGTCTGAGCTCCCTAGCTGAGATATGACATTAACTCTTGACCTTCAAATGAAAAGAAAACTCAGTATCTCCTGTTACTATTATAAATGTTGACTTTAGTATTCATTATTAAAGAACACATTTCAGTCTCATTCCACTCTGCATCACGCGATGTATGGATCTATAGCAGTTTTCACTGGTACTGTTTCTTTTCACTTTGTCTGCATCTGATAAGCCAGAAACCTTGGGGACTGAACCAAAACACGAGCATTACTGAAGAAACAGGCCTGGGAGATTTTCTGCTTCATCTCATGACACCATGCCTGTGTAACGCTATAGAGTAATACAGCCTTTATTTTACGGCATATGAAAATGTGAATTCATTTCATTGCCTTCTTATATTCCATACACAGAGTGTGCACAAACCCTACATGGAAGTAACACATTGGTTGGTATTTCTTAGGTCTTCTTCTGGGTTGTAGTTTTCAGTGTAGTAATTTTCACTGTTGTAGTTTTCAGTGATGGACTTGAGCTCAAATCACAGAAAATTTGGCTTTTCTGATCCACAATCCTTTATCTCACTCTCTAACACATAAGCAAAAAATATGGTTATTAGTTATAGCAGTCAGGGGCAAAAGGTTGCATATTTCTTTCAAAAGTACCCACTCTGAAATTTGGAGAAGAAAATGTGCTGAAATTAGACCAGCCCCTCTGTTCCCTCTTTGCAGAGCATTAGCAGTTTAATCCATGAATTGTACAATAACAGGCATTATTGTGGAAGTCTGTTTCTTAGTATTCCTAGTCTGACAAACAGACAACAAGGTTATTAATTTTCTTATGAGTGGAATGGATGTAAAAATTGGGAACTGAAAGGATGTGTTCCAGCAACCAAATCAAAAATGTTGATTTTTCAGTTTGAAATTCCATTTTTCTGAATGACTTTATCATGGGTAGCCAGGACCTGTCTCACTGCTGACTTGTGACTGCTCTCCTTGTGGCCCTGCAGAGAAAGAGGCTAGAGTAAGTAAAGGATTACTATACATTTAAATTAAGCCCAAGTTTTGTTGTCTCAACTATTGCCATGTAATCTCAGAGGAGACCTGAAAACAGTCTTGCTTCTGATGGACAAATCTTTGAATGACCATTGCTTCTTAGCCCAGGCCAGACTTTGGATAATTTGATCACCTCCCTGTTGCAAGTGGAATTCCAGAAGAGCATACAAAACACAGAGATCAATTTTTACACATCAAAGAGATGTCCTTAACACTCTCAAACCGAACTGGGTGAAAAGTTTAGCCATGAGAATACACTCATTTTGCTGTGACACACTAGTCTTGGGACCACAGAAGCAGGCCAATCCTTGTAACTAATCAGGACGGAAATGCAACATGCATAAAGGTGACCTTTTCTGTAATGTACAATGACTTATTTTCCTTCCTAAGGATATAGACAGATTCTTCCAGTTCATTATGATTCTTTGTAACAAACTGATACATGGGAACCACCCCAGACAACAGCACTAGGGCCAGGACACAGAAATGCATCTGGGCTGATAGAAGCTGACAGTGACCCTGGAGAGGCAAGTCCTTAGAATCATGTTCCATTCTTATACTTCCTTGTAGAGAATTTCTATGCAACCAGCATTGCCCATGTTTGGGTTTTTTTCCTGTGCATGCTTGAAAAAAATATGACAACACACAAGCAGAAATGCATCAGTGTCACTGAGCCAGATTGCTGCTCTCCTAACCAGGAATTTAGCCTGCTAATGTCAAAGGGCTGATGGATGTCTTCAACAGCAGCAAAGAGTTCACAGCCTTGCCCACAGAAATAGGCTCTTAAATCAGAGCATGTTCTTATCTTTGAAGCTTGAGTAGCCATTGACTCTGGGGCTATTCCTGATCATCAGCTGAGAGCTATCTGGGTCTGCAGTTAGCCCTTACAATTACAGTTCTCAGGAGTATTTCCCCTGCTGTCATCAAATCTGTCACAGATTACTCCTGTAGCCTTTATATGGCCATGGAGCTGGTAATTGCTCTCCTGATGACTGCAGAGGCATGGGTGAAGATTGCTCCAATATGAGACAGAGCAGCTCAGCAGAATACTGCTCTGCTAAAGCACTGAACACCAAAGTAAAGCCAAAGCATTCCCTGGCAGGGATTTTCTTGCCTGTGCTTGAAGAGCACAGCTGGCCTGTCTGTTCACCTGAACCCTCAACTGCTTCTTTCCAGCTCTGGCCTGTTCCTTACTGAAGGGAATAATCTTCTTCCCCTCTTTATGCAGCTGACAAGTGCACGGCTCTAAACATCACACAAATTCAAATGGTGAATGTGAATGACAATTTGTGAATATATTGTTCTCCAGCACAGCCACTGAGAGCAAAATTGTGGTGATTCAATTGTGTCACATATCACAGAGAAAAGGGTGTTCATTTTTCCATGAACTTTACAGATTTAAAATGTCAGCCCTCAGAGTTATGTCCTCTACAGAAACCTTTCAATGTGTAATTTCACCTTTGCAAATGCAGTTTGGGAGTTGTGAACCAGGGTCACTTTATTCTGCTGAGTACAGCTAAAAACCATGACAAAGTATTGGAGAGTTACTGCAGTCTTGCTCCATTATTTTGTATTTCTTGCAGCAAAGCATAGTGAATCATGCAAAACACATTGTTTTGTTTTGCTTTGGAAGACACACTTCTTATTGAATGATGTGTGCATAAAATGTGTTGGAAATCAGTACATTATTCGCAATGGGACTCCATTTTTCATGGGAGCTTCTAGGGGGTGCACTAATACTTGTAATAAATAGCAGGAACAAACCCAGAACACAAGTTTGGCTACACCACTGGTGTAGAGTCACAAAAATATCTTAAGGGAGATGAAATACCTTCATGTATGTTCAATTCTTTCTTCTGTCCTGTCACTGTGGGGTAATGACTCTTTCAATTAGGAATTGGACTGAGTCCACCAATTCATGTCAAAATACAATCTTCCCATAATGATGGAGACAACCAAATGGGCATAAGATATTGTCTGATTTGTAACTGTTAATACAGACATGAAGAGTCAGCATGCCCTACATTCCAACTTGAAGGGTCTCATATATAAAAATAGAGATAAAAGAAGTAACCAAGTGTGTCCAAGTTTTTTTCTTCTGAAGGATTTTGTTCTTCTAATAGCTAAAACAATAACCAGCTTCAATTTGCTTTATAAATAAATTCATGCACAATAACCACACAAAATTTGATATAATGGACTCCACAATGATTAATAAGCATTCAATATTTTTGCATGGTTTATTGCATATCACCATGTTAGGGTGAAGACTTGTTCTAAGGAAGTCTAGTTCCCATGTCATTGTTGACTTTCTTTATACTAAAGCCACTTAAATTCTGATTTTGAAAATCCTGTTTGCATCTCTAATGCCTAGATCTGAATGTTTTCCATATGAGGAAATAGCAAATACATTAGGATTCTTAGGCTTGGGAAAAAGATGACTGATAGGGGGAAATGACAGAGGGCTTTAAGTCATAAACTCTGTGCAGAACATGAACAGAGTGAATATTCACTCCACCTCATAGCACAAAGATCAGCAGACATATAATGAAAGCATTAAGGAGTGAGTTATACACCAAAGCAGAGTATTTTTTTTTTCCCACACAACACGTAATTACATTATAGAGCTCATAACCACAGGATTTCATGGAGGTAAAAAATATACATGCATGTAAAAAGGAACAAATGAATGGAGAGTAAATCAACTGGTGTTACTAAACATGATTTGCCAGAACGAAATCTGGATCACGAAGTTCTAAAACCACTGATTACTGGAAAATTTGCTAGACCAAGACATTTTTGTGCATGTGTTTGTTCCTTTCCCCTTTGCCTATGTGTCTGCTGCTGCCCAGCCTCAGGGAGAAGATGGGAGGTGAGGAGGACCCTGGTCTGATAGGCCTTCTCCCCTCTACTCTAAATGTCCCATGGGATGAATGTCACCTCATGCATCAAACTCAGCTATCTGCTGTGTAAATGCCCATGTGAAAGTCCTCTTCATAGCCTGATAGGAGCAACAGACACTTTTGGAGTACAGAAGTTTGGGTTGTTTCAGGGATCTGTATTAGGGAGAAACAAAATTAACTCTAAACACAAGTATTTCTGCCTACCAAAACTAAAGAAAATGTAGATGCCCATCTTAAATGAGGACATCTACTATATTGGTTGGATCAGATATGTATGTTTCCTGTTACTATGGCTCTGTGAAGAGGAAAATAAAACGACTTTTTTTTTCTTCCAGCCCTCATATTTGTGCCTTATTTCATATTCAATCAGTAGAGTAAGTTACTAAAGAAAATGAAACAAAAAGGATCTGTCTCAACATATTGCTTGTCATTAAAAGTACCATAAAGAAGAGTTTATAAGCTGACCCAATTTTTATAAAATGTCTACATATGGTCTTCAGTCCCATTGAAATTATTAGATTTAGAAATGTGTTTAAGATCTTAGCTGAACTGGAACCAGAGTGAAATATGGTAGAATGAAAGCCACCAAAGTATCTGAGACATTGAAATATAGTTCAGTTCCATTAATAGCAAGTCTCTGTTTCAAGTAGATCTGATCTGACAAAAGCAAAGCAAAATTACTCCAGTACATAAAAATGGATTCCTCTGGGCTGGTAAATTCTGATATAAATTATTAAATCCCACAGAGAGTTTTTAGATCAAAAGAACTTTGTACTTTCTTTATGTAGCCCCTTCTACAGAGAAAAGAAACTGCCAAATATCCTGCAAGGCAGATGTGAAAATATGATCTTTTAAAGCAATTGTGACTTTCTTGCTTTCCCGTTTATTTTTTGTGCTGCATCCAAAAGCTCTTTGGATGTAGGACTGTATGACATCCAGTTACAGATCTAATGCACAACACAAAAACCTAAACCTATGTTCAGAGTTTGGCCCTGTAAATGCAGATCACTACTTTGGAGCGAACTGGGGAGGAACCAGGGGACACCAACAGTCTTTTCAAACTACACTGTTACTTTTCTAACTAAAAAGGTAACCATTTCTACCTGTTCCTCTAAAAACGCATGCTGCAGTTTTAAAGATGCAGTCCTGGATACACATTACAATCCTCAATTTCTCTGAAAACAAACTGATTTGCACATTTAATTTCCCAGCCACCCAGACACCATATTTTTTTGAGAAGAAAATATATAAAACTATGGAATCATTAAGGTTGGAAGGATCTCAAAGGTCATTTAATCCAGCCATTAACCCAGCACTGCTGTGGTCACCACTAAACCATGTCTCCAAGTGCCACATCCACACACCTTTTGAACAAATACAGACATGGCAATTCCTCCACATCCCTGGACAGCCTGTTCCAATGCTTGACCCCTCCTGCAGTTGAGAAATTTTTTCTAATATCCAATCTAAGCATTCTCTGGAGCAACTTCAGGTCATTTCCTCTTTTCCTGCCACTTGTTACCTGGGAGAAGAGAACAACTCCCACCTGGCTACAACCTCCTTTCAAATTCCTAGGGATAGGTAAGTTCCCCCCTGAGCTTTCCCATTTGGAATATTGTATTTTTCTGAATTCTAAAAAATTATTCTAAAAAAATTATATTTTTTACCCTTTTTGCTTAGTATAAGCCAAGGGTAAAAAAAGAAAATCTACTGACAATCTGAGTTGGGACACTCAATTGACAACATGCAACTTTGCCTTCTATTTTTATTCAATTAGGATTTACTGGAAACACAAAATAGGCCTTTAACTGGAGAAACAAACCCTGTGACTCTGTTCTTCTTAAGAAGCCCTAAACATCATATTACACAGTTAGAGCTTATTTCTTTTTTCCTAATTCACTCTTGGGGACAGTAAATCTTGTATCCATTTCCCCATTGGAGAGGTAGGAGGTGCCTCTGCCCTCCCCCATTAACCCTCTTGGCATAAATTCTGGCTGTCATTAACACTCCTGGGAATGAGGAAATATGGACCTGGTCCTCTCTGTCTGAGGAAGGAAGAGAAACCAGTTTCCTCACTTCCTGTGCAAGTGGTCTAAGTGGTACATTATTACACTAAAAGCCACCTCTGCAATTACTTACTGATCCAATGTCAGCATATTAGGGTATGTCTCACATGGATTTAGTGAGAGTCATCATCTTTCAGTGCATTAGATGCACTTTAATGGGCCATAGGCAGCCAGTCAGAAGCTCAGATGGGGATGAAGCTTTTTGCCTCAATCTTGATTAGGTTTAGGTAGAAAGCAAACATAGACGCATCAGCTCACTTGCCAGGTTGATTCAAGCTAGTACATCTGATCTGAGATGCTCTGAAGTTGCTGGACAGACATAAATACCTACCAAAAATATTTGTGCCCTTCCAGACAAGAAGAAGAACTCGTGCAGGATACCCAGTCTTGTGAAAAGGCTTCAGACATGTATGCTAATAACCCTGAAATAATACCTGAACTTCTCAAGCTAGGGCTGTTTCCAGCTAAACCTGAAGTAGAAACAGACCTCAGAAGTCAAGCAGAAATCCACCACGGAAGTGTGGGATTAGGAAGCATTGGCATAAAGTTTATTCATATTGCACTTTTCAGCATTTATACTTCAGCTTCATTTCAAGTCAAGTATCCAAGAATGAATAAAAGATAAATTCCTTTGGGAATCTGAGCTTTACTTACCAAGCCAAGCACTACATTTGCCTTGCATTGCTCAGCTGCTGTACTTGAAGAATACTCTAAGGAAGAAATTGTCTATCAGGAGCAGAGTACCAGGTTTCACATGTCTCTGCAGGGTTGATAGTTCACTGGAGAGTTATGGAGCCAAGATTCTGCCAAAATTTTCTTCTTGCTCTAGTTATTCTGAGTGTAGATTCACAGATCCAGAAGGTCATAAAGGGTCAAGGGACAACCTTAAACATAAGCTCCTTTATATTTGTCTACACTCCATAAACTCTAAACTTGCCTGATGACATCTGGCACATCTTACTCTTTCGTACTGTACAGAGGGTCTCTTCTCTCAATACTATATAAAATTACTAGTCTTGTTAGGCATGTGAATTTATAGTGTCTGAAAATCATTCTTGCTTATCTGCATGTCTTCACCTAAATAATATTTCCAAAAGTCAAGTCTTATATTTATTCGAGGCACTGAACTTGCAAAGCATAAAATTTCTAAGCTGGGAATGCTGGCATTTCTAAGGTCAGCAGCAAAGATTGGTTTGCAAACCTAACTGAAGTTTTGATTTGCTTCAGTGCCATGCAACAGCTTGGCTTTTAAAGCATCAAATTGCTTTTTTAGTACATTTAATTAAACTTCTAAGGCTGCTTGGCAAGCTTAAACTCCACTTGTTGCAATCAGCAGCATGGTGATTATTTATAATTTCATGAAGATTGCTTCCATCTGTACTTCAGTGCAATTAGGGAGTTTATTCATAATTCATTAATTTTAAAGACGTACATAAAACATGATTCTGTGCTCTAACTTTATGTGTTACGATTTAATGACACTTTAGAATATCTGACAATTACCAATGTTTCAATAAACTAATGATTTGTAAAAGCAGAGTAAAATTTAGCAGCTAGAGTTAGAATTTAGCCTTGTTCCTTTGGGTGAGGTACATGCCTACATGCAAGTAGAGAAATGCCTTTTTCAAGGCTAATTGTTACATCGGTCCCTTTGTGCTGTGGATTTAAGACAGTTTCCAAGTATCAGAACAGAGAAATGCAGGAAAAGGGCAATTAAGAAAAAAGCAATTCCAGCAACTTCTCAGGAATCCAAATATCGGACACCATCAGCAGGCAGGGCTGAAGAAAATGGATGTAGTCTGGTATTTCCTGTGTTTTGTGGTGGGTGACACCAACTGTGATGCAGAGATAATCTACATTTGCACTAAACTCTGTAGGCCAATTTGGATGGGGCCCTGAGAAACCTGACCTGGTAGATGACATCCCTGCCCAAAACAGGGAATTAGAACTCAATGATTTCTAAGGTGCCTTCCAACCCTAACCATTCTGTGATTCTATGAAATATCAAGATTAAATGCAGAAGTTTTATAATGCAGTCATGGATTGAAAAAAAAATCAAATTGAGGTCTACATAATAACTAAAATATTACTTTTAACATAATCTCATATTTAGTACATTTTCTCTGTGGTCATCTTCAGGGAAATAAATCAGATGGAGTGCTAAATTTAAAGACTGAGTACTTTGGTCAACAATTGAGTTGCCAGAAAGCTAAATGTCAAATGTTATAAGACATTGCACTTATGGTTCAAGTTCTAGACTAGGTCTCATCTATCTGCTGGTAAAGGACGATGTATAAACAGGATAAAAATATATCAAGGCTCCTAAAGCAATGGGAAATGATTGAAATCAACTTTCATTTTGTCAGATTTTACTCACAGTGTCCTCTGGCATGCTGGTAAACCAGTAGCCTTAGCTAAATCCTTTTTTCCTTCACCGTGCAGAACTTCTACTTGCTTGATTTGGAGCACTATGGGACAATTTTGCAGAGGACTTAAAGTATTGTGAATTTTCTTTAAAACTGACTGCAATCAAAGGGCAGGTTAGATACTTATGTACCTGACTGAATCAGTGTCAGGGCAAAAATCAAGCTGCACATCAGGGTAAGCATCCAGAAAGAAACACAACTGGTGACACTGAACAAGACCTGAGGCTTCAGAGAATCCCAGTTCAGCAGAAATAGGGTCAGTATAGACTGTCCAGCCTCAAATTTGAGAAATGGAGAAGAGCTGCTCAACCTTTATCACCACTCCTTTCAACCTTACTAAAACCACAGTTTTCTACCATGGTGACATGTTACCACAATACTTGTTCACACAAGCCTAAAAAGCTGAAAGCTCATCTTAGTGACTAATTTGGAAGGTTGAGTTTAAATACAATACTTCTCATGTAATTAGTGCCTATCCTTGAATCACATCTGTAAATTCTTAATTGTGATATTTCTTGTATGTGTTATACATTAACATGATTTGCTCTGTGATCTTTCATGCCGAATTTCTTCAATATGGGTGAAACATGTCATTTGTTTCCATTGTATAGACTAACAGCACAAATGAAGTTCTTATGATCTCTTTATCTCACAAAATAGAATACCACGCATGTCAAAATATTTAAACATAATCAGACATGGGCCTTTACCCAAATCCAAATCATTGCTGAAGTTTTGGAAAGTATTAATGCTTTATCTCTCCTAAGCTCCAGAATCAGTCCAAATCTTTATCTGAACTCATCCCATCATGTACAACTTTGAGTTTAATGTAACACAGACAAGGATAGAGAGATTATTTACTGGTATAAATCAAAATAGCAGTACAGACAGAGCATGGTCTCAGAGCACACCTCACAAAAACTCAGGAAAATTATTATGTGTCCAAGCACACGTTTTACACTGAGTAGCTGTTGCTGTGCATAAAAAAAGTTCTTTGGCCACAGTTTCACACTAAAAATATATTGTGCAGTGATTCCTGTAGATTAAAAAGGCACAATAAAGATGCATAAGGATTATTACATTTAAAATACTTTTTTGGCACTTCAGTATTATAAACTCATGGATAATTTTGAGAAAAAAGAATACTGAGGTAAATCTATTCACAAGCTAAAAAAATTTATTACAGAGATGGGCTGATATTCTTAATTATGCAGTGTCTACAGATCTCTGCAAAGGGATCTTTCCAACAGTTGTGAATCATTAAGTCAATTCAAATTATTTTATGTTGTTTTAGAAGGTAATCCTCAGGGAATATCTATATTTGTTTGAGATTTCAGATGAAGAGTAACCACACACTGAGTTTGTAGTATGTCACCTGAGAAATTCCACCTGAGTCTTTAAACAGACCTTGATTCATCATCAGTCATATACTGCTGACAACAACTCCTCATTGGTACAAACCAAAAATAGATTATATATTCCAGCACAGTATCTATTTTTTGTTTTCTTTGCTCTTTCAAGCTCTCTGCCTGGCTCATACTTCAGCCATCCCTTGAGGGGTGCAGGTCAAACATGTGTTTCTCCTGTTTCCACACAGCCCCAGTTGCCTGTGAGCTGCAGCATGTGGGTATAAAACCCAGGTGATACAACACTAAATGGCAGTCACTGTTTGGCACTACGGTCAATGGGTCAAGGCACAATCTCTTTTCCATGTAATTTCTTGGCTGCCACAATTGTATATTTTCTCTGGCTGCTACATAACCTGGACATACTAATTTAATGACTTTTCCCTAAGAGCAAAAGCCACTGTTATATTCAGAAAAATGGCTATATATTTCAAGTTTCCTTACATCAATATTATGACAGTACCCACATTGTTTTACAGCCCCATGCTGACAAGCCATTAACTTTGTTTACATTAGACCGTGGCTTAAGTTGGAATTTGGAGTTGGATTTCAAATACCCCAATATCCACAGATGTTAGGAGAGGGGTCCTTGGCTTAGCTTACTGACGAACAGCACAAAATTTGGATCTGGACCTAAGTGTGATTTTGAGTTTATGCCAACCTTGAGGTGTTTTGCATCAGAAGCTTAAAACACAGTTCTTTCAGAACAGGGGTGCTCTATTTAAAGGATGCTGGTTTTTAAGTCCAAATCACATTGCAGAGTGGGCAAATACCTGCTGAACAGCGGGAATTCTTCAGTTCTCATACCTCATTTTTCAGCCTCTTCTAGGTATTTAGAAGAAAAAGAATTTCTTTTACTTAAGTGAAATTTCTCTTGATACCCCATAATGTGACAAGAGTTGAGGACTCTATGGGAGATTTGGTATCAGCTTCTGGTTCTGTCACAGAGACACTGTCAAGCTACATCGTGATGTTTACACTCTTGATGGAAGAGTAATAATTCCATTACAGCTCTCTACAGTTTGGTGAGAATTGACATTTGGATGGTAAAGTGATCCTTGCCTGCAGAGACAAGTACTACAGAACAGGACTGTGAGCAGGTCTCTGATGTGAAATCAGCCAAAGGAACAGGCAAATCTTCTTGTCCAGGGATTACTAGGCTGCACAGGGTTTGGCAGCTTTCAGATCCAGGCTGGTTTGCAATCTGCCCATTCTGTTCAGGCTGAAGGCAGGCACAGCAGACTTGGTTTGGCTGCAACTACCAGCCTGCTTTCAGTGAGAACTAAGAACGACTCAAGTACAGCATCGTTTCTCTTTACAGTGTTCCAATCATATAGCAAAAAAAACCAAAAAAAAAAAAAACCCAAAAAAACACCAACCAAAAACAAAACAAAAAAAACCCCAAAACCCCCCAAAAAACAAAAACAAAAAACCAAAAGCTGCCACCACCAAAAATGACAAAAATTCATCCTGCAAGCTTCAAATCATATAAGAATCAAATCATATGAAGAATAGGATTTAACCATTTTAACCATTTTTTCACTTTAGTGAAAAGGTGTCATTCAGTGACAATAGAGATAAGCATGTGCTCACCTCAGGACAGACTTTAAAGAAAGCACTGAATTTCTCTCAGGGAGACAATAAACAGCCATGATTTGTATTTCTCACTTTGGAAAGCTGGTCCATCTGATGTCCCATGGCTCCACTTCAAAGACATCCCGCATGAACCTTTTCCATGTGACTTCATGTGTGGTATTGCAGAGATGAAGGGGCCAGCTCCTAAGAAGTGGGAAACAGTGCCTTAAAATTTACTCTGTGAGCAGAGATTTATGGAAGATCAGAAGACTTTATAAAGTAAATAATGAACATTTTGCAAATATATACAATGTACAGACTATTTACCAAGAAACTTGAAACGGCTGTCTTGGAAGAGTTCCAGTTTCTCAAGTAATCTGGTTATCAGGTTTTAAAAAAGATCCAACATGTATGACACTGACAAAATCAGGCTAAATATATTTTTTCCAGAAGGAGCAGGGTGGTAATAGGAAATACCCTTTTTAAGGCAATTAACAAACACTCCTTTAACTGGCAAGTTGTTCCAAGTAACATAGAGAGGGGGAAAAAAGTAATCTAATTTGGAAATCTGCTTGCAATGCACACATGCATGAATCTATTTTAAAACAGGCCTGGGTAATGGATAGCAGTGCAGAGACTCAAAAAACCCCTTCTAAATTATCTATTTCAGGTCATTGCAGAAGCCTCTAACCTGTGCTGAAGGGTGCCAGAGCTGGGACCCTTCTTCTACCCAGTCCAGAGCTCTCAGGCAAAATGCCTTCTCTGCACAGGTTTTCCATTTCCTATTAAAAATTAGAGTAAAAAGTTGTGTCACAACAGCAATGTTGAGTCTACACTCCATGTATGTGTGTATTGACAATTTGTCTGTTTTTCTTCTTTGGTACTTTCCATGGTTATAGTAAAACCTGGATTACTTTTACCTTTTCTTTTAAATAAGATATTAAGATCCCCCCAAATGTGGAGTTTCTGCTGAATTCAAATATATAGATTTGTTAAAACAAGGCATTATTTTCTGCACCTTAGCAACAATAAGAAAAAGGGAAAAGGCATAGGTGACTGAGAAAGCTGGAAAGGAAATGGAAGTCGGAGGCAAGTGGGGGAAATTTTTAAAACACCAGAATCTTTCTTTACAAGGGTCTCTCAATAAACTCATGTCACTCCAAGATAAAATAGTTTGCTTGGAAATAAAGAAAATTAAGGAAAAAGGCATTTAAAATAACTTAAAAATAAAAAACATTTTAAATGAAACTAAAAATATTACTCCAAACAATTGCCAAATTTTGACCTAAAATTTTAGACTGTCCTTAGTTGATGACATAATTTTTGAAAATGCCTATTTTGGAAAGACCATAAGTAGTTTTCTTCCTTTTTCCCCTCTTTTGACTTGCAGGGCTATTTTTTTTCAAGTATTGACACTTTTAGATAGGTAGCAAACTTAGGCTACCAGTCTGTTTCATAGGCCTTTTACTAATTTAAAGCTTTTGGGAGAAAAAATGTTTAATTTTGTTGCACTGGTCTAAAAGACAAATGTGATTTAAGTGCACAGACATTTTGGATAATAGAGGTAAGAAAAAGAGATATTGTAAAACTGTTACTTATTCTGAGCTACTCCTAAACCGATTTGCTCATCTGTGGCCCTTTATATCAAATTTAGCTGAAATGAAGACCAATTTTGAATGCAAAGCTACCTGCTTGTTAATCAATTCTGATTATTGGTTGCTTGAGTGCAACGCCAAGTGTTGTTAATTAGCTAATCTAATCAGTCCTGTGCAATGGCACAGCAGCTAAGGATCTCATTTTCCTTCATCCACACTAAATGCCTTCATGCCCCATGTCTTCTGAGCAACTGCAACTATGAGATAATTTCATTTCTTTGGAAGAGCTGAAAATTCTTCCCTACCTGAAATGCTTATCCTTTGGATATTTTACTGTTGGGTTTCAGAGCATGGATGACACAGGGGGATCACTTATCACTTTATTATTTTTATCCTAACTCTTGCCCAGGGAAATCTGATGGTCCCAGTGGTAACTCAATGAATTTGCATTTCCATGTCATATACTCTTAAGATAACTTTTAGCAGGAAAACCCTAAAGGACTGAAGAGCTGGGCCAGCTGTGTACTGGGGTTGTTTAGCCATGAGAAAAGGAGGCTCCCCGCGTCGGGCAGCTGTGCCGCCTGGGGCCGCCGCAGCCTCTGCCTTGCCAGGGCTGGCCGGAGTGCTGGTGAAGGGGCAGCAGGAGGAGCTCCAGGCCCTCAGCGAGGGTGAGTCAGGGCAGCGAGGACAGCCGCAGGCGCCTTCATATCCCGGCCCCGGAGCTGCAGTCCGTGCCCGGGCTGCGGAGGGCTCTGCTCCCTGTGCGGACACGAGGGGCGGCGGGGGCAGAGCCCGCAGAGTTGTCAGGGACACGGGGGGGATCCGTGGCCAGCACCTTCCGGCCGAAGTCCTTGTCTCCCGCTCCCTGCTGGCCATGGCAAGAGCCGGCTGGGATGGCCCTGGCAGGAGGCTTTCCCTCAATCTGGCCTCTGATTCTGGCTCCTTTCCTCTCTCTTCCAGCTCTTCAAGCCCTGAGGCAAGATGACCACCCATCCTGCATCAGCATTCTGATTCAGCTGACCTTCGAGCGAAGATCTGAAGGACTTTGTTCCTCCGCTGGATCAGATGTACCAGCGGCGATTTCCAGTTCCCACTGAAGATGGGCGTGCCTGCAGAGCAGGATGGGCCAGCTGGAGCTCCAGGCACAGCTCTGGCGGCTCAGAGCTGAGCCTCAGGAAGCTGCAGCAGCTCCTGCCATCTCTCTCCCTGCAGGCAGCTCCCTCCCTCCAGCTCTCAGGCCCTGGCCACCTCCTTGTTTTGTCTCCCTGCTCATACCTTTGCTTTGCTTTCCCTTAATAATCAGTTTGGGCTATTCCAGAACCCAAAGATGGGAGCACCTGCAGAGCAGAAGGGACCAGCTGGAGCTTCAGGCACAGCTCTAGCTGCTCCTAGCTGAGCCAGTGGGAAGCTCCAGCAGCTCCTGCTGTCTCTCTCCCTGTTGGTAGCTCCCTCCCTGCAGCCCTCAGGCCCTGCCCATCCCCTTTTTTGCCTCCCAGCTCACCCCTTCCCTTGGCTTTCCCTTAATAAACAGTTTGGATTTTTAAGTTGACCTGTGTCTCCGTGGAGCTGAAGCGACGCAAAACCTGAGCCTGGGGACACGTAGGGCCCTGCTGCCGTTCTCCTCCGCGCCGCGTTCTTTGCACGGACAGAGAGGAACAAGGGCAGCTCAGGCCGCAAAGGTCCCTGTCCTGCTGCTCCAGTTGCACAGCACCGTGGAGTTAAAGGTCGTGCTGAGCACGCTGAAGGGGACAAGGGCCATGGGTTTCAGAATAGCCAACTTGAGTATGCTCTGAACCCAGCCCTGAGGGATTCCATGGCAAGCATCCACCGAGGGCAAAGGAGCTTGCGAGCGCTGGAAGGTTTCACAAAGAGCTTCCTGGAAGCACAGCGACGCTCCATCCCTACACAGGGACAGGAAGAGGGCAGAACCAGAGACCACCGTGGCCTAGCAGGGAGCTTTGGGTGTGCCTAAAAGCACATGAAGCAGCAGCAGCAGGGAGTGGCTGAGACTCAGAGGCGCGACCGTCCCAGTGGCCGCAGCACTGTCAGGCAGTGCCTGCACGCTGGGTGCGATTCCGGCGGCTCCGCTCTCCCCACAAGCGAGGAATCGCAGCCCCTGTCTCAGAGCCAGTCAGAAGCACAACCAAGCGAGACCAGAGGCAGGGGACCCTTCCCATCTCTCTGGGGCATGGCGGCAAAACCGCCGCTGCGTCTTCCTGTGCCTGTGTTTGGGGTGTGCTGAGCCCAGAGCCAGCCAGCTTGTGCTCCGCTGTGCCAAGAGCGTTCTGGGCGGGCTGGAGAAGTGCTGCGTGCACAGTGGGGAAGGGGCTCACGAGAGCCTGCTGCGGGAACAGGGCTCCACTCCCTGGATGGGAAATCCTGGTTTTGCTGCCCTGAGCGCAGGCAGGGGTTCAGGCACGTGAAGGGGCAGCAGGCAGCTCTTGTTTATAGGGGGCCCGGGGCTGCGGCCACAAGGGACACGCGGAAACAGACTCGGGGGAAGGAAGAGGAGCTCGAGCTGGAGTGCCTGTGCTGCAAGGAGCAGAAGTAATTCATCCTTGCCAGGGTTTCTTAAGTGTGTGGTGGTGTTCCCTGGGAAATGTAGGCATTTGGGGAAATGCCTTTGAAAGAGGGGGGCTTGCTTCTCAAGCAAAGTGCTTCCCCAGGAGCCCCCAGTGAGGTAGTGAGGCGTCTCCCTTTGGCTCCCTGCGCTCCTTTCCATCCTGGAGGCCCCTCATGTGGCAGAGGAGCGTGGGAAGGGAGAAGGTTGTGAAGAGCAGCTTGGGCACCTGCCCGGGCCTGAGGAGACCCTGCTGAGCACCAGCAGCAGAGGTGTGTTCCCTGCCTCTGAGCACAGGACACAGCTGGGTCATCTCTGTCCAGCTGAGAGCCCATCCCCACCTGGGCCGGGTCTGCCCGCACTGCTTGGCGGAGCCCCGCACTTGGAGCAGACCTTGGAACGTCCCACTCTTCCCGCTCTTCCTTCTGCTGCGGACACCGCAGAGGTTCCTGAACCTTTGGCGCTGAAAGACCCTGTTGCTCTCTATACCCCCCTGAAGGAGGGTGAGGGGGGTGTAGCCAAATGGTGGTCAGGGTCTTCTGCCAGCTAACAAGAGAAAAGACTAGAGAGGAAATGGTTTCAGGTTTTGCCGGGGAATATTTAGATTGGATATTAGGAAAAACCTTCTTCACTGGGAGTGGTTACGCATTGGATTAGGCTGCCCAGGATAGTGCTGCGATCACTGTCCCTGGTAATGTTTCAGAAATGTGTAGCTGTGCTGCTCAGTCAAGTTTGAGTGGTGGACTTGGCAGTGCTGGGTTAATGATTGGACTAAATGATCTTGGAGGTGTGTTCCAACCTTAATGATTCTGTGATTCTGTGTCTCCAACATGACCCTATTTTCATGCTGTCAAGTCAACACACATATCACATTAGTGTCAGATGGTAAATTTTTAACTTTTGCAACCCAAACCTCAAGTGACCAAACAGCTTTATCCAAGATACAGAGGCATTGCAGTGAGAGTCAAAACTAGTCTTAGGCATGTGAAAACCTCGGTACTTCAATCTATCCTTTTTTTTTTTTTTCCTTTTTCTTTGAGACTAAAACTTTTATTTGTAACTGTGTTGTTAAAATACAGAAATACAGAATTCATAGTACAAAGAGTTAAGAAAGCTGCATCATCTAAGTAAAGGTCATATTTTTGTAATGCTCTAATAGTTCAAATCATAATAAATTCCATCTGGTCTTTTGGAAAAATATATTGCTACTAAAACTCAAAATATCCAGATACAAAGAATGGAGTACAGGGTGTTGGTGCAAGCATAGCTTAACAGTTTAGGACCAGGTTTGATCTTGGATATGATCTGTGACATTTACAGATCTGCACAGGAGCTCTTTCTCAGCACTACACAGTGTAACACACCTGGATGTCTGGTTTTGTCCCCAGGCATGCAAAACAAGACACCCATTTCCCCAAATGTCTGCATTTCTCCCTGTGGTATATTTCTCAGAGAAGTATTTGGGAAAGTAACTAGGCACTGCCACAGAAAGCCCAGCTTCCCTCTACAGTAAGTGCACGTGCTGGAAAGTAGGAGTTGGCATGGTTAAAATATGAGAGAGATTATTTGCAAAATCTGTTAAGGGACAAATACGCATTGCAGGATTTTCAAAGTAATATGTGCTTACTAATTGTCTCATACAAAAGCTTGTGTATTTACATAAATTCATTAAATCAGGTATAAATAACTGTTTTAACACTATCAAATTATGCTTGTGTGCTCTTATATACATTGAAGAATTAAGTACTTACCATGGCTTATATATATTAACAGTATGTGAGATGAACAGTACATGACAGTACATCTTATTTCCAGTTGTTAAAAGTGGAAAACTGTTCTAATTTAAATCTTTCAACTCAGTGTTAGATTTTTTACATTTCTTCTTCTGGCTTTAAATTATATTTAGTTTAGTTACTAAATTTAATTTAGTTTAATTTATTTAATTTAGTTTAATTTATTCTTTCATTAATTGCACAATCATAGGCCAGATTCAACACGAATGTAAACCAGTGTCATCAGTAGCATTGTAACAGCTTGTATTTGGCTGCTTGTGATCATGCTAAAGGTTGCTCTCAAAGTAGGTTGGAGCAAAACCTGCTAGCCAAAATACATATTTTTTTAGGACTGATGCTAAAAAAATAAGGAAACTCTAGCCTGGAAATGTTTTTATTTCTGCATATCTTTGGCATGTCTTTCCTTCTACCTTCTCTCCCCTTGCAAACTATCACTGCGTATCATCTCTGAGCAAAGCAGTAAAATAGTTCAAGCATATTTCAATATGTAATATGTAGCCATTGGGAAAAAAGTGCATCCCAAGTATTTTCATTTTCTGTATCTTTAGTGTCTCTTTCTTCTCTAATTGCATGTTTTCAGGAAATAAATACAGAGGTAAATTCACGGTCATGTTCTGTTAATACTTATCCAGGGCAAACTCCCCTGACTTGGGGCAGACTCAACAGCAAGCAAGATTGAGGGTATGAAATGGAAATGTCAGAATACTATAACCATAGTAGCAGGTATATGAAAAGACAGATTGTTCCTGCATCCCTTTTGAAATGTGCTCTGAAAGATACATGAGTGTGAGTCTACAGAAAACAGTGTCAAAAATTTTACACAAGACAAACCTTCCTCTCTGAATAGTCTTGAATTTTTGACAACCTTGAGTTATGTTTACAGAATCTAAATTTAGCTTTCAAGTTTTAGATGTTTGGTTTAGTTTTCATCTTTTGTCTCTGTCTCTTTTCTCCAGCAGTATCATAACCTTTGGAAAAAAACCAAACACACAAGGGAGCTGTTTTAAAGGAAAGTGTGTGCCACTAGTAGCAACCTGAGGACCAGGTTTTTAGCCAAGACAAAATCCAGCAAATTCCCTGTCTATAGAGATGTACTCATTTCAAAGACAGCCTGGTGAGATATCGTGAGAGTGTCTGCCAGGGCTGGTGCAAGGCTGTGCATGTGTCAAACACATTGGGGTAAACATGCCCTCATGTCTGTCTCCACTGAAACATCTCCCATCAACTTTAATGAAAACTGTGTGTGAGATCTGGATATTGCACTGATGGCAGTAAACACAACAGAAAAGTGTCAGGCTGCACTGCTGCTTGGTGTAAATCCTAATGTCACTTTCCAGCTCTCAGCATTGTTTCCATCTATTGCAGGCAGAGTTGCCAATCTCAAATATTCCTGACTAATAAACAATGGACAGTTTTTGGTCTCTCAAAGCAGTCACACAGATGAATGTTTCTGATAATAAAACAACATAACTTAGGATAAAAATAGAAAGTTAATGTAAGTTTTCACAGAATTATGACAACTACCAGAACTACATGAAAAGTTGTCATTAATTTGTGTATGTGGGATAAATGGACAGTCCATTGCACATACAGAATTTCATTCAACTTTTTGAAATAAAATAAAAGAAAGAGAGTAACATAACTAGACTGATTTCTGATGAAGGAGAAATTGTCACAATTACTCATTTCCTTTCAGAATTCTCTTGAGGAAAGCAGATGGTTTATTTTTTTTATTTAGAAGTTTCTCACTGGAAACGTTGAAACAAGTTTAAATGGATCACAGATTAAGTCTCTTGTTCATTGTAATGAATCTCAGAAAATAAATATGCATGATTTAAAAAGCAAAAATGAACTTTAATTTTCCACACTTGTTTTTGGGTCCATTTGTTTTATCTCATTTGCAGTGGGAAACTAAAATGAAGGTGGCACAGAAGAATAGTGACCCAACCATATCACACTAATACTGGTAACTGAAAGAAAAAAATAAAATTAATGAAAGATGGAGAAAGATCTGTAGAAAATGGGAACTGTTTGGAAGGAAAAGGTTATGAAATAAATAGATCTGTCTGTTACCACAAAGGCTCCTTGTAAATGAGGAAAATAATTGACAAGCATCATCAGATAGTTTGTCCTGACATCAGGACTGCGATCACTAATTAAAAACACTCTGTGAATCCAGACAGCAGACACCATTAAAGAAGGAAGAGCTGAGAAATCTTGGTTTGGATTTGACTTTTTTTGTATTTTCCCCAGGAATGAATAAAAATTGTGATGGAGTGTGGAGACCCAAAAAGACATGGAAATGAACTGTAGAGCTGTTCTGGTGCTGTTGCAGAGACAGGAGAATGAATGGATGAACAGATGGGCACAAAATTCTGTGGTGACTCAGCTGGAATGTCAAACACCGAGGCTCAGAAGTTAGTCAGTGACTTGGAAAAATATGGGGTGATAGTTTAAAGCCAACCAGATTTGTCCAGGAAACTTAGTGGCAAAGCTTGTTTTATTTCTATAACTGCCTGAGAGTTCTTTCATTTCTTTTCACCTTTTCCACCTCCTCACTTGGTCTATCTCCTCCCTGTGATGCTCTTCCTGTGCCACTAAAAGCTGCTGCACTGCAGCAGTCAGAAGAGTACCCAAGCAGCCAGGGCTGCCCCCTACATTAGGCAAGGAGCCACTTTGGATGGTCTGGGATGAAGGGAATAGAGAGGCTTTTTAGAAACATCTTCTCCATCTCACACTTCAGCTGCAGTGAGTCCAAACTGTGCTTGGATGATATGTGGACACACGGGACATGATTCTCAGCTTGTGTAAATTGGCAAAAGCCTGTTGACATCATGGATCTGTGCTGATTTAAACCAGCTGAGGAGCTGCCAGGGTTTTTCAGTTTATCTCCCCTAAGCTGTGCTTGCTTTAGTTACTACATGTGATGCATCGATATGCCTTAGATGGGCTGGTTTGAGCTGGGTGAGGAGATAACCATCTGGGAGCCATGAGAATGCAGTCAGGTTCATGAGGAGCTCTGCTTTCAAGGCACCCTCACTTCTGCTGACATCAATTTACTTTTAAATCCTTTTCTACTTCATACACAGAGCAATGAAGAAAGAATTGAAAACTGGGACTGCATTTATTAGATTCTGGTGCCATTTGGGATATTTTCTGACTGCATTAAAATAATTTTCTCAACTAACTTGGCTAATTTCTGCAGCAGAATAGCCATGTTCTTCTAATCCAGGAATTCATTACTGCATGTTTACTGTTGAACTAATTTACTGTCATTCTAGAAATATTTTTCCCCTCTTGAGATGCCTGCCTCCACCTGGAGAAAGAATCAGTGATTTGCTAATGGTGCAACACATAAGATTCATTTTTGTTGATCTTTACCTTGTAAGATGTATTACAGCTGTAGCTCTTTCTGTAGCTGTATTATTTAATGCAAAATGAATTACACCCATATAAACGTATGTTATTCATTTTAATGAGGACCAGGAGATTTACTGTGAGATTAAAAAAAGGGTTTGCTGTAAGTCAACATTCAGAAATCTTCAAAGAATTGTGCATATGTATTAAAAATACACAAATAAGTATGATTAGAGCCATCCTCCAGGCAAGAAAATAAATGTAGTTGGGAGACTGGGCTCGTGAAGGGAGGGGACACCTCAAAGTTGGGCACCACATTGTCTCTCACTGCTGGGGGTCTCCCTCAAGAGCTAAACCACAGTGCCCTGGACTGGGTGGGAGAATGAGGTGTCTCATTACAGCAAATCAGTACCTACACAAGAAATAGAAAGATACCCGTGAGCAACCCATCAAAAACATCAATCACAAGTGTGGACCTGAGTGCTCTGCCACCATCCAACCTGTGGTCTGCAGAGCTAGGGTGGAGTTGTTTGTATTCCCTCCAAATCTCAGCTCCATGAAATTTTTTTGGGTAAACAAAAACGCAGCCCACTTCTTTTAGTTTGTACCATGCCAGCTTTATGCCAGCAGTTCCCTAACAGATGAGCATTCATGCAACTCTCCAACAAAAGAAAGAACCTTCTGGTTTCACAGCTTCTTTCACCTTGGATGATTTCAGCTTCCATCTGAGTTTAATTTCCTGCTCTGTTAGCTGTTTATGCAGTTTACATTAAAGAGTACCATTGGAATGGAGGGGGGGAAGAGTTTAGAAACGAGGTCTTCTCTGTGCCCCCAGTTTGTAATATGAAGTAACTTCCATTTTGCTTGTGCTTGGTTTTGGCCTGTGAATTGCACACCGGGCCAACTGGAAAACAATGCTTATTCCCTCTAAAATACCTAAAATGTCTTTGTGGGTAAGGCAGTCTTCTGGAAAGGAATTTTGAATCCCTGATGTTAAAACAGAACCCAGGTTTCATGCTTGCTAGGAAGCAAACTAACCCTTGGAATCACAGCCTCCTCGTCAGTGCTTTAAAAGAAGGATCCATCCCTGCTGAATGGAAAACATCAGGATGCTTTGGGCTCCTGTTCCTGTATTCCATTTAACAACTGCTTAATGAAAAATGTTTAAACAGGGACCAAGGCAGGAAACAAAATAAAATTCTTCATTTTCAGCTGAAAGACTAAACTTCTTTTAGTGTTTTGCTTGCTGAGCTCATAAATCTTTCATGCCTTTGCTTAATAGCATAATACTAAAAGGAGGGATGCAAAAGTGTTTGACTGTTCCCAGCTCAGCCACAGAGTTAAGGAACTTCCCTAGGATGGAGAATTTCTGAATTTGGACCCTTTCAGACTGAACAGGAAATGAAACTCAGCTCTGCAAATGTTACAGACAGTGCTCTCACCATTAAGGTATGGCATAAACACTGATTGATAACTTTCTGGTATTTGTATTTTTTTTCAAAAGAAAGTGGTGGTAAGAGAATTTAATCAGGATCCCAACACCAATGGCTCATCTCATAAAATGTATTTGTAGGAACTTCCATTTTTTTGGATCACAATTAATGAACAATGCTGCTCAGTCCTGCCAAAAAATCAAAAAACTCCAAATTGGAGAATGCATTTTAGATTTATAGCAATATAACAAAGACACCTTGCAAGGAAGAGCCAGTAAGGGTTTTGTCACCTGGCCCTAGTTAACAAACTTGTTTTTCAGAGTTCAAATTCCACTTCAGAATGTTAATTCTTTATCCAGATGCTTTTTTCTTCCCCTGCCTTCAAAGTCTGATTAATTTTTACCCATTTGCTTTTTGCCTGGAGAAAGCTGAGAAAGTGTTTCACTTCAGTGATGCAGATGATTGCCTGAGTCTCAGGCTATCAGGGAAACAGGACGAGTAAAGCTGTTGATGTAAAATTGCATGAGGGTTCAACAGTGAAGGAACCACCTGATCCACCTGGGACTGCTGGCTGCAAAACTGGCCTGATTTTCATGGCCCTTTGGGGAGACCAGTTCAGCACTTTAAAAAACGTAGCTACTTAGCTGCCTAAATATCTGCAGGGCCCATCTTTTTAAAAATCTGGTGAATCTCATTTATCCCTGGAAAAACATTTTGCTGTCGTATTGGAAGCAAAGAGAAGGATGTTTTTCCCTTTCAGCCTTTAGAGGATAACATATATCTGTTGCTAGTGAAAATAAAAGAATCACAGAGCTGGTTGAGATTGGATGGGAATTCTGGAGAGCCTCTTGCCCACCTGCCTTGCCCAAAGCAGGTTGCTCAGGCCTGTGCCCAGATTGGGTGTGAGGATCTGCAAGGATGGAGACTCCACAGTTTCTCTGAACATTTTGTTCAGGTGTTCAACCATTCTCAAACAAAAAGGTTGTTTTGGTCTTTTGTTTTTTTTAATGTTTAGATTCCAGGGGCAGGTGGGAACCAGTCCTTTGGAAGTTGCTGAAGAGAATACACTGAGCAAAATCTGCTTCACAGAGGAGGAGGTTATAGAGTAGACTGGGGAAAAATACAGTTTTACTTTGGAACACTGAACAAGTGATTGTAACTGCACAACTGATCATCCAATTACCACCACACTGAGACCAGTGAGTGAAGGACTGGAGTATGAGGGAAAATGGTCTGATCCTTCCATCAGATATTGTTTTGGAAAAATGTTATTTCTTGTAAAGCAATTATACAAAATCTTCAGCTACACTTCATAAATAACTGATACTTGGCAGATTTGACTGCACATGTTGCTGTTGTCATAAGTTTATTTTAAGACTGGTAAATTAGCAGATGTTCTAGATAGTTTGTCTTTATAATCCATCTCGTTCAAATTCCCTATTGTCCAGTGAATCATTAGCATTCAAAATCCCATGTGCTCTTTTTATATGGGGTTAAATGAGATCATATTAATGGATGCTATGTATTCATCTTGATTTTAAAATAGTTTTATTGTCATTTTTGTATTATTAAAGATTGTCAATGGCATACAGTTAATTCATTACCTATTCTGGAGCCCATAAGAGTTAATAATTTCCTTTTTGACAAAGCCATAGGTGTGTGGCCTGTCCTTGAATTTGCCCAGTTAAGCTAGATTTGAGAAGCCAGGATCAGATATGAATAATATCCAATGATTTTTCCCTACCCCTTTATTATAAACACAAACTCTTCAGAAATCTCAACACAGAAATGCTTTCTTATCCGTTTTTCTATTAACTTCCTTCTACACAGATACATAATACTGGGACTTGACAGCTGGCCTGTTGGCACCAATTGCTTAGACTCCTTGAGGGGAAAATCAACCTTTTAAAAAATCCTTGGATTTTGCAAACAGGTTTTAAAAACCAAAGATCTGTCAAATTCTGAGTCTAAAAGCTTTGCCAGTAGAGCTTTCAGCATTCAACTTCAGTATCCTCTGGTTTCCATCTGTACAGCTAAGAGAAAGCATGGGAGAGTTGTTGATAATGACAGATCATCTTAGAATTGTCTGTTCTTGGGTCAGAGTGCTATTGGGAGCCTAAATTCACAATACTCCAGGTGTAATGTTTTATTTACCCCTGACCCTAGACCATAATGTGTTTTACACCACGCTGTTTGTGAAGACCAGAGTTTCTGTTTCGGTTGTCTGACACTTCACAGAGTCCACATGGCATAGGATTTTGGACTCCTGGAGAGACATTTGGAAATCAGGAAGGATACCTCAGGGCTTTTCAGTGGTTATACACCCAGGTAGGCAAAGTAAAACCAAAGAAATTCTGAATCCAAGGCAAGTCTGTGAATTTCTCTGCAGATTGTTGTGTTCTCAGAAATCCATCACAGAGGTCCAAGTGCTTCAGGGTCTCAGCAATAAGATGTTGTCATCCTGCTTTTCATGTCTTCCCAACAAAAATGTGGGGACAACTTGTGATTCAATGAAACATTTGTTTAGTGGGTGCAGCCAAAGCAAAAAAAATTCCCTTCCTTATCTCAGTGAAAACCCTGTGTCTGCAGCTTATAAAAATGATTTCTGATTCCCTCTTCTATTTTATCACAAAACAGTACAACACACAATCCTTACCCGATCTAAAGTAATGATTAGGCTACTTTTAATAATTTAGTGTTGTGTGCTGTTTTAACTTTACTGCTTCTTTCAACAGCAAAGATACGATTGCCATTTTTATACAAGAGCAGTAGGTTACATCACAAGTAATGGTGTAGGAATGATTTCTGGGACTGACTTCTAAGCTGCTGTAACACAACCCATGACAATTTTAAAACGTGAGGAGTTGGCAGCAATTGCAGAGGAGGACACCATTCAGCAAAAAGGTGGGGTGGATTCCAGCCCCAGGAGGATTGCCTGAAAAGTTCATCCAAAAGCTGACATCAACATGTGTGTAGCTAAGGAGATCCTTGTAAACAAGTCATAAACCAGGAACAGAGGCACTCCGAGCAAAAAGATAATCTCAAAGAGTAAATACTGCACAGAAAGTGGGACATGGGTACTATAAAACTCTGATAAAGAGCTGTTGATGTGGGAACACTGTAAGGATCAATATTAATGAAAAGTCTGGGAAGAGACTGTCTTTACTCACAAATTAATAAGATCAACATATACTTAAACATCACAGGGATGCTCATAAGTATGAAGTAGAAAGAAGGCAGTAATTGGAACTAGTTTTTCTTTCTCTGATTATGCATTATTTACATGTCAGTCTTAAGGACTCCCTTGAACTGTTAGTTCATGTCTGGTTTCTGTCCTTGTTGAGCAAAATCAGTGGACAGACTTCTGAACTGTGTGTGAAGTTAACTTAGAGAAAATTAATTAACTGGGGACCAACCACTTGAGATTACTGAGGATACTGCCTCCTAGGAGATGGATATTCTGATATACACTGTGAAAAACAGGGGCACAAAAAGACTTTTTCCTTAGGAATGTTAAGAACCTAAGCCAGCCAAAAATTGTCTTCGATTTTAAACCACATTCCACATTGTTACAAAATTCACAGACTGGCTAGATTAACCTAAGCTCCTAAATCACATGTAACTGTCATGAAAAGACCATCCTGACTATGAGCTGTGCATTTAATAAATCAGGCAATGCCTTTTCTCTCCATCTCTCCATTTCACAGTGCCTGCACATAGACAAAACCTGCTGTGACTTGGGGCAGCAGAGAGCTGCAGCTCTACAGCCCTGTCAGGATGCACCAGCAGCCCTGCTCCTTCCCTGTGCAGCCAGGACTGTAAATCTCCTCAGGCTGCCTGATGCTGTTCTGCTGCTGATGGCTTTTGCAGATACAGAAATGAAAATTATTTGCTGGACTATCATCTAGAGCTCCACAGACTTCTCTAAATGTCATGTACTTTTTGCTGCCAGTGGAGAACTTGGACTTATATGACCTCTAGAGGTGCTTTTCCTCTCCCTGTTTGGTCAAGGCATAATAGATCTCTAATTACTTCATCAGGACTTATTTCTTTAGATTTTTTTTTATGCCATAGTCTGCAATTATTTTGCTCCCATTCTGTTGTGTTCATAATTTACAAAAAAAAAAAAAGGCTTTTTTGGCACTATAAATATTCTCACAGCTTTTAAACAGGTGCAAGCAACATCTAACCTATTATGTACATCACATACAATCCTATAAATAAATAATGCCCTTAAGATTGTTGTCGTTTATCAAGTATAAATGTTGGCTTCAAAACTTTGTGCATTAGTAAGAATGATTTCAGTTACAGTCTGTTTTATGAGTTTTACTCTGGTTGAACTGTAAACCATTTAAACAAGAAATTTATCACAAAAATATCCTTAAATTTTCATCCACTATCTATGCTCTTGACCTAATTAAACAACTGTATATAGTGTAAGAAAAACTGATGACCAAAATAAAAAGAAAATCTCAATGTGTGTAACACAATTACTTGCAAAATACAGACTACACTAGCTCTTTAATGATATAATTGAACCCTGCTCCTCCCAATGAATGCAATTTCAGTTTCACAATGTTCTAGGTAACAATGTTGGCATAAACAGCAGAGATTTGTTGCATTATGTCTCAGGATTACTGATATATAACTAAACTATAAAACATAGGAAAACATGAGCTCAGCAGTCTAAACATCTACACTGAGATACATATAGTATATTCTGAATTAGAAAATTCATATGGATTTCCAAGACAAGAGAAGCAGTATGTACATATCAGAGCTGCTATGATACCAGAGATTGAGGCTGATTTTTTGTCTACTTATTCTTTCTTGGGTCAATTCCAAAGACTGCAAATTAACTAAAAGAGTTCTGTCCTGCCAGAGTGAGGGTCTGATGGGGTGGGCCTTCATCCTTATGAAAACTGCTCCATTAGAAAAGTACATATAAATGCAATTCACAGGAAAATCAGGGAAGCTGTATCTCAAGGCAAATATATATCTCCAATCTGCTGGATAGATGGGGGGAGACCTTTGGAAATAAATTATTTTAAAAGTTTTTATTCTCCTGACATATGCTAAGCTGCCCTTGGCACAGGAAGCCTTACAATATGATCTAATCTGTATTAACCTCAGTCTTACAATATGATCTATTCTCTTTTAACCTCCCCCACTTGAGGATTTAGAGTAGGCAGTCCCCTCCACAGCAATAATATCTATATGTCAGGAGACAGCCTTCCCATGGGGAGATAATTTTGACACAGTGACATAAAGCACACTTCATGTTCACCGACCCTTCGGGCTGTTGCAGTGTGCTCCCTGCCTCACCTTTCTATAGCTCTCCTCCCTTTTGGCTGCCATGGTCAGTCCCAGCCCTTTGCTGGGACAGCTTGTCAAGGGATTTCCTGCAGAACAGAGGAACAGGTCATCCTGAGGGTCAGGCACAGCCCTGAACGCTCTCATCCGCCGCGGCAGAAACCGCGGCGCTCAAATCAGCGTTTTCCTAAAACTCCTGTGCAGTCACCTCCTCCTTCTGAAGATGGCAGAAGACATTTAGCAACTAAATTTAGTGGATTAAGTTTCCAGGCATGGAAACTTCTGCCTGAAAATGTTTTATCCCCGACACCACTGAGCAACTTGAACATTGCATGCAAATGCTACTCCGGGTGCATGAAGCAGGCATTGCTTTGCTTACCTCATATAAGCCATTCAGTTTAGAATCAGAGAGAAGGAGGGGAAGTGCAAAGATGTCTCTAGCCTTGGAGAAAGGACTGGGAATAGGGAGCCTACATTTCAGTATCTACGCCAAGTTCTGTCAAAAAACATATGCACAGCTGCACTAGTTCAAATGGGAGGTCCATCGCTAATTTTCCCATTTCCAGCAGTACACTTCAGGAGTCTGAGGGGCCAAGAGCAGGATGTAAAGCAAGGGTTTAGGGTTATGTCATGTCCAACCCTTACAGAACTGTATCCCCTCCCTGCTTTCATCAGCTAGAACTGAGCATCTAAGCTTGGCATAGTCCGTATATTGGAAGCTGATTCTTGCTTATATTTCCTACATCAGCAACAAGTTTAAGGGAGATGACTAAGATATTGTTCTTCTCTTAATGTGAACAGTTATTGGCTGGCCTGAGTGTGCAGGAGCCATCCCTCCTCTGATGTGTTCTTGAAATACTCAGTACAGGCTGTGTTGGAGGTTATAACACCACCTTCACTACCATAAACAGCAGTGAACTGTGTACACAATTTGCACAGACTTTGTTTGTCTGCTGAGTAAGCCCAGGACTTCATTCTGGTGAGTTTCAAGTAAGGGAAGAACAAAACTGGCATGAAAATGAATTAAACTGAACAGTACGATGAATGTTCAACCAGGAGAATGGATCCCACACCCATCCCTGCTGCTCAGTGGATGGGGGATGCTGATGGCAGATCATGTTCCCTAGATCTCTCCCTGTGTCCTGCCTCAGGAAAAGAAGAAACTCAGCAGTTCCAGGGCCTCTCCTAACTACAGCGCCCTCTGTGCAACTCGTGCAGAAGGGAACAAGGGCTCTGGGTAGTCCCAGGACCTCCCAGCTGCAGTGTGCCACATTCAGCACCTGCAGAGAGGGCTCCTCCTGGCCTGGATGTTTCTGAAGCTGCCTGAATGGAGAAGGTTTGAGAAGGTCTTTTATGTTTCATCACCAGTGGGCTGGTGCACTTCTAAACAGCCAACCCCAAGCCCAAAGTATGCAAGCAGTTGCCAGGGAAGAGGAAGCAGGCAGCCAAAAATATGGCATCGTCCCTGCATCCTGTTTTTAAATCTTTCAGCTTTTTTCAGTATAAGAATTCCTGAGCCTGGTGTGGTTTTTCTGTTTGGTAACCCCCAACAGATGTCTCTTCTAAGCATATGACTAATTTTTTATTGAATCCACATAAACTTCTTGTGTACACAATATCCTTTGGCAAGGAATTTTGCTGAACTACTACCCACTGCCAGGAAACGATCTCCTTTTGTTTCTATTAAATCTCTTAACTTCATGTGATGTGCCCTCATTTTTGTGCTGGAAAACAGTGAAAAACCCAGTCATCCTTGCCCTCTCCGTGCTATTCACAATTTTATACAATTTTGGTTATTTTATCTCCTTGCCCAGATATTTGATGTTATGTAGTCACTGGTGAAATTTCCTCCATATGTTTATTGGGAATGGGTTTGTCACAACTGAGGATGCTGATACAAGAATCAGTTTGCCAAGCGTCCTGCATTGCTGTTCAATTACTCTTGTGAATCTCTCACCAAGTGAACTCCTTGATGATCATGTTCCTGCAATTTATGCAGAATGAGATAATGGCTGTAGAGCCTCCGGATTTCATACACTGAAAAAATCTTAATCCTTTTAATTTGCATGCTTGTAACAAAACATCCCAGTCTCTAAATCTAGGATTACCAATAGAGAACAAAGCAGCAAGGTGCAGGTGATCTGTGGCCTTTTCCAGCCTCTTGTGGGATTGCTCGGTTCACAGTTATCATCCTGCAGTTCCTCACCTTTTTCCTACTTAAATCAAATGCTACATATTCTATATTGCTACCTTGGGGATGGTAATAATAACAGTAATTAATGTTTGCTTAACCTCCCTCTTTGAACTTCAGTGTCAAAACAATCATACAGTCAAAGAACAACAGAAAGCAAATAACTCTGGGATAGAAATTTCCTAGAACAACCAAGAAGTTAAACATGTGAGATACTTATTTGGATCTGTCTCAGACAAAGTTCAGATAGAAGGGAAGAGAGATGATCAATTACTTTAGCCTTTGAAGATGAGAATGCTGCAGCTCAGCCTGCAAAAAATCAGGCTGATATGAGCTGGTATTTTCAAAGGTCTTATCACAGAAAAGTAGAGAACGTGAGCTGACAAGTCTTATCATGTGTGTACAATACAGGAACTACAGAGCAGAGAGTTTAATAATCACACTTCAGAGAGCTAGAGTTCAAAAAGAGTATGTGAGAAAATCTGAGGTCTCACTCCCCTTAAAAAGCATCACAGCTTAAAAAGAAGCACAACAATTACAGACATTATTAGAGAGGGAAGAGACAGGGTTTGTTCCTCTATTTTGAAGCAATGAAGATACCTTACAATTTCTATCTGCATTAGTGAATGTGACAAAGCCTAGACATGTGCCCATGAGCCTTACACAGCCAAATCCCTGGCAGGAGCAGCAGAACTCTTGGCCCAGGCCAAGGAACACTCTTGAAAGAAATGCCCAGATCTGACTCAGGAGTCAGCACAGTGGAATAGATCATATTGTTGTGGGTACTCTTTTGTGGTGGGGAAGAGGGTTTAGCTGAAATGTCATATGCCAGCTAATCCTGGGATCACTGAATGGTTTGTGGCTTATTTTGCTTACTACTAAATATGCAACCACAAAAGTTGGGAGTAATGCACTTAAGCTCCAGAGAGAGGTAATATTTCAGACAACATACTGCTTGTATTTCTAATATGTTTCCTGTTGCCTAGATCTCCCAATCAACTAGGTTTGCTCAGGGGACTGGCTGGGTTACTTTTCTGAAGCTTAGCATAATCTTTTTCTTTATTCTTAGTGTTGCAAAGAAAACCTTGGCACCTAGCACAGCAATCTGGATTCCATTCTGAGAGCAAATCCAAGCTGTTTTTGGATCCAGCCTTACTGTAACACCAAAGAGGAAGAGAAACAGGGAGGATGCCATGGTACAGCAGGGAAAGCCAATAGATTAGACAGCATAATATATTTCACTTTACATACCTCTGGTGTTGCCTTTTTTTATGCAAGCTCAAGCTCAGGAAAGACACAAAAGCTGAAGCTCAAAACCAAGAAACATCAAAAATAAAGCCATCCTAAATCTCAGTTATGTTCACTCATGCTTTGTGAAGAATTGAGGGAAAAACCAAAATATATAGGTTTTCCTCTACCCTGGGTGATGGGGGTAAGGAGAGATGTTAAAATGTGAAATCCTTGTACTGTAGCTTTAATCTCAGCTGGAATAGTTTTGTCTATGGTTTAAAAGAAATTTGCAAATACAAATACAAAAAAGACTAACTAGTTTAGACTTCTGTGAGGGAATGGATTAAGTTTAGGTCTTTTTTTGGCCTACTGTGGAAATAACCTCTATGAGTTTACACTGCCTAAAACTGTGGATACATATATTGAGGATGGAGAAAAGAAATCTGAAATGCCTCTTCACCCTACTGAGGTCATTAGCTCTTTGGAGGTTTTTCTTCCTGGATTTAATAGAATCTGGTTACTTGAAACACCTCTGATAATGAATAAACTTCACTAAAGTGAAGATAATTATCTGCTTGACCACTGAGCTGATTGTATGGTGAAACATTATGGCTCAAATTCAAAAAAACTTTTAACCATTTGCATTTGACCAACAGAAAAAATGGAGCCACTTTAATTATGAAACTAAACATAATTTTTTAGGAGTTTCAGCACTAAGGATACTGTACATTGTTTTATAGATGAAGAAAGAAAGTTCTTCTACCATTTACCTGCCTTTTTCGTTCAATGAAATTCTGATAGCAAACAGCTTGAATGTATAATGACAAATAATGACAAATATTAAGCACTGTGAATCAGTCTATATTAAGAGAAATTGTGACTGTAAATTTAGGTCTGTTTCACTGAGGAGCACACAAAAACAGGACAAAAGGAAACAATTAACTTTCTGAATTTCACGGTTTTGCACTCCAAGCCAAAAAAATATCGGACAAAGGATCTTCAGGAAACCAACACTTGAACTTACAGCTCTCCTGGCTTGTGCAATCAAATGGGAAGAACTCTACATCTGCAGAAAAATGAGATTACTCATGACTGTGGATGACCAAGGCAACAGCTTCTTTCAGGGGAGGAAGGAAAGAGAAGAGATGGGAAAATTTCAGGCTTGAATCTAAGCACTTCTTGCCCTTCTCTGTAGATGATGGAAAATGTATTCTAAATATCATCTAGTACCAATATGTTACTTATAGAGTCCTCTCTAATTCCTACAATGATCTAAAGAACTCGTCTGGGTAGGGTTAGCTGTATGATCCAAGTTACCTTTTCTAACAGAATGGAGAGTTTGTGACCATTCACACAGGAGGAGCCCTTCTGGGAAGGCTCAGGGCCATTGCTCCAGCCAGAGAGAACTGCATGATTGATGGCCTAAGTTTTGGGAAAAATAAAGTGGAATGAAGACCTGAACATGACTTTGGTGTACAATTAGTCCTTTCTTGAGCACAGGGATAAGTCATCATTCTATACACCCCCACTAAAATCTAAGACTTAGAAACCAAATTTTTGACTGCAAAGCAGAAATCTGGAGGAATTCTCATCTTTGAAATTCAATACATGAGCACACTTGAGCAAGTTCTGCATCCTATTACACATTGCTTGTTTTAATTAATATATGTCCTATTAGAAGTGAGTAGAAGAAATATTCTGACAGTTTTATTGTGTTTGGGATTATGTCAAGGATTTAGCATGAGAAAGGCCAAGTGCTACTGGCTGTACATTTCCTTTTCAGATAATTTAACTGACAAATTTGTCTTGACATATTATCTTTTGGAAAGGCTCCCTGTTACCTATGCCAGGTATAGGAGCTATGTAAAAAGCACTGCTAATCCAACACTACCTGATGTGCATCACTACAGCAAAATCTGGATGTGAGATGATAAATTAATGCATTAAAATGGTACAGTTTAGCCAGAAAAATCCTCTCATGTTTCCCAAAATCTGGATAGAGTGACTGCATCAGTGGTTTTAATTATAAGTCAGTGGAAATTGTGTTATTTCATTTTCATGTGTTTTTTACAGATCAACATGATATTCCAAGGGCCTATGATTACTCTTACCATGGTGGTTCTTCCTTGGTGGGATACTCTAAGTTTATGTTTTGCATTGGATTTGGCATGATTCTTTACTTTAAGCAGTCTAGTCAGAGCTACTATTTCAAATTTTCTGTGGTCTTTGCAGACATTTATATATTTATATATTTATATATTGTACCTTACAGTAGGACAAGTATGTAAAACATTAAGCCCACATGTATTTTTTTTTTGTTACTGGTGAATGTTTTATACATATTTCCAGTCACATTGAAAATGTGGGTTAACAATGATACTATTATTATAAAAATGGGGAAGCTCAGACTTGCTCAGGTAACAGAATTTGGAGCATCTCCAACTGCTTTTAACTCTGGTTCTTGGGATGCTCCTGCTATAAAAGTATTTGCTTGTATTCGTCACACAACATAAGGACACAGTTTTACCAGATTTCATCTCAACACTTTGTTTAAGTTAATTGGCAAAAGTCTGTAGAGTAGTATTGGCACGTTTAGAGACATTTATCCCACCAATGCTGAAATGTGAACAACTGCTGTGTGGAGATGAACAACCCCCTCCATTTAATATGGTGGGACTGTTAATGAAAAACACACAAAGAACTTCTAAATTTTTAGTAGATAATATTGGATAACATGGAAGCCTGCAGCTCTTAAAAGGGAGGGTTTTTCAAAAAAATTTGGATAGTTGCATTTACATGGCCCAGTAACTTTATATAGAGCTTTGTGCAAGTTTAATAAACAATTACACCTGCAAACATACCAATTAATATTTCTGCTAATAGGAAAACCGTATTTTACCTTCAATGTAAAAGAATTGGCAAGTTTGAGTGCTTTATCTACATTTTGGATTTGTTTTCTGAAAGTTCAGAAGGGCTGTCGTGCTGGACAGATACAATTTGGTGTAAATGCATTGAATCTAAACCTACCTAAACACTGCAGGCTCGGTTCTTCTGAAACAGTCTGCTCCCTATCAGACAGCAGAAAAGACAGAAGCCAGGAAAAAGCTGATCAGCAGAGATTCAAAACAAACTATGAAAGCCCTGAGGGTTTCCAAAACCGGTGGTTCAGCTCTTCATTCAGCTGCCAGCATCTCATCCACTTTGCTTTACCTTGGCTTTATGTTAAGCTCCTTCATTCCACTTTAATGTCACACAGAAACCTGCTTCACTCTCCTGATTGTTAAGATTTCCCTGAGCACAGCCCTTGGGGGTTGGGAGAATCTTTTGAGTGAGAGCTTAATTGTAAGGCAGAATTACAAGGCATCTCACCATTATGTTGCGGACTCAACATTGTAACTTCATAAGGTTAATGAGATCTTTGAAGCAAATACAAAAAAGAAATGCAAATTCCTGTCTCTGTGCTGCTTTGAAGGAACTTCAGAAAAGATGTGTGTAAGAAAAGGAAAAGTCAACAGCCCTGTTTTAAAGAGGTAAGGCTTAACTTCTGAACAAAGCCCCAGTGTTCCCAGCGAGCACTGAGCTATGCCAAGGTTTGTGTCCAGCCTTTGTGAGCAAATCCCCCTCATCTGCACTCCCATAAAATCAGTCACAGGGGACACCTGAAGTTTCTGGCAGATGTCAACTGCAAAATGGAGCCTTTGACAGGCAGACTGGTGAAGTGGTGGAGAGCATGTTTAAACATGCCTTATAAGCCTGAACATTTACAGGGTGAAGACAATCTTGTAAGAAGGACCTAGAGAAGGGCAGAAAGGTATCATGAAATCTTTACTAGAAATTGACTTGTTTGATGACCTAATTTATTAAGAAATTAAAACTTTTATGAGGATAATCACAGGAAAATAATCTACTTTTATGTCATGAAAAATCCCTGCCTGTTCTGGCACATTTCATAATGTTCAGATTTGTTTCCTATACTGCATAAGTGCTCCTGTTAACACACTCACCCATAAGTTCTGATGTGAATATTCCTTTTTGTGCTCTTTTCCTCCCACACTTGATGTTTCTCTCGCATTTCCTTCCTATTAACTATTGCTTTTCCATTGCTGAGTTGCTCTCAGTGAACTTCTGTTTGGTGTTTTTCTAAAGTCTCATCCTTCAATGAACCTCTCTGCAAAAATGATGGATAGACCAAAGGACAATGCACTAGAGGGAATATTTTAAAGGAAGCTCTTTCCTTTTGATGAGATTCTACATGCTGAAAATTCTGAAATTAAAATTATATCCAAATACAATTATAAAAATCACGGCAGCAGCTCTAGATTTAGACAAGACCTAGACCTGGATCTGGTAGAGCATGGATTTGCCCATGAGAACCAAAACTGAAATGTGAGCCACGTACATAGGAAGGACCCTCTCTTATGGAGCAAGGAAAAGCGTGGTTCTGTCTCACCAGAGACTGGAGATGTTGGCTGTAATCCTCTTCACACTAGAAGGAAAGTATGGAGCAGCAAGGACCCACTGACCTGTGTGCCTTCCTGAAGGATGAGAGAAATTCAAGCTTAAATGTCTGCACTGTCCACTGCAAAAGAAGAATCTGAATCTGCTTCTAGCAAAGGAGTGTTTGCTCTTGCCACTGGCATCTTGGTAGCTTGGATCCAAGCATGTCTGTTTCTGGTTTTGACCAAAAATTGTGCACTGCATATGAGAAGATTTTCCTAATGAAGCTTTTATCAAAACCAGCATGTTCCTTTGAAAAGCATTAATGAATTGGAATTTCCTGATGAAAACATTCCACTGAAAAATTCCTGAACTCTACTCTTCATTTCAGCTAGATTTGGATCCAGTCCTCAATTACTAGAAAACACTTCCTTCCTCAGCAGAGCTGACTAACAGAAATTCTTTAAATGAATGAAGACAGACAAGTCATTAGCTTTTTTTCACAGCAAAGTCTGAAGTGAATAGAAAGAAAAATCCTGTGCAGGCAGGTGAGGCTAGAAATATGTCTGTTATATTGAATAAATACACCAGGAATCAAACATGATTTTTAGATAGCTTAAAAAATAACAAAGCAAGCTTGTGAATAAGGACTATCCAAATATTTTTTGAATGAATAAGACTCACTTGAAAAGTTTAATCATTGATTTCATTTTACACTTGAGATCATTTGCAGTCATGTTTCTTTTTAAAGTAAGACTGATGTCATTTAAGAAACAAGGAGGCTGAAAATATTTGCAAGCCTTAATTTTCACAGTATCACTTCAGGAAATAAAGCTGTCTCAAGTTCATTAGATGTTTTAAAAGCTTTTGAATAAAACAACAAAACCCTAAATGATAAAAAATTTATTCTGAGAAGTCATTGGGTACATCAAAGTTATTCTCTTCTCTTTTGAAGAATATGGGGCAAATCTAAATTAGATACCTGTTGGTGCATAACTGCATTTAATTTTTGACTGCCCTGCTGTTAAATGTGAATGCAAAATCCAGAGGATCTTCTTCTATACTGCACATGAACAGCCCTCAGAGAGTGATGGAAACCTTAGAAGAAGGAATGGAGGTAACTCTAAAGTAAGCACACAGAAAATGTAAGCACTGGAGTTTCTGAGTCCATTTGTGTGGCTCCTTCTTCCTCTCAGGAAACATTGCTGAAGCCACAGAAAGAAACAACCTCGATGTAGTCTGATTTGGGATTATTATGGACACATACTTTGATGCATTCCTTGCAAGTTCTGAATGGGCCCATTGTTCCTAAACACAAAATTGGTGGTAACAGTGCCAGCATCCCTGTTTTGGATCACGAGCATCATGCACTGATCACTGCTCACCCAAGAAGTGTCTGACAATGCTGGATTTGGGCGCCCATGCTGGAATCCTCCACACTAACCCTAGCCATCCCCAAGGTGCTTGAGCAGCACAGGGAAGCTCCTGCTCACCCGAGGAGAGAGCACCAAGTGTTCTGGGGCAGCTCATCCCATCGACATGGCACAGGCTGACTGCAGTGAGATAACTTCTCCCTGCCACTGGCAGTGAGCTCAGGCAGGGCTGCCTGCACACTGCATTTCTGCAGGAGCTTGGAGGAATGCCACAGCTGCAACTCTTGTGCTTGGTACCACATAAGATCTAAAGTCTTTTCTTTTGTTGTTGTTGCTTTTTTATCTCATTAATCAAAGAAACCGATGAGGTTTTCCCAGTTACCCATGCTAATCGTGTGCCAGCTTCCTGCTGTTTGATGAGAATTGAGTGTGCATCACTTCTCTTAAGTCAAGCAGGGTTTTCTGTGAAAGGGAACACATTTTTCCACAAACAAGAAGGAATAGTGTGTTCCAACTGCTATATATAATCTGGTTGAAAAACTGATGTGAATGGTGAGGATTGTATCTAACATACATCCTGGATCCAACTGGTATGTTAAAAGCATTTTTAGTAATATCTGGGCTGGTTTTTTTTCTGAACATAGAAAAGTGGTGTTAGTTTTTATGGGCAAACTTCTATATAAGACTACTTGTCTTGGGTGTGAATTGGCAGAATTAATTCCATAGTTCATTAAAAAAAAATCTTAACAACTGTATAAATCAGTAAAAGTAGTGTTATCTACCCTTTCCAGTCCAAGAACACCTGCAGAAGAAGGCAGTTTGGGAGGGTTAATTTAGTAGCTAGGTTAAACTAAAGTTTCAGAGTTTTATAAGATCAAAGTTAGGAACTCTCTGGGTAATGATGCTTCTTTTGCTTTTAACAACAACAATAACAGTATTTTAATTGCATGGGTCTTGGCATATTGGTGTATTCCAGAGAACTGGAAAAAGTTAATGTTGTGCCACTATTTTAAACGGGTAGGTGGGACAATCTGGTAATTATATTCCTGACAACTTGACATTGACACAGGGAAAAATAATAGCATAGTTGATATAGGGCTTTACTACTCAAAATCCAAAGTAGTGTAATGCCATTAAAGTCAGTCAGCATGGGTTTATGAAAACAATTCTTGTCAAAGTATCTTTCAGTGAGATTACAAATTCCTGCTGATAAAGGTAAATGATGCAATATACAGTGTACAAGGTATTTGACTGTTGTCACACAATATTCTATGAAAAAGGCACGTTATAAAATCAACATATGACATATTATGAGGATTAAAACCTTGCTAGTGATTCAATCTCCACATCCTCAATGAGGGTTTATCATGTGGGTGTGTTTCTAGATATTTTTTTTATGGTTCAGACTAAATTGCTATCCAATATTTTTATCAACAGCCTTGAAAACACCCAGTTCCTAAATACCTTCACACAGTAAATCATTGGAAATAAAGAGTAATGAAGAAAACGGATTAGCAGGGTCTTTATTACCAACAATAAAAATGTATATGCCCAATAATAAAACTGCAGGTAGTGAACTTTAAATATTTGAATGCTTCCTGGGCTGCCATGATCACAAAAAATGGAGAGTTGGCACTGTGGATATATAGCTGATCATGATCTCAATCTGATTCATGCCTACCAAAAAAGAGTACAATAAAAACCAAGGAAAGTGAGTGGAAAGCTTGCATTACTTCTCTATTTGTCATGCTTAATGCTCTGGGGTTATTGTGTCTTGTTTGAGTGTCTCTGCTCTAAGATAAAAGCTTAAAGGACTAGAAATTGTTCAGAAAAAAGTCAGAAATGTAATTGAAAGTTGAAATATGAGAAATATGACTGAGAATGACAATCTAACTGCTAAAGGGACTTCCCTTGTCTGAGGAAACAAAAATTGTCTGCAGACTGAAACACAGAAAAAGCAGAGAAATGTGATTATAATTTTATGGGGGTTATTTGTTTGTGTGCTGTGGTTTGGGTTTGTTGGGGTTTTTTGTTTGCTTGGTTTTGATTATTTGGTTTTGGTTTTGCTTGTTTGCTTGGTTTTTTTTTTTTTTTTTTTTTTTTTTTTGTTTGTTTTATTTTTTCTTTTAATCTAGCAAACAAAGTTGTGTACAGATGAGTGGATACTGAGGGAACAGAGACTCCATGCAGAAAAAAATTACCATGGAAGAGTGAGAGAAATTATCTAGATACAGTCTGTCTAAAATAATAATAATAATAATAATAATCTTCTCCATTAGTAAAATGCATTTAATTAATGCTATGTGCTTATGTAATGGCATGATTTGTTGAGATAAAGGTTTTAATATCTATAATGTTAGCACCAGATCCCTGCATGCTTTTGCTTGTTTCAGAAGGGCTTTCCTTCTGAACATTTGCTACACCAGATTTCAATGTATCTGTGAAGAATAACAACATTGGGGTGTATGGCCATGTTTTATTCTCTAAGTGTATGGTTAAATTGAATTCTGGTGAAATATCTAAGTGGTGTTCCAAAGACCCATAAAACTACATTGTGTTGTGTCAGGGAGGTTCAGGTTGGATATCAGGGAAAGGCTTTTCACCCAGAGGGTGGTTGGGCACTGGAAGAGGCTCCCCAGGGCAGTGGTCACAGCACTGAGCCTGGCAGAGTTCAAGAAGTGTTTGGACAATGCTGTCAGGCACATGGGGTGACTCTTGGGGTGTCCTGTGCAGGGTTAAGAGTCAGACTTGATGGTCCTTGTGGGTCCCTTCACACTCAGAATATTCTGTGATTCTATGATACATTACATGAAAAGAATGTTTAGAAAAATGCACATTACAACAGATAGAGGTTTGGGGCTATACTGAATGCAAGACTCAGCATGTAGCTACTGCATTTAATTCTTTCACAAAAGCAGTAATAAATTACAAGTAGTTGAAAGCCACCCTTATAATTCTTGCCCTGTGAAAGTTTGGAATGCTTCAAATTGGAAACATGTAAAAATTGAAAACCTGTTTGCTCTGATCAGCAGAGCATGTTGTCAGTCCCTGACCACTGGCATGGAAAAGAAATAAATGGGTAAATACCGGAAAAGTAGCAGAGCTTTGGGAAGAAAAATAACCAACCAAACAAACCCCACAAGAGAATAAATGAACAGTCATTAATATTGAAGCCCATTAATATTTTTTTCTGTTGTCAGTGTTGCTATATTGCTATATCCCTTATCTCTGACACCCAGGGCTACTCATGTAATTACTGAAGTGAGCAGTAAATTGGAGAAGGTAGAAAATCAGAGACTTGACAAGACACTGACCCACACCTTGCTCTGGGAAGCCCATTACTGGAAGACACAGAAATCTTTAGAGCAGCCCAGGAAAAATATCCTGTGCCAGCTAGAGAAGAGGTAAGGTTAGATTACCCAAACACACTGATTCACAGCATCTCCCCAGCACCATTTTTCAGGAGAGTCATCCAGGTTTGAAAGCTGGCTTCCCCTGGTAAACATCCAGTGTGCTGATGGCACCAATTCCTGTGCCTGCTTTACTCCAGGGGAGATTGGATTTGCTGTTTTCTTGTTCCCAGACGGTGCAAATAGGAGCTGACACCTGCAGTGCAAGCATCAGTGTAAAGAACCCCTGGTGTGCAGCATTCAACACAAAACAGATCATCTTTGTACAGACAAGCAGGAAGGAAAAGCAAAAACACTCTGCTTATACTCATTTACACGTTATGTTGCCATAAGCTTTCTCCAAATATTATGTAGATGGAAAAGTAGACCTCATGCTGCTGTAAATCAGTAGCTGTGCTGTGGTGGCAGGAGAAAACAGTTAAGAGATTCAGTTTCCTTCCAAGAAAAATCATAGTTTTCAATTCCATCTGAACCAGGGCCAAAGGAATATTCCTTATCTGGCTGCAATAAGCACTCTTTCAGGCAAGGATATATGACCATCACACTCTGCTCAGGAGAGGTCTGCACTGCCAGGATGTGGAGAGGGGATTAATCCTTGGAATATGGGTGCCTCTTAGACCAAGAGACCCTGAGGGATTTAGGCACCCACCCCCCTGCATTTCAAAGAGGTTTGGATTCTTGCAGCCTCACCACCTAGGAGTTCCCTCAAGTTTCTCTTCATAAACAGCAGTTCATATTTTTATTAAGGAAACCACAGATGAACTTTGTGCCTGGGAGTACTACCACACACATCCTGAGCTGGAAATTACTGAGCAGGAATTAAGGTCTTTAAATTTAAGCATTACTGCAAAATTGCTGCTGCACAACAAGATCACTGTCTTAATGTCTACAGTTATTTTTCTTGCAATGGAAAAAAAAAAAAAGAAAGAATAATCAGACAAAAGACTTGATTTGGTTGCACCAAACAAAACCTTAGTATGCAAAGCATGACAGCACTACTCAACAGAGAGAGAGCTTTGATTTAGGGCAGGATTTAGAACTCATTTGCTTTGTTTCACATTGCCTCCCAAAATTAAGAGGTAGATAGAATGGCTTCTTTGTCTCCAGTGCATTCTCTCATGAAGTGAAGTCTGCTCCCTGTTCACTGTCACATTGCTCAATGTTTCAGGGAATCTGCCTTTTGAACAGGACAGATAAAATCTACAGCTAGAATGTTATGCAGCATTTCACATGAGCCCAGACTGTAGAATGTGAACATCACCATCCTCTCCACCACTCTTCACACAGAACCATTTCTCTGGAGTGAGCCACAGCATCCCTTTGCCCTGTGTGTTGTTTCTCAGCCTGTCTGCAGTCACCTTTCAGCTCTGTGCAGTCTGCCTGGGTAGGTGTTGGATTAACCATGGCCTGGATGCACAGAGAGGCTGTCTCAATGTAAAGCCAGATTAGGTCAAATAAGTTTTATTGCTTCATGGGCAACTTCCCCTTTTAGTAATTATTCTGCTCCAGAAACTGCTGACCAGACTCAGTACACAAGTGAATGACTTGTGCTGAGTCTGAGTTAAGAAATCCTATAAAGCACAAACTGGACATTTCAAGGAACCTCAGCTCTCCCAAAACATATTAAGGACAGTGCAGAAGCTTTTGGCTCTGGAAGGAGTCACCCAATGGTATTGCCAGCATGAAGATGAGTATAAAAAAGCTAAACTTTACTCCAGCAGCTCTTTCCAAACCATGCAGATGTCTGCATTTGATTTCCCACATTTCAGCTATATCTTCCTCTGGATTTATGCCTGATATGTTCTTTAAAATTATATTATCCCAACTTTCTAATATCTAGACATTGTGGCTTCCCATTAGTACTAGATATTTAATAGTTTCAGAAAGCTTTTTGTAGTTTATTTTAACATAAGGGCAACTGATTCTCCCAATGCCTGTTCAGAACTATCTTTTCTTTGCAGGGACTTGAGTCCACATGTTTAATGGGATCCTAGTTCGAAAATATAAATTTTACAGCTTCTCCTATAGAAGATCACCCACTTTGCACAGCCTAATTTTGTATGAAGGAGAAGAAAGTGAGAACAATAGAGAAAGTCTGAGAAGAACATGCCCAGGATTCTGCAGCACACAGGTAAAACAAGACCAAAACTCTGACTCCAGGCTCTGCTCCAATGGATATTTAATCACTTTATGTAAAATATGAAAGCCAGCAAAAGAATGATTTAGAGACCTTCCAAAATTCTGGCACTTTTCTGGAATGTGGTAAGTAGGGGGCAGTTTGGTCTTTGAAGTCAAGCAGGGTGTGCTTCAATGCAAGGCTCCTGAGGAAAAGCAGAGCTCCTTCCTTACCCATGTCAGGTGTGCAGGTAGGGGAGAGGAAAAAGAGGCTGAGTGTGCTCTAAGGAGAAACCTCTCTGCAGCCAGAGAACAAGGTGAGTGTGTTCCACTGCCTCCCTTGAGAGCATGACAGGACCTCAATGAGAGGCAAAAACCTCAGACTTCAAGCACTGAGGGACATGTGCTCAGCAAAAATCTTAGGGAGTCTAAAGGCTTTAGCTGTGGACACTGAAGTACCAAGATGTAGCACGCAGTGTTTAGGATCCAGATGGCAGTCTGGTCATTTGAAGGAAACAGCCTTCCACACACTCACTGTGGACAGAAATACTGACAAACCAGGGTCAAATGTGCTTCCTTCTGTTTGGGGCATATTCAGGTAATTTAACTGCCACATAACTCCTATTTATTCCCCTAAATGGATCTGCTGAAACTCTTTATGCTGATTTATTTGTAGACAGAGGAAGGCCTCTCTAAAAAACTTTGTCATAGGAGGGCAGGAAGATATAAGTAGAGTAACTGAGGAAAATCCTTTTTCTTTTCCAAAGCTGGACTTCTTAAATCATATTTTGGGCTTAAGAAAAATGCCTCTACATTCTTATTGTGAGTGCCACTGATCTTCTTTGTGGACAAAACATACAAGATGAATTAATCAGTGTGTTCTACATCTGGAGCAATTCTCCACTCAGCTGCCAAACACCCAACCCAACACCAGTGGAGCATCCCATGGTACTGGAGATATTTCTTTCCACAGGATAAGCAGATATAGAACAGAACTTTTGACAGATATGCAGACTTCTGGAGCAGCACATTCAGGTTAGTAAATTGTCCTGCAGTGCCTAAAATGGTGCCACTTTCCCATTAAATGTAATTGAGTCACACAATGTATAAAAGAGTCTGACACATGTGGAAGATCCAGTTCAAACAATCTTGAAATAAGCAACATAAAACAACCAAGGAATTCTATTTTATTTCAATTATAGTCATGTAAACTATTTCTAAGTGCAGAACATGGAGTCAGAAAAATATTTGTTTGAATTTACTTACAAAAACCTGCATGTTTTATCCAAATTGATCAGTAAACTAGAAAGAGCAAAGTTTTCCCTGAATAAGACAAGGAGAATCAATGCTTTGGACTTGCACTGTTAAATTGAAAACACATGCATTGGTGATAAGACTGATGATTAATAAAACACAAACAGCAAGCAAGTCCTGGCGTCTTGGGAGTACATGGTCTTTGGGCAAAATCTACTATTTCATTGTCCAACACAGAAACATCATCAAACACTTGAATTTTTGGATTTTTAATAACTTTGTATTTTACCCTGATTTGAATTCTGAACTTGAAAATGCTTTTGTATTTTTCATGGGCTTCCTTAGCACCACAAAGGATAAGTCTTCCTTAGCACCAGATGAAGATGTAGCCTTGCCAAAGCCCAGGTGGAAAACTATTTGGCTTTATACCCAAATATTGTGAGAGGCCAATGCATAGCTCTGAGAATGGAAAGATGCCAGATGGAGGCCAAAGCTTTTAAGCTGTTAAACTGAACCTATTTAGCCACCATTTCTTCTGCCATATAGACTTGTAGCCCAAGTTAATCATCCTGCCATTTCACTTATTTAGCCAAATTCCAGCGTGCAAGCATAAAAAATGAAACCTTATGCATTACTAAATATAGCAGAAGTCCCATCTACAGTTTTAATTAGCTACAGGAATATATCATTTCAATCTAAGCTCTTCAGACAACATCAGGTACATCTAAGCAAGCTGGAATTTATAAGTTTAAATTTGCTTTCCATTTCATTATGAACAATTCAGTTGTTTTTCCTTAATAACAGTTCAGTGCATGTTTCCACTGCTTTGTATAATTGCAGGACTCTCATAAACAGTTGCTAAACTGAATTCTAAGGCTGGAGCTGTACAATGTAAATAAAATGTAGAGAAATCAAGGATTCTGCATTTTATTCTGTCTATACATGAATATATGTGTATTTATGCACATATACAGGCATCAATAATAAAAGCTGCTCAAAGAGAATGCTATTCTGAAACTGTAGAAGTTGTCCTCAAGCTGTTCTAAGACCAAGCAGTGGTTCCTATATACTCATTTCTATATGTGGAATAAACGATGTGAAGTGAATGGTGACATAGGGTTATTGACACCTCTCTAGAAAAGAGAAAGTACACGGAAAACTATTTCTAGCAACTATTTCCCCATCTAGGAAAATCCTGATCCAACTGTAAAAAGTCATCTGAAGGGATGTGATGGATGGACAATGACTTGAACTATTTAAAACTGCACTGAAAAACTCCTGAAGGATTTACTTAAAAGTAACCATGGAAAAGAGTCAGTTCCTTTTTACCTATTTTCTTAGGTGTGTGGTCCTGTTGGGATCTTTGTCCAGACCTGAACCTTGAAACAGCTCACCCAAGACCTGTGCTAAGCCTCCAGGCATTTCTCTCTGATGTCCTGGAGGAACCCAGAGCTGCTCACACTGCACCAGCTGCTAAGCACCAAAATCTGGCTGCACTGAATTTAGCCTTAGGAAACTTAAGAAGTCATTTTCACTTCAGCTATAAATCCAGTCTTTGGATTGAGTCAATTAAGGATTTGATGTTCAGCACGTCCAAATGAAGGACTGAGCACTGGTGGCTTGCCAGTAATAACCCAATATATTGCAAGATAATAAAATATCTCGTGAATACCAGAAAGCTCAATTATATTAAAAGCTGAGAGCTTAAGCAAGGCTATTTCCTTGATTTCTGTCTCTATTTAATTTTCAGGCTGTGACAGTAACTACTTCATCATGTGCTGGTTGATTTCTTAAGAGCATTAAAGTACACAGTTAGTCAGACACGGCCATTTCAAAGATGCAAACAGGGAGTTAGAATCACCCTATGCCAGGTTGTCCTGAAAATGCACATAAGAAAGGGCTCAAGGATCATCATGATATAAGTAGAGGGATTTATTAATTTAGCTAGGTTTTATTAACTTAACTATTGATCTCCTGATTTTGAAATCTAATAACAACTCTAGAACTTTACATGGGAGTTTTAATAATATTCCTATTAATAAGCAAGAGAATTTAAAATTAAAGTGCATTATTGCATTCCTTTTGGCTAATTCATTTTTGTGCAGTTATATGTAGTTCTAACATAAAAAAAAAAGAAAGAAAAAAAAAGTGCCCTCAAAAGATAGAAAGTTTCAAATTTCACATTTCTTTCAAGTTTTAGTCCCATGTAAACTTGTACTCACCTATTAAGAACTCACTGAATTTCAAAATACGTTTGTATGTCCAATCACCCAGAGAGATTTCAAAAACAAATATAAAAGTGTATAAAAATAATATTATTTTCATTATTCTGTTGAATGCCTTCAAAAATCCATGCCTGTGTTCTCAAGGAGTCAATCCTTAAAATAAAATCATCTGCCTGTGTATTTCTCATACACTTCTATTGCTTCTTGGTCCCCTGAAATGGGGGGAACTGAAATTAATTAAAGCACCCAAGTTCTTTCAGTGTGCTCAGTGACAGTCTTACATTCTTCTACCTTTTCTCACAGCTGAGCCTGACTCTTCATTTTGCTTCTGACCATTCCTCTCCCAGGCCACTGAGTTTTGATCCCCCCAAAGCACAAACGATGATGGCTGTAGTGGGGCTGTAGTTTATAAACACAGGTGTGCTTATAAATGAAAATTATTTTGAGTACCCGAGGTGCAAGAAGTAATTCCAGTGCAATGTTCCAAAAGGCTTCTGCCTTATATTTGCATTCTTTTCTCTAATTCTTATGAAATCACCAACAACACTGAGCTGGATGGACAATACAAAGCTGTTAGGCATCAGCACAGCCACTGTTAAAATTTATTGTTATAATAGTGGGCTGTGGTGCTGCATAACTAAAATAACCACAACATTCTAGAGCAGACCATGAAGCACATTTCCCATCAGAAAAGAGCCCTTGGCTTGACAAATCACCACAAAAGCCATATAAAGGAACCCCATTCAGAGTTAATGTTAATGTTGTTATAATCCAGCTTTCCTATCCACAGACAGAAGTCCTTTCACTCACAGACAGGGAAAGGGTCAGAACCAGCCTCACACAACCTTGAGGGTTGCAGAGGCAAGAGCAGATTGTTGCTGCCTTCACTGGCTCTGAAACCCAAATGTGGTTCTGTGCACATTCAGGACATGGCAGGCAAAGAGAAGGGCTGGAGCAGTTAATTAGTGAAAGCATCTCGTGCCTCCCCAGAGTGCCTAAACCACGACAAGTTCTCCCCAAATTTGACAAAAAGTCGAGGAAAGGCTTAATTTGCTACAACACAAGGAACCTCAACACTCAGGCTCTAGGAAGATGGCTCTTTGTAATGCCAGTAAAAACACTGACCTTTCAGAATAGATCTGCTTTACAGGCACCACAGTGAGAGCAACATGACTAAAATAACCATCTCAGACCTTTGCAAATGTTTACTTTTACATATATGAAACTCAGGTTGCAGTGATTTGCTCTGCTTCTTGAAGGTAATTTGCAGCATGCTGTGCTCTGACCAGCACATCTGTTAGTATTAGTAACTAGTTATTAGCAAAATGTGGCACCATGACAGGGATCTAGGCTGTCTTGGAACAACTTTTATCCAAGTCCAAGCAGTCCAACGTTCTGCTGGTAAAATGAGAGAGAAAGAAAAAGACAATAAAAAAAGTAAAAAGAAATTAGCACTTTAAGATGTAATATAATGGGCAGAAGATATCAGAAAATAAATAAAGCAGCTATTTTTATACATTTGAATGGGGAAAGACACTTCAGTTTTGTTGCTGGCAATTTTATTTTCCATTTGGTTTTGAATACATGAAAATAAGGCCATGGCTCAGAACAAAGAGTTTGGGTAGAGCAGAGAAAACAGGGTAATGTGTAAGCTGCTCTTTGATGTCGAGCAGTTCACTCAACAGGCAGTTCAGTTTGTCCAGGATCCAGCTTTAACAGCAGCTTGATCAAATTCACATGTAGTGAACCTGTCCCCTGGGTGCATTACTGACTGCTGGGGATTGATCAGGAAAGCAAACTTCTTACCTGTTTTGTCACCCACATTCTCTTGTGTATCTGCTCCACCGTGTCCTAACACCAGAGTGTGTAACTGCCCCTAGAACATCACAAAGAAGTGCAGTTAAACCCCTGTTCTTTACATTTTTTATTAGGCTTCTGCTTTCAAAAACAGAAACATTGGAAATTTGCCAATCAGATGCAAAGCAAACTTAGAGTAACCAAATAATACCTACGGCTGCAGCAGAATGATCTAAATATTTTCCATGGTTCACAATCTACAGCTGTTGGCAAATAGTGAATATCACATATAAATACCCTTTATAAGAGATGTATCTTTATTTAAAACTTCATTCTTATATAAATAAAGCATTTCAGGAAAGTAATGTCAAATTGTTAACAGTGATATGAAGCAGTCTCCATGTGTCATTTATTCCTATTTCCATGCACAAAATGTTGAAAGAGCTAAAACATTCTTGGCTTCTAAAGAAGAAACCATATTGGATCTTTCAGCTATTTCCTTTGGGAGGACATTAAAGTCAATCCTGAAACATCAACGGGACATCTGAGGAAAAGGAATGGTAAGAGAGAAATCACAAAAAGAAATGATGATAGTTGTGGGGGTCTTGCAAGTTAGATAAACATTTCATGATTTAGCTGCCTTAAAGACATTAGCCTTGCTATTGCCTGTAACAGTATTGCACTGCAGTCATTCTTTGTACAAATGATATCAGGCTATCTATTTTACTCTCTCCCAATTAAAAAGTTCATGTTTCTTTTCCACCAAGACTTGCTGATAATAAGAAAAAGGAAATATTGAAAACAGCTTTTGAAGGTAACTTCAAAGTTTTCTTGTTGGCTGATAAGACAAGATTTTTCTCTCACCAGTTCACCCAACCCCACCCTTCTTGTCAGCTCTTAAACATATTTTTCAACTATTCCTCTACTCATTGTTCATTAAATTTTCTCCATTTCCTCTGCTAGAACTCCTCTTGCTTATTAACCAGAGACTCTTTACCCATTTAATATCTTTTTCAAAAATCTGTTTTTCTGTGCATTAGTCCTAACCACAATCATGGTCTTTCTACTCATCAAATGGCTCTTGTTAGAAAACAGAAACACCCCTTTTCCATGAACTGGAGATTACCTAGGGAAAACACAACCCTAAAAAAGGAGAAAATTATGTACTTTTCATTACATCTTTCTTTCATCTGTGAAAGAATGTCAGGCTTTTTTCATGGTTGGCTCAGCAATAGGAAAGACACTAGCTAACATTATTATTATTATTATTATTATTATTATTATTATTATTATTATTATTATTGGAATATAGGTTTAAATTGTTTTTTCTTTTGTCTTTTTAAAAAGCAATCTCTAATTGCTGTAGCAAATTGACTGTAATGTTCAACAGAAGTATTAAGGCTTGGCTCATGGAGAAGGAGAGGTTGTGCAGAAGCGGGTGGAGCTGAATAAGAAACTGGGATGAGAGGGGAAGCAGTTCTCCAGCAGAGGGAGAGGCAGGTTATACCAGACTTGGGTGGGCCCCACATCAGCAACAGCTGGCATATGAAGCCTCCAGAACCCAATGATAACTTTTTGGGATGCTTGTACAATACAATGGCTTTCCAGAAGTCTATCACAGGATCTTAGCTAAACCCTGAGCCAGAGGATGAGCTCTAGATCAGGGTTCTTCTGGGGAAAATGCAGCAGGTTAGGAAGGTCACTTTTGCTTTGGATGCTCTCTGGAGGAATAGGCCTTTATTTTCCAGAATATTTCAAAAGAGAAATTCTCTAACGCCTTGGACAAGAATCACAATGATTCAAGAGCATCAGCCTGACTGGCCCCAAACTGTACCTCAGATATCTTTTGATTTTTTTTGTGGACTAGTGGAAATCTAATCATTTTCAGACATCCAGACCAGCTATTTGCACAGGATGATCATCAGCAATGCATTCTGTGCCAGCTGGCCAAGCACAGCCTACACACCTCAGTCTATCTGTACTTTTCCTTTCTCTTGAGCAACATTTGTCATGTAATATGAGGAAACCAGCTTGGTTTTTAAGGCTAGATCCAACCTCATCAAAGTAAACACCAGACTTTCCAATGACCTCAGTGGAATTTGGATATGGCCCTTCACCTTCTTCTGTCTTTGAAATATAGATGAAGATTTTGAGAAGTCCTCTGTGGCTCTGCATGTCTTTTCAGCATCTAAGCCTAGTACCTCTGTTTACACAGAGCTGGGTGGTTTGCTGCTTCTCTTTCCATCTTTTTTTGTTATTGTTTTACTGATATATTAAATCCTTTAAACAGAGGCTTAGCATAGTTAATTTGTTTCCCTTTACTGACCTGAGCTTTTGAAAACCAGATGTTAGTCCTGAGCAACACCTCTGTGGAATTTACACCTCATATCAACAGTACAGCACTGCTCCTGTTGGTGGAGAAAACAGCTGAGTGACCAGGTCTGTACCTGACACAGACTCCACTTCTAGAAAAAAAAAAAATTAAAAAAAAAAAATAAGAAACACTTATCTTTCATGATTTTTTTTTTTTTGAAATTGTACTGAAATGCTCCTGGAGTAACAAGGCCAGCATCCATGGAAACATAATATTTGCAGGCTCAAATCATAAAGGAGATGTAAATGACTGTGTGACCTCAAAACAAGTGTCTGAGTCCTTCAAGCAGGGAAGTCACAAGACACATGCTTCAACAGGTACGAAACCAATAAAAGTATGTGACTATGCTTACCCTTAAATTGATGTAGCTGATATGAATCTGAAGGACAAAATATTGGCTGCCCTTTCTCCCACTTCCCTCCCCAAACCACTTGAGACAAAATATTTTAAAATATATTTATTTCTGTTTTAAACATGCATAAGTGAAACAGGAGTAATTTTGGAACATGTGTTCATTCTTCTGACAGCTGTTCCATGCTGACCCCATTTCAGGTTTACATCCTTTCTCTCTCTGCCCAGCTACACCTCTCTGATCCCTATGGGCACACATTTCCAATACCTAGACTTCTGTCAGGAATTCTGACCTGATAGCATTGACCTGCTCACTGTTCTGCTCCCCAGGATGTCTGAACAAGTGACAGACCTAACAGAACATATCTTCAGACTGCTTGGGGGAGGAGGAACCTCATGCAGCTCTTCACCATGTCCCTACTCCTCAGCCATCTGTGACCTGTCTCTCCTCAGCTGCTCAGTCCCTTCTTTGGTGAGCAGCTCAGCTGTGCTTAAGGGAAGGATGCAGCAACAGTCTTCTTTCTACAGCAAGGATCAACATGAGATTTGTTCCAAAAACACTCTCTCCAGCATTTCTGCTGAGGAATAACCTGTTTTTTTTCTTCAGTAGCAGGCCTGCTTTTTCTGCAGCTTATTTCACTCACCTACTTTGGGGTAATGCATAGAAACAACTTTTTCTGAACTATATTAAATAGTACAGGCTTCACAATTCCTATCTACACAATAATATCCTTTGGTTTCATTTGGAATCACAAATATGCTGAAGGACAGATATGTCCCTAACTGCAGCCACCAAGCAGTGCTCCCTGATGAGGACACTTAAAAAGATTACTTGTGTGCACTGCCCAGTCATGAATTCAGCCTCAGCCCTCAGTAAATGCAAGCAAGCTGTGCATGGTTTGTCTGAACATCAAAACACATATATTTCAATATTCTTCCAAAATATTTTTTAATCTCCTATTTCAAACTTTTTAGGATAAGAGTTCTCTCTATTTATCTCAATTTTATCATAATAAACAGAATAGGTTTTTGATCATATTTATAAGACTAACTGCAGAGCAGTGGAATGACTAGAGTCCCTATTGTAATAAAATAAAGCTCTTGTAATCTAGACATGCTTGAAAACATCACTTAACCAAATGTTAAATCAATGGATTTTCAACCAAAGGTTTTTTTCCCATGCATCATCACATTATCCTATCTGGTCCCTTAACTGAAAATATTCTTTGAAAAGCTCCTAAACACTAACTGGATCATGAGCTCCAGACCACAGAACAGAGAATCTTGGGCCACAGCTCAGAATGGGCTACCCTTCAGTGCTTGAACTTTGTTAGCAGCTGGCTCTGCAGAATTTTCAAGAGGATTTAATTTTTCTTCCACATTTCTCAAAAATGTCTGTTTCTTGAAGATCATCAGTTCATGAATGAAAGGGAAAACAAGGGGATCAACTGTTAACAAAGGAAATATTTCTGTGGTTTAAAACTCTGTTATTAAGGTATTTTATAATCTTCTACCACTGTGGGGAGAATGAATCTTTCTTATCTCTTCTGTCAAGACATTCTTCATGGAAGAATTGAGATATATAATTGGTAGAGAAAACAAAAAATAAAAGCCTAATACTCCTCTGGTTTTCCTGAAGACTGATCCAAAGCTATTACAATTTTTTTGTGTCAGAATCCCTTCTGTGTGCAAAATTATGGACTGTGTTATATCAAAGACATGTTCACTGCTCGCCAAAAGCAATAAAAGTCCAGTATTGTTTAAAACACAGAAATAAAGCAGAAGCTTAGATGTGAAATAATTGACACTCTTGGTTAGGAGGTACAGAACTGAGGCACTTCTAACCTTTGTAGGAGCTGGTAGTACTTAGCATCTTGATTTATTAATCACTTATTCCCTAAAAAACATCCCCAAGAAAGAATTTTCAAGTAGTTTTGAGGTGAAGGATCAAATTCAGACTTGGAGCTTATGGAAATAACTCCAAGTTTTACTACATATTACCCAGCAAAATAACCTAAGTGATCTCAGCCTGTTCTGAAAATGGGACTTGGGTACCCATATTTCACAGACATTAAATGTTATTCAGGAGCCAAAGGTCTGAAGATATTTTAGAAGTTGTCTACTTGTGCACTGACTTATACTTTATTCCAGGCTTTGATTCTTTCTGATGTTGTGGGTATAGGAATTTACACTAAATTATACTCTTGTTATGTAAATTCTTCTAAATGCAAAACAAACTCCTCTGCACAAACATCAGGTTTATTTAGTCAGGTTATTCACTGTCAATGCAAAGAAAGATTTCTCTGAACTATTTTCTGCCTAACCAGTTGCTGTAATAAAAGGTGTTACATTCTTTTGATCAGTGGACTGGCAGACCAATTGTGAAGAGCAGAGAAGAAAATTAGTTCATATGTGTAAGATATATTTCTGGAAAAGTATTTCCAGATACATAAAGGCAATGTTCTTCATCCATGCAAAAAGGACATCAACAGTGGTACCTTCTTTAAGTTTCTCTGGGTAGCTTTAACAAGAGAAAACAGTCTGTGAGAACAGGATGTTATTATTATGGAAGCACAACTAATAGCACATGCATGTATAGATGTACAGGGAAAATTACTGTACAGAAAAACAAACAATAGAAATAGAAAAAAGTATTCTAATAACTGGGCTCGGATGAACTTCTTTATGCTAGAAATTATACAGTAATAGATGTATTTCTTGGCTAAATTGCAGTTATAAACAGAAAATATGAATTCATTCTGCTGTTTGACCTTTGCACTTGAATTTAGCAATGTTCCATAGGAAATTCTTGCTTACAAATCAACACAAGATCAAAATCACATCTCTCATTTCTCTCAATGTTTGAATCTTAACATGCAACTCTGAACTTTTTTTTAACAGATATGTACATTATTTTATCTTATGTAGGAAAATAAATTCTTAGGTGGAAGTGCAGGTCTTGGGTGTGTCTGGTACTTAGTTTATCTACTTTGAAGGGCTTTTTAAGGGCTGTGTCTGATTGATGGGTCTCTGCCCACAATGAACCTAACATGAGGCAGATCTTCCTCCCAGCACACATTCTCCTCTTTCAACATGTGCTTGCTCTGGGACAGTTATTTGGCATAAGTCAGCTGAAATGAAAGAATAACTTGTAAAAATTTTGAAGCCTCAGCTTAATGTCTTTTGGTAACAATAACATTTGAAGATGACAAAACCAGTTGGAACAAGGTGGAACACCAAGCATTTTATAACTGCAATTTGAACCTCACTGTCAATCACATGGATGTTGGTCCATATTAGCATTTATCCCTTGACTGGGCAAATCCAGAGTAAACTAATGAATGTGGTGTGACTGGGAGCTGCAGTTCTTAATTAAACAAATTTCATGAAAACAATGCATTCAGCAGTGGTATATTTAAACATTCACTCATATTCGCACAAAAAGACAAACTCCACAGCCTGTCCAAGAAAATCTCTCTGACAGTAATCAGGGAGAAATAAAATTGAAAAGATGTAATTTTATATCTATCAAAATATATATATGCAGCAAAAAGAAACAAATAGAGAGTAGCTAAAATCAAAGAAAAGCAAACCTGAAGATTTAGAAGCAGCAAGGGCTCAAAACATCTGTCTGTCTGTTTAATTCAATCAAGATCACTGTCATTTTCATGTATGTCTTAGCTTCCAAATCACTTTTAGAGACCCCAAATCTTTGGATCACTTTCATTTTGGCTTCTTTTGTTAAGTGTGGGGACTTGAGGGCAGAAACAGGCACAGCACTTAGAGACACAGTACAATTATTTACTAGCTAGTGCATATAGGCATAGGCTAGAACAAATATGTTGTGAGGAAAAGCTGTGGCTTGCCTTGGGATAGGTGATGGCATGTGGCAGGATATAAAATATATTCACACACAGCAGTGCAGTCATCTGAGGAGTGTCTGCTGGTCATATTGGCACGAAGGAAGTGCAGAAATGTTACGTTCTGCTGTTCATTGAAACAAACTGATCCTCAGTATTGCTGATCACCATCTGAATCTACCTCTTTTCCTCAGATTTTATACCTTTTCCTCTGGTATTTTTTACTCTAAATAATTGATTAGCAACTCATTACTAACAGAGCAATCCCACTTTGTTTTCACCTCCTTATTATGCAGAATTTATTGCATTATGTGCTCTCTCACAGGTTAATGGCAACAGCTGCTGATGATTGTTTGCTGCACCTGGATCACAAGCTGGACCTCCTGGATGTAGAGCCAAGTCACATCCCTGGATGTGTAAGTCCAATGCACCTTCAAGTGGAAAACCTCAGACTGCAGTTGACCAGGACATTGCATTCCCTCTAACACCCCTATGTGCTACCTGACTGCTTGATCTCTGCAATTCACATTTACAGGTGAGATCACATTCCAGCCGTGTGCTCCATGCCCTGCATTGATGCCTCACTGATCTCTCTGAGCAGAGTTTCCACCCTTTATCAGACTTCATCAACTTTACTGTAATTATATTCAGTCACAGCAATCTGTGCTGCTGGCACCACTGAGCTGCTCACCAGCAGGGCAGGATTTCTGCACTCAGCTGTCCTCATTTCCAGATGTGTCTCACAGCTGTTCAGAGCAGTAACTCAGAATCTGTCAGCTACAAGGACACAATTTTTTTTCTTTAGCCACCAAACTCCAGATGCAGAGGTGAAAGTTTTAGGTATTTCACTCTGAAAATGTGTCACAGGGTAAAGTCTTCCTTGCAAAAAGTACACTCATATGGTAAATCCAGCTTGTTTTTCCATGGAGGACTGGGAACCTTTATCAAAGCATGATGACACTAATCCACTGCTGAGCTCACTATTTTAAAAGTTTTCAATCTTGTTTTAAGAGGAAAGTCTGGGAGACCCAAAGTTGGATTTCAGCCTAGACATTAACTCCTTAGTGTCAGTGAGGTTCTGTACATTTTATGGAGCTTTGACATGGCAGATAAAGAAAGTCTCTGTGGAACGATACAGATGAGCATTTTTTTAAATTTCTCCTGCTTTTTCCATTAGCTTTCTCAAAAATGAGAAGGAAAGATCCACTAACTGTCAACAACTATTTAAAGACTCCTTCTGCATGGATCATTTGTAGAGCCATTAGAACAGGCCAGTCACTTAACTCCATATTGAGAGGGCAGCCTAACATAATTCCTGCCAGCTCAGGGTTTGGTCCCCTAAGTGTTCATTCTGGATTGCCCCAAAAGCATTTGCTCACAATGTGACTGGACCTGATAGGAAAAAACTACGTGCAGAGTCTCAGGAGGGGAAGGAAAAATCATCTCAGTCTTTTCTTTCAGCACCATTTAAGTACTGTAAAAACCCCCACCTGCAACTTGGGCTCAAAGGGACATTTTTTTCCTTTCTGCACATTGAAAATTTGCTGCCTTTTTCTTTCCTTTTTTCTTTTGCTTTGGCTTGTTCAATTTAAAGGCCCAATAGGTCACTTCAGGAATTTTAGTTATACCTTGATAAAATATCAAAAACACTTCAAACTGTACTAGCTCTGTTTCAGAACAGTGGCTCCCCTGCATTGCTATTTACAGTTGCATGGGTTAATCTAAATGGTTACAATCAGAAACTCATCAAGCACTAGACTACTAATTAATGCAGCTGCAATGAAGCAAAAAAAAGTCAGAAATTAAATCTGTCCAGGATTTTTCCCTTCTTACAGATTTCTCCAGAATAATCTCTACATTTATGACACATTCATTGTTATTAAAAGAGCCTTTTGTTTAGGACAAAAAAGTTTGATTTTATAGTTGCTTTGTTTGGGTTTATTTTCCTCCTTGATACTCTAATAATTGTACCTACTACCTCCTACCTATTCTATTTAATGCACATACAAAAATAAAATTGACTTTTAACTTTACACTTATCTTTGCAACATGCATATTTAGTATCATTTAGCTATGGAATTCTCTTTTATTTATTTAACTCTTTTAAAAGAGATTTCAACAAATATTCTTTCTGTGCTTTTGTATGTCATGCAAGTCCAGTCTCCATGGAAAATCATTCAAAATGTCCTATTTGGTATGAAAAGTTTTGATCCCAGTGTAGAACTTAGTTCCACTAAACCAAGCCCTGTAACTATATGAATTGTTATTGATGGCTGTAGCAGCTGCTTCCATAGACTCTTTTTTTTTTTTTCCCTGATGAAATTAAGAGTACTGTCTCAGGAAGACCTGGAAGGTTTAAATGTCTATTCTGTGAGTTAAATGGTGAGTTAAAAACATCAGCATGGTGAAGCCTCTTTCCCTCTCTGCCTGCTGTCGTGCTTCTTAAGAACAAAATTTCCTCCTCCTCACTCATGGTACCAATACACCACGCATTGATATGAGACTGCTATCTACTTAAGCACAAGAAATAAAAGATTTCTGACTTGTCTTGACACCTCTACTTGCTGCTTTTCAATTTGGACCTGCAGACATAGTTTGCCACCTTGTGGCAAATGAGCTTTTAAGAACTGTGAGTTTCACAAATAGTCAGATTCCAAACATTTCTCAAAATCTAAGCCCACCATACAAAACAAGAGTCTTTAAAACATGGGCTGTCTTTTAATAAAATAAATAAATAATTTTATTAAGAAAATATTTTTAAAGTAATCCCTCAGTTTAACCAATTGAAGAACATTTCTGATGCCTGTAGCCAAGGAAAAACATTTAAGCATTGTTCACTCCAGGCTTGGCACTCATATAATCTATGTAGGCTGCTGACAGATAAGGAACTAAAGGCAAAATCTTTCATGCACAAGGTATGGCCTCACAAAGAGAAAAGCTCTTCTTTTAAGTTTAGCAATTATAGTTAAACTATCAAAAAAAAACAAGGACTACAAGTAGCTGATATGTCTGTTTGGTGAAAAAAACTCATGAATAAACACTGTAAAATTGAAATAAAAGTACTGCAGAACTATTTTATGATATTTTATGATATTTTATGATATTTTATGATATTTTATGATATTTTCCTGTAATTTTATATACAAAGAACACCTTGAGTAGATTTATATGTATTCCACCAGGATGCTAGAAACAATCACCTCTCCATCTAATCAGAGCTTTAAGTGCTTCCATCCTGAGTTTCTGTTAAGGACAGTGGAATCTCCTTCCTCTTTCTGGGCTATTTACTACTCAAGTAGTCAATAAGAAGTCCTGTAAAGAAGTGTCTTGGACATAAATCTGAAATGTAAAAGACATAAAATACATTGCACTGGGAGAAAAGGGGCTCTGAACCTCTGCCCACCACATCCCAGGGCGGCTCTCTGGAGACTGAGCACGTGCTTGTGAGAACTACTCCCACCCCTGCTTGATGAGCTATTCCACAGACCCACTCCTTTACACCAAGTTTGGTTCTCTTGTTGCTGTCATCACAACCTGGGCAATCATTTGAAAAGTTTCAAGTCACCTGAAATACTTTTCTCTGAATTAACTGCGGCAAAAAGCTACGTTCTTAACTGGCCAGACTCTCTTTGCTAGTTTGCTTGTTTGTTTTGTTGGTTTATTTGGGTTTTTTTTTCCTTGTTAAAAGGTTAAACTAGTTATGGCAATGCCAAGATTTGCTCAGATTTAATAAATCTAGCTTCAGGCAGCCTTGTCTTTTACTTTTTCCAAACACAGATTCAGTTTTGCCCAGAAGTTTCTTTTGGCTCACAGATCTCAACCAGGGAATCTTTTTGTTTTATATGTTTCACTGCTTTGATACAGGCTCCGAGGCATAAGGCAGATGTGAATGAGAAACTCATGTGGCTTAGGCTGAGTAGTGATTGTCAGCAGGTTTTATGGTCCTAACAGATGAATCTCCCAATACCAGAACAGGAGAGGGTAACCAACTCTATTTCACATAGAGATACTCTCAAAAAAGAAGAACAGAGCAGAACTTCATTGAAAAAGGCTTCTCTCAGCTGCAAATATTGTGTTTTCCATCAAATTTTTAATATTAAGTCATAAAGGACAACTGGAAAACTGTCCACAGAGTAAAGAGCAATTCATGTAGTTACTTCAAAGGAGCAGAGAATTCCATGACAAGTCATTGAGTGTTTCTGTAGCATGTAATGTGCTAGCTCATTTTGGGATGCCATAAAACATAGTTCTCTGGATGACTCTTTCTCCACGTACTTAGGAAAACTTCCATTTCTATTTTGAACAAGAGAAGAAATCAGACCACACAGCTGTTTCTCAAAGGCATAGATCTCTACAGTCTTTCTCTTCTTATAAGCAGAATGTCTTTCCTGCCTCCTCCTCCCCCTTACTGTATGAATATCTAAATATTTGGATTGCTTTTGTTTTGCTTGTACTTCAAAGCTATATTGGCATATTATCCTGTTTCATATCACTTTATGGGCTGATAGAGTCACGCCAAGATTGACTCTCCTCTTTCACTCTGTTTTCTTTTCCTTTAGAATGCAGATCCAAGCCCCTCTGTCTGCTCTAAGGAGCAATTAATGCAATTGCAAAATAGTGGAAACTAGGTGGCTTCAGCTTTCCTAATCTCTCTGTATCTATATGCCAGACTAGATTCCTAAATTTACAGACGCCTTAAAATTGTTTTCACTTGCTGCAGCTATTTTGAAAATCAGGAATAAGAAATGCAAAAGTCAACAGATGTTAACATTATCTAGGTTGAAGATATAAGAAATACTCTACAATTTAGCAGTAATGAGGCTGAAAATCTGCCCAAAGTGGATTGATTTCTTTTCTCCCTTTGTTTACCAGAAATCTTTTTATTCCTTTGTGTTTATTCCTATCACGTGGCACTCAAGAAGACGGAATACCTCAGCTCTGTCATAAAAACACAAAGGTTCAGGCTCAAGAGCTTCCTGATGCCTAAATTAAATAAGTTTAATCTAAGAACAATTCAGCCATATCCTGCTAAGTTACTCTGTTCTTCTTCTCTCGAAGTATACAACTTTATCAAGACAACCAGCAGCACCAAATATAACTCTTGTTTAGTAACATTTATTTTGACTTTCTTTTTAGAGGATAAAACAAGAACAACAGTATTCTAGCATGTAGTGGATTGTAACAACCCTGCTTTTACACTACCAATCCAAAATTTTAAATAATTCAGAAGTAAAACATCATTTTAGGAAGATGAAAGCTGAAAACTCTTGCAAATCTGAGATCCAGTGTTTCAAAGAAAAGGCCAGGGGGAACATCACTTAGTGCCATGAAGCTTCAATTACATTATGGGAGCCATGGAAGTTAAAAAATACAGTACCTAATCCTTTTTCTTACCCATGTAAGCTGACAGCCTTTGGGCTATAACATATTGAGCTCTTAGCCCAGCCAGGAGAAGCAACTGCCCAGTGAGGAGTGAAGTGCTGCAGCAGCAGCTGAAGAAGGAGCAGCTGCAGAGAGCATCACTGATACACAGATGGCTTGACTGGTGTTCTCTTCCCTTCATGCTGCAGCACAGGGGTGCAAACTACCTTTGGGGGAACAACAGATTAGAGCTGGTAATCATTGCATGAGTTTGTATTAGTGAGCATCCCTTTTGGAAATGCCTGAACAGAACTTTAATTTATGTTTCTTGCCAGTTGCTTGATTACTAAAGCAAATTAACTTCAGATATTCAAGAAGGTGTCCAGTGTTCAGAAAAACTACACTACTTATCAGCTGTGAATATTTGCATACCTAAGCCTGAATTCTTAAAAATTCTTTTCATGGAAATCTGTTCTTGCCTCTTCAGGGTACAGAAGAGGCAAGAGATGCTGGTGGGCAGGGTTAGATGAGAAGTTCCTTTGGCATGTAGCCCTATAATATTATGAGGAGGTTCTGGGCTTTTTTCAATTAAGAGAAAACCAAAAAACATTCTCTTTTTTAGCAAGATTGATTGAGATTTTCTTTCAAAGGACTGGGCTTAACTTGTCTATTAATTTTGTTAAACAATCCTGTCTACATTCCAGAAACTCCTCTGAATTTTTCCCATAAGCAAATTGAAAAGTATTTGAAAAATGTTCCTTTGATTTGATCAAGACTTTTTTTTTTTTTTTTAATCTTAACTGAAAAACTCAGACCACTTTTTAAGCATAAACTTTAGACTGGGATCTAGATAAATACACCTGTATTTATCTACAGGTTTAATCTACAAAACAACCCAAAACCTCAAGTGAGAGCACCTTCAGGGAGTTCAGATTCACGTTGGAATCCAAATAGTGTGGATTAGGCCCTCTTCACCAGACACACACCCATCAATTTAGAACAATCTTGTGCTTCTTAGAGGGAACCTTTGAGGGATGTAACATCATATCTTCCTCTGTCAAGGAATAAGGGAGAAAAGCCACTCAGCCAGCATACAAAGGCCTACATTTTCTTCTGTACACAGAATACAACTGAGTTTTTGTGGGTTCCTGCAGGATTTTGTGGGTTTCCTTATTACAGAAAAAAATAATTTTTTTGGAACCCTTGGAGTAAAGTCAACATTCTCATGTATGTAAAGAAAATTGTCTTATCTGAGACTGCAGGTGGCTGTTTTAACTTCACAAGGGCACCATGAGGCTTTTGCTGACAGTGTGCCTGTCCATGTGTATTCCTAATTTTGTGCTTCCTTTTTTCCTCCCTGTGAAACTAATACTTTATTAAAGGAATTCAGCAGGGGAATAGATGTACCAAATATAATTAAGCTTCTACTTGTTTTGTGAAAATGGATGACCAGCTACAGCAAGAAAAACTGTAGGTAATGCCTAATGGAGGTAAAAAGGAGATGTTCATATTCATGCATCTCCCACATGGGACAAGCTTTTAAGCAAGCCCCAGACAGAGGAAAAGTTTCAAATGGAGCCTGTGCTTTCTTTGATTCTGAAGTCAGTCAGGCATGCAGCAGAAATATATGGAGCACAAGACTTCCTTATTTCCTGTGCCTGTGGAAGTCCTTGTTTAAGCAATTAGTCTTCATGACTGTGTACTAATAGCTGATATAAAGAGAATGCTTCTGGTACAGTTGTTTTTTATGCAAGAGCAGATGAAACACCAGTTGTGCAAGAGCTTTCCCTTTGTGAATTAACCTAACAACTGCAGGGTCAATTACCTCTTATCCTCCCATACACTGACGTGGAACAGCAGCTGTCTCTTGTGTTCTCACTGCCTGGAAGGCATAAGAGCATGTGATAGGTACACTGTTTTAATTAGCACTCTTGCATGGACTTACAGCCAATTAATGTTAGATTTAGTGCACAATGAAGCAGCTTGAGGACTGTCAGAAGGAAGGCAGCTGGGCAAGGATGTTGGTCCGATCTCCTGTGTACCTTGAATCTACCAGGAAAAGGTTTGACTTCCTTCTAATGAGCACTGCCAATGTTCCTGGTGTCCTAAGTATGGCTCATTGCTTTTCAGTCTCATTTCCTAAAAGTCTTGGCTGAGTGACATACCTCATTATGCCCTGACATGGAAAAATAACCATGACTGTTTCTTAAATTTCTGAAGCAAGTTCTGTGGGAGATGTATGATCTGAGAAATGCCTGAGCAATACTTTGGCTCTTCAGCTCTGTTAGGATACCACAACATCCCACAGTTTACCCTAGAGGCATATGCAGCAAGATATCCTTGCTGAAAGATGTTTTGTGGTACTTTTTTTGGTTTGCAATCTGGTCTCTTCATTGTGAAGACCAGAAATCTGTGCAAGATAATCTGAAAGCGTATTTCTCAATATATTCACAAGACATAAGGGCATCTCTGAGGCATGAGTTCTAATTAAGGATATACAGAGAAATTTTCATGAAAATAAACTTTGGGATGTCTATATAAGAAAGCAACCAAAATACCATCAATTAAATTAGCTGTAGTATGAGATAGTAAAGAAAACGTTTTCCTCAGAGATGCTTCTTAACAGTCTTCCCATCTTTTCTCTCTCATAATATCATTTTTTCTCTTTTCTCTAATATTTTTTTTAAACTTTCAGAGTTGTTTTTTTTTTTTTTTCAATTGTAGGTGTTTTTATAGGGGAACCAGATCTAGATTAGAAACTTTTACTGCTGCAGACACTTCCATCAAAGCAATTTCTGTCATTCTTGGAAGAGGCAGCCTTTTCCTTTGTGTCTCTCTCACAGTTGTAACTGATTTACCATCAATCTCCCTTTCCTTGGCACTTACAGTTTTGCAATTTAAAAATCCCTAGTCCCAGCCTTTTCTGGGAAAGGAGGGTCTGGCTGTGAATACAATTTCTGAAAAGTTACACTGAAAGAAAAGCTAAGAGCAGAAGAGTCCCTAGACATAAAAAATAAAATAAAAACAAACAAAAGATAAAGAAAATAAAAAGAGAGGACTCTCTCTCCCCTGGCATATCTGCCATGGCCCTCTATGGTCCATTTTAGCATTAAGGCCTTCATCTTGGAATATCTAAGTCCTGCCCAGTGAGCAGGACACCAGTACCCTTCACCACAATAGCAGCACTTTCCTGAAAGTGTTCCTCCATACCCCTTTAAACACACATTCCTTTTCCCCTAATAGCAAATAAATCTGTTCTTTAAAAATACAGAAGATCTTCTGCTTTCATATTTCCTTCCTTCAGTATAACAAACAAAAGACACAGCTTTCCATTGTCTGAATGATGGCAAGTATTTTAAAGAACATTAACAGAATTTTTCTGAAGGCATATATTATTACTCTGCTACCGGAGTTTTTAGTCTCATTATCAACAAGACAAATCATTTTTATTCAACTCTATTTATACATGTGGTAGACCAAGAGAAAATGTTTTTTAAAAGGCTCAATGAGGTGTTACTTAAATGTGGTTTTCAGCTCTAAGTGATTTATTATCTATAAATTGAAAGATTTCAGTTGAGAAGGCTCTAGGATGCCGCACTCTTCCTCCTCCACGCAAACCATCTTTGAGCTAAGATTACAGCAGGTGAAAGTTCTAATGTCTGTTCAACAGATCTTATGAAATAATTACATCCAGGAACCATTTGGTTCTCATTAGATCCAAGACCGAAGGAGCAAAATATTTTGAAGGAAGGAAACTTCCCTACCCCGAGAAACACCCCACATGCACACACAAATCTCCTGAAGGCAAGTTCTTCCTCACTCCAATAGCTGCTTAGTAAGCACACAAACCCAACTTCATGGACCCACCACTGTTTTTGAAAACCCAAGACCTTTTCATGTCATGGTGCATTATTAATTAATTATGTGTCTTAGACTTCTTCTGCCTTCCAGTGTTTTTCTTTCTACCATATTTTATAGCTCAATTTTTTTCTTTTTTTTTTTTCTTTGTATTTGGTTTCAGATCTCTGCCTACTTTTTCCCCATGTTGTCTCCAGTTCTTCCTGCCAGCACTGCCATGGCTCTCCTGTATGATAAAGAATCACCAGACTGAAGAGTAGTTTCAGAAGAGGAAGAAAGTACATGTAGTATTTTTTAGCCACCATCCCTGCTTTCTTTTGTTTGTTTTACTTTGTGTAGATGATGTTCTTCAGAAATTCATTCTGGCCCAGAAAAATCCATTATAAATCAGAGCCAGGAGATCCTGTGTAAATCTCAGTAGACCAGCCATCAGAGAGTTGGCTCAGAGATTCACTTTTTTCTCCCCTAAAATAAATTTCTCTCTTTCTTTCCTGAGGCCTTTGCTTCATTTTCTCTGACCAGAGATGTTGCCTAAGTGTGAAAGGAAAAGGAAGCTGTCAACAACCCAAACTGGGTATGTAATTGGCAGCAGAGCATTACATTTCTCAAGCAGAAAACCTTTTTTTCCACAATACATGGCAACTGCAGACCTTCTGACATCAAGACTTATGTCTGGAATGGCAACCTTAAGAATGCCTTAAGGGTGAGCAACCACTGAGATTTTCTTTGATAATCAGATAATTAATTCATGAGAAGCTGTGGGAGCTGAGCACAGAGTTACTTATGGGATTCTAATGAATATCTATCTATACCTTCAGGTGCCAAATCCAGTCCCATGCATCCTGCTGGTTCCTAACAAACCTTGAAGTCTGAGCACTGTCAGCACCCTCTAAAATTACATGAAGGCTGTCATGGGAAAGTTACTCCAATGTTCTGGGATGCATTTGTGTGAATGGCAAGAAGAGACCACAGGAAGGGATTTCTTTTGTTTATTATTAACTCATTAGAAGTCCATTGAAAAGTTACTAGCAAAAAAGAGGAAGAGAGGCTGAAATTTAAAGGTACAGATTTGTTTGCCAAAATTTCATAGTCATCACTGTGACTGACCTTACATGAGCACTATTTTAACTCCCTGTGTTTCAGAGACGCCTCAAGTCTGTAGCTTTCTCAGATGGTTTTAATTACAGATACCCAAGAATAATTATGGTGAAAGTAGTGCAAGAGCACAGTTCAGGGTGGCCCCTGAGATGCTGGTCTAGCCAGTACAAAAAAGAAGCTAAATCCAGTCCTTTTATATCCTACCACTGAGAAGATGGGCAACAGATGTTCAGAACTATTAATATTCACTTCAAGGGTATGAAGGGTGGTGTCCTTCCATCACAAAACACATCAGCATTGCTGTGGTTCATTGTCTCATCTTCTGCTTTGAATACTTTCATTGTTTAACCACCTAATATGGACTTTTGCTTCTTATGGAAGCTTGGCTCCAGGGTTTTGAGAGATGAGGCAATCTGTCATGCTGCAGAGATAGCTGCAGCTCTGCTACTCCTGTATTTTCAGTCTTACACCTCATGCAAGTTTGTGTATCTATTCTAACCTGTTTGATCGATATATTCCTCTATCATCATGGTAGAATCTTTTGTGTCAAAGAGAAACTTTGTCCCTTTCCTCATAGGCAATCCGCCCTAGTTTGGTGTTTCATTCCTCAGGTAGGGAAAAGTGGTGTGGATGATGAGGACAGGAAATGCAGAGACCAAAAGACTGGGTCTGCTTTCCCTTCCTGCTACGATTTCTTCTGCTTTCATGCTCACATGTTTCAGTCCCTTCTATGGTTGGCAGGGAGTCCTCAAGATAAATACCTTAGAAAAATCTCTGAGTTAGTATGAAACAATAGTAATATTGGGGATTTTTTGGTTTTCTTTTTTGGTTATTTTTTGGGGTTTTTTTTGTGTCCAACGCCTACAAGTTGGGAGTTTTTTTGCTCACGTGAGACTGCTTTGGTTCACCACTCTCCACCCCAATAACTCAAAAAACATGCATTTCAGACTTACTAAATAGCCATGTTTGGCAGGAAAGGGTCTGTCCTTTCCGTGTTCTGAAACATCTCCTCCGTCCCCCAATGCTCAGGTTGAATAAGGTGAATATCCTGTGAATTAAATGACCTTTATGCCATCTGCAGTAGAAGATACTGTCAGGAAACTCAGTCATCCAGAAGAGACATGTTACATTTGGGAACAAAAGTTACTACTTTGGGAACAAAAGTCCCTTAAAAGCTTTGTTAAAGTGTTCCAGTAAAGCACATTTTATCAATTATTTTTCCATATTAAAAGTCTCATAAACACTGTACATTCCAGATTCCTTATCTGTCTTCAGATAAGGACTGTTGTGTGCTATAGGACAAAACTTTGTGGAAGTCCTTTGCAAATACATGTGTAGTATATGATGGCTGTTTCTATTTCATGATGAAGAACAGGGAATGGGAAGCCTACAAAGAAGGAACACCAAAGATATTTTTTGCTGGTAGTGCAATAAGTCTGGCCAGAAATGTTCACAGTTTGCTAACATGATTGAATAGTGGTTAGGGACTACTTCAGTAGGAGTACCTGACTGCTCAGTACTCATGACAGATGCTCCTTTTCTAAAACAAATGTACAGGATCTGAGATTTGTCAGGGAACTTTTGTCTCAAATAAATACTGAGAAGGAAATAATTAAATCATTGCTTTAATGCTCTTGTAGTTAGCAAGGCTTGGGAACATTGCAAATGGTGCTCAACTAGAAGCTAAAGCAAAGACATTATTAAAATAAATGATTCTACTTGTGAACTTAGAGTTGAAAAAGCGCCACAACAGTTGCTGAAAAAAGAAAAAAGCCAATATAAATTGAAGTAAAAAGAAATTAAAAGGATATATGAGAGTGATGAGGCCTCAGTGTAGCTGACCACAATTTTTTTCCTCCTTCAAGGCATTGCTTATTTGAAATGGAGATTAATGTCACACAGCCACCTCAGTGTCTATTTCCTCTTCTATCCTGCATAAAAGATCCTAAGATCACAGTTTTTTGAGAAAAAAAGGGCACAGATTCTGTCAGTTCTTTCATTTTGAATACTCCCTAATTATAATAATTCTTGGCAATTAGAGAATTGGGACATGAAATTTAAAGATACACCCTTTCTTCTGTCAACATAAAGGACTCAGAGCAGTCCCTCAGAGGAATAAAGCAGTATAAGGAAAGCAAGTTATTTGCCTTGCCCCCAGTTTTGATATTCTTCAATGTGATAGACTAAATAACAAAGATACTTTGTCAGGAGTTTGAGGAGAGAAGGAATGGTTGACTCTGGAAGGCAGATCACACAAGTCTCAAGAGGGAGTAATTCTGCAGAAGTCTGGTCTTACTCCACAGTGTGAGGAATCAGAATCCTGTGGCTTGAATGCCAAAGCTAACAAGCCCTATGTAACCTAAGTTCTTTTAGAGGCACCAGAACTAGAGTACTTTTTAAGGACTTTTTAAAATCAGTGAATCAGTGCTCCATCCCATTATCCAAAAGCTGCCACAAGCCTCATTCCCTGCATTTGTAGCTGGGTGTTTACAGCCACTCACCAAGCCACAAAAGGCACAGCCTTCAGCAGCTGATATCACCACTTCCCAATGCTACCTTGACAATTAAATCCAATCACAATCATATTCCTGAGCCCAAGCCCTTGCCTGTGCCCTGCTGACACCTCCTCTACACAGAGCTCTCCCAGGCTGGGGCTGTCTGCCTGTACACAGCTGATGATGCTTCAGTCACTCAGAGCACAGCTATCAGTACATTTATTACTGATATTTATGCCTGAAAAAGGCATGTCTTCACAGCACATTCCTGTGCTGTGCAGGAAGAATTTTCAATTCTAAAGAAAGAATATCACATCAACATCTCTGATTTCCCCTAATCAGCAGAGGCTACTTCCCTGTCTGTGACTCCTCGTGTGATAATAGCTAAAGTTTAGAAGAAAGTGACTCTATGTAAGAGGAATATTCTTGCCTATGTACCCCTGTGTGACAGCAAAAGCACTAAGAGTGATAAAAATGAAGTGATACGAACAACCATAGCACATACATTAACTGCAGTAAGATAGTGTTGAGAGGTGGTGGGTTTGGTTGGATTTCTTTTTCTTTTTAAGTTCCTCCCTGTAAAAACACACACCAAAAGAAATATCTGAGCACTCAGAAGCACAGGGGAAGGACTGCACCCTGACATCCAGCGTGCAGGAAGGCAGTGTACTGACAGACACATGTATTAATAGCCAGGGGCTCTCCCAGGCCCCAGCTAACTGGTAAACACATGTGGGTTCCACATGTTCACTTCTGATCTGAGCTGGTTTCAGGCTCTAAATAGAAGCCTTGGCAGGCCTGTTGCAAGTCCTGGGGACTGTGTTTTCTTATCAGGCCTGAGATGTCTGCTGCAGAGCCAGCCAACTCATCCTTCAGCAAATGTACCCCTCCAATTGTTGCTGAGAGCTCCCACACCTCTACCTCTGAAAATCATCCTGGGGATGGCAAAAAGCTTTAAAAACTGAAACTTAATTTTTATTCTGTTAAAGTTTCTTTGTGTCTTTGTTTTGCTTCTGATCTTTATATCATCATAAAATACTAGCAAGCAAAGTCTTGAACAGAATAAAGTTTAGGAGGACTTGGATCTATTATTTTAGAGGCTTAAAAATTGCCATTTTAATTATTTTTGTTCATAATATATTGAGTTTTAGGTTTACCACACATTTTTCACATTACCAAGGGGCTCCTGAGCTCTTCTATTCAGATGTACAGTGAAAAAGCTAAGGAGCTCCAAGCATACTGATAAACCCCTCATTTGATCCAGCACCATGGTTATTTTTATATCTTCCAGATACAAACAAACCCCTGAAATACTTTACACTGTAAACAGATTTTAAAAATGCAGTCCTCATGACAGAAGATTGGGAAGGGGATAAGTTAATGATAATTTTAGTACACTGAAGCTCTGCTTTCTGTGAGTTCAGATATGGTAACAGTGATTTAGAGAGCAGCCAAACTTTAATCTAGAGATACTGGCACAATCAAAGCTCTGCTCTGGTCCTTCAAGCCAAACTCTTTGCACGCAGCTTTCCCTCAGCCTTCCCTTCCGCTCCAAACATCACGCCTGCCTTCACAAGCCAATTCTTAAAATGTGACAGATGTTGAAGCATTTTCTAAATGGTCCTTGAAAATTAAGACAGCTACTTCTTGAGAGCCATCCCTGAAGAATAGTGAAATATTTCTGCAGCTCATACAACGTCCTTGGCTCCTTCCATCATCATAGCCAAGGATGGCTCATCTTTAACATGTACTGCAGGAGTTTCAGATACCTGAACCAGCTCCAAACACGAGCTCTGAGCTGTATCAAAGATCCAGAGCTCAGCCTAAGATACAGCATGTTTCCCTTTACCATGGTCAGTCTTTTGTCCCTCAAATATGAACAGACTTTCTCAGCAGACATAGATATGATAACATCCTAACAAATTATCTGAAGGGCCTAATAATGCCCATGGATATTTGAAACTCTATGTCTCTCAAAGTTTGTAGCCTGAAAATTCATATCTTTTATTGTATGAATTTGAAGAAGGCAGCCAGTAGAAAAAGAACAGTGGATATTTTTAAGTTCCGAGTTTTTGTGTTTATCACTAACCTTGTAGGTTCATCTGATGTCCACTGGTTTGATCTCTCTCCTTCCTTTTTCTCTTCTTTTCAGCAACAAACAAAAGACAAAACCAAAATAATATATACATGCTTGAACTAAAAGTCTGAATTTCCAAGATTGCTCACACAGATTCAGGAGATGAAAACTAATTTTATGTAGAGGTGAAACTCTAAATCAAGTAAAACTCATCTGAAAGCTGAATTGCCCCATGATGGCCACCTGCACCCAACTAGTTCTAGCAATTTTTGATACAAACTCAAACAGAAATTTAGTTTTCTTTCCTCCAGGTATGCAGTCTTGCTACCATCTAGTGGCTAAAATAAAACTTTGCACTAATTTCTTTCCATACAAGGATTCAGACACTACAGCCATTTGTATCTGCCCTAAAAATTTGTTTGTAGATCCTATATTCATCAGCAAAAACATGACAGGTGAGAAAATTATAAGCTGATACCAAGAATGAAGCACAAACCAGAGTTTTTTTGTGGTTTTGTTTTCCAGATGAGTAGGAAGGTATGAGTTCTTTTCAACACTGACACATTGCCTAATTTTATTGGCAATTCAGACCTCTACTGATTTCAAAAGAGAATCTGGGAAGCATTTGATGTTGGCTCTTTCTGCAGTCAAGTACCAGCCTAGCAGATCTCACTTGGTCTTGAACGACACACATGGTGAATTATTCTGCTATGGGTAATGAGGACTGAAATCTAATGGCAAAAATGTTGTTGAACTGGATGTGGGACCTACAGATAAATATTGCCTAGAGATCATTTGCTGCATCCTAAGTTTAGCAGCTGGATGTAATCAGTGGAAGAAAATTAGAGATCTGTTCAGGACATGAACTGGACAGCAACAAAATGTAACATATAAACTCTTTAATCACTGATCTAAGATCTTTTCAATCTTCCCATTTTTTCAGGGTCAATCTCATTGTCCCTTGCTGGACAAAACGATGTATTTTTTTAATTCCATGCTGAGGATCAGCATGTCTGGTGGATTTTTACATATACTGCCACTGCCATCTAGTGACAGACATACAAATAAATAACAGAAGTTAAATTCAGGAACTCTGAGCTTCTGGTTGCTCAAGGAAGAAATTCCAGTTATTATTGAATCTTTCCATTTGGTCTTCTGAATTAATCTTTCCACATTTATTACTGAACATAAGGAGTGCTTAGATATATTGGAAATTATTTATGAGAAGGACCTGCAGTGTGGAAAACTTTATTCACTCAGGTTTTCTAGGCAAGGCAAAGAAGTGGTTTTGTAGGATCTTGAGGCCTTGCTCATAATTAGAACCCCACTGGAGCTTTCCTTAGTGAAGGATTAGCAACGACTTTGAGTAACTTCTCCAGGCAAGCCAGAGGGATGTTTGGCAATACTAAAGTTATTTCTAGTTTTTCCAGCAGACAAATCAAGGCACGTAATATTTTACAGAAATTCTCTGACTCAGCCCAACAAGGAGAACAATACCAGCAATTTCCACAGCCCTGTCTTCACCATAATGTCACACAGTATTCTCCATCTAGCTTCAAAAGTGATTTCTTATGTTAGAAAAAGGCATTTTAGGGTAAATACGAAATGTTCAATATGATCTAGGGGCCAAAATATTTATTTAATACTTTATACTGTGTTTTGGGATCCCTGACAATTACAGATGTTAGTGTTTATATCTGTATGTATTCTAGACCTGGAAGACTTTGCTTCTTGTCCTAACTTTAGGGAAAACTCTACTGAAAGGTAAGGTAAACTGAAGTAAATATTGTAAAAAAAAGAAATGGTGCATTAAGAAACTCCACAGAAATGGACCAGCTCCTAGCCAATTAATAAAAAGAATGAGTAATGCCCCAGAAAAGTGTGTGAATTAAAGTATTTTTCTTCCCCAGTTTTAAAAATTTGACATTATATGAGTGCTGCTTTGGGCTCAGAGTGACAGAATGGGCAAGAAATAATGACTAAAATGGAAACATGCAAGTAAGATCACTCACATCTGTAACTCTTGGCAGGCCAAGATTCACAACCTGCACGTGTTCAGTCTCCCTATTGCCTGCTCTGCTGCTGAGCCAGTACCTGAGGCAATGTCCAGTGTGTGAAACCATAAAACTGGAGACACTGTGGGGCTGCGCTGTGCCAGGGAATGTATCACAGAGCACAGCTCAGAGAATAATGGGTTTGGACTAGGAGATCCACCCCAAAGCTGCCTGCTCAGGGCTCCTCCTGCCAACCCCAACAGGTATCACAGCTTCTATTTACTGAGGACAGCCAGACTTTAGCCAGGCAAGGAACAGAAACATCAGCTTCATGTTGAAGCTGATAAAGTCACAGGACCATCTCAGACATGGAGAATTTCAGGTCTACCAACGTTTGAAGTATGCACTATTGCATAGTTTGAGCAACCAGGTCTAGTGGGAGGTGTCTTTGCCCATGGCAGGGGGATTAGGACTAGATGATCTTTGTCCAAATTATTCTATGAACCCAAAACATGGACACTGTCTGTTACAAAGAGATAGATATACAGATGTTGACATAGATTCATCTACATGTGAGAAATATATAATTTCTGATATAAACTTGTGTGAACATGTATATTCTTTTTCCTTTCTGTATCAAACCCCCTATTTTTAGGATTTTACACCTCAGCTTGTAAAAACTGAATTGCTTTACCTCATGCCTGTAATTTCACTGAGTCTGCATTTATTCCAGTTTGCAATTTCCTATGTTGAATTTGGACTTCCATGATACTTTTGTTTTGTGCCCAGGATGTAGGAGTTCAGAAGGCCTGTGTCAGCTCTGAAACTGAGACAGTTTTGATCTGGATGTGCAGTGAGCTCCTGGTGTGATTTCCATGTTCAAATACAAGATTCCTCCTAAAACCCCCTGTAGCCAAACCCATCCTCTTAGCATGTCTGGCCTCAGTGCTTACTGCAGCAAGCTGCTCTACACAAGTCCTGAACTGCTCTACAATCCTGAATTGTAGAATTAAGTCTTGAACTCATCTCTGAGCACAGCTCTATGGCAGGAACCTCACCCACCATCTGAACTTGCAGACAGCAAGATTCTCACCTAAGTGGTAAAGGTGTCTGCAGCTTTCACTGACAGCTTGTCTCCTACATTGCCAGAGATTTTTATTTTTTAGACTCTTACCTAAATTATCAGGATGGAGAAGAAAACAAAACAGAGTTCATTCCTCCAAATGACATGACAGAAATGTCACCAGAGTAATATGCTAATTATAGGTTAAACTGAATCCAAGTTTTTCAGTTCTTGCTAATATTTTTCACAGATATAAAGTATCCACAGATCTCTGATGGACCCTTCGAATTTTGTCCAGGAAGGATTGTAAGATGCAGGGGTTTACCATCTCCAAGCACATAGTCAGAGACTAGGCAAAATTCTTAAGAACCTATTTGTCTTTACTGTATTTTACCTCAAGCATTTCCAAGGATCTGTGGTGTTTTTCTGTTGTCAAGAGCATAAAGATTAAGGGGAAAATGTGAAGGGTATTTAGGCATAAAACTGAAACCAAAATTGATGAGGTCTGATCCCTTAAATATTTTTTTATGCATGTCTGGTCAGCTGAAAGAAAATGCATCAAGTCTATTCAGAAAGATTACTTCTCCTCATAATTTTTCTCTTAAAATTCACTAAGTTCCAGGATCATTTATAGTAGGCAAATATTTAGTTTTCTTTACTTTGTAATTACTATGATAATTATTCTTTCAGAGAAACAACTGATGGAATCAAGCTGGCAAAAGCAACAGGATTAAACTCTCGTGGTTTCAAGTTAACATTTATTCAAGGAAAACACAGTGCTCTTTAGCAAGGATTTTTCCTGCTATAATATATTTGCCTGTCATGTATCTCTGCAATTTAAAATGAGATTATACCAAGAGGCAGTGTCAAAGGATGGTACTAGACTGTCTGTCTATCTTTGATTAGCAGATAGGAGAGAGATGAAAGACGATTAGCAGGTGGGAGAGAGATGAAGGAAGAATTTAGGTTGAGACAAAATTACATGTAATATTTGGCTTTTATGTATTTTTCAGTAATTAGAATGACAGCCTTTCTGTGTTCAAAGGGATTCTAATAATGAAAGGTTATACTTTATATAAAGACAGGCAGATTAAAAACAAGCAAATAAAGAATATCTCATGCTGAAAGAAAAAGTTGTATTTGATAATGACATGAAAATGATTTGCACCAAAGAATAGGACCTTGAAAGCTGGTGATATCTTTTCACAGTGAGATATCTGGAATCCTAACAGCCTAATTAATTCGTGGAGATTATCTGTTTAGGTAATAGAGATCAACAAATCCCTGGACAGATGAACAAAATTCAGAAGAATTAATAGAGTAAACAACTGGAACAGCAGTCTAGCAAAATTTCAAATTGCATAATCGAGAAAATTAGTGCATTGTTTTTCTAATTTTATTGTCTGGATAACAGCTAGTCCCCCAAAACTGAATAGATTCATGGAGGAAACACAGGAGCAGGGAGGAAACACAGGAGCTGCCAGGTCCTTCTGCTCCCAGGGTGGCTTTCCATGGCCCTGGCTCTCATGAAGATGAGGGTAACCCAGGCTTTAACTAACAGATCCATTGGGCTGGATTAGAGTGAAACGGCTCTCAGTGATCACTGCTTGGAAATATACACGTGCAGGGTTTGCTGTAGAACTTTTTGGTTGCAATGGACATCAGCTATGGAGGCACTTTGGTTATTCTTGTCTGTTGTAAAATAACAACATGAAAGCACTGCGATGTGAAAGAGCAAAAACATCACCCAAGGACACGCACAAGGGAAAAGACAGAATGGAAAATAACAGAAGTGTGAGGCACAAAAGAGAGAGAAAGGCCAAGAGGTGAGTCTGTCATCACCCCCAGGCCCCAGGATGGCGCTTGGCCGCTGTGCAGTCCTGGTCTCATTGGTGGTCACAGACTGCATCTGTCAGGGTGAGGGAAGCCCTGAGGAAATGGTAGAGAAAAATCCTTGGAAAATCCCCAGAACACAACCTGTGTTGGGTTTATAGTCAAGCAGGCAGGCCCAGGTACCCCCTGGGGCAAGGCTGGATGAGGTGGGTGAAGGGACACTCTGGGAGCCCCTCACACCTGCTGAGACAGCACAGCTGCCCACTGCACCCCAAAGAGGAATCAGCTACAGCACATTATAGCCCACCAGCATGGATGAACACCCTCAGGACACACAGCAGTGTCCCAGGGGAGGATGGGGGCCCCACAGCCCAGGGGTTTGTGCAAGGGGAGGCAATTCATCTTGGCAGGAGGCACCCTCCCCACAGGATTCATCTCCCATCTCACTCACAGCCCACCATTCCCCCCCTGACCTATAGGGCCACCCCACAACAAAAACTCAGCTCCTCCACCTCTGTGGAGGGATGGAATGTGAGAAAACAGTGGAGAAGGCAGTCTACACCTGAGGAGCTGCAGCTGTACTGATCACCAAAGATCGGGAACAGGCCTGCCCTGAACAGGCCCCAGCTCAGGCCTGCCCTGAACAGGCCCCAGCTGTGTCCAGGTAGAAGAGCCCTACAAAAGAGGGGGTTATCTGCCTGAGAAGGGAGATGGGGTTTGTTGGCTGTGCTGGGAAGAGAGTTGGGGTTTGTTGGTGAAGAGGAGGAAGATGAAGAAGAAGACAGTGCTGTGAGGAGCTGCCCATGAGAAATCACTGGGAAGGTATGAGACTTTTGAAATATGATGACAACACACCTCAGCAAAGCGCCCTGGCTTCTCCACACTGGGAATGTTTTGAGTCATTATCCCTTAACAATTCAGTCTCTCACACTGGTTTGAGCCCTGTGCCATTGCATTCACCTGGCCCCTGTGAAAACTGGATGCTTCATTTTATCCTAGGCCAGACAGGACATAAATGCTGGGAAATTAAAAATAAATAAATTTAAAAATCAAAATAAATAAATAAATTTTAAAATAAAGCAAAATACAGCTTTTGGAGAGACAGCTGTCTTCAATAGACAGCTACAACCTGAGGCAGAAGAAGGTGTGAGCCAGTAAAGCTACTGGAGTTAATCCACTCTAGATTGGGTGGGGAGCTGCTCTTTCACTGTCAAGAATCACACTGTGCCAAACAGACATCAGGTAAAAGAAAAATATCAAACTGTGCATTTTGTTGCTTTAGTCATGTGTGTGGGGTTCTGTTTTGCTCACTGCTCACTCACTAAAACTAAGTTTAGTTTCTGGATATTTATTTTGTCTGCATTGAATGTAGTTTGTTAGTTTCTCATCTGAAATCACGCAAATGATAGAAGAATAAAACCTGAAAAAGTTTATCTGAATCTGCTTTCTCATTTAGATACTTGTGTTTAAGAAGTTTGTGATTTTACACTCAAGACAAAAAGGATATTTCTCTTACAACTTTTAGAAGAGAGCTGCAGTAATACAAGATCCCAAAGTCAATATTAAAGGATTTTTGCACCTATTAGGCTTGAAGGTTAAATCCCATGTGAGCATCTACAGCACAACTTCCCTGGCTTAGAGAAAATTTTTGCAAGTACAGCAGGATTCTTCCAATAAAGGTTACAGATGTAGTAAAATAAATATTTTTTCCTAGAATAAGTATCCATCCCTCATTTTTTTTCTTTCATCTTTTCAATACTAATTTCACAGCTACCATGCTAAAAAAGTGCAGTTTGCAGCTAAGAAATCAGACAAAGCAACTAAGTTGTCCAAAGTGAAACTAAGCTCTAAACACTCGTATTAATTTTATGAGTTTGGAACTTCTATACCCAGATGCTGGAGTAAGAGCTGACAGCCACAGTTAGGCTGTAGCTTTTTGAGATGTACATCAGAGTGAATGCCTGTGTTTATAGTGATTGTGTTGAATTGGAGATCTGATTTCTAGATGTTTCTTTGAGTTGACTCAAATGTTTCTTTTCCATCTCCATATTTTACTTTATATTAAAAAATAAAGTCTTGCATTGAAATAAAACACACAAAAAAAGATAAGATTATTTTCTTTCACAAAGAGAAAAGGAGATAGTAGGTATGTAGTAACTTTAACACCAAAATCAAAGGGTTGCTAACAATAAGCAATCAGTAAGAAACATTTAACTTCTAGAGCCCTTTAATGTACCTGAACATTTTCAATTTCCATCAACTGATTGGAAGCAAGACTGTAGACTGAGAAAGCAGTTCAGGCTTTCTTCTGAAAGCTCTGAAAACTTTTAAAAAATGTTTCTAATGTTTTATGTTAGGAGTCAGATCACATTGTGTCTGTCTTATCCTCAGATCTCCACATCCACTTGAAGTTGAAAGACATTCACTTTAAGATCAGTGGTACTTATTTTGAAGATATGTATTTGATCATGGGTCATTCAATAAGTGAATAATTCTTTGAATTAATTCAGCTGTGGTAGTTTTGGGGACAAACCATTATTGTTGTGATCTTACAACTTTTTATGTGTTATATTGATAGAAGTTCTTACTTTAAAAAAATCTCAAACCTCAAAGCAGTTGTACCTGAATTTAAGACTCCATCTAGACCCAAAATTCCATGATAGTCACTGTGTGTCTGGGATCCAATACAGTTCCCTAAACACCCTAATTTGTTGTCTAAGAGTTTGATATTGCCTCCAGGGCAGAGGAATTGTAGTGCTATAAGAGTTTATTCTTGGTGTATCATTTTATGCTGGTTTTGTTAACAATAATGTGATTCATTTTCTTTGTTTGTTTTGTTTCATATTTGGAAAATGTGACCTATTCTTGGTCCATCATATTTGTTGGCCTATAAGAAAGTTTTGGAAATCTAAAAGTAGCTGAAAAGTTATTAGGCATCTGCAACTGAACTGACCCTCATAGGTCCAGTCATGTGCTTACCAGCCATGTGCTGATATCCCAAATATATTTGCTCTGGCAGGTTCTGCTGACTGTATTGTCTAGAATGCCATGATCCAAGAGATCTTAGGCATCCAGCTTATATAGACAGCTAAATGTAGGTGTCTTCATCTTGAAATGAATCCCACACAAAGTAACAAATCAGTCATTGGTAAATGACAAGTTTGTCATCATATGTCATGCATGATTTCTGTGAAAACATAGAATAACACTTCATAATTCATTAAGTAAAGTCACCCTTTTTTTTTTTTTAATATAGTGTCTCTTAAGTAGAGTGATTAAAAATATGGCAGATGTAGAAAGGGAAAGAAACATTTGAAAGGAGTAACTTACACTTTCCACAATTTTCATTGTATAGCTTGGTGCCCAAATCCAGGAAATGGAGGGAATTAAATTAAGTTGCTACAACCCTGTTTTATAAAGAGCATTATGCTGTTACATCTACTTTCCAAAGATATAACAGTGAAGAAGATTTTGGATATGAACTTAGAAAGGGGACTGGGAATAGAAACAGAGAAACTACTACCAGTAGTTGAGGAGATGGGAAATAGCAAGAAGAGAGGGAAAGACACTGTCCAGGCATTCCCCCAAGACCTTCTGGAAAGGACACACTGAGCACCTGGCTGGTGACACAGGCTGGTTCATACACCCAGGTCTTGTTCAGGCACACCAATGACAAGAGAAAGCCACAAACACACAGCTGGGTGAAGACTGAGACACACAGATACACAGCCACGGCTGGGCACTGCGGAGATCTCATGGGAATCATGAACTGCCAATTACCATTATGTGATCAAAAACTAATCAGCAAGAACACAAAGGCCCGGTGAAGAACAGTTTCCCTAGACTGAGGAACCCTTAACAAGTCTGGGATTGTCCAAGGAGAGCGGTGGGAATGCTGGTGAGAAGCTGACCAAGGACCTCAGAACACCTTGCAGAGCTCTCCACCTCTCCCTCTCAGAACACCTTGAGGTTTTTGGAGCTATTGCCTGCACAGGCAGAGGTCTCCTGTTGGGATACCAGGAGAGGCTGTGCTTGAGGGTTGCATGAAACTTCTTATGGGGTATTTCAAAGGAATTGTGGCAATGTGTGAGACATTATGGAATGCTTAGGGAAGGAAGGGAAGTGGGAAAGGGAGCTGTCAAGTTGCATTATGAGGGAACAAGGTACATTATTCAGGAAAGAATAGAGAGGGGAAGGCAATAAAACAAGCTGATCAGGTATGATTGTCTTAATTGTCTATTGTTGTTACACTTGTCAAACTGCATTTCATAATTGCAGTTTGCACTGTGTTCTCCTGAAATCCTCTTTCTAGTTCTGTATGGGGGTGCTCTCTATTCTGAATAGGTGTGAAAACTGGTGAAATTCAAACTGACTCAGACAGCAAGGAGGATAAAAAGTGCCAGTTACAGGATAAAAGAGATCAGCTGCTGGAGCACAACTACAAATCTCTGGACCCTGTATGTCTGTGTCCCAGATCAGGACAGCTGGGAAGCAGATACTGGGTAGGCTGAGCATTGAAGGCTCACCCTCAGAGTGATTAATTTTTTTGTTTTTTTGTTCTCCACCACTGGAGTTCCATTCCAAAGCCACAAATCAAGAGCAGGAGCAGGCCATCCACACTGCTCCTGTTTGTGTGGGTGCTGTGTGCATTTCTGTGGGTGCTGGTGATGCCCTGCTGTTTGTGCTGACCCGTGTGGCTGCTGTGCATGTGTGTCTGTGTGTCCATGCATGTGTGTCTGTGTGTCTTTGTGTTGCCAGTGATTACACACTCAGCCTTGCTACCCTGGGACACAGCCACAGCAACCTCACATCCATCAGGCTTTCAGCTGCCTCAAACAAGAAACATGTATTTTGTTGGGGGGGAAGGTGGGACAATCCTTCAGAGAGAGAATATGACACTGTCACTTGAGATCAACAGAACTGTGATAATTTATCTACTAAAATATATTTTTCTATCACAGTTTTTCACACTTTAAAGGAGAAAGCTGTCAGTTTATTTTTTTTTTTGAAAGCAGAGGTGTTTAGCCTGGCTTTTAATATTGGTCCTATATGGCTTTCTAAAAAAAATGTTTGAAGCAAAATTGGCAGTATTTCAATTAACTTGAGTTTGGAATATCCAGAAATAATGCAGTGCTTTTTGCATGGCAGCCAACAAATGTGTTCTTATTCCTGATATGAATATATCAAAACAATAGCAATGGTCTTAGCTTCATATGTTGCTACTTATAAATAAGTGGGCAAAAGCGGGCTCTGATGTGATTCACGCTGATTCTTTAATTTAAGGATATTGCATTTTTGGAAGGAGAGACACTATGCATATCAATCTTGAGGGAAAGAAGCTATATTTGCTGACACTGCTGCTCTAGCTCATAATTTCTCAATATGTCTGAGGAGATGGCGCTCTGCAGCAAACACTGTGAAGCCAAGCAATTGTGGAAGCCCACAACAAATGCATCTCTGTAGTGCAGGTATCAGAAGGGAATATTTCCCCTCAAAGGAATTATTTATTGTTCTGTTCCAGGTGGCTTTCACAGGTAATATGTCAGGATTCAGACAAGTTGAAAAGTACATGGGTAATTTATGACACCAAATGTATTGTAGCTTGGAAGGTCAAAGCCATATAAATGGAGAAAATAAAGAAACAGTCTTGAAGAAAATAACATTCGTTCTTTTCTGTTTAAAAAAAGAGAGAAAGGGGCATAAAGGCTCCACATTATGGCACCAAATCCACTGTTATTTCAATTAACCATGTAATGAAGATCTCACAAATTGACCTTTCTAACATTAAAAAAATTAAATATTCTTTTTCTCCTGTACTATGTAATGGAACTTAGTTCAAAAAGTTAATTGGATCACAATAAAAAAAATCTAATACTTAGAGGTCTTCTAATTTTTGCAAAAAATTCACACTTGACATGTTTACTCTTGTGCAAGCATTGCCCACTAATAACCCTAGGCATTTTTGCATTTTTTGATGGTTTTTCATGCTTCTTCAACTATTACAATCCCTTTCAGCTGTTTGTTTTGTTTTGTGTTTTTCTTCTTTTGTTTTTTGTTTTGGTTTTTTTTTTCATTTTTACTTAAAAAAACAAGATCTGTTTGGGCCCTGGGTCTGCACAGGTCTGCAGATGTACTGGCAGTGATTGAAAACTTCTTCCCCAGCTCCATAGAAAGCATAACTCATTCTCCTCCCAAATATTTGTAAGCCAGTGGTATGTAATTGCTCTGATCTCAGTCTTTCAGTCCTTTATTGCACCCCTCAAGAGCAAGAGGCAACACAGTTCTACTGACTTGCAGAGTCAGTAATTGTTTAACCAAAATTAATGCAGAGACAGAAACTTTCTTGCTTTTGATACGTATCCAGCATTTCAAGATGTTTGTTGGTAGAGAGGTGATTTGGATGGGACTCTGAAGAAAGGCCATTTAAGGCATTGATAAGGCTGAACTCCTGATAAATGGAGACAACTTTCTTGAAAATACAATGGCTACAGTCCTGGAACCAAGAGGAATTTCCACAGGTGCCATTTCCTGTGCTCATTTAAATGGAACTGATGTTCTGCAAGGCTCACTTTGCCCCTGATCTGGGAGCTAAAAGCATTGTCAGACAAGATAGGAACCTGACAACAGCAGTGACAGATTTATTCCATTTATTATGTCAGTTGGCACACTTTGGCAGCTTTCCCATTCTCAAATTATCTTCAGGATACAAAATAACTATGGTGGAAGAGAGTAGTCTGTATTCAGTATGGATTATGTAGCTGAAATTTTTCACAATCTTTCTGAGATGGATTTGTTTGTCCACTGCACTGATGCTTATACTCTTTTGTTATTAAGAGCAAGACCCTGCAGGTATGGAGCTTAAGTCCATTTCCCTTTGACAGCTTTACCTTTCCATGGGGACTGAAGTGATGCCTTTATCTTCAGCCCTTAATGGTGCTGTCTGTTTGCCTCACTTTGGGAATAATAGTTTCCAAAGTGATTTGGAATCAAGCAGTCAGGCAAACAGCCAGTTGACAGCTATCAAACATTCAGCCCTGTGTGTGCTGAGATAGACCACGGGGTAAAATTTGGCTTCTTTGGCTGTAACATGTATTGGCCCTGCCATGTGATCCTACTGCTAGATCTATAAAACTCGTTTATAGCAAGTTGTATTTGTGGTTCTCTGGAAGGCAGTTCTGCAATCCCACCAGTCTGCTGGATAAACCTGAAATGACAAGGGAGCTGTCACTTTGCAACTGTACTATTCAGGGTGTCTTAGGTTGGAAATGGGGGTATGTATTTCATTTGCCATCTGTTAGAGGTGGGGCAGTTATCCTCTGTTAATTGTGCAGTTTTCTTTATCCCTTCCACAACCAATCCTCCCTCCAGGAGATCTCTTCTGTTAACGGCTCAGTGAGTGTCACTGCATGGCTGATAAAATTGCATCATCCCATTGTGAGATGCTCCACCCAGGGGGAGGAGCCAAACATTCCTACCTGGATATAATCTGGGATTTGGAACACCACAGGCAGCCTTTTCCCACTGCATTCCCAGAGGAAGGCCAGGCCCATCTACATCACCATTGGATTTTCAGAGGATAACTCCACTCTTCTCCAGGATCCCTGCTCCAACAGAACCACATTTGTCCCTCCAGGAGGGCTGCAGCCACCTCTGAATGGGTCTGCTGCCACCACCCTGACCCACAGGCTGTCAGGTCATATTCTGACTCTCTGTGCTGTTTTGTACTACCACATTTTTATTTTATTTTATTTTTATTTTCTTCCCTAATAAAGAACTTTTATTCCTGCTCCCTTATCTTTGCCTGAGAGCCCCTTAATTTCAAAGTAATAATAATTCAGAGGGAGGGGGTTTACATTTTCCCTTTCAGAGGAGGCTCCTGCCTTCCTTAGGAGACACCTGTCTTTTCAAACCAAGACATTGGGGTATTTTTCAGTGTAATCTGCACACTGTGGCACAGATGTAAACTCAGCCATGGTGCTGCTCCCTCCAAGGGGTGCCTGTGTGGGCAAGTGCAAATTCAGAGCTGAAGAGAAGTATGGCCAAGTGCTGCTTCTGCTGCCTGGCACTAAAAGGAAAACATTTGGCATTAAGTTCTCAGCTGACATTTGAGGTACAAACTCCCCTTTTCAGGCCTTGAGTAGAGGGCAGGGAAAAGTGAGGATTGGAGACTAATGATATTGCAAAATTATGTAACACATCCTGCCTCGCCTGAATACTATGGCACAGTCCTTACTCTGAGACCCACACTTTATCTCCCTGGTTAGAGAAGTCAATGCCAGCTGCAGTGAAATTGGGTTGGAGCTGTCATGGCAACTTTCACTCAGAATTCTGCATTGTGCCATTATAACTGCTATAGAGGATTTTCTTCTGTTTATTATTTTCTCCCTTGGATGCTGCATTTCCATCCTTTTATCCTCTTGCATAAAGCAGTGTGGAGCTATATTACAAACTAATGAGTGTTAGCAGTATTAACAGTGAATCCTTATCTAATGTTTTCTTTAAAAAAAAAAAATTATAATTATTAGACAGCATGTATGTTGTGACTGAGAAGAGACCATGTGGTTCTGTTTGCTCTGAACAGGTAAGTAGCTGAGTCTTTTTAGAAGTATTACAAATGTAAATTCAGTAGTTAATTTTTTTCTTTAAGACCTTCTTAATATGTGCATTTTCCATGTTTCTACCAGAGTTTTCAGACTATTCAACAATAACAGGAGAAAATAAGCAATGAAAAATTCTTACAAAGCATTCAGTTTCTACCTGAATTTACAGTGTCATCCACCTTGCCCAGTTATGAAATAGTTCAGATTATAAAATTCAAAGGGAAAAAAAAATCTGTGTGTTAAAAATTAATCATAACTTCTCTTTCTGCAGATGGCTATGGAAACACAGATTGACATAACCCACGTGGAAAAACTCTAGAAATTCAATTTAAATTTGATAGAGAATGATTTCCATATCATAGGTTTCTTTTAAATAAACATATATCTTACAGTAACAGTTTTTAAAATTCCAGATGGATTAAAAATCCTCCTGTCACACCCTGACCTTTCATCTGTGCACTCACACATATGAATTTTTTTTACAGGGTCATTTCACAAAACTGAACACAATTTCCCTTGTGCCCCAACCCCCACCACACACACACACACACACACACACACACACACACACACATCCTGTTTTCAACTTAGTTTTATAAAGCCAGTCCAGCATTTTCTTCACTCCTCTCTGAGTCTGGGGACTTCTTGTGCCTCCCATCCAACTCATCCCCATGCCAGATTCTCTCACACACTATCAGTTTTATCTATTTTGTTTTTCATACATGGCAGTCTGCTGTGTGGATAAATTAGCAGAAACATTGATTTTAGACTCCCCTTGATATCGTAAAGGAGGTTGCAGCTGAAAGGAGTTTTTTTCCATGAGATTCCCAAAGCTCAGAAAAATCCATTTTTATCTGGCTGTCAGACATGCTCCAGTTCTACTGCCCCCAAACGTCAATACCTCAAACACCTTGCTAAAGAAAAGCCTCCCCTTTGCACCAAGAAATTCAGTTCCTGTTAGGTGGAAGGGTGTGGCTCTCGGTCTCTTCCAGAAAAGAGTTACCCTCCTTTTGTTCTGCTGATTTTATGATTGGCAGCCTCTTCACAGCCTCATAAGAGCACACCTAACCAATATGAAGGAAAGTGTAAAGTAAGCTTGTCTTTTGTTAAGGGACAGAATGTTGATTTTTCCATTTTTTGTTCTTATACATTTGGAATAATTTTAAAATAATGAAATAGTTATTTAAGCTACAAAAAGCAAGATTCCTTGTCGTGTCTCTCTTCAAATGGACAGCAGAAATATAGACCCATGCCAGTGAAGTGCAATTCTCTGCACTCCTTTTTCTGCTTTAATTCCTTTGTCCCTTTTGCCCAGGCCAAACATTGCACATGAAGCTGGATGATGAAGAAGGTACAGATACACTAATCCTTCACTTTCTCAGCTTTCTTCACCTTGGATCTAGGGGTGACATAGAAGCTATTTGAGAATAGAGTTGGGCTCGGTGTACACATAGCTCACCCCAAAACATTTTCAATGACACTTTCTCATCCAAACATCTCCTGAGAGGAGGCTGTGGTTTCTCCCAGCCAACTAGCAATGGGACAAGAAGAAATGGCCTCAAGTTTCACCAGGAGAGGTTCAGATTGGATATTAAGAAAAACTTATTCACAGAAAGAATAAAGCTGAGCATTGGAACAAGCTGCCCAGGGAAGTGGGGGAGTCACCATCACTGGAAGTGTTCAACAAACAGGCAAAGGTGGCAATTTGCCATGTTTCAGTGGACATGGTGGTATTTGGTGAAAGGTATCATGCTGGAGGTCTTTTCCAACCTAAACGTTTCTATGAATCCATAATTCCATGAATGATGCTATCACTGAAAAATCACACCAAATATTTTGGCATTTTGGGCCAATACCAAAGGTTCAGGGATAGTAGGAGTAGCTAAGATGAGAGAATTGTGAGCTGTCTGTTGGCATAGGCAAACTGTGGTAAATACAATGTAGATTTAAAATAAGGTTTTATTTTACTTATGCTGTAATAATTCTCAGGTCCTCTGGGAGGAGCTTGTGTGCAAGCTACAGACAAGATTTTCACTAGGAAAACATCTCCTCTGTGTCATCTGTGATTAGTACAACATTCAACCTCATATAATTCTTAATAGCTTAAAAGCATCTATTTGGCAAAGTGATCATCCAGTTAATACAACTTTTAAGCAACATGTAGTACATGTTGATACAATTTAGAACTGCTACAGTTTAGTAGTTCTAAATTCCAAGATATAGCCAGAAAAGCACAACTCCTGTAGTGCTGAAAGAGCAGACCAGAGGTATGATTGCACAGCTGACAGCTACTGACTTAAAAAAAAAATTGTTGTGGAGAAATCAGAATTTTGCAGTGGAGGTAAATGTCGATTATGTTCCTCAAAAACGTAGATTGCAAATAATTCTGGTTTTAATATGCCCAAAATATGTTTAAAAATAAGGAAAATAATAACATGCTATGTTATTAATATAACTTAAGTGATTTGCATGAGCATTTGAATTTTTGTGTGTCAGAAGAAATCTCAGGCATACAGTCACCAATCAAATGTTTTTATTCATTCAATCACATTTAAAAAACCTCAAAACATTAACTTCTGTATAGAAAAATAGTCACATCTTTCAATCAAAATGATTGCTAAAAATCATTTTTCAAGTGTGACAGAAGAAATACTTGAGAAATTGTTCTCCCAGTCTGGCAGTGTGTGGTGTCCAAGACAGCTGACTCATAAAGCAGAAGCTTTTAACTGAAAGTTTGAAGAAAAAGAGTTTTATTTAATTCAGCACTTTTCCATGGAAACTTCATTGTCCCCTGACCCTGTTGTCAGCAAACAGATTTGCTGAAACTTTTTAGAGAAATTCAGCCTGAGGCAGACACCTGGTGTTCAAATTGCAAGAGTCCAGTTACAGTTTGGACAGGTAACATGACTTAAGATAGAATTTTAAAGTGGAAAACATAAGGCAAATTGTTAAACTGTGCCAGTGGCACTAACTGTAATCTGCAAATAGTTAAATGTCAGGAACTCAAAAGTAACAGAGGTCTTTATGTTTGCATGGCTGGTAAAATCTGTGCCTTCAAATGGCTGATCTCAACATTAATTTTTAATCATCAAATCAAAGAGAACAGGCCAAAGAACTGGATCACTGCTGTCTTACTGTCATTCACTGGCAAATCTGAACAATTTCTGGTGTTTTGCTGTGACATCAGTAATTTCAGAATGTCAACATTTTGAATATCCAGATGCTGGCTTGCACAGAAAACACATTATTCTTTTTCCTACTGATACTTATTTCCATGCAAGGCATTTCACTGTCAGATGCTGAAGTGCCTTGAAGAATTATGAATGAAGACAAAGAGCTGTGAAATGTGAAGCTGTCGTCAATGCTGCAGAAGTTTGAGAAATTATATGTTGGAAGGTGCTTGGCAAAACTTATGCCATGGGAAGGATAAAGTTCATGTCATCTCATCTGTACTAAAATGTCAACTGTGCTAGTTTTTTACTGTTCAAGAAAGGTGCTCAAATTATGAAAATTTCTCTTTTTTTTTTTAACTTTATTATATATGTTTCCTAAACTGTGTGTTTAGTGGCTAAAACATGTGTTCTTTAAAAGGGCCCAATATGTGCTGAAAAGCTTGAATGAAGCTTACAGTAGGAAGGTAAGGCTTTGACTGATTAGAATGAAGAAAAAACCACAAACCCCAAGTGAATCCCCATGTAAAACTGGAAATTTCCAAGAATTATATTCTAGAAATTTATCTTCTGTTCTAAAGGTAATTGCAATGATTTTTTTTCCCCTTGTTTTTCTTTCTTTTTTTTTTTTCTATTCTTTTTACCTTTGCTCATAGACATTTTTATTTCTGCAGCATACTGGAGTTTGTTGTACAGGCTAGACTCCAAAATCTGTCTCCCAGATAAATGTTTGGTGTAGATTTGGATGTACTTGGTCTAATCCATAGGAATTTGAGTTTGTTGAACTGTCATGGCAGATACTGATTTTGGCAAGGAACAGAAAATCTTTACTGCTTTTCACTGACAATGAGAAGGCTTTTCTCACTTCATGATGAAAAGTACTCCAAACACAGAAACAGTCCTAAGTCACTAATGTGCCTTTGGATAAATCACTCAAAAAAGAATTGTTGTCACTCAAGAATCTCATTCAAAACCTGTGGAAATTAATAGAAAAGCTTCTTCTGACTCAACTTGAATCCTGATCCTACATCAGCATAAGTTAATGGGCCAGCTCATCCAAGTGAGTGTTACAGGATCAGACCTTGTAGGAGTATTTATTCTTTGTTATAAATACTGTGTAAATAGATCTGGTTTTGATGTCTTACAAGAAGGATGAAGGCAGTAAAAGGATTCTTTTTAAGTCTTACAAAAAATGTAGAAGCAACTGTAGAAAATGCCGTAGAAAATTCAAAACTTAATTGCATCCTGCCCAAATGCAACCTAATTCTTATTAAGAAACATTTGTTTCCAACAAATAGACAAAACATTACTTGTGAAATAGTTGTTACTTATTTATACTTTTAAAAAACATAGCTTCATTAACTTTGCCTTTATTTGAATTCATTTGTACTTGCTCTTAACCTGTTGCTCTAGCTTCACAGGTAATTTTTATTTAAAGTGTGGCTCTGCAGTCAGGAGTTATTGCTGGATTTGTACTATTTAGGGCAAAGGGACATAGATCTAAAATATTAAAATAGATCTAAAATATTAAAATGTTCTTCCTGCCCAGAGTGAACAGGAACTGAAATTTAACACAAATCAGGACTGATTCCCAGTAAGAGGTTTGTAAACATCCAGTGTAATCTCTAGGCTGAGAGTATAAAAGCAAAGGCACAGGGCAGCTGGTGGCAGATCTCTCAGTGCTGCCAGTGACACCTCAGCAGACCTGCTGCTAGGTAAGAAATGCAGGACTTGCATAGGAAATGGAGGAAGTGGTTGCCAAGATTGGTGGGAGCAAAGAGAGAGGGAAGAAACTCTCTGCCAAATGCAGATCCACACCATATTTTGCTGCAGAGGATGTGCTGTGCAAGCAGTTGTTACAAGCATAAAAGCATCCAAATTTGTCAGCAAAGGAGAAAATTTTCATTAGCAGGCATGCACTGAGCTGTTTTGCATCTGGAGCCTACCAGGTTTCACAAGAAAGTTATGTGTCATATTTAACCTTCAAGTAGTGACTGATCTTCCTAGCTGAAATCTCAGGGGACAGGCTTGTGAAAGATGTCAGCAGGAAAGTCAGTAGTCCAGCTTTTCTTCAAAATGCATTTTATTGGGAAGCAATTCCACTGGGCAAGTCAAACTAGTCTCAAATAAACCATTGGAAACCTGGAAAACCAGACACCTCGCTGATAAACATCAGCTAAATTATTCTAATTTATCTAGGAGTAATGGGATAATGATTGCCCATAGAAGAGACTACAATGCCATGATCCAAAGAGTAATGAAACACAAAAAGTGTTGTTTGTAGATTATGCAACATTAAGCTTACAAATGAATCACAATATTCTGAAGTTGTCTGTCTTCCTGTCTAACAGAAAATATATATATTGTTGTAAAAATGCAGAACTTAATCCAGAGTGTTTTCCTTGGAAAGAAGATGTGAGGATTCATGACTAAAAATAGTGATAGCTTAAAGTGACAGAACACAGAAATTCATAGTGTTGAAAATGATGCAAATGATGAAGGCTTTGCTCCATAGTGACACTTGGCAAAAGTCAGGGTAACTCTTTCAGAACTTGGAATTGAGCATTTCTTTACACACAGAAATATATGAGCTCTTATAGCAAATCTTGTCTCACGCGTTTCCTTCAATCACAGCACAATGGATCCAAACATCTCAACCCTGTGTGTGCTTCCAGAAGAGAGTCCCCAGCACAGGTGCAAGTGCCACATATAAAGTGCTTTTCAGTCAGATAGGAATAGTTGCAGATGGATTACCCTATTTTGTTAAAGACAGGACAATGATTTACATGTTAACCCACCCTTGGATCCTCCTTAAATATGTGTGGACAGGACAGTTTTAAATGATTAAACAATTAATTAAATAAGCAATTTTAGTTAAACATAAAGACCTGGCTGTACACTTATTTTCACTCCTTTTCTTTTCTTTTCTTTTCTTTTCTTTTCTTTTCTTTTCTTTTCTTTTCTTTTCTTTTCTTTTCTTTTCTTTTCTTTTCTTTTCTTTTTTTCTTAGGTTGTTTGAATAGACAATATGTAATTAATCAAATTTTTCAGTAGAAGAAGAAAATTCAAGAGTGAAGCATAAAACCTACAGGGATAAAATGTCAAACTGTATGACAGAGACTCCCAGACTGTGAAAGGTTTAGCTTCTGTGTTTCAATGCAGAAAGCCAATATCCTTTTTATACAGCAAAATGAAATAATGTTTACATTTTAGATTTTTAAACTTATTTCCTCATTCAGGTTCTTAATAATGGATAAACTTTCAGGTTATGAAATATTAATTCATTAAACAAGGATATCTAGAGTCTGAAAGCTTCCCTTTTGATTTTGCTCTCCAGACATGGCTTTCATGTTTTTCTGAATCTTATACCATAATAAAAAAGACTATCTACTTTTTTTTTTTCCATTTCTTCCTATGTCTGTTAAAGCAAGGGAACAATTCAAGTTTTACATGTTTTGATCACATACTGAGCATATAATGTTTTGTGGACAAGAAACAAAGTACAGTGTTATGGTAGTGCTTAGAATATGGCAGGTGCATTGTTTTGATTTGAGTAAACCCAGTTGCTTGTTTCTGGCATTTAACATTGAACCATGGGCAGAATATGATGTTCTAATTACTGACCTTCATATTAAAATTATTAATGCTGAATCTCAGTAACTCACCTGAGTACACAGTGATTTCTCTGTTGTATTTCTTCTCCAGTCCTTGGACGCTTTAGCGCAATTAGACAGGATATGACCACATTCTAAGAAACAACATGTCCTTCAAAGTGATCATGGTCATTGCTTAAAAGAATGTCAGATAAGTGAATATTTATATAAAAATTTTTTATTCAAAAAAGAGAGAACTGTTTGGGAAATGCAGCTAAAATATAAAAGTTTGGATGGAGAACTCACAGGGATTTGGGCTCATACTGATATAGGATTAAGCATCACTGTGGTGCCCCTGTAGGTTCTTGGCTTGCTGTACAGCGTTTCTGCTATTCACTTGAGCATTTGTATATTTTATATATTGAACAGCAAGAGTGCTGTGTTGGTACAGTCAATATTCTGAGCAAGAAACACCCGAGCCACCCCCCAGGACATGCTGTAGAAAACCAGTCAACACTTCTGTGTTTGCATTGCTTTTTATAGTTATACAAGAGGTGTGTGTTAGACTTTTCAAACAAATCAGTGGCCTCTACAAACTTATGTAATGGTCTTATATTTTTAAGATTTTCACCAAGATGCTAAAAGTTTGATGTGGAAAATTTCCAGCTTAAATTTTTTCCATCCCAAGAAACTCTACTAACAGCAGGTAAGAGGCGAAGCCTAAAGATTATTTATTGGAGTGGGACAACTCTGCTGAGAATCTCACCAAGTTCAAACACAAGAAGTCATAACAGAGAGGCTGAGCTCAGAATTCACTCTGTGAGGAGAGATGTGAACACTGAGATGCTATTCATAAACTCTGTTAAAGCATCACCAGACAAAGTGTAGGAATGGTTGTAGATTCCCTTCCCTGGGACATGTCCTAACCACTTGGACTCAAGAGCCTCTATTCCACCCAAGCTGCCTATTAGAGTTGTAAGTGCTTGTCTGGATCTCATCCCTAACCTGAGGATATAATGTTATTAGCTGGAGCCTGCATTGCCTGGAGTTCTCTGCCAGATCCTTCTCCTCTCCCGTTCCAAACACACGAATGACACATGTGTGCTCTGTGCTTTGGCAGCAAGCTCAGCCTGAGGCTCAGCCAGGAACACAAATCCTGCTTGAGACACCTCCACATGCCACTGGTTACCTGGCTCATGGCCAGCTGGGATAGGGCCAGAGAACTCTTGAGGTGCCTGTGGGGAGCAAAGGATCCCACCTCGGTGCAAGGGCGTTCAGGTTTGGTGCCAACTCTAAAGTGTAATCTTAGAGTAATCCCATTGAAATTAACAACAAAACTTCCATTGAGTCAATAAAATTAAATTTACCCATGCAACTCCATGGAGTAATACACAAGAATCCATCAGATTGGGCTTTGAATTGTTGCTACATCATTTGTAATGCCATGGTTCAAGGCTGATGGGAGTAAACTTTTGTTTGTGTGGAACATTTTGAAAGATGCCTTAAAAATGCAGGATAAATTCTTCCTCCTCCTCCTAATGCATCACAAATACGAATCTCAATTTTTATGCACTTTATTAATAATAGTAATCTGTTGAATGGGCAAAACAAGAAATAGGACAAAAACTAGAAAAGAGGAAGGCATGTGAAAAATTGCTTTACTCTGTTTCATCAGCTTCATTTATATGGTTGTCCTTGGGCCTAATTCAATGCAGAGAAGTGAAGCAATATTGCTAGATGGCTGTCCTCAGGGAAATCCTCTATTAAGAGAATGATGGCTCTGAAGGGAATATCAGGCTTTATTGTTACTCTATTTCTTAGAACACTGTGTTCTTGAAGTCCCGAACAGCACCAGCATGCAGGATTTTATTCACTAAATCACGATTGGCTAGATAACTTGTTTATTCTTTACAGACATGCAGTATAATAGTCTCTTGAATTTCCATTTCTGGAGAATTATTTTTCTGCTTCAGAATTAGTCCAGTGGAAAAGGAGAAACATTTCCAAAGGTTTGAACCTTGAGGGAGAAGACACAGAATTAGGGCTTCTGCAATCGATATCGACAGTGCAGCCCTAGCCTGCAAGGCAAACAAGTTTAAGAGTCTCTCTAGACCAATTCAGGGGACAGAAAGGCAAATTTTTTTTCTAAAATTGTAATTCAGGCAAAAAAAAGATATTTTATATTTTTATTTTCTGCATCCCATGCTAGTGCCTCACACTTTGAAATACAGGAATTTCATATGCCTTCACAACAATGTTTTGAAAAACAGATTTTACTTTTAAAATTATTTCAGCTACTTCATTTTTTAATGCAGGTATTTTTACATGTCAGATATTTTATTCACATCTAAGTAAAATATTTGATGATAACTTTATACAGCAGTTAAATTCTTTGTGCATTTCAGTTAATCCAGATATTTCTTTAGCGTGGACCACTTTATAGTACAATACGTAATGAAGAAATGTAATGTTTATTTACAGACTTAGACCAGAAGATTCCAGATTTTTTTGTTAGTGTCAAATATCAGAGATGTTCATCATTTCAGTTCACAGCTGTACAGTTTGAAATCCAATGAGGTATTGATCAGAACAGAAATACATTAGGAGAGACCTTAAAGAGAGCTGGACAAAGACTTTTTACAGGGTCATGAAATCGCAGGACAAGGAGGAATGGCTTTAAACTGAGAGAGGGCAGGTTTAGATTAGATGTTGGGATGAAATGCTTTATTGTGAGGGTGATGAGGCCCTGGCACAGGTTGCCCAGAGAAGTTGTGGATGCCCCATACCTGGAAGTGTTCAAGGTTGGATGGGCATTGGAGCAACCTGGTCCAGTGGGAGGGTCACAGGGCACAGGGCACAGGGCACAGGGCACAGGGCACAGGGCACAGGGCACAGGGCAGCCTTGCCACAGCCCTGCTCTTCCCAGCCATGAGCCAGGCCAATGGCCTAGCCCCATCCCCAGGGAAACCTGAGGATTCAGCTGTCCTGGCTCCCCCTGGTTTGCCCTGCTCCTGAGCTGTCCCCAAGACCCCTGGCATGCCCTAGCCCAGGGACCTGCCAGCCCTGCAGTGCCCTGGCCCCATGTGCCCATGGAAAGCCATAGCATTGATGTAGAAATAGAAATGTGACAGCTAGAAGCAAACAATTCTGCTTTACATGTGTCAGAAGACTGACAGCTTAATGATTCTGGCAAAAACTATACTTATTCAGTTTATTTTGAATATAAAAAGACCAGACCCCTACTTAAATTATTGCCCTCCCTTGGTCTCCTTTCAGAAAAGTATTTTTCTCAAAGATACTTTCTTTAGGACAAAACAAATGGATGGCCCAGTATAACTATTCTTTTATTTGTTACTGAGCATTTGATTTATATTTTGGCTTATATTTCTATTTTTTATGTGAATTTTCTCCAGCTCCCATCTAATGTTTGACTTATAAGGCAGTTTTGTTACATTTTTGTCTCAACTTGCCCTACACAGTCCCTCTCTCAGGAGCTACACAAGCAATAACCACCTGCTCTGTCTGTCCTGAATGGTCATACACAAGTTTGAAGGGCATTCAGCAACTTGATGAAGCTAAACTTTTTGATTAGAAAATTTCAGGATGAGCATCATTGTCAAAATTACCAGCTTCCACTGGGGACGCAGCCGCAGGCTGGCTTTAAGGTTTCCTGCAATAAAAAGAGCAATGAACTCATTGTCCTGGCTGCCAAACACCAGTGTGAGGCCCTTGACAGCATGATGATATCAAACCTCCAAATAAAAGCAATTCTCCTAGCAGACTGTGGCTTCCGGCAATGTACATAGCTGGATACAGTCATTAGTTTTTATGCAGTTTTAGAGCAAACATTTTACTAGGAACCCAATTTTCTTCTGACAGAAGAGACTATTAGGGACCCCAAGCATGACAAGTCTCAAGAGTCCTTCCAACTGAAACAGGCCATTGACAGAAGGTGATTTGCCATCAAAGCTATATACATATACTTTGGTTGATTTGAGCATTAAAAGAAAAAAAAAATGGAAAAAGAGAAGTATCTTAGCTTATCTTTACTGTTTATGGTTAATGCTCATCTTAAAAGTTTGCAGAAAGGGCTTCTCTAAAGGCTGTATTCTGAGGATGCTTTGATTTTTGAATAGGTAACAGCCTTGAGTTTTGCATTATGCAAGGACAGCTGGCAAAGCATGTGGGCTGTGAAATAAGCGGGAGGCTTGATAAAATCCATCCTGAAAGAGAAAACAAGGTTAGGAGCAATGAGCTGTGACTGACTAGAGCTGTGGGAGCTTCAAAACCTTCCCCCCAAATGCAAATGCTTAAGGTTACTTATCTGGATGGTCTGTTGAAGACATGCTCTGTGACAGCATGGGAAGAGGGAGAACAAAACTCAGCCCTATCCTTTGCTGTTCTGCAATGGCCAGAAACCCCAAAAAAGTGCTCACCTTGCAAAACCAGTCTCAATTTATACTGGAGGGGAACATACTGTACTGGAATAGTAAGTTGTATTCTGTTCTTTTAATTTCAATGTATTCTTCATGTAGATTTAAAAAAAAATATATAGAAAGTGATATATTCTCAGATAAAAAAAGGGTTAGCATTCACCCAGGAGTTCATATTCTGGCCCTTTGGGATATTGGGCTCCAGCAATGGTGCCGCAGAAGAGGCATTTTAGCACTGCACAGTATACAGGAGTTTCTGTTAGTGGTGCAAGCCCCAGAAGCCAAAATTAGGTCAGATAACAATTTGTCCAAAGGAGTCAGCTCTTTCAGTAGCCATCCAGTCATCAAAATGACCCAAACATCAGACATTTTTTTCTAGATAATTTCTAGAGAACTTTTCTGCTCTTTCTACTTCTATTACTCCATTTATTGTGAACTTTTATTCCTGAGCTTTATGAGGTCTCTGAAATCTATTAACAATTTGCCATATAGATTTGATGAGGATGAACAAAGAAAAGAGGATTTTGTCTTGCCTATTATCTTAATGAAATATGTCCTAGAGATACAATGTTCAAAAAACACACCCCCCTCAAACCCAGACACCATATTTATTTAGGATTAAGGGGCAAAGATGGATTCAATGCAAATGTAGTAAAAATTCTCACATCTTAAGCATTTAAAAATATTTTTTCAGTAAAGTGGCAGACAGTAAAAGATAAAGAGACTTTTTTTATCTTTCTTGTGGAGGTTGTATTTATCACCTCATCTTATTCTAGCATTGTTGATATTAGCTAGATATAACATTGTTGTCCTGATTAAATAATTAAATCACAATCAAACAAGCTAACCTCACAAAAAAAATTTAGATGCAATGGATAAAGAGTGTAGCATGAAGTAAAAATCAACCCTGATAGATTGATGAAATGCCAAAATAAAACAACAAACAAAATTAACTTAATTAACCTTCAAGGGAATAATAAAAGCAGGATGATTTCATGTGTTAAATAGTGCGTTACATTATTAAGCTTTGACGTTGTTTGGCAAGTGATCCCTGACATGAACAATTTTACAGAAGCCAGAAGATTCCTTGTGTTCTGGGGGTTATTCAGTCATTTGTAGTAAAGTTTATTTTGCTAGTCATTCTAATGGTTTCAAAGTTGCTTCTCAAGTTATGCTGCAAATAATTTATCTTTCAGTAAGAGGTACATGATCAATCGTTGTTCATAGCAAGATTTTATTCCTGGGAGAAAAAAAAATCCTGATATTGTCTTTGGTTAGCTTGGGGCATTTCTGGAGAATGCTAAATATATTTCTTGGCACAAATACTGTGAAAATAGTCAGGATGAATAGATGCAATATAGTCACAAATCAAAGAGCCACAATACAGATGCCAAAGGTCTGTGTGAGCAGATGTTAAATGGTACACAGGGCCCAGACCAGGTCAAAAGCTGGAAGCCTGAAGTGCTGAAAAGGGATATATATGGGAAAGAGCTGCTTTGAGCTTCTAACTCAGTCAAATTCTGAACTAGATCTAACACAGGACCTGCACCTTCCCACAGTGAGGTGTGATATCATCACTGAGGTAATCAATTGCATTTTGTCTCAGAAAGGAATATCTTCTGACTTTGGCTGAGTTTCTATCAGAACATTTAATCTTTATTCTGCAAAAGGAAAAGCTTTATATCATAAATCTGGGAAAAGCTATAAACTTTTAAAAAGTTGTTTCAAAAGTGATTGTACTTTATATGAATGCTTTAGGGAAACCATGTGGAAAGATACATTTTTATTAAACTGAGATTGATTAATCCCTAACAGAGAAGAATGGAAGTGGTAGATAGTGACAGTATTAAAAAATAAACTAACCCAGCTCATCAAAGAAGTATGTCATGGTTGAAAGACAAAGGCAATTTCTAAGTATTTTCTCATTCCAGGAGTAATGGAAGGACACGAACAAGGTAGATTAGACTTGATTAGATTGTGTGACTTTGGAAAATATGGAGGAGATTTGGAAAATATAAATACATGAAATGGTATTTTGTGCTTATTTAGGAGAAAATCTTGTGTATAAGAATTCTGCCCTTTAATCTGTGCCATTTAATTGGAAGAAAATATTTGTTAAATGTCTGCAATACAGGAAAGTGTTTTTAAAGAAGGCCTGGAATTTCATGGAATAATTTTAGCCTAATTTCACACTATGACAAAAGCCATTTTTTTGTCTCAAATGGAGTTCCTGTTGAATTCAATAGGGTACATAAGCACATTCCCAAAAGCAAATTCTGACAATTGGAATAATTATCTGTCTGTTAACATCTCTTAGAGTAATGGGCAGTTGCAGGCCAAATGATTAAACTGCTGAGAGGATTTCTCGCATTCATTTAGGAAAAATTTCCAAAGAGCTATTTAGCAACTATTTTTTGTGATATAAAGCAACATGAAAATCTGTCAGTTTTAGAATTTAAGTTTATGGAACAGTGGATATGAGTATTCACACTGTCATCTGGATACCTCCTCATATCTTCTACTGTAGTCAAAAAAGCCCAAGAGGAAATCCCCCTGCACTGATGTCAGCACCCCAGCTGCTGCACTGCCCTTGTCCACAAAATCCACTGCAACCCACACCTTGCTGACCTGCTGGTGATGTCATGGCTGCAGATCAGGTAAGAAACCTCTACAGAAACCTGGAAAATAGCTTCCCCATTACTGAACAGAAATTCAATATCTTTCTTCAGAGCATGATCTATCTTCTGCTTTAAGTATCTGAAAAAGTGCCCAAACCACAAGACTTTTTTTTCCTACCAACACCTTTCCTTTTAGTTTTATGTAGGGGGCAGTTGCATGCTCATGTCTGCAGTTCCAAAGGTTGGACTGTACCTGTGGGATTTTCTATGTTTTTCAAACTCTTCATATTAATAAGAATATACCACAGATTTAAGCATTTAAATAAGCAGAAGTGTGCCAGCATGAAAATATGGAGGCAAGCAATCTATATACAGTACAGTCTGCTGAACACACTGACAGGTTTTCTCTTGTGTAGTCAGAGCAGCTGTTACAAAAAGAGACAGATTTTCATGGATTTTGCAAGATTTTGATGTGTTGATGTGTTTTGTATTAAAAGCAAATATTGCTCTGCATGAAGAACAAGTATAATTTTTGACATTCAAATTTACTAATTGCATTTTGCTAAATACATGTAATGCCCATTGATTTTTCAGGAAGTTATACAAAAGCTTACAGTGAGTTTATGATGTCTGACAAAGACGATGCATAAACAACAAGAACAAAAAGGAAAGCAACAAAACCCAAGCTATCAATCTCTATCTGTGCAGAAAGGTTTTCAAAAGGTGTCTATGACATCCTTGGTAAATTCATTTCTCTACCACACCCAAAAGAGACAAATTTTTAAAATCATCGGTATTGTCACTCCCTCACTCTTTAGCATAGGCATGAAAAATATAGTTGTCTTTCTGAACCTGTGTATACCCCAAAGAGAGTCAAAGCTCATTTTATCCCTGTACATGATGTGGGGACAACAAGTAACACAACCTATATGTGAAGAAGTTCTAAAATCTAGAGATGATCCTAAGATCAATGGAAACTGGGGAAAATGTCTTCCATTGTTTACAGATTCTGGCAAAAGCATTGTTTCAGGAATTATTAAATAGTTAAAAATCTAAAACGGATTTCTGGCTAATATAATGCAAGAAAACTAGAAACCTTGGCTACAGAAAAACATATGAATCAAATCTTCATTCTCATCAAATCTCTCATCATCTCAATCAAATTAAGATCATAGGGGTATAGGGGAGTGCTTTAAAATTGTACTTGGAGTCTTCACTCTTATATCACTGAAGACAGAAGGGAATTAAGGACAATGAGTTTTTTCTTGTTTAAGTATTTCTTTTAGATTCCTTTCTTTCCATCCATTTTTCTCTCCCAACATCCTTTCAACAGAAAGGTTTTTCCACAGTCCATGGGCTGCTCATGTCTGCAGCTTTCATTGTGTCTACAGATTGTGCAATGGAGCTTGGATCAAGCAGACTCACATTCAAAAATTTACCCTAATTATGACTCTACCTGTTCCTTTGTGTAAGACCTAGTCCTTTGTATTCATATGGATTCCTTTTTCACAATGTCAGCCAGCAAATCTCAGTAGCAATGAAAGTGACAGTCAGCTGCACCAGACACATAGCTGAGGGGTCTGTGGGAATGTCACATATAAAAATATCCTGAATTTGCTCCTAAATCTTTGAACTTTCCAACTGACCTTAAACTCCAAACCCATCATGAACTGAGTTTTGTGTTCACCTGTCCCTTTGTCATGCTGTTCTGTTGATTGTCCTGTACTGTCACAACACCAAGGAAAGGGGCAATACTGAAAATACCCAGGAGTTTAATGGCTTCTTAGGACAAAAGCACTTTGCTTCTCCAATAGTAAACTCTACCAACAGTCTGAGAATTTTGGAATTATTTTCCAGATGATTGGAATAATGTCTCAAACTGAGTGGTTCAGATGACAGGTATTTCCTTCCCTACACTGTCAAATGGAATTTCAGTTGATATGCAGGTTCATCTTTCTGCAGAAACAAATCAGCCTTACAGTAACAGTTCAATGAGCAGAGACAAATATTATACATTTTACAACTTATAAAGATTTCTGCATTTTTAAAACACTTTCTTCCCTGAGAAAGAATTCTCCTAAAGCAGAGCAATGATTGAAAGATCAGTCAGAGTAAGCACAAATAAATTACTTAAATTCTATATCCTTTTTTTTGAGAGCATGCTGTAAAAAGGGAAAGAATAGAACTCCAGTGTTTATCTCGCAAGGGTAACTTGAGAATATAATTTTCTTTCCCAATTTAAACTTAAAAATTTGCAGGAGATAGGAGAGGTCAGTACTTGCAGCTCCTGAATTTTCCTTGGCCCTGCTGAGCACATCTCTAGTACACTGTTTATTCTTAATTTAGAGTTTACAGTCCAGAACTTGATCTTCTGCCTCGGATAGATCTCTTACATGGTGCTCCTCTGTCCTTCTGCTGAAGGACAAACTGTGTGTTTGGACAAATATTAATGATGTATAACAATTAATCTAAATCATGCTGTAAAATTCTTTAGAAGAAATTGTATATTCACCACGCAATTTCCTGTAGGGAGAATCATCTCTTCAAGGACACGACTCAAATGGGGATGGTGCTCAAACTGACAAAATAGAGTGTGCTTCTTGCAGAGGCTGGGTTCCTCTATATTTAAGAAAACCAACACATTTTGGGCACTTGCAGGAAAATAGCATTGTTGCTGTCTGACACAGCATCTCACCAAACCCATTATCTGAGAGTCACAGAACCATGGAAGGTTTGGGTCAGAAGTGACCTTGATCATCTCATTCCAACCCCCTTGCCATGAGCAGGCATGGCACCTCGTAGATCACTTTGTCCAGGGCCTTATCCAACCTGGCCTTGAACATTCCCAAGGACTTTCTGTCTGCTCCACTGGGTGCCCTGGAGAAGATGGGGCACAGGGCTGCCCTGGGGCTCAGCTGGCAGGTGGTGAAGGGCTGGAGGCAACGTTCTGCACAGCTGAGCCTGAGCTGGATCCCCGGGCAAGGCTCAGCTCCAGTTCCCAGCTTCTGGCAGACACAAAGCTGGGCTCCTGTGGGGTTGCTGCAGGAAGGACTGCACTTTCATTTGGGATCTCAGGGCTTCAGCAAACCTCCCAAAGCTGGGCTTAGCACCATGAGGATATATTGCATTTTGCAGTAAAAACCATGTAACTCAAGGATACGCACACAGTTTCACATGTGCATGTTTTACAGTTCCATGTAACTCAAGGACATGCACACAGATATAAAGCACCTTTTGTTCTCATCTTAGTTTACTTATTTGATTCAACAGAGGGGTTTTATAAGTTTTATTTGTTTATAAGTGTCTCCCCCATCTTCTCAAAGTGACAGCTTCTATTTATGCCTAATTTCTAAAGTAATTAATGTGTTAAATCATGGCTATTTTGGAATAGGTAGGAATAGTAAAAAGTAAGCTTTTTTAATGTTTTTTGAAACAGCTACCGACCTTCCAGGAATACTCATTTCATCAATAAATTTTTTCAGCACTGACTCTTAGAAGTTCAAAGATAAATCCATACTGTAGATAAATTCTACATAAGAGGGAATAGAATTACAGAGGGATGCAGAGTACCTTTTAAAACTAGCTGTCTTTGTTCAGTTTGGCATAGGAATAAAAAAATACCATTCTCAGGAATGTAGTTATTTTATTTAAAAGGAAGCTGTGTCATTCAGATCAAATAATTTAAATTCATTGAGCCTTCTGTCTCTCTTTTAATTGAAAAATATCAGTAGACTTCATAGGCTGATGGACATTGGCAATTCAGCAACATCTTTCCTTCAAAAATCACTATTAAATGTGCCTGGGGATGCTGGGACTGACTATGTAGCTAGAGGGAAGGACCTTTCCTGGCTGCACAAATTCCTAGGGCTGGAGGAGTCCCTTCCACAGAATGAGTTTTCTGAGGAGAGGTTAATACATGAGCAGGGAGAGTTTTACAGAAGTCAGCCCCAGCTCAGGAGTCAAAGCCAAAGCTGCTAGACATCATGATGCAGGCAAAAAAATGAAATTTAATATTCTAATCCAGAAGAGCAAAATACTAATCATGTTTGCCTGCAGAAGAAGGAATACTTCATATATTTCACAATTTAACGTTATTGAAAAATACCTCAGTAATTTTAAGTTACAAAAGCAATTTCAATTCAAGTATTGGTACCTAAACAAAACTTCAGATTTGGTCCTTCACTTCCACATGAATAGTGAGTTCAACTTTCTGAGAGCCCTTTTAAACCTTTATCTCCAGTCCTGTGCAATTTTACAGCATTTTTTGTCTTTTTTTTTTTTTTTTTTTTTTTAGAACTGACCCTTTACATTTAAATTGAGAAAGGTACTGCTCTACACTGTGACATTTTAGTGATGAGAATGCCAAGAGACATTGGCTTTTATTAGAGAAAAACAGCAGCCTTAGTTTTTCTGGTGTTCCATTTCAGAAAAGTATGCTCATTCTGGCTTAGACATTCTGAAAGCAATTGAGATAGATCACATAAGTGGGAAAAAAAGATATCTTAGGCTGTGCTTCACTTTTATTTCTTCTTCTCTTTTCCCCTCTGTTTTTGCCTTTGCCTGGCCAGAAAAGAGCCAAGTTCTCCAGGGAAGCTGTGAACTCTAGTGTTACAATTCCTAACTCCATAGGGCTTAATTCTTCTGTAGCATGTATTTACCTCACACTTTTTAAATATTTGAGATAAGTTTTCCCCTAAGATAATGCAGATCTTTTGCAGTTACAGTTTATTTCAGGAAACCAAAGCAATGCATTCATCTGGATCTCTGACAGATACTCCTGACTGTTTTCTGCTGAGAACAGTAGATCAAGAAATAAAGGTTCAAATATGATTCAATACTTCCTGCCCCAGTTCCATGCCATTTGAAAGAAAACAAACCAAAAACCCCTATCCTGCCCACTAAAAAGCAGTGTAATTGGTATGAGGGCCTCACCATCCCATAACTGTTTTGGTGGATCTTGTGCATCTGAGGATGCAGTGATCTGCACACACTTACCCTGTGAACATCTAAAAACTACACTTATACATTACTTGCATTCGCTAAATGAAAAACTCAGCCTGAGTGCAGGTTTCAGGACTAGTTTTGAGGAGTTCCATAGAAGAAAGTTCATCAACCTTTGAAAATGTTCCCATCCCTTTTCAGTTCGAGAGAGGAGGATTCTGATGTATACTTTTCAAAAGGGATCACTAAATTACAAGTAACATTTTCCTTGTTGTTTAAATGGTGAGATATTCCTGTTACCTGCAATCAATACTTTGAAAACCAAGCTCTTCTGTCTCTCTCCTGCCCTTTCAAAAGCAAGCTGCAACCATACAACTGCTTGCTGTCATAAGTTAATAGGAACAGGACATACCTTTTAATTCTAATTTTCATCAAGTTTTATAGTAAATAGCAGAGAGGGAAATCTTAAATGTTTATTCCTTAATTGATTTTATAGGCTGCGCAGTCACACAAATAATAATTAATTTAAAAAGATATATCAGGTCAGTAACGATTTTTATTAGCTGAAACTAAAGCAATTAATAACAATAATTTAAATAAGTAAGACAATCATGTGTGACAAAATTCTGCCACCATTGATCACATGGATTAATGTCATTTCCCTCAGGAATCATGTTACTATGGGATCAACTACACTACAGTTATTCTCTGCATTATCTTTGTTGGCAAAAACCAAGAAAATATTTAGTTACTTTTGATATATGAATTCAAGCACATCTGTGCTGTACTGCAGGATTTTAGAAACAAGCACCTCTACCTCTTACTAGGAATCCTGTGAGAGAGAACAGGTTCAAATATAGGAAAGCTGAGGAGATGCCCTCACGGAAGATCTTTCATTGTATAAATTTGTGTCTGTTTCATTGTATAAATTTGTAAAAAGTGAGAAAAGTGAGAAGAGCTTTAAGGATTCAGCTGCTTATAAAAAACTGATGAGCTCAGGTAAAAAAGAAAAAAACAGTGTATGAGAACATCTCAACTCCTTCTATTTCTGCTGCCTCTGCAGTGAAAACCAGACTTCAGATCCCACTTGGATATGAGGAATGTGACAGGAGCTCAGTCCCATGGACCTCTGGTCAGAGACAACATCTGTAAGCAGATTTTCTAGCTACATATTCTGAATGTTTAGATATTCATTCTTGGTTTTCAAGGTAAAAATAATTTTGGTTTAAAGTAAGGTCATTTTCCAAGGACAGTGCCTGAACAAATTCCAGCACTTCAGAACTTGTACTATGTCTCTACTCTATAAAGAACCATGGTCTCTGGGGAATGCAGACCAACCTAGAGCTGTGTTTCACAAATGATGCATATTGTGAAGAATGGTGCATTAATAGAATGCACAGTTAACATCATTACAAACACACTGAGATTGCCAGGTATACTGCTTAAAGTCAAAATGTTCTCACTTAAATCATCTCATTTTCATTACATTTCTGCTTATTGACAGGCTCTGTTGAAAAAGTCTTTTCATACCCTGAAAGTAAGATGTTGTAGCAGAGTTCAGAAATAGCTTATAAATAAGATACTGATGTTCCTAGGCAGTAGCAAAATGGAGGTATTAAAGCAAAATTCTGTGACCAAAAAATTCAGTTTTGTAAAAAAAAAAGCCTAAAAATTTGCAAAATCTCTTCTTTCCATATGGTTTAACATATCTTGTATCCAGACATGCTCAAAATGTGTCAAGAATTACTATTGTGGGCATATTATACAACTTGGCTGTTATATGTTTAACCTCAAGAAAAGAGAGAAAGACTCTGAGAAAGAGAAGTGAATAAGAGCTTCACATTCTTTTGAGGTACATCAACCCCAAGTCACAAGACATCTGAGAATGTTCACACACACACACAGAGCCCGCCCTCAAATTACTGCTTTGCAAAGCCCAGCTGCCATGTTAGAGAACACCACGATGAGAACTGAAATCCTTGTGCAGCCTGCCTGGCTGCTGTTGGAAAATGTGTGTGTTAGGGAGACCAGAACCCCTCTGTAGCACTTCAGGGTCCTTACAAAGAATTGTGGTTGACTTCTCTACTTGTGCAGAGACTTTTGCACCACACTTGGTGCGTGCAATGAAGATCTCCTCAGCTCTTGCTGCCTCTTGTCCCAGGCTCTCACCAGCAAAGACAGTTAAACATAGGATGACATTTCACAAAGTGTGGTGCAGTGCTTCCTCAACTCCCAACATGCTGTCCGCTGAAATGATGAACCTCCCACGCCTATCCCAAAATCTGCTGACATGAATTCTTTTTGAGAGATATTTGTACCACCTCCTCCATCCTGTTTTTGTCTTCATACGCAGTGGAGAACAGGCTAGACTTGCCTGCTTCACTCTGCAGATCAGCATCTACAGTGTCTGCCTCCAACAACTCTGAGGCAGCCTAATTAAACTTACATAAGTGTCTTCAAGATCACTTCACCAAAGAGTCACAGTTTCTCAGTTGCAATTTCTATTGTGTCCACAGCACAGCACAACTAAATCAGCATCATGCGGGTTTTGTTCCAGCTGTGGCTCTCTGGATGTGTTTAGGAGCCAGGTAAGCAGATATCAAACTTTTCAAACAGGGGTTGTCACCTGAAATACACTGAGCTCCCCACTGCTGCAGCACCAGCTCTTGCAGAAGCACTGGCTAATCAAAACTTGTTTGGATAAAACGACATTGTAGTTACTTCTGTGAATTTCTAGAGCTGTAGATAACAAAAAAGAACTTTGGTAAGCTTTTCCTGTGACTGCAATAAAGGCACTTTAGCATGACAGTATAATGCCACTGCCTGATCCACATAATCTATCCCAGCCTAATACTGTTTTAATTTTTAGTCACCATGCAGATGGGCAGTAACAAAATTTGTCAATATAATGAATCTTGCTACTGAGACTACAGAAAGTCAATTGCCTTGGGTTTAATTTTTTTTCTATATTACTTTGGATATAATATATAATAAATTACAATATAATGAATACTTAATAATAATTTGTAAATAGATTCCCATAGACTCAAGATTATCTATCACTAGAACAGTCCTGCCCTCAGAGCCAAGTGAGTAAAGATGATGCAGCCCATCCTTCTGCATCCAATTCAGGGTCACCTGTGTAGGTCAAGGTTTCTGCACTACCTTAGCTCTGCCCATTTACAGGCAATCAAAAATAGCATAGTATTGTATCAATTTTTAAACCAAAGGGCTAAACATTAACTAAGTGTACACTGTGGGGTCTTGTATATCAAGCATTAACCTTTATTTTACATTCTTCATGTTCTCCCATTTAATAATTTCCCACCACACAAAGGCATGTTGTCTTAGATTTCGTGCCTGCTCTAATATGGCAAATTAGGGAGTTCTGGACAGGTTCAGGATAGAGCAATGGCTGTGTCTGAATGGGTGTGACAGGTGCATAAAAAGCTTGAAGAAACATTTGTGTATACCAGCTTAATTGCTTATCCATTCAATTGGATTAAGCTCTGACATTTGACCTGCTTGCCTTAAGTGTTTACTCTGAAGAAAGCACGTCAGTGACTTTTCCACCATATACTGAACGAGAATATATGGAGAAAAAACTAACTTATAAATAAAGTTGTACTGCAGTATTTGCAGATCTGTTGCCATGCCACCAGCACTAAAGCAATTTTATTATCCAGCCAGTAACTGTTACAGGAAAAGTTTAGTCTGTGACTGTTGCATTTGAATGAAAAGTTATTTTTAACAGTTCAGACCATAGATTTTCTACTGATTTACCAATTAAAATGCTAATTACCTAAGTCTTTGAGGATATAACATTTCATAGTATGGTTTTCCCAGAGAACTCTGAAAACTGCTGTTAAAATCCTGGCAGTAATTCATACAGAATCCACTCACTATACTAATCTTCATCTGTTTTATATGGTCTGCTTTGTGTAACTATTAGGCAGGCAAACATTTACAGTATCTTTCTGTAGGTGATTGCCATATGTCAGCTTTTGCCTTGTAATATTGATACACAAATAACTGTTTTCTTCTTTATGGGAGCTATTCCACAGAGCTCTTATCCATGTTTTAGGGCTTATTTGTGCCTCTCCCAAAAGCCTTCCCTTCAACACAGGTTGTTCTGAATTGTCACCACCAAAAGCAAAGACCCAAAAGGGAAAAGCTTTTGATGAAATAAATTGGAATTATCAGTCCATTTAAAAAGAACAACCTGAAAAGTGGTTAAACCATTGGCCAAGCTTATCCATAGACCATTCATGCCTGGAATTCATGTGAGGAGCAGCAACCAGAGACTCAGGATCTGGAACACTTGACTGAATTTGGCAGCAGGTTTTTTTGTTGTACTTTGGCCACAGCACTTAATTAAGAAACTAAAATCTATCTTCTCTGGATAGTTTTAATTTTTAGACTTTTGTAATTTTTTAATTTTTCCTTGAGCATCTTGTTCCTACCCTCCTCTCTGGACAAAGCTGATCATCTGTATTTCAATGTCCATAAAATACAGCCTTTGTTTTTTGAGAATTCTGTCTATTTAAAGAAAAAAGAACCAATGGCATATATTATCTCAGCAAGTCACTGTTTCCAAGCCATCATATGTGCAATAGTGCCTCACAGTTCTCTATATGTTATCAGCCATCTCATGTTTTGTCCTATTATGATAATGACTAAGTGATTATTAAATATTGTGACACTTCATTTCTCTAAGAAGTGCTAAAATATAAATTTAATGATTCTGAAGGAGACATTGCCTGAGAACAGCCTCTAATAGCTACAGCTGACAATATCCTGTAACATGCCAATGGAATTTTTTGCTATACAAAGCAATTATCCAAGAAACATGCAATGAAAATGCAATTTTAATTTTGTGGCAGAGGCAAACTACAATACTGAAAGCACAATGTTCACCAGCAGTGTAAGGAACGTGTTTAACTTGCAAGCTGCTCAGACTGGGGCTGTTTTTTATTTTCAGGTGCTCGCGATTTGATTTTTGGAACTCTTTTTCCACCTGTTATTTCAATGCCTACTCAAGTGTTGAAGGTATTAAGGCATCTACTTACCTGCTGAATATTTTCTTATGAAAATTTTGAAAAGCAAATATGCTTCCCTTCAATAATCTTCTGTAAAAGTGCTTGTTATACATCATGTTATCCACTATGCAGGAGTACTTTTCTGTGTCTGTTTAGATTATAAACTAATGAGGCTGGGAATTACTTTATGTAATTCTTCTAATGGAGATTTCAAAGATTTGAAAATTTAATCCATTGAAAAAATACCTACTTGGTTTCTTAGACTGGGATTTCAACTAATGTTATTCAGAGTGACGCTAAAGAGATGAAAAACAGTGCAGTACTTTTTCAGCTTTTTATATTGAATAGCATACAGTAAGAGAAGGAAATTTAAACAGAATAGCTGTAAATGTGATGCTCTATATTCATCATTATTACTAAACCTGTTTGAATATGTAGCATGACCTACATGTGCCTCTGGAATGTACATTTAAGAGAGTTTATACAAGACTGTTGTACCATTGCTATGTTAGTGCAATACTTGAAGTTTATGGCTCTAAATAATAATTAAAAATGTAACTTCCTCTTGAAGGTTACCTGCAAGTGAAACACTACTTGAATAGGGATACTTTCACTGCATACTCTATTCTTATCTACACTGAAAAGGGGGGGTGAGGGGGGGGTTGAACATTTTCCTGGGTAGACTCATTTGGATGCAATTTTACAGGGATGAAGGTGCCTCTTGATCTGCTAGTAGAAATAATTTCTTTGAAGTAACTAAAAGGAAAATAAGACAAAGAAAGATTTAACTGTATGAATATGTAGCTCTGGAGAGGCAGTGAAAAATTGTAGAGGAAAGGGAAGTGTTTGTATAATTCAAAGGGTAGTAATACAATCTTTTTCTAGGATTGACTATACTCAGGTTGCTTTCTCTTACCTTGATACAAAGCAAATCTTGCTAGTTTAGGGGAACCTTTTCCTGAAACAATTTTAGATATGGATGCAGTGTTTCATCTTTTTTCTTTCAGAAGAGAAATGTATTCAGCAATACTGATACATACCATAACCCTAATACATAGAAAACTGATCTTTCCAATGTATTAGATTTCATTTTAAAATTTATAATCTTTCCCTTAGAAAATATGAATGAAAGACTTTTTAATTTGATTTTAAATTATTTTGAAAATAAGCTTATTTTTAACTTTGAACCAAAATCTGGTTTTGCTTATTTCAAATTGACAGAATTGTCCTTACTGAAAAAAAAATATTTGCACAACTGCAGCATAAACCTTCCAGCAGTACAAGTCTTATGCTCTCAGAGAAGCTTTTGGGTTGTAGTACCACTACAAAGACAGCAGGTTTCAAAATACAAATTCTGACTGAAAGCAGAGCCAGAATGTGGATGCTGTATTTCCCCCAGCTTCCCTCCTCATCTGCTATTCATTTATCTTCCTTACTCCTCCTCCTTTCATTTTCCTAATTCCACCTCCTCTTCCCCATTGCCATTTTCCCCCGTGGCATTCAGATCTCTTGCATTCACTGTACATTTACACGTTGCTTTGCATTTAGCACATTCTAGGCTGTCAGTAGAAGCTGTGAGTGCCCAGTCTACATCTTACTGGATGTGAAAAGCCCTGAAAGAGCTTTGGATCATGACTCTGTGAAAAAAACTGTACGGAAACAGCTCCTGGGTAAATTAGAATCATAGCAATATCTGGAGGAGCTCCAGCTTCCTAAATCAACCACCCCTTAGTTTTGACTCGTTAGCTACACCCAAGTCAGTGAAGAAGGTTGACCAAAGAATTTTTCATGCTGGCACTCCTTTGACAGACTTTCAAAAATCACCAGACTTATTTTAATCTTTTGCTTAGTTTTTATGAATTAAAATTCTGACAACCTATAAGTTGTTCTATTGCAGAATCATTAACAAATTACTATTTCTATATTGCAGCTGCAGACAACCCCATGAATTTTTCCTGAACCTTGGAGACAAACCCACGACCTGCTGAATTTCAAATGTTCAATAAGTGGAAGCAGAAATAAAATGCTATCACCTCTTGTTCAGCTGATCATCTCTGAGTTATAACTCATGAGAAATGTGGAGAATGCAGAAGGGATATCTGAGCTACACCAATTTCTGGTCACATCCTGCACATCCTGCCATGCTGCAACTCTATATTTTTTTTTAATTTTTAATTTTTTTTTCTGTTTTTATTGGCGTGATTTTTAAACCTTGAATCCCTTAGGTGCTAGTTTTCTCTGTCTCACAGTATTATTTCTCCTTTAGCTGGCTATAGCCTGTGAAGTTTCTCAAGGCTCTTTGAACTCTTTAGCAATGTCCTCTAAGGTGTAAGCCACAGTTCCAGCAGTGTTGTGTCACCAGCAGCTGAGATGAGGCTGAGGGGAGGTGGCAGGGGACTGAGACCGTCCTGGGTCAGATGCTGCCAGAGGAGGTAGGAAACTTGAAACATAACCATAGCTTAGAAAAACACACATGAAAAACAGAGAAATTAAATGAAAGATATTGTTAGGGAACAGAAAGTAGTGACAAGTTTTCTTAAAACTCGTTTTTTTTCAAATCATTCTTCTCGAGTCTATTCTTGTATTAATCCACTGATTATAAATATTGGTTTGCTCAGAACTTAGGAAGCCAGTCCCTGCTGGATTTCACAACTGAATAGCATTAATGATACAAGAAAATAAGCCTGTAGATTCCACCATAAGGCTCTCAGTTCAGTTAGGCAATAGCTACAGTATTTGTATAGGACCCAGAAAAATTGGAAGTGAGAGCCATTTGTTTCTGCAACCACAGTGCAATGAATGAACAATAGAATCAACTCCAAACTTCTGGTAAAAGTATAAAAACCATTACTTTTAAAGATAAAAGAATATCTGAATTAGATGATTGACAAGAGATATCTTGGCAGTACATTCTAGCTTAATACACTGGAATCATATAGCTATTTTCAATGATAAAACACAGCTTGAAAGTGCCATTATATATAAATTGACTTTTATCACGTTTCTTTTAAACCAATTTAGATTACCTAATTTAGTAATACAGAAAAAGAAATTTAGTGTTTCTGGCACAGTTTGGTGTAATGTGCAGAATTTGCATTATAACCTTGGATAATTAAGATCAGGACTAGCACATCAATCTGTTTTAAATTTGGAGCACAAACATATTTCACAACTGTGTAGAAACTCTGCACAAAACATCAGAAGATCTGCAGAAAGCTGAAGTTTGAATATAATTACTTCTGCCCAGTTGTTCCTACTAAGGAGTTTTTCTTTTTCTGTGAAAAGAAAATGAATCTCAGAAAGAACTAAAAGGGGCAGGATGAGATGGGGGGCAGGAAGAAGAATACAATTTATGTTTTAGCTAAAAAGTGTCGTCAAAATAAATATCAGTGGTTTTCTTTTAAAATTTTTTTAATATTGGAATGGACATCTACATGTGCATAAGAGATTGAAATACTTTTTTGGGACTCATCACTAAACAGTTCTTGCCTTTAAATGCAGATCCCTGCTGGATGGAGTTGCCAGCTCTGTTGAATAATGCACATATTCATTCAAAACAATCAGCAGATTCCTGGGAAAGATTTTGTTAGGTCTGTTAACCTTTTGGTTTATTGTTCTGTGCATTTGCTGGCTATAGCCTGCCATGTGCCAGATGTCATTCGGAGATTGCTGCCTGTTAGTAGTGCATGAAATTTTTTTTTGTCTGCAGCTCACATCAGCTTATTGGTCCTGCAAAATGATTGTGGTTTCTTGAAGATGAAAAGCAGTACACTTAAGTGATAGTCTCTTTTATTCATCTAAAATACCAGGTCTCTTGAGTCCAGTTATCCCCTTTATTTGACTACATCTCTGTTTAAAACAGATTTCTTCTCAATTGCCATAATAAAAAATTTTAGCGTAATTTACTGAAAATAGCACCTGTGATATCACACAGCCAATTTCAGCATTGCAGCCTCTCGTCAGGAGGGATGAGTGCTCTCCAAACCCAGCATCCAACATGTGTGGTCCTCAGGCTTGCAGCTCCCTTGGCTCAAGCAGCTCCTGTTCCGGTGTGTGTCCCACTGTTTTCCTGCTCACATCCTAAGGACAAATGCTTGCTAAACTTACGAGTCCTGTGTGGGCTGAAATGAGATGGAACAGATGCAGCTCTGCTGCACGGGTACAGTCACTGGCTGTGGCCAGCAGGATTGCTTCTGCACATCTCTGCTTTTGTAAATGACTCATGCCTGGAATGGACTGCACGACAAGGTGCTTAAATCCGGGAAGCCTGACGGAGGGGGAGAGGCAATCTGTTTCAGTAATGCGAAAGTGAAGAGAACAGATCTGATGATATTCTGCAGATGTCCACAGAAGGGGAATGTTTCTCTTGGTGGAACTGTCTGATCTAACAGATGAGGCTGGATGGGGACCAGAAACAAATCATGCTTTCAAAAAAGGAATAATGAATCATTGGCATAAACTGCCTTGGGAAGGAGGAAAGGTGACACTCCACGAAAACTGAAAGACTAAATGAATATTTTTTTTCCAAAACAATTGAATCTATATTTAAAAAATAGCTTTAAAAAATATAAGTCTGAAGCAGGAGCTCTTTAACTTACTGTTAGAAATAAATTGACTTCATTTATAAAGTCTGCATTGCAGTTAAAATTATAATTTCTAACCATTTCCTTTTCATTTATCTTTATCCTCCTCCCCAAGAGAAAAAAAGGCCATCTATATGCTGGCTAATGTGGTACACTTTCATCACAAGAAGATTTTACACCAGATTTTGTTTATCTTTTCAAATTGTATGTCTCAGTACCAGTGCAAATTATGAAGTGAATGTAGTGAAAGCTGTTGGTATCTTTGCAAGGATGTTGCAGTAATTTAGACAAGTTGGTCAAGTCTGGCATAAAAATGTAGGGTTTCCTGACCAGCTTTTTGTTACTCCTCTGTCACATGGCACTGAGCAGAAATGTCATCCTTTAATGAGTATCATTCAAGATATTTCACATGCTTATTATCCTCTCAATTTTCTCCATCATGGAAAACACTGCTTTATTGCCATTATTACATATTCACAGCTTATTTATCAAACAGAGTGAATCTGGAATCTGTTATATCAAGTAAGAAATGCAACACCTGAAATGCATGATGGTACCTGACATCCTATTTCAATGTCAAAAGTCAAACAAAGTCCCAAATCTATGTTTTGTACCCAAGAATTTATAGAAGCTTTTTGCCTTTAAAAAATTTGTTCCTTTATGTGTTCTAAGAAATTCAGTTTTCATTGGTATTTTTCTAAATTCTGACACATCATTTTTGTCATGCTTTTGAAGTAATGAAAATTCTTAATTCCAAACACAAGAGCACATTATAATTATTTTTTGTTATCTAAGTCTTGTTTTGTGTCAAAATGATAAGCCTGCTTTTATGATCCCATTGAAACTTCATTTATCATTTCTCTGCAGCAACAGATGGGAAAGCTGGAAGTGACAAGAGCATGCAGCTGTAAAGCTTTGTGCTTGAGATGGGACAGACAAGAGATTTTTTTGGTTTTTAAATTAGGAAATGGTGAGTAATGAGTGTATAGAATTCTAATCTGTCTAAAACATTTAAATGCAATTGTGTACTGCCAGGATTTTTGGCAACTATTTTTACTAACTGCTATTTAATGTGTAAGTAGGATGACATGGCATTTCAGAGCATAGCTGAGAAGATAATAAAATGTCTGCTTGAGTCCTTCCACCTCTCATCTCCCACAGTGGAACAAATAAACAGCATTTTTTGAGTTGTTTTGTTGATGTAGATATTGCTTTCACTCAAACTTTCAATAACAAAATCAGTTCAGGTCAGATCAATGGTAAGGATCACTAGAGTAGCTTTTGATTATTGATCACACTGTCTGGTTTGCCTCTGTACCAAACTATCAGGGCCCAACACACTGGTTCTCAATTGTAGGGAACATCAAAAAAAGTCATTGATTTTTTCACACAGCTGTATGTTTTGTTAGTGTTAACTTTTTTATTCACTAGTTTATGTCACCTGTCCTGCAACAGATACAAAGCACCCAGAACCTTCTATATAAAGCATTCAGAACATTCTATTCTATTCTATTCTATTCTATTCTATTCTATTCTATTCTATTCTATTCTATTCTATTCTATTCTATTCTATTCTATTCTATTCTATTCCTCTGCAGTCTTTTAAAATTTTTATTCAGGTACAATAAATTTAATCCCAGGTAGTCACTTCCTCCTCAGTTGTGTTTCTGGTTACACACACAGAGGCAAAGAACAGATGGTCTTGCTGCTTACAAGATCTTTCCTCTAAGAACATGAACAAAGAGAATAATATTTTTGTTCATAATGAAGTGTTGCTCATGAGAAATAAAGTGTACATTTGTAACATCCATCTCACGCATCCTTCTATAAAAATACTGAGACTTCAAGTGCCTCACTCTGTAGCTACAGTGCAAATGCAAAAAGGGTTAAAGAGAGAACACTGGGAGCTGTGGTCAGCCATGAGTGTGGTAATCTGGGAGTGTGAGTGAATGTATGTACAGACAGGGCTATGAATTACATATAGTTATAGTATCTACTATAGATCACAAATATACACACACACCATGGCTATGCAGTAAATTTCCCCTCACAGGGAAAGGTAACGCTCACAGTATCAGTCAGGATCTTGGCTTGCAGAGGGCTGGATTTTGCTCTTCATTTCAATTTGCTGTCAGGGCTGTGCCAAGGAGAGCCCTGCTCCTTCAGGAGGTGCTGTTGGCTTCCATGGCAGAGAGGGACACCCCGGCACAGGGCTCAGGGCAGGGGGAACATTCAGATGAGCATTCATGATGATTCATCCTTTCTGACAGCAAGGACAGGTTCAATACCTGGTAGACACTATTTTCTCCCTCTTCTTTGTAAAATTGTTTTCAGAACTCATTCTTTGTTTTTTAGTAGTCTGTTGTTTTTCTTAAATTCTAGACAGATCACCTCAATGGAATTCTTTTATTTATACTGAAAGAACTTAGAAGAAATTCAAAACCTTCTTTATTGTACCTGCACTCTTCAGGACAAGCTTTCCCCTGGCATACAATGCCAGCCTTTCACAAACACTTTTTTACCCTGATGTTCTTAGTCTCAGCAGTCCAGAACAAGCAACAGGAGGTTTGGAGGTGTAGCAGTAAACAGACAGCTTCTTTGCATACAGCACACAAACATAACTGCTGTCTCTATAACTGCTTGTCAAAAAATTACATTCTCCCTGTGCAAGTAAATTTAATGCCAAGAAGGAAGTGTGCATCAGTAAACATGATGACTCAAGGGCTTTGCCCCAAGGCACCTGCAAACTCTGACAAAGACAATGAGAGGTTGGAAATGTCTGCCCCGTCCAAAGACAGTGCTGCAAATTCACTGATGATGGCAGCATGTGTAACTAGATGGGTAAGTCTTCCCCCTCCCACACCTATCCCTTTCTCAAAGGGACAGCAGAAGGGAATAGAGAGAATGGAAAACTACAGAGGGAAAAAAAAAAGAAAAAAAGAAAAGAAATAAAAGAAAAGAGGATTTCTGTTCTCTATATTGTCAATGGTTTGAGCACACAGGGGAAAATAATAATTTGGATAAAGGAAAAGAGAGAGTAAACCTCTAAGTCAGTTCCTCAGCACTGAGCAAGAGTGATAAAGTGTGACCATTATGCATTTTGATGTTAAGAGTACTTTTTGTACCCATCCACACACTGCATAAATCCAAGCTGAACCCAGGAATTCAATACTATCACAGAAGCTATTATCAATAACTGGTTTCATTCATGTAAGAAATTTGATGCAATTATCCCTGTATCCTTTAAGAAAGACTATTTTGAAGTGATTTTGATGTTGTCTGTACGTGTAAATAGCTGTCAAAGGAAACACTTGCTTGAAGTTGACGTTGTACTGTACATCTTCCACCATTAATATTTGGTCAAGACTGAGCACGTTTGATTAAATCTGTGCAATAACCCTCTTCCATTGTCCACAGAGAGAACTGGAATAAGTAAATTGAGTGGATGTCAGGGGTTGGGTTTTTCTTTCCTTTCCTTTCCTTGTTACTTGTGGAATTTTTTCCCATTGAGTTGCTAAGAAGCACTGATGGCTGGGTGCTTGAGACAGTGGGGAGGGGGAACTGTCACCCCATTTCTCTTCACAGAGAAAAGCAAGGCACAATTCTTCCCAAGGATTTCTGAAATTCACATTCTCTGAACCTCCGAGAAAGGGAAAACAAAATTCTTATCACTTTGCGTGCCTGTGTTTGTGCCAAAGTAGAATGCAACATGGAGATTGTTTACCCAAAGTCGTGGTGTTTTGTTTCCTTGGGCGGTCAGGGACAGGTGTGTCATGACTGTTGGGTGACAGTCATGAGAGCAGCGCAGTGCGAGCAGCTGTGTGCTAGGTTGAGTGCTTGGCAGATTCAGTTTCAGATGTATAGAATAATATAGTATAATAAAGTAATCAATTAGCCTTCTGATATCCATGGAGTCAGATGCATCATTCTTTCCCCTTGTCGGAGCCACCGCAGTGTTGCTATAGGGAACTCCTCTGGTTTGGGAGTGTCTCTTGGAGGGACAGAGATACCTCGAGAATGGAGGCAGGTAAAAGACAGGATTTGGAGCAGCTGGGGACTCCCTCTCTCTGGGTTTCGGAAGAGGACAGTCAGACTTGCGGCTGGGGGAAAGGAATTTGCTGCCACCACCATAACTCAGCCAGGACCTGCCTTTCTCCTGCTGCTGGGCCCTGCACCCCCTGCCCTGTGGGGACATCCTGCAGGTCCAGCTACCGCTGCAGAGCTTCTGATACATCTCATCCACCAACATGGGATTCTTGCTCATTGCTGCTATTCCAGCTTGCTGCTTCCCAGAGTCCTGCTAAAGCACTGGCATTGACTTCCCCAGGGGTTTGTGAAGCAAGGCCTCTCCTCCATCCCATCCCGTGAGGGCCGAGCCGCCATGGCAGCTTGCCTCCCTGACCGGTGCCACAGCGCCCCCTGCAGGCGGGGAGGAACCACCGCACCTGCCCCGCCCGCCGGGAGCCAGCAGCGCCCCTGGTGGCTGCGGCCAGAACTGCAGCCAGGGGAAAGCGCTGGCGGTCAGGAGAGCTGGGGCTGGGTTCCTGGTTCTGCTTGTTGTTAGTGCTGTAGTTGTTGTTGTTTGTTTGCTTCATCATACATACTGGTAAAGAACTGTTCTTCCTGTTCCCATATCTTTGCCTCAGAGCCCCTTAATTTCAAAATTATACCAACTAAAAGGGAGGGGATTTACATTCTCCATTCCAAGGGAGACACCAGCCTTCCCTAGCACACACCTGTCTTTCAAACCAAAACCAGGTTTGGATGGTTCAATCAACTTCTAAGAAATTGAAGGAATGCAAGAGAAATCAGGACAAGCTGAACATTTCCCTGTGTTATCAGTTTTCACCAAGCTTTATTTTCACACAGGGACAAAATACCATTTGTCTTGGTTGAACAATGCAGCATAAAAGGGGTTGGGAGCTTATACAAGCCTCACACCTGCCTCTGTCCAGCCTGACATATATAAGCCCATCACAAAGTGCTGGTAGAGAATCCCATACTAGATTCCAAACGACAAGCACAGGGCACAGGCCATTTACTGGGCTATGGGAACTGGGAAGCACTGTCTTGATCTAGAGCTCACACTGTGGATGTCAATTGAGTTATAGTTCCAGATTTATCAGTCAGCGACTGAGGCCATCTCTTCCCTCTGTTAGCAGTAAGGCTTTCCCAGCCACCTCTGACACCCCAAGGTGCACCTGTACCAGCTCTGCTCTAGGTCTGTTGGCACTTAGCTTCCTTGCAGGTGGTGTCAGCAGCCCCCAGGCTACCTGCCTAATGACTACTGAAGAGGAAAAGGTGGTGGATTTCACAAAGAATACTCTGTGTGACAAGAGATGTAATTCAATGGGTTTCTGGTGACTGCACATCAGTGTGTCATAATGCTGAATTCTGCTTTTGAAGTGATTGTTGTAAAGTAACTAAATCAACCTTTTTATGTTTTCTTCATTTTTTTTCTCCTCCCATTTATTGAATTCAACAGCACAGTAAAGAGAAAAAAAATAATGTTTGGTCTTCTAGCACTACTAAACAGACCAATCACAGTTTTCTTTACTTCATGGAAGAACATGAATATGAATCCTACATGGAGATAATAAAAATGTACTCAAGATACTGCTCAGTCCTTCAGGAAGCCAATAAGTATTAAACTCACAGATGAGGAAACTGAGGGCACCATCCATACTCCACTCCACCTATAATATAAAAGTGCCCTTAACCAGCATCAGTCACTCTTAGCTATACTCTCCTCTCATTCCTCACCAGAATGCCACTGTCACAGGCATAATCTAAACAACATCTTTTGCTGAAACCCTCCCCATAAAGTCTTAATGATTCAAAGACCATGTTGCACTATAGATGCTTTATTTCAAAATAGCTTTATTCAATAACCCTAACAGGGAAACACTTTTTCTGCTTTTCTGTCTGGTATCTTGGGGAGCTGTTGGAGGATGGGCTCAAGGTCACACAAAACTTTTTATTTACCGTGTCACCTATAGCAAAGTTGTGGCAGGGAGAGAGGGATAATTTAATTTTCCATCAGAGCAGGAGGAACATGGCACCAGCTGGTGGCTCCACACTCCAGCAGCAGCAGCAACAGCAGCACTAAGGTACTGCAGACCAACAGCAAAGGCAGTGGCAGGAAGGAGTGAATCCCATCATGGCCAGATAATGGACAAAGATGAAAGGCAGCAAGGTAGGGGATTTTCCACATAAATCTCTAAAATCAGGATCTAACGTTTTCTCCCAGGCAGATGGCATCCTGGGTCTCTGCAGGAAATTCTGGCTGCTTTCCTTACCCTTTTTTTCCCCTTCTTCCCTGTAGCAAACACCCTTTCATTGCTGCCCACAGTACCAGGAATAGACAGCTAAATGCCTGGCTGAATGCAGCACAGCACAGAATAGACCAATGAGGATCCATTCAAACCTTTTGGGGGCTCTCATGAGGCTCCCCTGCTTCCCCTTGCTGCTCTGATGCTCTTCTGCCTCACATTTGAGAGAGCTTTTTCTTATCCACCCTCATCATAACCTGCTGAGATCTCATGTTTATATTATTCTTAATAAGAGCCACATGTGCCTTCATGTCCATTAACCAAACTCTGATATTTCCAGCACAAAGTTCTCACATTTGTTCTAATAGTCCAGCCATATTCCGCTTAAAATGGAGAGAATCCCTCCATGGCACACCCTGTGCTGAGAGCAATCAATAACCCAACAGGAAGGGAAATGTGGACTGCATTCACTTTTCTTTAAGGCAGGGAAAAACTGAGCTCAGCTGTTCAGGCAGTGGAGCAGCAGCTTCAGCTACCCTGTGCTGTCAGCACCAGCTCATCGCCTGTCAGTCACTGACACTTTGGTAGAAGCCATGCTAATTTGTTATACTGCAGGCTGCACCCTGGGAGTCTCATGTAATCCTGGGACTTTCACAACCCTGACACATCAGAGCCCAGGACTGTGCTGCAGCTCATCAGAAAAAAAATAATTTAAAATAGCTTTATCATAGAGGTATGTCTGCTCAGAAAAGGTTCTCTCACCCTCCTTGTGATGGGTTTCCTTCTCCTTCTCTTCATCCATGTTCCTCAACAGTATTATTTATTGGTTTGGTCTCTCTCTCTTGCACACCCATTCAGTGTGCAAGGTCTGTGGCCAAGCAGAAGCCAAGTCATACAGCAGGTTTGGTCAGGTAATCTCATGGGATTTAAGGATGTTTCTGTAAGACAGCTTCCCAGCTTTCATCCCCAAGTTGTGCATCACTCACTCTAGAACCTATTCCCAGTCCCACATCTCGTTCAAAGGATGAGAAGAAGGTTTTGCTGCAAAGTGATTGCAGCTGGATCCACAGCAAACCAAAAATAGTCCCAGAGATAATTCTCACCCCAGTTTCAGGAAGGTGCCTCTCTTTGCCCTTTTTAGAAGAATATTTTCTGTCCATATTACACAATAATTACGTTAGATTAACACAGGAGATTATTACTTCATTTCACAGCCACGTAGAAGAGGATCTTTCCTTTTCTAAACACTGGAAGGATGCAGTGGCATTCTCCATGCTCGAAAAACCTAGTGAATTTTAAAATGATGGAAAAGCTTGGGCCCTGCAGTCCAGGAAAGACCAGCTAAACAGCATGGCTCACAGAATGAACAGACTTTGCTGAGCAACATTTCAAACTGTGTTGCAGCTGGCATTTTACTTGGATTAACATTGCCTTTTCTAGAAAATCTAGAAGAGGCTCCACTGTCTTTGTTCTTCTTTCTGGACTTTGCACATTGCTGCAGAGCAATGACCACTCTTCTGAAATACCAAAGAACAGAGAAACCTAGGCTTTTCATCAGTAGATTTACATTAATTCTTTTGCATAAATGGTAAACAAAATAATTGTTAAAGGGCTCTTGAAGATATAGATGCAGTTGTGGTACAAAAGGAATTATATGTAGTCTTGATTACTCTCTTAGTACATAAATATGGATATTTTTATACAACTTCAGGTAGGAGATATATTTAATGATTCTACTCCATGATGTGCAGAGTTAAAAACTGCCTGCTTAGGTAATCTTAGGAGTTTGACCATGACACCTTAATGGTCTCATATCTCTGCTTATATTTCTAAGTATGTTTGCTTCACAGATCTGTTGGGAAAAAATAAACAACAACCAAACACCAAAAACCAGACTTCAAAATGCAGGACTATTGACAATTTATACCTAAATGTCTTTATAACTTGTTCTTTGTGTCATTCTTGCTCACAATGACCCTAATTGTCAAGCTGGGAAAAAAAATGATAGAAAAAGCAAAACTGAAATTGCTCATACACCAATGCCTCCTATTTAAAGAAATGCTCACAGATTTAATGGCAGAGTCTACTAGAATGTCTTCTTTCAAGAGGCATTGTTCTTTCATTTGATTTTCAGGCTGTCATGTGAAAGGAGTGTTCATAATCCAGCTGCTCAGGAGGGGCTCCTTTGAAGGCTATTATCAAGAAAATGGATTTAAGCTACAGCAACTTTGATAAGACTCCCACAGCATGATAGGCTGCTGTAAGGCTGTGGTTCTTGTGGCTGTGAAGTCCCATGTTGATTTAGCTGCTGAAAAAGAAATTGTCTATTAGACATATATGGCTGGAGCTTTGGTGGCCTAGAGCTTTTTGATGGCATTATTAAGAGACTGACTGAATGGAATACAAACTGTGCTGTCAGGAAAGTCAAACAGCCTTCATCTATCCTGCTCTGATTTAGATTTTCAAGACAAAAGACAGAATGACAGAAAAATGGATTTTATTTTCTGTACCAAGTCAATTAGTTTGAGGCAATGAGAATAAACCATAGTAGATCTACCTTGCACTGTCCTAAAGGATTTTTCCATTATATTTCACGAAGATCATCTTGAAAAGAGCTATCAGGTTGGCAGCTGAAATGCCAGTTGTATGTCTTAGATTTGATAAACTACATTTATCAGAGTACAGGGAATTGCTTTTTAACCTTAAATTTGGGGTCATCTATGAGGGGTCAATTGTTTGCCAATCTTGTTATTTTCAAGATATTGAGAAACTAAAAGGATTCTGTGTATAGTGGCTTTTTAGCAATTTCTGTGGAAGAGGAGAGAGACAGAAGTGCCCTGACATGACATCATGAGCAAACTGGCAAAAGGTATTTGAGCTACTAAAGCTGTTGTTTCTTCCCCAACTATGAAGGACATTCAGTTACCATAGGGGAAAAGGGGGACAAACTTGTGACATCCTTCCCTCATTCTGTTTTCATTCAAAATATTGGCAAATCTTCTATGTTTGGCATGCAATTCCAAACAATATTTAGAAGTGAATAGAGTAATTTGATGAAAGTTTGTGAACTGAAATAAGTTGCTTTGTAGATGCCAGAACATTTCATATTATTTTTGGTAGTGTAGTTTGCGTTGAGAGTGATTTTGAAATCCCTGGATTCATTTGTTTCTAATAAGAGAGAAAGATGAAGACTGAAAGAAGGGAAGGAACAAATAAAATTTCAAAATTATCAACCCCAAACAAGTAATTTTGACAAATTTCTGATCTACATGGTAAAGCACTCAAGGACCTTGGGAAAGACAAAAAAAAAATTCTTTCCAATAAAACTTGGTCCAGTAAAACCTGGTCTAATAACACCCAGGTTTATTAGACAGATGCACTTCTGTGATGGAGTTGGCAAGAGGTCACATTAATAAAAAAAATCCCTCAATCAATTATGATGGCAAAGGTGGTTTCTTCATTAGGCTCCTGACTTTTGGCTTTCCAGCTCTCTTTTACCAAGAGCAAGAATCATGAAGTTTTATACTTTTTTTTTGAAGATGGAATAATAGCAATATGTCAGAGATTAGGAATTTATATCCAACTGCTCTTTCAATAAATTCTTTATTTCTTAGACGTAAATGTGAATGAACATTGGATATAAATGTTGACCTTCATACTACTGTTATTTATAGAGCTGGCTTTTCACCATATCAGGGGTTGAGGGAATCAATTCACTCTGTCATGCTTGATCCTAACAGCATTGAGGTAACTGCAGTAGAGATTTTAACTGAATGGCCCTTTTTGATTTTTTTTTAACTTGTTTTTCCACTGAGTTTTGACCTTGGTGTTTCTATCAACACAGTGAATATCTGAGTTCAACTTGTTGTTTATAAACCTCTCTGAGCAGATTTGAGATAGACAAGTTGTTTTTTAAGATCTGAATTTTAAGAGAACAGCTCCAGCATGGACTTCTGTACATCACAGAAAACCTTTTTAAAATGCAATTTTCCACAATGACCTTTCCCAGTCAAACATTTAAAACACTAAAATTGCCAACTTTAATGCAGGTTATCAGCTACATTAAAACAATATAGTGATAGTACCAGTAACCAGCTAAGACTCTACTATTTATGAAAACTCAGAGAAAAAAAAATCCATCTTTAGGTAAAAGAGAAAAGGGAAACAGTCAGTTTTGTCCATAAATCTTCAGTCTGCTGTCGACCTAACATCACATTCCCATTGTTATAACAGACAATTAATATTTGTTGCATGATTAAAAAAAGGGAAATATATTGTAAAAAGTCTGAAGTAATAGTAGAAAGTCTTGTAGCTTCAGGGACTGGAAACTGGGGACATGTTTTGCATGTGCTGTGGGTGGTGCAAATCTTGCTAAGATATTTGGAAGAATAGCTTGCAGTTAAGGGAGACAAATGTTGTGTAATCTTGTCTCTGCTAAAAAAGACCCTGACACACAGAATTCCTTGAACCACACACACAGGAGCTGTCAAGCAGAACAATATTGATACCAGAGCATCCTAACAATTAAATGACAAAATCAAAACTTCTCTCTCTGCTTGAGGGGATAACTACACTCACCCAGAAAGCCATTCCTTGGGATACTCCAGCCCTTTGTCCCCACTCTCCATACCACAGCCACATCCAAGGCTTTTCTCATGAAGGTGTGGATCAATGGATCCCAAATCACAGAACTGTTTTGTTTATATTTATCTCTTTCCCTGTTTTTTTCCCAACAATTCCTATGAATTCCTCTTTGTCAGTTTTCTATCAGGAGCAATATCAACAGATGGTTACTCCTTCCTCATTTGTGCTATTGCATTTTGTAATAGCACAAATCTGCAATTTAGCACTGATAAACACATCTCAGTGTCTGGCTGGGCAACCTTTATTATCTTGACATAATTTTTACCATCCTTCACTGAAGAATGTATCTTCTTGATGAGACAAAGAGATCAACAGATATTAGCACTGCAGTCAATTGCTTTTCTCATGCTGTTGTAAGAAATTGGATTTTTCTCCTCCAGTGCAAATAACTCTGCAGATATTCAACTGCTGTTTAATTAATAAGACCTTCCTCATTATGACATTCTGGGTTAATGCCTACTAAAAGATGGATAAGGGATCCTCAACCCCCTTGTGTCCTGCCTCTTCCTGTTCCTCCCTACCAGGCTACACAAGATAAGATCAAAAAGTGGGTTTCTGAAATATGCTGCTCCCTGTAGAACAAAACTGGGTCCTGAAATCTGCAAGGAGCTTTGCAGATTCACTGTCATCTTAAATTAAATGAGCTCCCTAAAAGTGGGGGATATAACATGCCTTTATGTTGTGATACAAGGATTGCAAAAACTAACCAAAACTGATTGGTGCTAGACTGAAGAGAAAATTTCCACATCAATTGGCCACTTAAAGGGTATTCTGTACATGTTTTGAGGAAACCAGTACATTACTGTTTGGGTTTGGGTTTTTTCTGTTGGGGTTGCTTTCTATTTGACATGGGTTTATTTTTGTTTAGGTTGTTTTGTTTTGTTTTTCTCAAATAGGCTATCTGGAACAGAATATTGCCGACTTGAGTTAATCCTAAATTGGATTATTTCCCCATTTAATCTTGCTGTCCTATCAAGCCCATAGCATAGCACACTACTGTTAAACTGCTCAGACCTGATGTAATCTTCCCTATGCTGCAGTAGTTGTTGATCTGTAAAGGAAATTCCTTTTGCTCATTTAGTCACTACAGCACAAAGCATCTTCATTCAAAAGGCTGCTACCAAAATCTGTAGTGTTCAAGAGAGATGTAAATGGTTGCCTGAAGCATTAGCTTTCATTAAACCTTATAACCCTGGAACAAAGGCACTCAGAAGGAAGCTATTGATAAGAACAGGAAAGACTTTTCTATTACAAATACCATGCAATGAAGACTGAAAGAGACATTCAGTGATTTTTCTAGCAAAGTTTAATTTATTTTGGAGACAGAAATTATACTAGATAATCAGGGGATACAGAACAAAAGGACGTTCTGATTTAGACATAGCCAGCATGTGATCTAATATCACAGAAAACTGGAGATTGTTTTCTAATATCCTGGATTATTACTTCTTTAGTGCAATGAGGTGACTACATAAGAAATAAGAAATGGATTTCTACTTTATACAAGGCACTTTATAAGAGGAGCCTGATATAAAGTCCACTAGAAACCAGGGATGGACAGAAGGACAGCTTCAGACAGCCCTCTAGATCTTAGGCTTCTCTTTCCTAAAATGCTTACAAATGGAACTCATGGAGCCTAGATCCATGATTTTTGTTAGAGAACCCTTGAAATGGTATTTGTCAGTCCTCAGCACTGAGTCTTAAAGCTGCATGTGTCAGTAGACAAGCAGAGTCCAAAAGTGGCTTAGAAGACGTCCTGTGGCTTACCTGTGTTTCTGAAAGAAAATAAAATGGAGCAACAACATACCAGGGTGGGGTTACTCATAGCAGTACTTGAATTACTCAATTCTAATACACCCAGAGTACCCTTCAAATACTGTTCTAAATACTGTTCTTATGGGTGATGATAAGAGTAGCCCACTTAGGTGAAACATCACAGGACCATCAGAGTCTGGAAATTCAGGTCCAGATAGAAGGAAGTAGCAGATGTAACCTCTAAGGTAAACATAACATTATACTTAGCAAAAGCAAAACAACAGTTGTCAGAGAGAATGAAGAGAAATTGATAATCTGAGAAACAGTTTTTGAATTCTTTACCACTGAAGAAACTTTTTTTGCTAGATCAGCTTCGAAGAAGAGACATAATGGATGGTTTGGAGAATCCCAAGACATTTTATAAATATAGGTGCAAGTATTTGATCTATTATTCTTATACACATAAATCATGTGAGATAAAGAAAGATGAAAGAAGACAGATCACCACAGCTACAGCTGTCTTTGCTAGCACTTTTTTTACACAAAATTTCCTGGTTGCAGGATATTATTCCCCATTGGGACAGCATCCACCATGTAAGGTAGTAAGGGAAAAAATCAATGGAATTAGATCAGTTTACTGCTCTCCCATGCCAAGGTCACAGTCAGAACCTGGTGTGAAAACCTCACACACACTGACATGCATTGATAACTTGTTGGTAATTCATTGGTAGTTGAGAGGCCTTGGAAGGAGCTTCCTTCAGCTGGTGCACACATGGTCATTCATTTAACTAAACATCAGCCAACACAAACTCTGGGAAGAAGCACAGAGATAGATTAAAACTGAATCAAAGCCCACAACACTGTTCAACCATATTTAAAACCCAACACTTAAGTTTGTCAAAAGTGTTGATGAAATATTGTTGCCATATGTTCTTCAAGAATATTATCTATCCAGATCTTCAGACAAATTCCAGTCTAACTCTGAACTCTTAATTTTTGTGAGAGAACTCAGAATGAGGAAAACATATTACTGGACACATATTGTTGTCCATTGCTTGGAATGTCTCCTCAAAAATAGCAACAAGGAAGTTGAACCAACTTTTTACACTGTTTTTCTCCGAAAGAAAATGTTCTAAAAAATTTAAAAGTACTGGGTTTTTTAAGCATTTTATTTTAAGACTGGACAGTCTATATTTTATAGGCAAAGCACAGTTCAGGTACTACATAATTAAATCTTTATTTATCGACTGTTTTAGGTCCTGAGATGGTTTGAAATTAGTTTGTTGCAATCTGGCACAGCCACCAAAACAAATGCAGTATTATTAATATCTCACAGACTATCAAGCTTTTCATCTCCCAGAAGCCTGAATAATCTTATTCATGCTGAATATTATCCAGCACATTAACACACTGCTATTTCCACACAAATTGTAGCTACTGCTTTGCAGCCATAAACCTGCTGGGCTGTGAAATGCATTCTAATGGTATTACACCTTTAGAGGAAGAATGAATTTTTAAAAATCATAAAGAAAAATATTTCTAGCTAGTTATAAAGCCTGGGGTTGTTTTTTGTTTTGCTTCATGTGTGTATGTGTGCTAGCCAGGCTGCAAAAATTCTGTGCTTTATCTCATTCTTTTAATATGACATATATATCTTGCACCAGCCTAAGATGGTTAACCATGATGTAAATATTCCAAAAGCATTTACTAACTATCTGATATAAATTTGGTTGATGGATGTAATAGATCTGCTCTCAAACTTTGGCCTGTCTTTCCTGGCAGAATGCTACATGGGTTTTCCAAAATTCCCTGGAATTCAAGAGATTAGAATGGACAGTACCTACTTCCTGAAAGAGCAGTTGCTAAGGGCAGAGTTCTGCAGTGTGGATCTGCAGAGAGGAAAGTGCACAAGAGAAGATAACCGTGAAGAACAGAATGAGCTTCAAGCCAGAAGAAATGTATAAACACATTTCATTATCTGATGCTGCAGAAACGAAGTTAAAGATCAGAAATGCTGGTATACAAATCAAATAACCTTAATCCTCTGAAGTTTTCAGATGTAAAGGGAGCAGATTAGAAAAATTCAGGTGTAAAGGCCCAAGAAATCACATGGGAGTAGAATCAAAGGGTTATTCTGTATGAATTGGACCAGAGAACAAAACATGTTTTTTGTGCCTTTCTCAGAAGCACTTTGATAAAATATCTGTTTTTATCTTTTAACAATTCTGGGGGAAAAAAATCTGCCAAAATTCTTAACATGAAGTCAAGTGTGTTGATTGTGATACATTTTTATGGTTATAAAGAATAATGGAGCTATCTCGGATAAAATTAAGTAAGCTTAGATTAATTGGAGGTTGTATAAATTTAGCTTTTCTGTGTCCTGTAATTTCCCAAGTGCTGAAGAAATCTGAATGAAAAAACAATTAATTTTAACTACTTTTATTTATTTGAAAACCATGAAAGGAAGCTGGAAGGTTGGTCAATCTACTCTTGGAAATAGATCTTTTCCAAGAACTTTTTATTGGGTTTTGTCTTGTCTTTTCACTTGGCTGTTCTACAGTTATTTATGGAATTTTATAACTGACAATATATACTGTTTAATAAGAGGTGAATTGTTTGGTGCCAGAAAGGTTTCTTCAAGCTTCTCCATAGGAACAATCCCTGGCTTTTTTCCTAGGGAAAAATGATGAGAAGGACTGCGATGTGGGAGCTCTGTTATTTACTCTTTCCTCAAAAGTTATTTCTATATTTTATATGCACCATGTTGAAGTGTGTTAACCATTCATCTGATGTGAAAGATAATGGCTGTTTGTTACTTTGCTTTAATCTCTAGTGTAGTGAGCTCCAAAACAAAGGACAGGCAACAAATTATAGAGAAAATCACTCTGCAACTTCTTCCTCATGATATGAAGGATATTTGTGTCCATTCGCAGTATAACTTGCATAGCTGTAAAATTAATGTACTGTCAGAATTTATTCCACAATGAGGAGGTTCATCACCTCATCTACCATGTTGTCTGTTTTCATATAGGCCAAGTGTCTGACCATCAAGCTGTTTCTCCAATTCTCCCTGCTCCTGTATTCACAAGATCTCCATATCCCATAGAAGTTCTGAATGGGCGTAAAAATACATTTGCCTGGAAGGTATAAGAAAGTGACTGAGATCTAGTTCTTGTTCTAGTTTAAAGAATAGTCTGAAATGATCTATACATAGTCTGTGCAGCCTTGTACTCCAGTCATTTATTCCCCTGCTCCTCCTCTCTCTCTTATCTTACACCAATAATGAACAAAATGTATTAGTTGAGGAAATATTTTTCTTTGATCATAAAACCAGCCTGATAAATCTTAAAATAGAGTCATTCTTTAATATATTTCTGGAGGTTTCCATTTAAGAAAAATATAATATTAATATTAATAGTTAATATTTAATTAACCAATTTTTGCACACGATTCATATTTTGGATCTAAGCCACTTTTAGCTATTTATCAAAGTCCAAGCTGCATCAAATTTTAGCAGTGTCTGTGTATCCTGTGATAAAACATGCACCCCCTGACAGTGATCAAGCTCATCCTAATAAAATTAATGAAGGAAAGTGGGGAGATTTGCCTTCTGAAGTCACTTACTTCATTCCACTGGCTAGGAATGGACTCTAGATTCCAAAATAGCTTATTTCTAGTCATGGGTATATTTTTAACTTGTATGTATTTCATCTTAAACCCAAATGACATCAATCTGTTGTAGCAAGTCCAGAGGAAGACACCAAGATAATGAGAGGGATGGAGGACCTCTCCAATGAAAGAATTGGAATTGTTCAGCCTGGAGAAGAAAAGGCTTTGGGGTGACCCTACTGCAGCTTCCCAGTACCTGAAGGGAGCTTACAAGAAAGATGGAGAGAGATTATTTACAAGAGCCTGTAGTGACATGACAAGGGGGATTGGATTCAAATTTAAAAAAAGTAGGTTTAGATGGGATGTTATGAAGAATTTTTTTTATTGTGAAGTTGGGGAGGCCCTGGAACAGGTTGTCCTGAGAATGGAATGCCCCATCCTTGGAAGTGTTCAAGTCCAGGCTGGATGGAGCTCTGAGCAACCTGGTCTAGTGAAAGGTGCCCCTGCCCATGGCAGCAGGGTCAGTGCTTTCCTGGGCTCCAAAAATTATACCTGTGAGCTAAGGCTGTGTGACAACTGCATGGAGAGAGGGAGGAAAGAGACAGCAGCTGCTTCAGCTACATCTTGGCATGTCTGACCTGGGACCATCAAGTCCACTCCTGGCCCTGCACAGCACCATCCCCAAGAATCACACCCCAGGCCTGAGAGCATTGTCCAAACGTCTTGAACTCTGCCAGGCTTGGTGCTGTGGCCACTTCCCTGCAGAGCCTCTGCCAGTGCCCAACCACCCTCTGAATGAAACAACCTTTTTCTAATATTCAGCCTAAACTGCCCCCAGGACAACTTTGTGCCCTTCCCTCAGGTCCTGTCACTGCCCACCAGAAAGGAGAGATCATATGTTTATTTTTAACAGAGAAATGAAGTTTCAAAATGCTATGCTGTTACAGACCACTCAAAATATGCAAACAAAACATGACATGTTAACAAGCTTGCATGCTGAAGTACAACATTGCCCTTTCTCAAGGAATGTTATGAGTTAGTTAGATGCACTGGAAACCTCAGGCTCTGAATGCTGCAAATCTTGGGTTCTGTGCAATGCAGTGGTCCCTGTGCAATGCTGACTTCACTCCAAGTTATTAAAATCTTCTGTGGAGGGAAAATATATTTTCAATAGCGAGATGAACTGTCCTTAACATCCCTAAGGGAGAGTTGTCTGAACGTCAGTGATGCTTGTTCTGCTTAACCAGCTAAAATACGTGCTCTGGTTGCTAAAATATACCAGTGTGTGACATGCACTCCTCCATAACAGACAGACAAAATACATCCTGTTGCATGATCATTCCCTTCAGGCTTCTCTTTTTACTGCAGAGAGGGATTCTGTCAGCAAAGTTTGTTTCTTTTTAAACATCTTCCTTTCCAGAATGGATCAGTCTCCCACTGATTGTAAAGGGCTTTGGATCACACTTGGACATTCTGAAGGAATTTTCATTGTGTGTAAGTTTTGCAGGATGATTGCCATAAGTGATATTTGAAGACATTACCCCAAAATCATGTTGGCTTTGGCTTTTGGGGTGAGACATACATGATCTCTAAAATCGAGGTGTCTCATCTAAAAGCTAGGTGTCTCATTTTAGCAATTTTTTTCACAGGGAAATTATATAAAAGTTTCAGATCACAAACCTGTAATGGGATTCCACTGGTCTAAGACAGACATGTGGTTCAGATTGAGATTCAGGTGATGGTTTCAGAAAACTAAATTTATTAATCTGAATTTCACCCTAAAAGTAACTCCCTAACTTCTAAATTTTTCAAGACACTTGAGATGAATCTTGCCTTTTGTCTCAAAATACTATCCAATTTATGAGAGAGTATTTGCTACACATGAGGAATGATAATAACATGCTGGGGTAATTGATTGCTTCTTCATTCAGAACTGAGGAAAAAGGGAAAGAGTACAAAGAACTCAGTCTTTTGACCACAAGATCCCTTCTACGATGTCCAGGAATTCTGATGGCAACTGCTTACAGATCTCCAATGGGATTTTGAGGAAACTTTTCAACTCATGTTTTTTAAATTGTTATTATCCATGACTTTAAGAAAAGTTTTTTAAATGGTGTTGGGGGTTGTAACAAAAATATGTCTGGAAATCAGCAAATGAAGTAACACTTCATCTTCCAGTAAAGACTTTAAAGAACAATTTTAGACATAAGGGAGGATCACATGTAAAAAATAAAGATTGTAACAGGTCAACAGAATAGCAAGTCTAAAACAACTGACATGAATATTTAGTTAACAAAATCCTTATCCTCCCCTGAAATGTCTTCACTGTCATCACCTCCATTCCAGCAAGATTTTAAAACAGCACAATAATTCCTGCAATAGGACCGAACTTCAAAACCAGTCTATTATAAGTGAAGTTCACTTTTCCTCCCATATGCTCTTTGCTGGATGCCTGCAGAGGAAAGCTGGAAAATTAGACTTCTAACAGTGCAACAACCAAAGAAACAGAAGATACCTTACATTGTGAAGCCTGGAAGACTAATTCAAAGAGTCTTCTTCACACATCTAAATTTCTCCCAGATTAACAAAGATAACAGGTGAGACACCCTTATCGCCCTGTTTATTGTATGTAAGGCCTATCAGCCACTAGGATGATTTAAATCTCTTGTCTGCTGAAAAGGAAGCTGCCAACAATTGATTAATAGGAAATGTCAGACTCAAGAGTATTTTTAAAATTTCAGACACTGTGCCCACTTCTGAAAGTAGCCAACACTGTGGTAAACAAAGATCTCTGATGGGAAATCATCTGAAAGGGTTCAGATGCAAGACCTGTGCAGATCACGCACTCAGTTCCAGCATGCTCTTCCAGAAGACAGGAAGACATTAATTCAACAATTATGGTTTTAAATATTTTCTTTGGGGAGGTAATGGAATTGCATGTAATGTTTTGCTGATAGTCACACAAATGACAAGACTTCAGGCAATACTGAAGTTAAACCCTGAATTCCCCATTACAGAAGTTCAATTCCTCTTTTTGTCAGTCAAGCAAAAGGTTTTGCAGTATGTGTGAAAGGATCTGGCCTGCTTCCATTTATAGCCCTGACATTAGAGCTTTAACCCTCCAAGTGGATGATGCCAGAGGAAGCAAAAATATGTCAGATGAGGTGTTGCTTTAATGGTAACACTAATTGATTTCACTTTCGTAATTGGCATTCTATTGGCAGATTAGTCAGCACAGGTTGTAGTCTTTAAGGAGTGGAAATGCCACCCCACTGAAGTGCAGAATACTGAAAAGGTCAAAGAAAAGGAGAATTCCCCCTTTAATTCATGAAGAAAGAGACATTAGTGCCCAGGGAGCCCACACACATGACAAAGATTATAATGAGAAAAGAAAATGGAAAACAGATTATACACTTTAATGAAAAAGATCCTAAGCAGACTCTAAAAGGGCAAATGTCCCACATGTATCCCTCTTGTGAGGGTCCCCACATTAAGTATGCAGACAATCATTGCTAGGGGGAAAAGAAAGCAATGTATTTTCAGTAAAAACAAAAAATCCCGTATATCTCTGTGCTTCCGGAGACAGAAAGCACCAAGATGTGATATTTATAAACAGGAAAAGACACAGTGGGAAAGACGTAATGAAAAGAAAGGGGTGTGGGTGCGTTTCAAAAATTCATAAATTCCCTGCAGAATTCCGGAAAAAAGAGCTGTAAACACTTGTTCTTATAAAACTGGAAAGAGAAAGCCATAAAAAGGCATGGGATGCCATGAAGTACAGGGACATGGAGAAAGCTTGCCAAAATTGATGCCCATTGAAATGCTGGAAACAGAAAAGGACGACTTACAAACACTCTGGAATGGAGGTAGGCTCAAAGGAAATGCAACTGAAGGAAAAAAAAAAAAGAAAATTGGGAAATGTTGTGACTCCAAGAAGATGGACCAGGATTCCATGCACTGCAGTGCAAAGGGCCAAAACATTCCAAAACTCACCTGAGAGATGTTGCAAAATCAGGAGAAAAAATCCAGGAGGAAGACAGAACTTGGAGAGGAAGAGATGACTGACATGGCATGGATACTGGAAAAAAAAGGAAAAAAATCTTCGCCAAAGTCAAAACCATCAAAAGGCATGGGTTGCCATCAGGTGCAGGGACTTGGAGCACAGAGTGCCCAACTGGTCCCCAGTGAAATCGCAAGATTCCGTTTCCCTGCCCGAAAGGAAATGAAATTTCCTTTCAGGCAGGGAAACGGAATCTTGCGGGACTGAATAGAAAGACTTCCAAAGACTCTGCAAAGGAGATAGGATCAAATGAAATGCCGCTGAAAAAAAAACCAAAAAAGCAGAAAATTGGCACATTTAGTGACAACAAAAAACGGTCTGGCAGGAAATCAGGTGCACTGCAAAGGGCCAAAAGATGCCAAAACTAACCTCCCAGATGCTGCAAAAGCAGGGGAAAAAATGAAGGAGGAAGACAAACTTGGGTGAGAACGATATGAGAGACATGGCATGGATACTGAAAAAGGAAAGAAAAAAAAAAAAACTTAGCCAAAGTGAAAGACATCAAAAGGAATGGGATGCCATGAAGTACAGGGACATGGACAAAAGCTTGCCAAAACTGATCCCCATTGGAATGGTGGAAACAGAAAAGAAGGACTTACAAACACTCTGGAATGGAGATAGGATCAAAGGAAATGCAACTGAAAGAAAAAAAAAAAATTTAGTGACTAAAAGAAAATGGACCAGGATTCCATGTGCTGCAATGAAAGGGCCAAAACATGCCAAAACTAACCTGAGAGATTTTGAAAAATCAGGGGAAAAAATCCAGGAGGAAGACAGAACTTGGAGAGCAAGAGACTTGGAGAGCAAGAGATGACTGACATGGCATGGACACTGAAAAAAAGAAAAAAAATCTTCGCCAAAGTGAAAACCATCAAAAGGCATGGGTTGCCATGAAGCTAAGGTAGAGACAATGATTCTGGAAGAATTTTTGTTCTTCTTAAATGTTCCCAATAAAGATATTTGGGCCAAATAAATATTTTCTGCTTTTTTTTCTTAATTTCTGAAACTCTTCTTTCATATAGTTTACTTACTACATTAGCAAACTTATGCTTTTGCATTTATCTGCTATGTAATAAATCAAATACAGAGTGTTTTCCTCTCATGTTACTTAATTCTGTATATCATTGTGTGTAGGTCAAGGTTTCCCAGACAAATCTTCTCTGGTCAATAAGATATACACAGATAAATTTTCTCCTCCACTTTCTTCACAAATATGCATATATATGTATGTGTTTGTTAGCATTTGTATGCAAATATATCAATAAGATTTCTCACTTAATCATCATCCACATTCAGGCACACAAACACAAATAAGTAAATAGTGAGATATACATATAGATATGAATATAGATACATAAAAGGAAAATAAAAGCTTCATTGAAAGACATTCTATAATCTTCCCATTCCCTTAAGCTCTTCCCCCAAAGCAATTACCCAATGTTTATCTTCAAACATATGCTAGTTCTGTGAGTAGTTGTTTTAAAAATTATTTGGACTTTTGCTGCTAAAGCTGAAATCCAACACCCTGGAACATTCTGCTTTGACAGCTTTTAAACTGAAAAGTCAGCTTTATGATAAGCAATTCTCTCTGTCTTTCTCTCCCTCTCAAGCTTTTTCCTACAGTTTTTCATTTACTTTTTTGGTGTTTTATTCAAGCCTATAAACTCCAGGCAGAAACCCTGAGCATTCAGTGGGATTACAAGCAGATGTATGATATTTAAACATGTACTTGAAGAGAAAAAAATCTAGCAAAGTAGGGAAGCATCCCTTTGCAATTAGATGACTCTATAGTGTTATTCCTTTGCATCTGAAATTTTCCAGGAAAGCGACACATACAGAAAGAGAAAACGTGTTGTTTTTCAAGATAGGATCCAGAACTACTGAGAAATAACATGAGTAAAAGTTTTCTGTTTTCCCCATTTTGTTGTGTGTGAAGTGCTGCATTTGTTTAGCAGCCTGCACTTACAGAAAGAAGAATGAGCTGTTATCTAACTGTTCTAAAGAGATTTGAAATAATATTGTACTCTCAGAGAAAATAAAGAACTATATCAGTTTCATAACGGATCAAAAACTGGGAGAAATTTTTGAAGCATTTATACCACCTCTGAGGCTATTAAACCAGACATGCAATTTTGAAGGTTTTGTGGAATCCCTAATTTGGGAACAGATTATGACGATGCTTGGAGACCTAAGATAGAACATCCCAACTCAATCTTAAAAGAAAAGCAATCTTGTTATTTTCCAGAATGTAGTCAGAGAAAATGACGTATTTAGAAGAGAAAAGTTGTGGCTGAATTTTTGAGAACATGGGTCCACAGAAGTATACGAGGAACACAAAAGTAAAACTCAAAGTGTCTGAAGACGGGCGAGAGGTGGGGAAGAGCACGTGGCCTGCAGGGGAAACTGGCAGATGTTGGCAATATCCCATAGGACTGTCAGATCTGCAAGATGCAAACCCATTTTCCAAAGGGCTGCAGAGAAGGACAGAAATAACCCATGAAGTACACCATGTGTTTTATAGAACACTATGTCTCTGTATTCAACAGAGGTGTTTGCAACACTAACAACTACTTTAGAGAACATTTCCTGGTGGGATTCACTCAAGAGTAGATACACACTGTGACTGAACTATTACTTTTAACAGTGTTTCTTTCTAATTATAAGTTTAAAACCTGCATAAATCACTGCAATAGATGAAAATACAGTCAAATATGTGAAAAGAAAACTTGGTCATGTGAGACATAGGTAAAGGTCAGTTTACGTCATTGAAAGAATATTTCTACTGTGAATACTCAGAGCTAGGTGCAAAAATCAATATGTCTTGGAAAGGTAAATTTGCAAGTGTAAGGAAATGCAAGACCTGTCTGACATTAGTAACTTGATTCAGTTACCCAAATAAGGGTATCTAACATCCCCTAAAACACCTAACAAGATGAAATACCTTATTATATCTACCTGGCTGTCAGATTCAGCACAGGAACTATGGGATATCTAAGGGACACCTACAGGGTCTTTTGAGTGACAGTCAGAGGACAGAATGACACTGTGTGTTCTGCTGTTTTCAGCTGCTGACAATGTGAGCTTCTTCCACCTTTTATGACAAGGCAGAAGCCTGTGGTATAGAACCTCAACAGTTCTCTGCTGACAAGTGAGGTTGTGGGAGCCAGGTGTCTCAGCAGTGACTTCATTTTCCAAATGATTAGTACTGAAGACCATTTAAGTGCACCCAGGTGTTCCTAGATATTTCTGTTCGGTGACAGATAAAATATGATCAACAGGGCAAATGTATGGATTAGCAGGAGAAGTGAGCTATGAAGAGCAGGCACCTTAAATCTGAGCAGGCACTTCCATGTTGTGTCACAAACTGCTTTTGGTTCCTCTGAGGAAAATGTTGGGGGCATGATGGAACAAGCAAAACTAGAGTAGCAACTTTGAAACTGCTGACTTGGAACTCTTTAACTTCTAAAAGATTGTTCAATACAAAGCTAAAAAACAGCCTAGATGGTATCAACGCAAAGCTCATAACAAAGGTACTGCAAATGCCTGCAAGGAGATTTAATGAAACAGAAAATCTACCATTATAGAGAATTGTATTTATGGAAGCCTTTGTAGCCAAAAAGTAAAGGATATTTGTAATAGTAAAGCATGGGTTCCATGACTTCTCATGTAGCTGTGGTTATGAGTTAATTACTGCAGAAATTCAGAGCTGTTGTTGAAATAGCAACTACTGGCAGCAGGAGGAAATATAAGAATAACTGGGCCTGCAGGTCCTCAAATGATGAGGAACCACCAGATCCTAAAATAGCAGTAGTGAAGACTGACCTGCACAATGTAGACAACAAAATTCTTCAGTGAAATCCAAGGTGTAAGAACTAAAATTCCTTCCCTTCCTTTACCTTCCCTTTATTTGCTCTTACAGCATGAAAGTTATTTTGGGCATTCAGATGATGCTCTGTGTAAGTATTCTAAAAATATATTTATATTTTGAAAAGTATAAACACATTTATTTAAATAACAATCTCTTTAGCAGTTAATAGCTAGCTAAACAAGCATGTGTGTATTCTTTTTTTTTTAATTTCAATTTGTTCTAGGCTTCTTCCTTGAATGCACCATATAGCTCCAAGCACATAAGTGCTATTAAGAGCCTGTTCAGTGTCATTCAGCAGTTAAAAACAGGATAAGGCTGTGATTACTATCTTGCCTCTATTTTTTGCTCACTGATTATTTTATTTGAGTCCTCAGATAACCCTTTGAAATGAATTCATTTTTTTTTCCATTTCTGCAATCACTGAATAGATAAGGTGAGATTTTGTTAGCAGCTGTACTTCTTGGTAAAAGGCATGTTTCAGTAGAGCTTACATTGTGCATTGTAACACTATGGTTCTTAAATGTCTGTGTTCTTTAAACCTGTCTCAAATTTAGGTGTTTTCCTGAGTAAAAAATTGAAATAGTATTTACAGCTTGAAATATTTCCTTGGTTGAATAATTGCTGACCCCAAAGTTTAAGAAGGTGATAAGTTTAATAGACCACTTTTGTCTATGAATGTCTGAGTGTTTTGCATGCTGGAAATTAAAGTTTTCTTTCATTTCCCACAAAACAGTTAAAACAAATATCTTCTGTCAAAAACTGGCTTCTCCCAACTTCAATTAACTTCAGAATGCCTTTCATGCATCAGAGACTGCACTGAAAAATCAGTCAGTTCTATCTTTTCCACAGCAGTTTTGTACTGCCACATATGGCCAACACTGATTCTTCAAGCGCTGCAAAGAATTTCCCTACATTTTTCAATTTTCTGGCAATTGCACCTTTAACTGACAGTGAAATTATTATGGCTTTTTCTGTCATCTTAACTTTATTCAAAGTACTTAATATATCCCAATTTACTCAGTGTTAAAAAATCTTGTCTAATTTTGTCTTGACACTAACGGATTACTTCCCACATGTTCTTCAATAAAACAGTCCACACAGTAATTTATTTTCTCTAGCTTTGTTATTCTAAAAAACACAGTTAGTCTGGATTTGAAGTTCTGTGTGCAAATCTCTCAATGAATTGAACAGTAACAGTCTTCATTGACTCTGGATTATCAGCAGTGTCAAGGTGTGGATGTGACTTTGGTGCTAACATAAATTTTAAATTCAAAATTATGAACTCTGAAGTGAATTTTACCAAAACTGAGCAGCAATCTTGTTGCTAACTAAGGGTGACCATGCATTACACTGGTTGGAAATGGTTAATCACACAAAAGACTTTTCAGACAGATCCAGCAAGATCTCAAATTTCTCTCTTGAGACATTTATTCCTACAGTCCTTCACTTCCCAAAGAAAAGCTAACAGCCAGTGACCCTGAAGCATTTTATAATGGATGGCAGATCAGACACTTGTTCAGCTGTGTTGGTGATGATATGTTTGCTTTTTAGTCCTCTCTAAGAATATCCTTATAGGCTGAATGGTGATAATGCTCAGGGAAGTGAAGAACGGCTGTAATAAGTGGCTATTGAGCAAGTCCTGTTCTTAACTCCACTTTTCTAACCCAGAGCAGATTCAAATCCTAAGAACTTACGTCAGTGAAGGACAAACAATACTGTGTTTACTGCACGAAATTCTACTGATACACAGTTCTTCAGTTCCTGCTGTTAGAACAGATCTCCCTCGTGAGTCTGGGCAAACTCTAATAGGTCTTTGCTATAGTCCCTCCTCTACACAGTAATACTTCTTCACTCTTTCTTTTTTATATTCTTCTTTCTTTCTTTAAGCCCAGAGCAGGAGGATGCCTAGCAGTCTCAAAACTGTTGAGTAATTGCAGAGTGGACAGCCCACATTGTGTTCTACAGCTCCATACCTCACCACTTAGGGTCCCAAGACTGCTTTTCCTAAAGCCACGTGGCCATTTTCAGCCTTGGCTGGCAGCTGCTTTCAGGCTGGGAGAGACATTGGCTGGCTGGCTTTGTGCCCTTAGGTACAGCATCCAGAAGTGGAATACTGCTCGATTGACCCTCTAGGCTCCTTCACGGGACAAACAGCAGTAATTAGCATCCAGTTAATAAATAAATAAATAAACATTAAATAAATAAATAAATAAATAAATAAATAAATAAATAAATAAATAAATAAATACAGCTGAGAGCTTCAGATCACAGAATCACAGAATGGTTTGGGTTTGGAAGGACCTTATAGATCACCTAATCCAACCTGCCTGCCATGGGCAGAAATACCCTCCAGTAGGGTTCAGAGCCGCATCCTAGCAATCCTTGAATCCTTCCCGGATGGAACATCATCGGCGGGCACGGAGCAGGTGCTCGGGCGGAGGGCACAGCCGCCGCTGAGGAGGCGCCGTTTCCCGGCAGCATTCCCGCCCGGAGCAGCCGGCGCGCCGCCGCTCCCGCCGCCGCCAGGTGGCGCCGCCGCCCCTCGGGACGGCGGTGCGCGCCCGGCCGGGCCTGCCGCGGCTGCGGGCACCCGCCATGGGCCCCGGGGGACACCCCGGGCACACGGAGACCCTGGGGACACCCCGGGTACACGGGGACCCCGAGGGACACCCCGGGCACCGCTCCTGCCCCGCCACACCGCTGCGCCCTGCCGTGCGCCAGGGCGCTTCGGCAAAGCCCGCCGCCTGCTGCACGCTGCCCTCACGCCGAGACAAGCTGTGGAAAAATTCCCTGGAAAGCCTCTAAGGGAGTTTAGTTGAAATAAATAAAATCGTTAGAAAGGAGACCAAAAATCCCTTCCATCTAATATTCTGTTTGGATGTTTTTTAAATGAAAATGCAGCCGTGTCCTGGGGTGCCTCAGACAGCAGGGATGCCAGCTGCTCAAAGGACCTGATTGTCCCTCTCCTCCAGCCCTGGGTGCAGTTTTGAACTTCTCAATATGAGAGGGATATAAAGCCATTAGAGAGCTTGTCCAAAAGAGAGCTACAAAGATGCTGAAGGGTCTAAGACAGAAGCCATGTGAGGAGTGGATGAGCTCATTTAGGTTTGTTTGGCCTGGAGGAGACTGAGGGGAGCCCTCATTGTGGTCAGCTCCTCATGGCGGGAAGGGGAGGGCAGGCCCTGATCTCTTCTCTCTGGGGACCAGCGACAGGACTCGAGGAAATGGCCTGAAGCTGTGTCAGGGCATGTTTAGACTGGATATCAGGACAAGCTTCTTCCCCCAGAGAGGGGTTGGGCACTGGGATAGAGTCCCCAGGGATGTGCTCACAGCGCTGGCCTGACAGAGCACAAAAAGTGTTTGGGCAATGCTCTTGGGCATGTTGTGTGATACTTGAGATTGTCCTGTACAGATATAGGAGTTGAACTTGATGATCTTTGTGAGTGCCTTCCAACTCAGGATCTTCTATGAATGTCTGACCTTCAAATTCACATTTAAGAAAAGAATTTTAATTTTTCATGAAAGAAATGTCATCATATGTGCCCATAATGAATATGAGAGGTATAGGAATAAACAAAAATCAGACAAGTGGAAATGTGCATGTTCCATGCTTGCCTAATGGAAAGTTTGTTAGTATGAGCAGCTGGGATGTCAGGCTCCTTCCCACCTCAAGCACTGCTGAAGTTGGGAAAGATGCTGTAAACAGGGCCAGCGAATCATTGCAGTCCCATAACCAGAACTGATAAGAGCTAAGTACAAACTATTAGGAAGTACTGTCATTCTCCTTCAAACCCGGGCTCTTTTGATTTGGTGTGCTTGGGCACCAATGCTCAAGGTCAGCTTTTCAATGATGCTTTCCTTTTGTTCATCTGAGGACAAAAGCACAGACCCTTGGGAGTGATATTCTGAGCTAAATTGTATCTCCTAACAATATTAATAACAGTCTCTGAAATGTCATTTGATTCTCACCGAAATTGCACGCAAATATTAAGCTGAAACATTCACCCAATCTTTCATTCATCTGTTCCAGGGAAATGTCATTGGTGAAATGCTAATGGAATGTGACAAAATACTTAAGCCAGAAAACTCATGAGGCAAATTAAGGCCACTTGACTTTTTCCCAACCAGTCTAATAGCTACTGAGGCACTGGCAGAGCCAGAGGAAGACTTTGTGTTGCTCCAGGGACATCACAGTATGGTTTTTGAAAATAGCTTTATGATCCCTGTCTGACCTCAGGTTTCCAACCCCTTTTGTGGGACAGTATAAAAAGTAAAGCTTCTTAAAGGGGAGAAAATTGAAACAAGTACTGGTGAGATTTTGTAAATGATCTGTAAATCTTGCTTGTGGCTCCTGTGGTTGTTCCAAATTTCCACAGTCATTTAAAAATAGGAGAAACAGCTTCAGTTTGTGAGATGAACTTCAGATAACAGGCACTGCAAAATGTCTCTCAGCTACTTTACTTCCACAGTCTCCCCTGGGTATTTTTTACTTCCACAGTCTCCCCTGGGATCTCTTTCCACATCTAACATTAAATACAGATGTATTTCAAAGGAATAACAAATTTCAGTTAAATTTGTTCTAAATTAGAGTCCAGTCCATTGCTTCTGATCTGGTAGAGAACAGGAAGTACACCATCCATCCCCAAATATTCACATGTTGTAAAAGCAAACGTGAATAAAGAAAAAAGCACTTTCCCCACAGCATTAAATTTTGAAAGGAATGATTCTGAAAGGTGTCCACAAGAAGCAGACACAGACTCAAAGATAAAAGCCAACACTGTGTGCATCCGTACCAGGTACAGATGAGGTGAATCAGAGGCAACCAAACAGGAACAGAAACCTCCATTTATGTCTTGCAATGAAATAGAATACAAATTAATCTTGGCATCAGTCTAAAAGGAGAGTTTGAAGATAATCTATTCAAAGAGAAAAAAAAGACCCCAAAACCTACAACAAAAAATACACAGCAGGAACAGATGAGCTTGTGTGTGGGAAAGAAGAAAAATTCCACCTTGGAGTCTGGTACAATTTGTAAAAATCATTAGTTACAAACTGAGATAACTTGGAAGACGAGAACTAACAGTAGATTCTGCACCTGAAAACACAAGTAAGGATCTTCAAACACACAAGAAAATGGCCTTTATCTGTATCTTTAAATATTTTAGTGATAAAATAATGAGAAAAAATATTTCAACATCATTGACATCAAGATCAAATAATCAAAGCCAAGTATAAGTATTTGTGGGTATGGAGATGGTCAACATTTATAAAGAATACAGATTATTCACAAAAAAAAGAAACTTCTAAAAACCTAATATTATTTAACTTAAGAAGGAAACAGCCACGGGTTTCTTATCTACCAATTAATTGCATCTGCAGAGCTCTTCGCTTGATGCAAACCACTTTTTGTTTTATCCTCCTCTGACTTTGGAAACAAGATTCCTTATCAGTCCCCAGTGCATTTCCCCAAGGTGTAGCACAGATGTAATTAAAAGGCTATACAATTAAAAAGGGATTGCACCTAAATCACTACACTGAAACCATTTCTCATGCAGAGCCTGCTTTACAGAACTGCACAAATGTAAGTTCATTCTAATTCACATCTTTATGCCCATCTGTAGTGTGTCAGGGAAAGAGATTTTTGTCCCCATAAAATTCTTAAGTACAAGGAGCTGGAGAAATTATGAAAGCTGCTTTTACTTGAGGGAGACTTTTTCTTTCAGATCACCTAGCCGAGTTCCCATTTTTCTCTGATTAAATTATTTGAGTGTTAAGGACAACTCTCTGTCTACAGATTTGTTGTGGATCTATAGAACTCAATTAGTGTCTGCCCATTGATTTAAAGGGGCTTTAGATCAAAATTTTTAAGGGACAAATTTTAATCTGACCAAACATAAACCAAGGCTCTGCAGATTTCAGTGAGGTCAGAATTCTGCCTCAGTTACCCTTACCGTGATTGGTCCTATGACTGGGCAGTATCAGAAAAAGCCTGGCTCCACCCTCCTTGCTGCCCCCCATTTGGTTTTTTTTACATTATAGGATCCCCCCCTGAGGGTTCTCTTCTCCCAGCCAAATAGTCCAGCTCTCTCAGCTTTTCCTCGTAGGTCAGATGTTCTACACCTTTAATCAGGCTTCCTTTTATTATCTCTGCACTTATGGAAGCCCTTCTTGTCTCTTATATCCCTGGCCAGAATAATTTGGTTTGGGCTTTAACTTTGCTAACTTCACCCTTGCTTCCACCCTTGTATGCTTCATTTTGTGTGAGTTCGGGCAAAGAGTCAATGCCATTTCCAGATAGAGTTTACAGACCGTGCAGGTGAATAATTGAATTGCATCAATTTATATCACAACTGAGTTTAGGATTCTGTGTGTTTGGAACACCACCACAACCATCACTAAAATATTAAGTAATTTGAAAACCTGCCAGGTGTTTGCATGAACAACTGCAAAGCACAGGTAAAGTGGTAGTTGCCTTCTACGTTGGGAGATGCTAAAAGTTGGATTTCTTTTATGTTTCACTCTGTGTTCCTGAAGCAGGTGGTGTGAAGGGTTTAGTGTTTTAAAGCTGCACCCACATGAATTAGGCAGCATGAAGTATACATACATGGGTTTTGTCACTCTGCTTACTAAGCAAAATCAACTCTTACAGGCCATCAGCAAAGGATATTGCCATATAGAATTTAATGAAGTATGCTTATTTTCCAGTTATTTATGAGTTAATATAAAGATAATAATCATAACCACAAAAGAGGCCCAATGTTTTTTTAAAGGACATTTAAAATTTTTAAAATAATTCTTTATAAGATATAATTTTCAATACTACTTACAATCTGCTCCTTGAAGTTCACCGTTCAATTGCTAACATCCATAGTCAAGGCATTTTGTTAAATGGGACTGTTATTCATGGACACAACTGTAATTACTTTAAGTTTTTAGGAACAGCTTGCATTGTTTATAAGATCAATTTTTCCTTTCAAGAAATGGAATTAATAACATTAGCAGCAGTTGGGAAAGAGCTGCATATAGAGATTGTAAGAGAAGAAGCACTAGCTAACAAAATTATCACAATTAACAGGAAAAAAATTATCACAGGAGAAAAGAGTGATATAGAAAAATGTTATTGCTGCAGATGTATGCCCAGTAGAAGGAAACAAACCAACAAAAAACCCAAACAAGCAAACAAAAAAACTGAGGGAATGCCCAGCCCCACTATTTTGGATTACAGAGTTTGTGGTGATATGAGCCAAATGAGGTCTGGGAATGAAAGCCCACTATAGAGTAAAATGGAGTTTCTACAGCTAAGGAAAGTCCAGAGCCTAATGTAATTCTGAAATCTGATTTACCCAGTTTCTTTTTCTTGGGAATGTCATGTCATTTCCTGTTCTTTACTGATCAATACAAAAACCACCTGACAGCACATGCTGTGACATCTCAGGTTGGATCAAGGCAGGCACAAAACACCAGATACAAGCTGCATCCTTCAAGCAGACCCTTCAGACCGATGATTCAAGGATCTTCTTCAGGACCTGAATGTGTGCATATTTAAGGAAGTCATGTTTTCCTTGTTTCTCATGTAGACATGAATTCCTCCAGTCACAAACCAGCCCACAACAGAAACACTGACTATCAAAAAATTACTCAGAATTTGTGTCTGCAAGACAAAAGCTGTTTTCCTATTTCCAGGAAATCATCACTTTTGTTGAGCAACATCATTTAAAATATTTATTTGCTTTCTTTTAGTTATACACTGTAGTTTCTAATTCTTATCTTATTTGAAAGAGGAAGTTTCTTGAAAGTTTTAAGTTTCTTTTAAGGATACATTTCCAAGTCCATATCAAAAAGAGAACAATTAAATCACTCTGAAAAATGGAAGAGGTTTTGGCAATAAATCATTGAGATTGGAAAGCTAAGGGAAAAGACCTTTACTGCTTATTTACATTTTCCTAAGAATCAATCTTTAAATTGCAATTAATCTTTTCATTATAAAGACTGGCCAGGTGTAGCACATCAAAGTAGACATCTTTATACTCCCCACTGAATTTGGATTTCAGTCTCTGGCTGTCTTCCACTGCAAACAGCATCTGCATCAGGAATGGATATAAGCCAGCAGTTATTCATTAATAATTTTTAGCAATTACATTTCTGACAATTCTTCCAGTTATGGCATAATGTAGGTTTACAACATATGGCAGTGTCTGGCCTCACTCTGACTTTTGGGTTCATGTTGGCATCACCTTGTGTTGAGTCCCAATCTACTTACCAAGGAGCAGGAATACTCTCTGCTTATTTCTCTGCTGGGAGGCAGGAATACATCAGAAGCTTAATTCAGGCTGTGCTGTTCTAATGTGTATATGATACAAAAAACATGGTGATAATGATAAATTATAAACTATAAACATTTCCATAATTAAAAACCTTGTACTGGGTTGAAAAAATAAGAGATGCCACCTATATGCCAACTACTGTTCTTGTTTCTTGCTTATTTTATCTGTTCTCTCTGTGTGAACTGCAGTCCCTCCTTTCCTTCTTCTATCTCAGCAAACCACCAGGGTGGTTTACGTTTGTAAAATCAGAGAAGACTTGCCTGTTTGGAACTATTTCTAATTCTCTTTGACTTAGCTATTTTTCAAGGAATTTAATTACATCCAGTCAGGAACAAAGGTTTAAGGAAGCAAGAAACTCTGGATGTCTTTGATGCACAATTAATGATTCCCTGTAGAACACGTTTGAGCTCATGAAAGGAGTTCAAACCTGAGTGACCAAACAGATGACTAACGATGCCAATTCTTAGAAACTTGGTCTACAAGCAGAAGTGCATGGAAAGGAGAGAGTGGAAAAAAGCTACTCTATAGCTCTGCAAGCTCCATGTGCAGAATGAGTAGTTGATCATTGCTACTGTCATTAAAGCAAAGTTTAGAAAAGGTAAAGGTAAGCCTAAGTAATTGAGAATAAGGGTTAAGTAATCAAAATGAGCATAAGTGTAGAGAGAAATAAGGGAAGAAAGGAAAAAGAATAATGTTCTGGAGCTGACAGAAAGAATATATGAGGAATGGAGCCCTAGGTTTAAAATTCTGATTCCCATTAATTATAGTCATGTTCATATAGAAGTTTTGGTATTCTCACTGAATGACTGAAATCAGAACGTGTGTTGAAATCTTCCACCTAAAGATGCTCATACTGACATTCTTCAGAAAAGAAAAAGCTATGAAGTTGAAAGAGTGTGAAGAACATGTCAGATGTGTGAATTTCTCATCTTTCATTTGGATTTTATAAAAAAAAAGCTACATTGTCAGGGACAATGAAAGCAAGGGAAGGCTTGAAAAACAAGCCACACATTGGGTCGATAAAACTCTCATAAAGTGTTATCTTTATGACTACTAGGAACTTAGGAATTGCCATACTGGGCCAGGTGAATATTTTTTCTCAGCCAGTAGCACTTTTCATGTGTTTCAAAGAGAGGTAAAAGAAGGCCCATGAGGAAAATTCTTTGATAACATTTTCCATTAATGGTTGTCTTATGGCCATCACAGGTCATTTAGTTCTCATTATCCACATGATTGCCCAGTCCTTGTTTGAACTCTGCTGTTTTGGACCATGATTTTCATAGGTTTGTTGTTCCTTGTGAGAAAAATATAAACATGCTTAGAACATTTAAATTTCCACTGTTTATAATTTGAAGTCTTCTGCTACTTGAATAGTAGTAGTTAATAATGGGCTGAAAACTAGGGGTGGAATGAAGTTGCATTTAAAGTAGCAAACTAGGATTTGATCCTCCTAGCATTTCTGAAGATTTTTTTTCTTGGCCTTTGCTAAGTATTTAAATTTCTCTGTGACTTAATATTTAAACATCCGTATGTTTATTTCATTACTTTTAGCTATCTGTTAATTCCCTGATTCTGATGCAATAATTACACAAGGATTTTCTCTCTTCATCTCATATTTAATTTTTCTCTTATTCTCTGTGTCTTGCAGAGTAGCTGAAAGGGTTTCCCAGTCAGGAATTCCCCAGCACAGTATTTGTCTCAGGAGTCAACAATATCACAAACTTAAAGAAAAACTGGTCTCGCTGGTGAGCAGTAACAGGACCTGAGGAAATGGCATGAAGTTGTGTCAGGGGAGATTTAGGTTGGATATTAGGAAAAGGCTCTTCACAGAAGGTGTTTAGACATTGGAAGAGGGTTCCCAGGAAGAAGTCATGGCAACAAGCCTGACAGAGTCCAGGGAGAATTTGGACAATAGTCTCAGACCTATGGAATGAATTTTATGGCTGTCCTGTGCAGGACCATGAGACAGATTTGATGATCCTTGTAGGTTCCTTCCAACTCAGGATATTCTATGATTCTAAAATTATTGCAAATGCAGTGGCATCTTGCCTCAGTGAAACCCATCAGTAAAGTCTTCAAAACTTAAAAGTGGCACCTGACCTCTTCTGGATCAAATGCATTCCACAAATCTTCTACCTGGTTGTTTTAATGGATGTCTCATTTTAGCAGCTATGCAGAAACAATCACTCAGCATTCCCTATGCATCATCCCATCCCGTTCATGGTTCCATAGTTACTTTCATATTCCATAATAAAATACTTCAGCTGCCTTTCACATTTTCTCATTATAATTACTAATTTCTAGACCTTCCAGGTTAGTACACATGTGCTCATTTTCTTTAGCAGAATCTATGTGGCTTTTATTGTGTGTGTTTTAAGGATGACCTGTCTCCTATGGGGCTATGCCTTGTTTTCTAGGGCTGTCAAAATTCTTTGAAAATATATTCTTAGCTGGAATCATCCATCAAGTGTGTTTTCCCTTCAGTAGAGCAATCTAAAATTTTTGACATTTGTGGCACTTTTAAAGAGCTCTGTTGGCTTTCATTCCCTCATTAAATAAATGTTTTTCTGTTTGGGTTTATTTTTTATGAATCTGAGTAATGCATGTATAATAATAATAATAATAATAATAATAATAATAATAATAATAATAATAGTCGTAGTAAAATAATGTATTGCTTTGATTTTTACTAAGTAACATGAAAGAGTTTTGGTTTAGTTGTTTATTTGTTTGATGTTTTTTTTGCTAACTGAAAAGATTTGAACAAAAGAAATGTCTGCCAGAGCCAGGCTGCTGAAGCATGTTTGAGGTAGAATCATTCAGACGCTGAATGAAGAAGATTTATCTTACTCTAGGCAACTAAAGGGTCCCTAACTGGAGAATACAGTAATTTAAAAAGTCTTATTAGGGCAGGCGTGCCATCATGGCAGGTGTCAGGAAAAGCAGGAAGAAGGCTGCTCTAAGAAGAGGTAAGTCAGGAGCCATGGAAGTCCTGATTGTGGGGGCACAGTTCTGCAGCATCTGGAAGGAGCAGAACTGGGAAGAGCCAAGAGATTTTTGGAGCAGTTGGGGGAAGCTGGGAAAGCCCAGTTTCCATGTGAAAGCAACAGAGAACGGTGTCCTCTGGAAGAAAAAAAGGGGAAAATGAGTATTTAGGGTGCGTGTCTGCAGCTGCAGACTGTTGTGTTGCTGTGCGAAGAAGCAGCTGGGGTCAAAGCCCGCTGGGTCCCCCCAGTGCCACCACCTGGTCCTGGTGTCCCCACAGCTACAGTGGGGCTGAACACAAGCCTTCTCCAGGAGGCTGTGGCTGAGAGACAGTCCCTGGGGCACCTGCAGCCCTGGGAATGAAGTAAACCTTTTGCATCAACTTGTGGTTTGGTGTGCTATTTATCTTTTCACTCCCCCCTTTATTTTGATTTGTTTTCTTATCTGTAGTGTTATCTTGGAAAGATTAACTTAGAGACTGCTTTGCTTAAATTGAAATAATGATCACAAAGAGAGCACTCACCAGTTTGATGACAAAAATACGTCAAAAACAGTGCTCAGCACAAAACATATGTGACCTAAGAGTGCATTCTAGCCAGCCTGAATTGCCTATGAACTATTCCATAGTCAAGTATTTATAGGTACTGCTTTGTATGCTTCAAAAACAAAACTGTAGAGAACAGGAGAAATTTGTACTTAATTAAAGTGTATAAACTGGTGAAAAAATTGCTTAAGCTATTTATAGTCTTGATCTACCTTAGAGGAAAAGAGACAACTTACCTGATTGTAAAGGATTTCAAGTGGCCTGTGCTCTCTGCATCTCGGTGACACTGATAGCAAGTCCTTTAAGATTTGAGCCTCTCAAGATTGGAATCAAATTGCAATTTCTTTTTAGATGTTAATCAGTAGCTGTAGCTGGACAGTTAGGATTAAGCAATTGCACTGTGCGCATTGTAACCTTAGCTAATCTTTTGCTTTAAGGAAAAAAGACAATCCCAAAATGAATGGGTTATCTGGACGATAGCCAGATGGAGTGCAGTCAGCAGAACTGAACAATAACTGGGGCAAAGGTAATTCCAGCAGTGAGGGACTGTGACCACTGACTCTTTGGCCACCTATTTAACCCAGACCCCAGACTCAAGCAGAAGGAAGAACTGCACATGTGGACTAGCAAGAGGTATAAGTAGCAAACAAGGGTTTGAGTATTAAGTAATGAAAAAGTTATGCAATGTGCTACCAGTGAATGCTAATGCTTTTGTTTGTTAAAATGTTTAAATAGTGTAAAATTTTGATGACTGGGGAGCCAGCTTTTTGTGAGTAACCTGGCTCCCTACTTTGTGCAATCTAGAATAAAAAATAGAAGTGCCTTGTCAGTGTGTGAATTGGTGCTGCCCACCAGGTAACGAGCTGGTTCAGCTTGTTACCCAGGAGAACAGCACTACCTGAATAACTGAATCATTTCACTTTGAGGAGCTGATTGCTTTTAACATAGCCTTCAAAAGCTAAAAATCTTCTCTGCTCATCCCATGCCAGGCTCTCCTCTGCAGGCTGTCCTGCATTTCCATGAGAAATAAGAGCAGACCAGCTCAAAACTCTCTCCTCATCAGGGGAGCCCTTGTTTGGAATGAGGCAGAAGTTTCAGTTGTAGGGATGTAGAATCCCAAAAGATAAGGGGCTAATGGGTATGTCTCAAACACTTATGTCTGGATGGCTGAGGAGTCAGCCAAGGATTGCAGGCAAAAATGAACAGGGGTTGTTGGGAATAACTAAGGATTCTTGGTAATGTGCTGTAGGAAAGAACAATATGTGGCTGGAGAAGAGTGCCATGTGGGGATAGGGTAGCACTTTTCTGAGACAAACATCCCTGTTCTAGTTCCTGGAGATATGCACAACACAGTACAGCACAAGTGTGGGAATGAGGCCAAGAAGTGGGCATGGACAAATGGGGAAAACAAAACACCAAAGACCCCCAAAACCTCCAACTCATTTCAGGAAAGGTCTTGAAGAACAGACTATGCACGATAACTAATTTGTATAGGAAGTAAGAAACCTGTCTTCAGGGCAGGGGAAACTTATCTATAAAAATTTGACTTTTACTTGAAAATAAATGCCCCTCTCAACTACAAATGGCACTTGCAGTACCCCTAACAGGATGGCTGGCTGCAGTATAAAAACTGCATAATATGGGCTAGGAAGGGACAGCTACACCTGAAAGAGCACAGGGTGGATATAATGACTTGCTGCCCTTTGAAGGTAACAGGGCTGCTGTCCTGCTTGGACAGGACAGAAATGAATGTGTCTGAAGTGCTAAGAAAACTCCAAATTATTTTATTATTACCTGGGGAGAGGATCTCGAACTAATTGTTCTGCTTTGCAGCTTATTTTGCTTGGTTCAAAGTTGGTTCAAGCTAAAAAGAAAGGTCTGTCCTACAAAAAAAGAAACATATATTTTAGGAGCCATGAAATATGCAAGCATATAAAACTTGTATTGGTGTTTGCCCTTAGTAGAATTCACCTTTTCACTCTCTAAAAGTGAGGCTCTTTTTTCTGCTTTGGGGCATAATCCTGATGAAATCACAAATGTAGAGAATATTTTGTAGAAAAAGTGTTTGGGCTACTGCACTCCTCCCACATCAATCCTTCTGATATTTTGAAAGATATATTAGAAAACACACTAGAATAAATGTTATCACACAATCCTGGAAAGTCTTGGCATGAACACTGATGAATTGAAACAAACCCTCTCAGGAAAGCCTTTTCTGCTTGATGTCCTAGAACTGATGTGATAATTGATAGAATAGGAAGCTGAGAGCATACATTACTGAAGAAAGAAAACATGCTCATGACTTCTCATCCACAGGCTGGGTTGCCCCAAAATCATTCCTTCAGAAAAGTAATGTGGATGAGACATTAAATGGCCCCTTAGCATGTGAGCGCTCATATGTAGCTGTTTTCCCAAACAGAAAAAAAATGAGACAGAAATATTTACATGTGGGGACCATTTTGAATTGACTTCTCCAGACACTGCTAAGAAATCAATCAGCAAGCACACATCTTGTAATTTCCAGTTTGGTCTCTTTCATAAATTTGTGGTTCAATGCATCTTCTTCAGGTTAAACACTCTTTCATTTAAAGGATATTAAATGTCAGACCGGCAAGGGATTTTAAGTAAGATATTGTCAAGGGTGAGGTGATAAATAAGATTTTACAACTTGAGGCACAGAAGCCATGTTTGATCAATACAATCTCTTGCTTTTATGGATAATGATAATTCATGGTGTCAAGTGGACAGTGTTCATCACAGCAAACAGTCCTGCATCACTTCAACACTCAACAAAAGGAAGAGATTGTGGCAGCTGCAGCTGAGAGTCGTGACACACACATCTCTCATAGACAAGAGCCAGCATCATAATAATTCCAATCAGTAAAAATTCAGTAAAACACAAATAGCTAAGCAGGCAGAACTACTTCAGTGGACACCTGGTAGAATGCAGGACTAACAGCAGACTCCTTCTGTGAATGTATTCCATTTTTTGGCACCCTGAGGCTTGCCATACACCCATGTAAGTGTGACCAGAGCATCTGGTATCTGCTAACAGAATGTTTTCTTAAGGGGAAAACCAAAGCAACTATTCCTTCCCTAAGGTATTCACTATCTGACCACTTCTTTTCCAGGCATCAGTTAATTCTTATGCTTTTGTTACCTTTCCTACAATGTCATCCCTTCTGAAGTACCTGACCATGGAGCCAGGGAATGGTTGTCATTAACTCAGCCGTCTCTCTCTATACTGATATATTTTATTTGGATATTAATCAAGACAAAAAAGGAGGACAAGCAACTCATACAGATCTCTAGGGCAAGTAATACAGAAAGAAAGTGCAATGCAACTGCCACTCTACAGGTAGACTTGGCCTACAAAATGTTTCTGGAGAGCTCAAAGCTTTTTCCTTCATAAGCATAGGATGGTGAATATTGCAACAACAATTTCTGTCCAAATAGGACAGAAATTAATCTCCTGTATCTTTTTAATCTATCCAGGAACAGCCAGACTACTGCTGTTGGTGGTGTGATAATCACAGAAGATTTTGAGTTGGAAGCAACCCACAACGATCATTAAGTCCAATTTTTAGTGGAATGGCCTAGGCATGGATTACCCCAATACCTTGATTATGTGACCTCTATGCTCTGGCCAGCTGAGCTAATCTCAGGAGAAAGAATGGGAGATGACAGCTTCTGCTGGTGAGCAGTGACCTTGTTATCAGCAGTGGCTGCTGTGGTCACTCCTACCGGGCTGGCATCTGTCATATCCCCTGTTCCCTTCCTCCTCATCTGCTTCCCTTGTAGAGCCATATTTGACTGAAGTGGTTGTCCGTCCTTCCTTGCATTTAAGGGCACAAAGGAAGGTATTGCCCCTGATACAAGAGAGTGATTGGAAGATTCATGAACAGGATGGTTGCAAGAAAGGCAGAAGAGGAAGACAGACTGCTGCCTTGGGGGAGTGAAGGTGCTGGGAAATTTCAATAACCAGCACCTCATTTAGCTGCTGAGCAGATGTCTGTAGGGGAGGATACCTGCAGTTTTGTCTAAAGAGAGAAGGACAAAGGAGGTGAAAACTTTCTGCTCTACTGAGAGGGTGAAGGTTGGGGAGGAGAGGGCTTAAGTTTCTTTAGATATACTGTAGAGAAAGGATAAAACTTTGGGCATATGGGCTTGAGGTCAATCCTGCCTTTGCAGGTTCCCAGACTGTGGTGGATCACACTGTACAAACTGCAAAAGCTGACTCCACAATAATGTAAATAGCACTTATAAATAGGAAGGCATTAAAGCCTCTCAAACTCAGCTTTTCTATTTCTTTAATTCCATGAGCAGCTCCTTCTTAGGGAATTCCTGTGGGTAGCTCATCTTAGTATAGCGTTTATACAGTGAACTAAACGATTGGTTTAAATCACTTGGGTGCTATGTCATTTATTTTAGGATAGGTTTAAATCAGACTGAAGTTCTATAAACCTAATTAAGAAGAAACAAAACCTTCTCCATTGCAAATTTGTGTTAGAATGCATAATGAGCCTAAGGCAAGTTCAAAAACAGTATTTACATGCTCTCAGTGAAGCCTAGGCAGAAATTATGTTCCTCAAGTATGCATTGTTAGATTACCTCAAGCAATCTATAAAAACGCAGTTTGATGATAAAACAAACAAAACATTTTTCTTAGCCACCAAGATCTTTAGACTTATGTTGCAAGTCTTGAAAAAATGGCCCTTGGAGGCACCACAAGTAGTTCTTTAGTCAGAACTTTGAAAAAAAAACAGTTAACAAAAAACTCCAAAACCACACCATCTTAAACAATCTTGTCACAATGCTTTTCATCCAGAAGTACATTAAAGCAGGTCTTCCCAGAACTTCAATTTTTCTAACCATGAGAGACATTTAGGTCTAAAGCAGAATGTTACCTCTCCCTAGAAAACTTGGTTCTGCAATGTCACAGCTACAACACCACTATTTCTATTACATTTCTAGCAATTCTGTTCTAGCAAAACACTTCAGTAACATCATAAACTCAATGTTTAATCACAGGGGATGATCACACATAAAACTAAGCTGTGCACTTGGTTTTGGTCCCAAACGGAAATACATTATTTTTAAACGGACCAATTTTTAATAGCTGGCTTTTGAGACTAGTGGGAGAAAAAAATCAAGAACCTTACTGAACTCAGCATCTGACAGTTAGAGTGAGACTCAGACTAAGTCACACCCATTTAAGTGCCTCTCTGTAGTTGTCCAAGTGTGATTCAAGTGCTTAGGATCTCGTTATAGATAAAGAAGAGCTCTTAGTACGAAGAGTGGAGTCTGTTAAGAAATGTAACTGGCCAAATGTATCTAGTTTAGAGAAAATTGAGTTGTTCTTTTAACCTTCTTGACTTTTTAAAGTAAGACTTCAAAATCAGCCATCCACCTAAGGTATCTTCTAAAAACCTCTTCATGGTATCATGAAATATTTTCACAGTCTTTAAAAATGTTATAGGGACTTATGGAAGACTACACCTTTTAGAGCAGCAGGCGTAGGAAATATCCTAGGACACCTCAAATGTCACAAAATCTCTATGTTTGCTATTTTAGACAGTACATCAATAGCATAAAAGATCAGATGCAATTAATATCTATGCTCCTAATCTTTTTCTGGATTCGTAAATTTTTATGCAATTATTCAGTTAGGAGCTAGCTGGGAGTGAGAGAATATGCAGATGTACAAAACAGGCTTTTTGAAAGAATAAAATATATTTTCCAAAGAATATGATATAAATATTGTAATTGCAGTAAAGCCTAGGAGCCTTCAATAGCTTGAAGGTCTTGTAGAGCAATGACAGACATAAATGAGAAATTTCATCCTGTGGAGTTCACCACCTTATATTGTATTAATGCAGTAGGTTGCCTATGCCTACAATTTCCTGCAGTTATTTGTGGGACTAAGGGTTCTATTTTCTCATATCCTTTATTAAAATTTAAATCTTGATAAAATTATTCTAACTTGGATATTTCAAAAGATTTAAACAGAACTTTGGAACATGTGGGATAAAGTCAGTTTGCTGGGATAAAATAAAAGGTGCGTCATTTATTTAGCCATATTTGAAAATTTTCCGAATACAGTGAATAAAGGAATATTTTGCTAAATTGGGAAAACAGGAAATCAAAGCATGAACTTTTTAAGTACAAAAATCCAGAAGAAAAATTCTCAGAATTGCTGCTCTAAAGAGATTTACTACTTCATTTAGGAAAGTCTTGAAGCTACATCTTTCCCCTTTGGCACATTGGAAAGGTTTGTGACCTTGGAGTTAGATTTTTCATCTGCTGGCCAAGATTCAAGCTTATGCAAATAGTTTAGTCTTGATACCACTATCATCTAAAGCCTTTATAGTTGGAGATTTGCTTCTTTACGTAATGACTTTATCTCTGATGTACTTTGCTTTAAAGTGAAATGGCTGGCAGTGTGCTTTTGGGGGGAAAAAGGAGAAATACATTTTAGTTTTTGAAAACCCTTATGCATAAGAAAAAGTGCTTTTACATTTGGTTTTGTTTGAACTGCAAAACCTCTGTTCTCTAGTACTCCGCAGAAGAATAATTCATTCACCAATAGATTGTGTAATTGTGGTTATTATGGACACAACAGAGGTGGCAAACAAAACAATCTTTTTTCCCTGCCAAATGTATGTTATTTCCACAAAATTCAATTAAAGCAATCAGTTTTTAAGGGGTTTTGTAAAAGACAGTAATTAAGGCAAATATTTTCCAGCACCTGGGAACAACCTTCTTTTGTGCTTGATATTATGTGTTACTGTTCTGTATCAACAGCATTTGTGTGGTTTGCTGCAACCTTGATCTGAAAGTGAGATGGTTTCTTCAGTGGTGGCTCAGTTCAAGGTGATATCATTTTACCTATGAAATCCTTACCATGCACAGTTCACAGCAGTGAAGACCCTGATGACTGGGAATGGGCACAGGTAAGAACCCCACATATAAAAAGACTCCTCTCTGGGTCAGCAATTTTGATTTTGAATACTGCCATTTTGTAAGATTACAGTTTTCTCTGAAGTTATGATATTGCTGATACAGGTGAAGTTTAACACAGGCTTTAACTCTTTTGTTTGCCTCTTTTGCTGCCAGAGCTGAACCAATAACTGCAAAGTCCAAGGATTTCCCAGTGTAACATTGGGTCCATAAGTGACTGTGGAGGCTCACACTGGGATACCAAGGAGTACTCACATTGCTGCCCTCTGACACTGAACAGTGCAGGCAGAAAGGTCACAGAGGCTGAAAATCCTTGCACTGTATGACTTTACTTTTTCCTCCATAGCATGACTTCATGGTACAAGATACTGACAGCTAGCTGCATCCAGTACCAGATGTAGCCTGGCTGCAGAAATCAAGCAGTTTGCCCAGGTTCACCACTGTGCTAGGAGACTCATCCCTACTTACTAATATCATCACTGACATCTGTGAGAATACATTTATTTCCACCTATTCATTGCATATTGACAGGAAGATGAAGGAGAGAGAAACAATCTTTATTTGAGATGAAGGGAAATTAACTAAGCATATCTTTTAGGAGGAATTATATTATTTTATGCATATTTTTAATGTATTTGAAATGTGAAAGTAGATCAAGGACTACATTTTTGAAAGCACTGTGGCAAGAACAATAACAATGAAATCACTCCTTATAAATGAACTCACCTGTCAACGGGCCAGATTATGAGCTCAATTACATTGATATGAATCTTTAATACCTCCACAGAAAGCAATTAATCTTCTTGTTATTCTCACTATTTTAATTGCAAATAGAATCTGCTGTGACATGCCCAAGCATCTGAATTTGATGACCTTCAAGATCTTGCACAGACCTTGAAAACATCAGTGCTACTCAAAGCCGCTCATCCACTTTGGTATTAGTGACCCTAAGACAATTAGAAATAACTACAAAATTCTGAGAACAAAGATGAAGACATCAGAATAACAAGAGGTGCTTCTGTTAGTTCTCCCAAATTCAAACAATTGCATAGGCTTATACTGTTAGGTGGGTAAGAACCTTTTAGAGTTATTTATGGAAGATTTTCTTATGGAAGTCACAGAAGGGTTCTGACCCAGATCCTCCTTGCCAGTGCTCATTGAGGAAGGTCTATGAGGAACATGGGATGTCCAGCTGACAAAAAACAGGAAGAGTACCTAAGAGAATCACCATTAATCATCCTGGTAATGATTGATTCAGAATATTTGATGAGGATGCTAAAAACATGGCCGCTAGCTGAAAAATGCTGGAGGAAAATGAGAATTGCCTGATGAGCAGTTGAGATATCTGTACAGGAATATCCAAATAACAGGAGGAAATTGGAAAAAATTGAAAACTTAAAGCACCATAAAAATTGTGTATTATTGTTGAAGAAATACATTAGTGAGTCATTGAACTGCAATGTTTACACAAAAAAAAATCTGAGAGAAATTTAAGATGTATTTTTCCTACATATTAAAAGAGTTTATTTTTGTTCTCATTCATGAAGAAGTGATAGCAAAAAGTAAAAGACATGTAGTATTTCTGAATAAATGTAAAAGGAGTAAAACAGATGTATGGAGTGTGCTGCAGACTGCCTAGTAAGAGGGAAATATTGAAAGGTTTTGAGCAATTACCAAAAAAAGCTATGCAGGGTGGCAATGAAGAACCTGAGTTACATATATTTTTTGGAAAATAATATGATAGAACAGAAATATGTAATTAAAAATTTATTAAAACCAACCTTTTTTCTAGAAGATGAAAGAAGCTATTGAAGAACCATTCTTGATTTAATTCTGACAGGCAGAGAAGAGCTGCTTAAGTATTTGGTATGAAAGTATGAGATAGAGTCACTATCAGCTGAGTAAAAAATATCCTCACACCAGACTTAGTGATTCATTTCTAGACTATAAATCTTCAGGTATATCTTTATATTTCCTATACACCCATAAGGTGATTCCTGATCAGTATTTCCTTTAATGGCTTCTGTAAAGGAATACGAAATAGATGTATTGATTTTTAGGTTTTTTGAATAATTTTGGAATGTACCTTCCATGGTTTGCATCTCCGATCTGTTGATGTTTACTAGCTCACACCCGTCGTCTGACTACAGGCTCTCAGAAGCTCCAGAATCCCTGACCCACTGTTCCCAATACAGAAGACAATTTCCAAATTTAAAGATGTAATCTACAGATTTACATATAATTAATACAGTCTTTATCCCTTTTAATATCCTTTTGTTTTTTTTTGTTATCTCCTTCAGTCAGGCAACATGCACTCTTTAGTTGATGATTTTATGTTAAACTTGTATGGAAGCTTTGTTCCTAGCTGCAATGCAGTTCAGGTCCCACATCTTAAAGTGGGAAAAGTTGCAGTCTGTGTATAATCCTTGATCAAATATGGGAGGTGTGTTGTGCAGACCTCAGGCTGCAGACATGGCTATGTTGTGTATTTGCCTCCCACCAATGTTATCAATGTCTCAGACGCAGCAGTTGTCCTGCTGAAACAGTCAACCTTTGTCACTTTCTGACCTGCCTAGCCTTGTCCTAGACAATGTGTTACTGGTTTTTTTTTTCCTTTGGTGTGACACCAACACACATTTTTGCACATCCCAAGGGCTCCCATTGCAGGATAATCCCCCAGTTGAGACAGATCTATAATTTTGGCACGTAGAAGGCTGACACAGGTTCTCAGTAAACATGCATAAGATTAAGGAATTAGAGACTTTAAAGTTATGCTTTGTTTGCAAATCATCATTTTTTTAAGTAGGTACTAAATATTCTCAAAATATGCAGTATCAGGAGAAGCATCGTGTAAACATTGATATCTCCTAGCTGGCAGCTACCCACAAGGTATTTATTCCCAAGTAATTCCAGCCATGTTTTTCATTCTTTACCCTTGCTTTAAACTTTCCATTTCACACACTGATTAGCTCAGTAATATTATCAGTTTCCTTTCTAATCTGTGAGGCACCGATGAATTCAAGCAGGGCCAGGAGGGAGGTCACAAGCAACCTACAAGGCAACATTAAAATTCAAAATGATCTTGAGAAACTGGGGAAATAAGATGAAATCTATCAAGATGAAATTCAATAATGAGAAGTAAAAGGCACTGCACCCTGAAGAAGAACTCTTATGTGTAACTACAAAATGAGGGCAGCTCACAAGGCAGCAATGTGCCACGTGAGACCTGGGAATGATAGTACATTCTGAGGAGAAAGAAAGTCAACAGAGAGATGAAAATTCAAAAGTGGTGAATCTCATTCTGGGATTCATTAACACCATGTGAGAGGTAAGATATGGGAAATAATGATTAAAGTTCACCTACCACTGTTCCATTGTAAAAGTTTAAGTTTCACTGTAGTCAAAGATGTAGCCCAGAAAGTTTGAAGGAGGAGCAATAGGAGAAAAAAGTTTATTTGACTCCTTTTTTCTACAGAAGGAAAAACAGAGACTGAGACAGGTTGGCTATCTTTAATATGTTAAATTTTATTATAAAAATATGATGATTAATTGCTTTCTACATCCACAGGTGATAAGGGAAAAACAAATTAGTTTAACTGGCAGAGAAACACATTCAGATTATCAGAGAGTAAAACACTGGAACAGATTACCCAAGGAAGCTGCAAAATCTACCCCACTGGATATTTTTAAGAAAATGTTTTCAGAAAAGCATCTGACAGAAATGGTTAAGATTTACCCATCTTATCTCATATCTAGGGGACAGATTAATACATGCACTCTTGAGATCCTGTCAAGATTTATGTTTCCGTGGTTTTTATGTATTTGAAGATAGAAACAATGGTATTTGAAAATAACTAGAAAAGTCATAGGGGTGGTAAGGGTGATGAAAACATTGAAACTTGAAAAAGAAATCTGAACTCACTATTCCACTGAAGATGAATATATTAAAATACTCACAGCATGTATTTTTAAAATGCTTCAAGGGTACTGAAAGGATATGGGAACCTTTGTTTTATACCATAACTATAAAGTCTGAGTAGAAATAAACACGGATTTTATTTTGGTTTTGTTTTAAATACGGCATTTCTAGGTCTTTGAGAACACATATGTCTTCCTGGGTGTGTTTCAGCTCACTAATTTTAGCCTGCAGCAACTTCAATATTTATATCTGAGTTTATTACCACAGCTACCTTTTATAGCTCATAAAAGTAAATATGCAAAATAATGCATGATTCATCTGATCAATTTAGAAACTTGCTTTCGAATGAGATTAAGTGTGCTGTGCACACTGTGTGTGTAAATGTCTGTTTTCCTCCAGAGGCTGTAAAGAAAAGTCTAGGTTTAATTCTACCCACCACCTCTAGCTGGTTCCACCCACCATCTCACCTACCATCCTCCCTCAGAAACAGACAGAAAGCTGACCATGAAACAGACTTTCATCACTGATCTGTCACAACTCCAAACTTATTCTGAATGAGAAAATTCTCCATCCTTTTTTTTTTTTAGCCTTCAATATGAGAAAAAGTGACCCAAAAACTGGACTAATGACTGCAGTTTAAAGAACCTGTACTTTCCTTGTTCATTATAGGTCTCTCTGCCCGAGTTTCCATATACAGAAAATAACAATTGTGATGCTTCCCAGATGTGTCAAATACCTTAACTGATTATTATCTGGGTAATAGTTTGATGTTTTTTGATAAAAATTGCTTTCCACACTGAGAGACCAAGAAAATGCTGCTGCCTGCACAGGCAGATGAATTGATATTTGTCCCTGTCACCCAGACTAGTTTTATTCCACTTGTTGTTTCATTTGTGCGATTTTCTTGCACCCATTTCAGTTTCCAAACAGCAACAGTTTCATTGCCATTTACTTCCTACAGTTCAAGCTTTTTAGCAGAAATTTGCCTTAAATAAAAAGATGCCATTTGTGGTTGATAAATTCCCAACCTCACATCCTGATCACCTGGAGGACCAGATTATTCATCTGTATGTGGTTACACAACGACAGCATTGCTTTTCTTTTGTGCAATCTTTATATTACCTGAAGAAGATGCAAACTTAAATGAGGTTAAACCTTAGAATTTTTCATTTCCAAATGATGAAACAGATTCTCTCTATATAGGCAACTTTCTTAAATGATCTGAACGTACAGGTAAGAAAAAGTAGAGTGTTATTGAGCCCAGTGCTTCTACTTATGAAAACTTGTAGAAATTAAACTCTACTCATAAGGAAAAGGGATGATAGTTCTCCCTCTTCTCTCTCTTTCTCCTCTAACTATGGCAGTAGGGAGTACTAGCCTTATGGAAAAGAGGTTTGGATTAGAACAGAATAGAAAAAAAAAAGCAAGTTTTAATTCCAGTACAGAAGTACTGAATTATGTTCAGCCACTTAAAATTTTCTCTGGTTTATATTTAGAAATGCAGAAATGAAACAACCTAGGCACTATGAAATTGGTCCATGCAGGCTGCTGTGAGCTTACCAGAAAGAACAGACACAGGTGTGCACATATATGTTGGAAATTTGTGTGGAAAGCAGCATTCTCAAAAGTTCAGTCTAGTCTCCATAAATGTCCCATTTCAAGGAGAAAAAGAGGCTGGCTTTTTTTGACAGGAGTTGTGTGAAGCTCCTGCTCATAGACCCTCTACTATTCTGCATGTTTAAAGAGGTGAAAATCAGTCTGTCCAGTTTGATGATGTGATTTTCAGCACTTGTCCATAAAAAAATAATCTTTATAACAACATTATTAGTGACATTTTCGTACTCAGCCTTGGCACCAGTCAGCTGTTAGAATATTGTACAAGGAGGCTGAAATGACATTGAAAGCTGAACAGTGGGACAAGGATGAGCCATAACAAAGTGAAATGCAAGGTTATGCATTTAGGCTTACAGAAAAAGCTGATTCCAGCTATGTGCTTATAAGCTGGAAATAACAGACAGGAGGAAAGTAATCAGTGGATCAGCTGGAAACAGGTTGTCTATAGGCCACCAGCATGGTGCATCCTTAAATATGACAGATGTGATCCTGAGACAGTAGGGATGAGATAATTCCAGCCTTCCTAGAGAGCATTCATTGAAAACGTGCTCAATTCTGAAGGAAAAAATAAAGAATTATTTAAACTGAAAGTATTATATTAGCACAGGAGCTATTATGTATAATCTGACCTTAATTACATTTAAATAGGAAATTAGGAGGAATATTATTACTACTTTTGATGAGTTTCTCAATATTAGTAAAAGGGCTGGCAGAGTCATTATCTTTATCATGGGGAAGATTATGGTTTGTCAGTGATGTGATATGGATGATAATCTTTTTTGTCTTTTTCCTCTTTTATTGGAGGTACTGGTACTGACACGGTACTGGTGGATATCACAGATACTTTTGGATTCTGCTTGCTGTCATAGCAGTCTTCAATGAAAATTTCTGACCATTCCTGAGCAAAAAATCCACACAAAATCATGTCCTCTACTAGGCATTCTTCTGACAATCCTTTCTCTTTCCTCTAGTATTAAAAGCCAGATCTTACCTACTCTTCAAACATCAGCCTTATCCTCATGACTTCCTTCATGAAGCTGTTCAGTTAGAATCCACATTCCTTTGTCTACAGTGTACTCTTTTTTAAATGCATATGAAATCTATTAAGAAAGTAATTAGTAAAGATTTTCAAGAATTGAATATGATTTTGACATGAAACTATCCCATGTGCAAATTAGCTTAAGATCCATCAAATGTAACTGAAAAATTTTTGGGTGCTTTTTTTCTTTAATGTCATCATTGGAATAGCAGAAAGAGAGAGTAAGATTAGCAAAGCTTTCTCATTTGTTATGTTCATTCTGCACCATTACATAATTATATCTAAGTTAATCTTTTAGTTAATTATAAGTCAAGTGGTGAAGAAACACAAAAGCACTAGCATATTGTTGTATTGTCATAAGAATGTTTCTTTTTGAGAGGGAAAGAAAATGGATATTTTATTCCCTCTTAACCTCATTTTTGAACAATTATTGATATTTTACTGAATAGGAAGAAACTTTAAAAATTGTTCTTGATATTAACTTCAATATTTGTTTTTCCAGGATGAGAAATATTTCGTATATATTTCAAGAGAAACAATTTTAATGGCTAAAAATGTCACCTGGAATAAGTATTATAGAGACCTGTGTTTGTGAGTCTGCTACTGTAAGTGCTTAAAAAGTTATTTACATGTGAAACAATCCCTGCCTTTAGCAGCAATATTGGCTTGTGCTGCAAGATGCATTGAAATGATTTCACATATAATAGCTGGTTTTCCACAGTTTGTAACATTAGGAAAGCCTGTTCTTCTCCCCAGTGTTAGTGAAATTGTGGTATTTCTTACTTCAGCTGAACTCATGAATAAATTTTATGTTCACACGTTTAGTCCCACTACATAGTATCTTTCTAATAACACTATTTTATTATGTTCAAAAGCCTGCTGCAAGTGTTTTTCAACAGATTCAACTTATTAATCATAGATCAAATTCTGCAGTATCTTCAAAACCCTCAGTATTTGCTTATACACAAATTCAGCCATTCTCATACATCATGAAAAAAAATCCAACGTAAAAAAAAATTCTGTTTGTTTATACTCTAGAGATGAATAATTTATCTTTCCAAGTATTGTCAAGTATTGTTCATTACCATGTGCTCAATTCAGTTGTTTAGACATTAGTACTGCCCCTGAACAGTATCAACAATCTCCACTTTTCTGAGATGCACCCTTAATAGCTGAGAAATATCCAGGTTGGAAATTTATGTTTCTATTCTTTCTTCTGTTTCATTTTTTAAAGTAATTCTTTTCTTTGAAATAAAAAATCAAACTCTCTAACTTTTAGACAGACGTTTTCCATGGGCTTTTGTTTCATCAGTGTTTTTTAAACTTTATTCTCTTTTAGAAGCAGGTCGATTTTGAAACTTTGATGTTATCTTTTACATGAAATTTCTGTCTTTTCCATAACATGGACAGTTGCTCATGGAACATGCTCATGATGTCAGAAATTGGTGTTTTTCCTATTTCATAGGCAGGATATTGGTGCACCATGATATTATCATCATGGCAATGCAAGCAGGTGGATACTTATGAAGGATACAGTCAGAGATATTTGGAGTAGGAATTAGCAGGTGGGTTAAGAAGTCAGTTAGCCTACTATTTTTAAAACTAATTGTAAGTAGATATGAGATTTTCATTTTATGGTTTACCTGTCATGTATTATTCTGCCCAAACATGCTATTCTATGATAGCATGAATTAAGAAAAAGGCAACAGCTGCATCCAGCTCTGGGGTCCCCAAGATAAGGAGATGGAGCTGTTGGAGGGAGTGCAGACAGGGGCTGGAGCCTCTCTCCTCTGGAGACAGGCTGAGAGAGCTGGGGTTGTTCAGCCTGGAGAAGAAGGCTTCAAGGAGACCTTAGAGCACCTTCCAGTCCCTAAAGGGGCGACAAGAGAGCTGGAGAGGGTCATTTTACTAGGGTGTGTGTTGGCAGGACAAGGGTGAATGGCTTAAACTGAAATAGATTAGGTTTAGAGTAGTGACAAAGAAGAAGTTCTTTACTCTGAGAGTGGTGAGGCGCTGGCACAGGTTGCCCAAAGGAGTTGTGAATGCCCTATTCCTGGCAGGGTTAAAGTCCAGGCTGAATGGGGCTTGGAGCAACCTGGTCTAGTGGAAGGCATCCCTGTGGCAGGGGGGTTGCACTGAGATGATTTTCAGTGTTCCTTGCAACCCTTGCAAATCAATTCTGTGATTCTATGACTTGCTTATATTAGCTATACATTGGCTGGGCACCTATAGGCTAGCAAGGAAGGCTGTGTATTGCCTTGGGACCAGGTTTTAGTAAACACCAAACCACAGCTGCCTCAGAGAAGAGTGATGTGATGATGTGTACCTGGCCTATTTCTATAGGCATATTTAATTGATCAGTCACCCAGTCTCCCAAGAAAAAACTCTGACCAGGGCATTTTTTAGCAGTCACCGAATGTTTCAGGAAAAAAAAAAAAATTAAGTATTTATGGCATTTAGAGGGCACTAATTTTATTAATATGCTATTTGTACCTGCAGAGTTCTCAGGAATATTTCTTTTTCTTCTGCACTTTCCAATTAAGCAGACAGCAAGAAATGGGTGAATAGCACCATTAACAGTAAAAGGAAAAAAAAAAAACCCAAAAACAAAACCCAAAAAACTATTCTCTGTTTAGAATAAAAACCAAAAGCATTTGCAAAACAAGAACCCCTCTTGTAAGCGACTGGTTTGTTCCTCAACATGAGACCTCACAGGCAGCAGTGCAGCTGCTCCAGGCCTCCTGCAAACACTTCTATGGTTCTTTTATGTTACTTTTCTTCATCTTTTCTTGTGTTTGTGCATGTGATGACTGATTCCCAGTTCAACAACAACTCCTCTGCTGCTCAGGAGATGCAAATATAAGCACAATGGATATGGTGACCTGGTATGCAACAGAGAAAAATGCCTTCAATAATTAATGAGAGAATGGGATGTGGAACCACTAAATCCAGTCTGAAGTTGATTACAGAGCTGTCAGTCATATGCAGGGCAATGTAATGAAACAGAGCAACTCAGCAGTCAGGATATGTATGAAAGTCATTTCCTATCCCTTCTGCACATTTTTTTATGGACTGTAAAACTGACAATTGGATTACTGAAAGGAAAAACTGATGAAATGTGTTTGTTTTGAATGGGAGTGTATCTCAGTAATATAGCCCACACACACTCTGTCCTATTTTTATCCAGAGTTCAGGAAATAAGTTATTCAAATGTATTAAAATAAGCTTTCTACCCTACCAATATAGTTTTAAACTGCCTCATCTGTTGTGTCATGAACATAAACCACCCTAGATTAAATTTATATGTAATTATTTTGTTCCTCATATGTCCTTCTATCCAAGATATGTCCCAAAAGTGACTATCTTGTGATTTTGAAACTTACACTGTTCTTTACCTGAAGCAGAATTCAGATCAGTTCCTCAAGGCCATTTTTAATAAGAAGCAAGCCTAATATCAGACAAATTATTGTTTAGAATAAAAAAAGTACTCAGTTGTAAGTTTTTTGTGATTGTTTATTTTTATTCCTTCTAGATGATCTGATTGGAGCCTCAAATTCCTTATGAATTTTTATTGAATTTATAAAATATGATGTGGTTCAAAAGCAGATTGATGCCTTAAGTTTTAGCTTTCAGATTCTGTGCTGCCTTGGTGTGTAACTCTGAACTTCATATTAAGTGTTACTAAGTTCTCTTCACAGGGTAGGTAGAGAAAACAATCCTTTTTCACTTGAGAGCCAAGGACAACTCTTACAAGCCTCAGGCCCAAAAAGCATAAACAACAGTGAATTGAAGAGAGCAAACAAGGAGGATGGGACTTCATAAGCTGAAGCTCTAATTGCACAATTAACCCCAAATGTAAATGGACCAAAGCTTATAAAAATGTGAAAACCCATGGTGGGTCATGCATCTGGTGACCATTTTGGGTCCATCTTGGGTGTAGCCCTGGCCAGGCCCTTGTACTGTCCAAAGTGTATCCTTTAAGGCCTTTTAATATAAAATACCTGCCTTATTCTTATAACTCTGTCTAGTCTCTGTTCCAGGTCTGCCTCTCTAGGCATCAAGATGACTGCAGAAGTGCAAGATTGTGCAGCTCTTTTATCTTCCCAGAGCATGCCCTGTGTCTATATCCTAATAACATCCTAGAATAGGTCTGTTTTGAATTGTCATCTATCATATAAAGTCTTCTGAAGAGCTGAGAGTATTTCTGAGGGTTTTGTCTGTTTCTGCTAATATACAGAAGTGGCATCCAGCAGCCCTCACTTGCCTTTGACTAAGATAAACTAGTGGGCATGCTGAGGATTTTGCATTCCTCAGAGGCCTGAGTCCATTAGTATGGGTTTTGTTCCTCAGCCTAATAAGGCAGGTGCTGAAGGGAAAGTCTTTGGAAAGGGAGGTGGGAAAAGCAAGTAGGAGAGAGCCAAAGCAATGTGTTGGAGTCACTGACTGTGGCTGCTTGGGAAATCCAGGGCTAACTGATGTTGCTCTGTGGAAATAACCTACAGCTCATGGCCTCTGAGACAGATAATGTGTCAGCTGGAAACAAGAGAGAGGGGAAATAAGAGACTAGGGACAGCAGGGAGACCATGGGGTAAGTCTGAAAAAGAACCTCGGGGGAAAAATGATCAGGAGTGCATGTCTAAGCTTGATGGATATTTTATGAAGTAGAAGAAACAAAGTGCTTGTTCAAATTGCTTGTACAGACTGCTAAATAACTTGAGCTGAGTATGCAGATCTGTGAAACAACCTGTAAAAGCCAGATCAGAAACTGCTGGCAATTGTTCAAATGTGTGGAGGTATAGTAGGAAAAAGCCCTACTAAAAATTAGATATTCCAAAAGCTATAAAATATGGAAACACTTGATGCCCCAAACAACTACTAATTTTCTGATGCTGTTGCTTTCACAAAAGAATCACACATCAGTATGCTGATGGCTACTGGGGAGCCAACAGGTGTTAAGAACGAGAGTTATGACCCTATTTCTTCCTATCCTATAGCCCGTACGTTTTACTTCTAAGTAAGCACATTCTTCATTTTTGCTGGGTGTCAGGAATGCAGGCAATGTCTGATTAGGGTCTTTTATGCAGGGAAATTGCTGGAAAGTAAAATAGATAAAGCAGAGACAAAACCCCAGTCCAATTAGTTCCCTGTTCCAACCCATTCTGCAATGTTTTTTACAGATATACTTCAGAAAAGAAATTATCTTAGAAGTATTAGTAGAGGAATTTTCTAAGACTTTTCCCTCTGCACTAAAAATCCCAAATCCTCCACAAGATAGTCCTTCCCAAAGCACCTTACAAAAACTGACAAGATAACTACCTTTTATTTCTAATCGCTTCTGTAGAAATTGTATATTGCTAAAAGTCAATGGAAAAACACTTCAAAAATATATGAAAAAGTACCTCTTACTGCAACATTGTCACCTTTATTTTAAAAAAATATGAAAATATGAGTTTATGAGCAATTTTTGAAGCAGTGGTAGTTTTTATGCTTTGTGGACTGGAAAAATGTTCAAATCTTGAAAATATGACCAAAAAAATCTTGACTGACTCCTTTAAAAATGAATAATATTGGAAAAACAGACCCATAGTAGAAATACTTTTGGAACACAACTCTGTTTTATGAAATTTATGTGTCTATAAATTGAAAAATACTGGCTCTGCTTGAATCTAGTCAGTAATTTCTTAGTAATGCAGTTTGGTAAGGCTCCTATCCAGCTTTTAAGGTGCCATATCAGCTTCTGCAACTGTGGCTATATTTCTGTGGACTTCAGTAAAAACTTCTGATATTTTATTTTTATAGAAGCTTAAGGAAGGAGTGTAAATTATGGTCCTTTTGAAAACATTTCAGGGCAGCATTCCTGCTTCAGGGAGTGAGGGAGTGACTGGGAGGTGGTAGGAGGGATCTTTGTCACCATTCCGTGTAAGAAGCAGGAATTGTGCCCCGGTGGAGGCGATATTACTGCTGTAGGATATGTTGTTGAAACACCTTGTGATGTGACCTGCCTATTCCTACAAGCCTCTGGTGAGAATTAACTTTGATGTTTACAGCATGACCCGTTTTTCCCTGGCTTTTTAGTGTATCAAGGAGCTTGTCATCATCACCAGCTGACTCTGCCATAACCAGCTGTCTCTTCTCCTCCAGCTCTTATAAAATGCAGTGGTGCTAACAAAGAGTGAGGCAGAGTAAGCACAATGGAGACATGCAGAAATGCAGAACATGTTAAAAACCAATAATTTTGGAACACGTAAAAATAGAGTGTTGAAAGAGCTGTGACAAAGTCATGTCCTGAGTTCTTTTCAAATATCTCTCTAGGAAATTTCTCAAATATTCATGTAATATTACTGTAATCATTATAAAACATAATAAAGTTCCATTTTGATTTTTCAGAATTGTATAAAAGTTCTGTTCATGCTTTATGTACAAAAGCATGAAATCATTCTTTTTTTTTTCTTTTCTTTTTTTTTTCTTTTCTTTTTTTTTTTTTTCTTTCTTATTCTTAATTGGAATAACACCCATGAGAGAAGTTCAGAATGAAAAGCCAGATAGGTAAAATGTTCAAATGTGTGGTGATTTAGGATATATATTTTAAAATAGAATAAAATTTATTTAAAAGCTTGGGCTGCCTCCTTCAAATTTCCAGTTCAATAGATGTGTCAGGCTCTGAGGGATCTACTTGCAAAGCCCAAAGACCTAGTGTGAGTGTTTTGTGAAGTGTCAGGGGAGTGCTGGTGCCTTCCCAGCTCCAAGCACACTCCCAAAGTGTTAGTGGCTTTTGCAATTTCTCAGGAAGGCGCCTTCGCTCAGGATTTATGACCTGGAATATTTCTTTTCCCTTTACAAGTAAGGTACAAAAATTATACCCCAAATAATTCAGAGAATCACAGAATAGTGTGGGTTGGAAGGGACCTGTAAGATCTTTTAGTTCAACCCCCCACCATGGGCAGGGATGCTACACGCTTGATCAACTTGCTTAAAGCCTCATCCAAAGCCTCATTGAACACTTCCAGGGATGGACATCCACATATGGGCAACCTATTCCAGTGCTTCACCATCCTCATAGGAAAGAATTTCTTCCCAACACCTATTCTAAACCTACCCTCTTGCAGTCTAAAGCCCTTCTGAGCATCTTTACACCCCTCCTCTGGACTCAGTCCAGAAGATCCACATCCTCTTATAGTGAAGGCTCCAGAGCTGGACACAGCACTCCAGGCAGAGACACAAGAACAGAGTACAGGGGGGGAATTCCCTTCCTCAACCTGCTGGCCACCCTTCTTGTGTGCAGCCCAGGACAGAGCTGCCATTCTGGCAGGCATTGCCAGGCCATGCTGAGCTTCTCATCAGCAAAAATCCCCAAATCTCTCCCAATCCATCCTCCCAGCCCATATTTGTGCTTGGGATTGCCCTGAGTCACGTTCTTCCTGCTGTCCTTTCCAGTGATAATTCTCTGCAAGGGCAGCCAAACACCTTGGGAAAATCAAACATTCAGGTATCAGAAATCCATGTGTGTTTTGTAGGGTTTCAGGAGATGCTTAGCTATGAAGGTCAAAGTGTGGTGAACAGTTCAAAATAAACTGCAGGGTGTTCCTGACTGGATTTTGTTCTTTTCTTCTGTCTCTCTGCAGATAAATATCATGTTGCCAAAGGCTTACAATGAAAAGATGGACACTTTTATGTTGCTGTAGCTGAAACAGCACTGGCTGTATCGTGATGGATCACATATACTCTTTGGAGTCAGTTCTTCAGATGCAACAGCTTAATTAAATTTTAAGCATTATTGATTCCATTTACAAAGCCTCCCCTGCTCTAGCACCATTGAATCTTGAGCTGCTGCACTCTGCAGCAGCAAAACAAAGAACATAAAAAGAAGAAAATAAAGGGTTATTAACAATGAAAGCATTTGGCTGGAAGATGCAGTATGCAGAGCTTAATTACTGCAAGATCTGTAATACTCTTTTTTCTAGGGAATAGAAATCTAAAACAACTCAGAAGAGATTTTCAGGGCAGGTTCTCACATTGTGTAAATGAGGGCAGCAGTGTCTATGTCCCCAGTGGCGCTAACTCACCATGGAGAGCAGGAACTGTCCTGCTCTCATAAAAGTCTTTGGCCAACAGAAAGGCAAACCAGCTCTCAGCTGATTGTATGTAGGATGAGATTGACAGAGCAAGCCTTTCTTTTATTTTTTTTTCCTTCATAGTTCAATGCTTTTTGACCATCACAAGGCTTTATCTAGACTGTATATCAGCTTTAGTGTTGGTTTAAGACAAACAGGGAACCTTACAAGAATAACAAGATTAAGCTGAATGAGCTGGTCTTAATGTGAAAAAGACAAGACTGACAAACACAGTTATCAGTCTTGCAGTACACACAATTTGCACTAAAAAACTCAGTGGTTCATTATTTTTCAGGCTCCTTGGGATAGAATAAGAAGTTTTATGAAAAATGTTCCAATTTAAGATGATGTTATATGATAACACTCCCAGTATGTATGAAATACTGAAACAGGCTGAGTGCTTCACCGAAGGTTTTCAAGGATATTTAAGATGCAGAGTGCTACATATATTTTGGTGCTGCTTCAGTGCAGGTTGTAAGAGGATCCCTTAAAGCCCAGATTTTCTATGATTCTAGACTTATTGTTAGCTATTCAGGACAGGCTTTGTCTTCCAGTATGTTTGTGTGCCTGCAGATAGAAGATGCATTGTTTGGGTAGTTTAAGCTTATAAAGGACTTTTTTTCCTTGCTTTCTTTTTTTTTTTTTTTTCTGTTAAGAAACTTCTCTTTCTTGATGTTTGCCTTGCTAATGGCTGTAAAAATTGCCTGAAGATTTGGCATGAAGCTTGGTTTTATTTATATATATATATATACACACATGATTTACACAACAAAATAACTGCAGAAAAATCCCTATAGCAATGGGAGCATTATTGTATCAAAACATTGGCTATTTTTTACAGTATGTTATCACTACATCAGTTGTTCCTTTATTACCCAAACAAAGGCTGCAGCACTCATTTGGATTCTGTATTAAAATACTCTATATTTGTGACTGTGGTCTTTTCTCTCCTCCTTTCCCCACAGGCACTCTCTTCTGCCAGATACATGATCTGAGCAAAACAACACTGAAAGAAAATAAAAATCTTTCAGCACTGCTTTCAATTGCCATGTTAGAAAAAGCAAAAATACTTCTTAGAATATTATTATTAATATTAATAGCAATAGTTTAAACTGAAATATTTTGAGGGAGAAAGAAACATTTTTCAAGGCAGTTTTTCTTTTAGCAGCATAAAAACTTTTTGAAAAATATGTTGATTGAGAAAAGTCTGTGTTACCAGTCTGTGTGACAGTACATAATGATGCATTCATTAAAAAATATAGAACCCTATTGATGTATAGCTACTCTCAGTGGCAATGGGGAGATGTACACGGAAAAAATAGCTATATATTTATGCAGGGAAGGACATGACCTCCCTGAGGAAAGGAAATTCAGACTATGTCTGTGCTGCCAGGGAGCTGCAGGCTTGAGCTTGTACTTCCATCCAAACCCTTAATTGCCTGTATCACTGGCAAGCAGCAGCTTTGCCCAAAGTGGAGGCAGGCTCACACCTGCTGCACAGGTAACACAGGTCAGATTGCTATTACAGAGTGGAAAATATCCTTAAACATAGAGATAGGTTTTGGACACAGTCTGACCCACAGCTTCTGCTTTCAGGCCTAAATGGGAAGTGAAAAGGTTATTATGGGTAAAATGGAAATGTATATCCAGCCTGCATTTGTGATTCCTCTGGATTAACCTATACCCCCTGCAAATTTAACACCCCTTCTTCACATGCCGTAGCAGTGGCTGTCATTTCCCACATGTTTTCTCCATTAGTTTTCTCTAAGTGCATGGCTGGCAGCCCACCCTATGCCTCACTGGCCTTGGTGCTTTCTGAGCACTGTTTTTTCTATAGATTCACCAGCAGTAAATAGCTATCTTTGCTTCACCCGGGCTGTGTATGTGTGCATTCAAATCTGGTCCACACTCCAAGCCACAGGCTGCCAGGCTCAGTCACAGTGTCTATACCATGAAATAGATCTCTCCCCCATTTTGAAAATAGATTTCAGTCTTGCAGCTTCCCCACCTTTACCCTTCTTTGGAAGGAAACCCACTCCTCAAATCCAGTGAACAGTGTGAGTGGCGATCTTGGGAATGAGAGCATCAGAGAGATGAGAGCAGCTTTGCCCTTCACAAAAGCCCCGTGCTGGTACAGCCAGGAGTGACAGCTCTTCCTGTCACCTCTGCCAATGTCCCTTTCATCTGTTCCCCACGTCCTTTGAGCACTTGTGCCTGGCTCTAACGAGCAGCTGGGGCCGTGCAGGCTGGTGCCAGGCTGGGCTGGTTTTGTGAGGGCGGAATGTCCTCCTGGAGATGAATGGGACCCCTGGACTGCGCCGTTTTCGCAGAAGAAAGTGCTGCAATCACATTCCCTTCATCCTCCCCTTCCCCTCCATTTGAAGTTTTAATTAGAGCTTAGAAGCCAGGCCTTTTTAAATCAAGCCAATTGCTCGCTTCTCTTCCTAAGGAAGGAAACTCCTTTGCTTTTTACTCGTTCCAATGCCGCCCCTTCCCAGCTCCTGCCACCGGACGCTTGCTGGTTCCAGTCCCATTTGGTGACCATTGCACAGCCTCACGCTGCCAACACAAAATCCATGTTGCTGCCAGTCTGTGGGAAGGACAGGAAGAGCTTCCTCCTGACCATGGTTTCTTCTTTCACCTTCCCTCAGAGAATGTCAACATATAAATGGGGGGCAGAGAGGCAATTTGGGCACCCTTTAGTTTGCTAAGATGAATTCTCAGAGACAGAGGTATTTTCACACTGATTACACATCTGCTATCCCAAACTCTGAGCTGTGCCACCCCAGCGTAGGTGCAGGCAGTGCCGCTGCTGTTTTGCAGAAGCACCTCACAAATTTTGGGAAAAGTAGCAAAATGGATGATTTACCTCCTTTCACCCATCCCTTGAGGGCGAGGAGGATTGCCCTTGCCCGACAAAACACCCACCCTGTGACCAGAGGGGTGACTCCCAGCTCAAACAAATGGGAGGCATTGAAAGGACCATGTAATCTTCTCAAGCTGTGCTTTGCTTTTATTCTAAGCCAGAAGGCTGACTGGAGGGATTGCCTCTTCCTTCTGGACCTGTGCAATCAGAGAAGTTTGGCCTGAGCCTGAATCAAGTAAATTGGTTTTTATTGTTTAGATGCCTCTCTCAGATACATTTCCAACCCTTGAAATACATCTGTCTCATCTTATCTGCATCAAGAATTAGACTGAGACTTTCCTGCTCCATTTGATTGTACAATAGATTGAGAATTCACCTCAGAGGGAATAGTGGTTGGGTGGCATTTTAAATGGCTACTCAGACACCAGCAGAATAGCATTAATAACAACTAGAGAAAAAAAATAGAAATATATTTAAATTAACTTCATGCGTGTTTGACACAATGTTTGTTTGAACTGAGAGCTGCATAGAGATGATTACTCAGAAGATAAATTAAATTCAAAACAAAATATTTAATAGATCACTGTTGATTTTAATTGTTTTGTGTCAAAAATTTAAAAAAAAGTGTTAATATTTTTCTTTCCTTTCGTATATCTTAAATATCACTTTTTTAATGAGATAAAATGCATTTATATTTTTAGTTTTAATTTAATATTATGTTCAATATGATTTTATAATATTGCTTGTTATATAGTATTTACAATACTTATATTATATTAAAGCTCTACTTCATTGTACATATATACTGAAATGAAAGGTTTTTCCTTTATATAATTGAGATTTTTCAGTTTGGTCGAATAAAATCCTTGGTTAATTTTAAATGAAATATTTATGCATTTTTGGCTGGAAGACATTCAGCTTTGATATTTTCAGAAGAAATAATAGTATATTTTCTGCTCTGGTTTATAATGATCTCCCATTTCTCTGCCCGTTGATCCAGGAAGGTAAATTTGTAATAATGCAGTTCTGTTCTTCATGAGGCTTTGAAAGTTTTTATCTGGCTCATGATGCCCTGGAGACTTCTACAGTGCATTGCTGGAGCACAGCACCTGTGATGCTTCCTGGGGGAGGGCAGCCAGCCCACCTGGGCAGATGTCACACGTGGAGCTCTCTGTGGCACTGCCAGGCAGCTGAAACTGCTCTACACATCCACTCAATTACACTTTTAACCATAATAATTAATAACAACATAGCAGTTAAGATAATGCTACATGTGAACAGCTGTACAGCTGTTTGTATCAGACTAATACACAATTAAGGGCTTGCTCAAGGTCCATTTCTGGGCACACACCCTACACAGCCTTTAAGAAGATTTTATGCATCATTCTTTTTGTGCTAAGCTTCATTTTATCAGTATTGTCTCTTCCATTGCCTTTTCTCTAAACTCCAAACTTTAAAAACTAAAGTAAACCATGCCCTCATTTGAATAAAACTTCATAAAGAGTACTTTCAAGATATTGAAAATTCCAGTTAATTAAAAAGTGATTACATTTAATCATAGACAGACTTTCAGCATACTGGGAACTATTTCATTTCACCGAGCTAAACATCTGTGACTAAAAGGATTACTGACAGAGAAAAACATTCTTCCTAAATTAAAGGTGCACTAGCATGAAAATCTCTTTTGACCATATGGTTTTTTAAGACAACACATGGTTAATTGCATAGTTAAGGACAGTACAGGCTATTGATACCAGACAACACCAATTAGAAGACTAATAGCTTTGAAAGGTGAGCTATGGGCATTATCTGTTTGTTACAGCAATATTGATGGGTTTTATGCACAGTTATTCATTCATAAGCATCCACCAATCCTTGCTGTTTTCATTAAAAATGATATCCCAGTGTAGCAGATGTGACCTTTACTGTAAATTGGTTTACTCTTCAGTGAGCCATAACCCTCAGTCTTCACTAAAACAGATTAGGGGGTGTTTCTGTACTTTTGGGTTTTTTGTACCCACAGCTGCTATTCCTGCCCCACATCCCTCCTGACCCTTTAGCATCTCATTCCCATAAACCATCACAGATTGGTACAGCTGCACCTCCACAGCCTCCCTGAGACACCCTTGGATCTGTGGAATTGCCTTTGGTTGTGCTGCAATCTTCCACCAAGGTTTACTAACTTCACCATAGGCTGTGCCTTCCTTTTAATGTTGGCTAAACTCATTAAAGAGGCACCAGCTGGGAACCCCTTTGCTACACAGTTGCACAACTGCTTCCTAGAGAACTTTTGCTCATGATCATTCACTGATGCTGCTGCTTTATCACTTGGGGCATGATAAAACTTCAAAATTCTTTTTTAGTCAAAATCTGAGTCTACATTGAAAAAACCCCAAAAGCTCTGCATTAGAAGTCACATAACTTTCATTTCTCTTTAAAATTTTTAAAGTTAAAAAAAGAAAACTGTAATTTCAAGATGTCATTTCAAAAGTGTGTTTATGTTCTGATTTCAATAACATTGAATATTACATAAAAAGGTGATAGGTGTGATATATTTAACATATTAAAGGAGCATTATTATGCACTTTCAGAACTGTAATTTCATAGTTAATATAACCTTAATAATAATTCCTTGGTTTCAATGACATTATATTTTCAAATGGCAAATATTTCTTCCAGCAAATTTGACTAGTTTTTCCTTTATAGCACTATCCTTTGACATGTTCTTTAGTAAATTTTGAATATATAATATTGCTCAGTAAAAATATAGTTCATTTTATAAACAGGAAAGCTATTGAATTGTTCTGCTAAAAAACAAAATTGCAAATACAGAAAGTGAAGTTATGAAAATATATATAGGAAGCAAATTTTTGTAAAATATAAGCAACTGACTTATGAAAATACATATAGGGAGCAAATTTCTGTAAAATATAAGCAACTGACTTTAAAAAGTATTTCTGATTAACTGAGCTGAAATAATTGACTATGTTCATATTTTTAGATTATTCCAATGAAGCCAACTGAATTTGTTTAACATGCGTGCTTTAAGTAATGTTTTGGAATTAATGAGGTTAGCATTGGCAACTGTTGAATTAAATGTTCAAAGACAGAAAACTGAGACTGTGATTTTTATAATGCTTCTATATATTGTCACTGGGGACAGATAAGTGATTACTCTATATGCATCAGCATTGGATCATCAAGGCAGTGCTTATGAATCACCCTCTCAGTCATGAAAAAGACTGCATTTCATCTGTTGTGGCTTTATTCTATATGATGTGCATAATATAACTTCGGTATTTTTTCCTGTATTTTTGTTCCATATTGTAGCTGTCACTGGTGCATCACTGTCCATCACCAAAAATTAAATAAACACACCAAAAAAAACCCCCACCAAACTGTGTGCACACAGAATCCAGCAGAATGAGTCTCTGGCCCCAGTGCCTTCACAAGCAGGAACATTGTAAATAATAGCACAGAGTCACAGTTTCACTTTGAAGCAATAAAAAGGAGAGATAAAATTGTGATGATCACTTGGTATACAGTGGAAAGCATAGTTTAGTTTACATTTGTCTGTTATTCATATTGCCTAGAATTCCCTCTTTGCCCTGACCAATCAATGCTGAATCTATTTCTTGATAAAGACAATACAGCATTTATGGGCAACAAACATGTTGTGAATAAAATGAGAGCACCTCACAGTGCTCCAAAATGGTGTTTCATCTATGTCTGCTGGTCACTACCTACACCAAGAACCTCCAATCTTAGACACTATAGGAAAAATTAAAGGTATCTATAAAAACCATAGATATTTATAGAAGTCCAGGCGAAGAAGAAATAGTCTGTTACTGCAGTCAGCGATCCTGAGATGTGTGAAGACAATGACAATCATTAAAAATGCTTTGTTAGTCCAGCTGAATATCAGAAAGCATGGGTCACTTTGTTTAAGAGTTGAAAGAAGTGATCAAAGTAGCGATCAAAGATGAGAGAGAATTTTTTATTCTAGGAAGACTCTTTCAAAAGATGTAGGCCAAGCAGTAAGTGGATCTCTGACACCTTGACATACAGTAGGTGAAAACACCTTTGCCATTCTTGACAAGACAAAGCTGTACCCTGGAATAACATCATTGCTTTCCATAGCAATGACAACAGCAGCTTTATGAGAGAGAGAAAACACCAACTCTGCTCATCTCCAGATTTGTTACGTGGGGACCCAGAGCCTACCTGACCCAGGCTGTGTTTGTCATTTGACAAACAGATGCTGCCAGCTTGATCTGAAGCCATGGCCATTAAGTGCCTGAGAACTGCTATCAGGTATGTCTTACCATTTTAAAGGCTTCTTCAAAAAGAAGGAAGGCTACAAAATATATCAGGTATTCAAGAGCATTGAAGCATTTAAAGAGTGTCAAGCACTGCAGCACCCGCTGGCTCAGCCTCCAGAAGTGCACATCAAGGACACTGCAGTAACAAACAACCCCTTTGAAAACCTTTCAGGAGCCAGGACAAGGTGTAGGAAGGTGTGGGGGTCAAAAGTGCAGCAGAACACCTTAGTTCAGTAGAGATTCAGCAGTGCTATTATTATCACAATCACATCTTCACACCACTTAGCAGACTTAGTAGAGCCTGCAGGCTGAGGCTGCCGGGGACCCTGCTTGGCACAGGAGTTCATCCCATTATATTGAAAACCCCAGACTAAGTAAATTCAAGTTTGTCACGTGGTTCAGTCAGGACACATGGTCCTGGTTGGCTTGAAGGTCAAAGGAAAGAGGGTACGTGGTAAAACAAGATTTAAAGAACAATATGATGGAAGCTGACTGTAGTTGTCAGCTCACTGGAGGCTTGGAAGCTGTTGGAGGATGACTCCTTGCAGTCAAGATGCCATGGAGAGAATCATGAGTGCAATTTCAAAGAGATGGAGCTGTATTAGCAAATTATGCGCTGTTACAACCAGAATATTTCAATAAAGGTCCCAGCAGAAAGGAGAAACATGCTTGCCAGCATGGTCTGTGTCAGGCTCTGCCTTAGGCTGTGAGAGATGTCATTCCCTCTGTGCTTCCTGCTGTGCCTCTCTGAGGGTTCACCTTCCTCTGCTGCCTGCTGAGGCCACACACCAAACCCCACCAGAATATGGACTTTTTCCAAAGAGTTGCTTTGAAAGCTGGAAATATACTATGTGAAAGTTGGAAGAGCTTTGTTCATCTTGAATCATGTACCAAAAGGAGAAAATCAAGACATGTTTTGTCAATGAAAGCATTAATTCTTTGGAAAGCAAGTTATCTACACCTCAGGAAGTAATGCTGGGTATCACCTGTAAATGAAAGTAGAATATGCCACTAAAAAATTTTCACAGGAACTTGTGTTAGGGACCATCAGTGCATGTTGTTATAGACATCTCTTAGGAGGAATGCTTACTTGTGGATCCACTGGAACATCTGTGTGGTTGCAATGCTGTTTGCATGAGCTACCTTCCACTGGTTAGGCACATTCCCTTCTCATCTTAAATAACCAGGTTTTTTTGTTGCAGATGCAATGTGTGAGGGGAAAATTAGATAAAATTAGATGTTTCTCCTTCCAAGAGTAGGTCAATGACTATTCCCGTTTACTAGGATTGCCCTCATACAAAATTTTTTTTTTGTAATCACTTGTTAACTTGTTTTGTTAACTTGGCCAACTTTGGAGGTTGAACAAGCACTGTGATTAATTTGCCTGCACTGCAAATCCCTGAGATAATCCTCCAGGTGAGACCTGAGATACATTGCTGTGAGCATTTGGGAAAGGTGGCTTTGTCCATGATTGATCTGTACCTTGAACAGGAGAATCTGTTTCATAAACATAGTAAATTCCTAACCGTAGTGCATACATCAGTATGAGAGCATTCATTTCCCAACTTATTTATTCCCTAAAAATTAGAAACTCATCTTTCAAAATTAGTATGTATATATGCATAGTAAGTTTATTTAAAATAAAATGTCATTTGCATGAGCTTTCCATAATTTTTGCAGAACAATGTTAATTACCCTTTTTAATGATCCAGAGCATCCCGAACGTTATTTTTCATGGTTTTCCATCTTTGTAATTCCAGCCCTAATTTCCATTAACATAACTGTATTGCAAATCCCTGACTTTAAAACAAAATCATAGTACAAGTGTTGTCCTGAAAATGAGGAGGAATGTATAACTAGCATGTCATTTTGTCTTGGGGAATCTTTTTTTCTCTAATAACCAAGAATTCTTTCCAAAAGGAGGCACCTTGATCAGAGAATTGAGAATCTTGTGTGTTGTTGTATATATACTTTTATATATAAATATGTATATATATGTTGTGGTATATATACATATGCTATGACTCCATACAGTTATTGACAAAGCTAAATAAAAGGTGTAAAAGAAAAGAGGGCATCACTCAAATTCATAAGTTCCTACAGAGGCTGATTTGAAACCTCCTATTGAGAAGTGACTAGCAAGACAAGAGTTGGTGCAGAATTCATCTCAGGGTATTTTTGATTTATAAATCTGATTTTTTATTTATAACTATAAATGTGAATATAAATTTCCAAGGGCAAAACTAATATTAGTTCACGTAATTCCATCACATCCTAGACAGGCTCATTTTCTTTACATGGTCTTTTACATCTTTTCACTATATTATATGCTACCTATCTTCACATTATCCAGGTAATTTCCAGCAGAATATGAAATGCTTTTGTCACACATAACCTCATTCTGGTTACTTTATTTTTTCTTACCAGAAGAAATCCTCACATAAATTTCATTTATACTGTCTTCCTTACCTTTTTTTTAATCCTGGCTGTTCTGAGTTTAATCTTTGCAGACATGATGAGCTTGTGTGTATGCCTGTGAGTGTGTTTAAGGAATCTGTATTTTTGTCAAATAAGAATAACATTTAATCAGCTGATATTTATGACTGTGGCATAGGAAAGTCAGGAATATATTGTGTACTTTTAGAAAAGTAGCATTAATCAGAACCTTTGAAACTAGTTTGCCTGGTATCTCCTGTCTGTTATCTGCATGCTCATACTTCTCTGCTGAGTCTTATGAGTCTTCTGAAAACTTGCCAAGGGGATGCTGATACAAAGATTTTAAATTGGAATTAGACTGAAATGAAATTACAGTGCTTTTCCCTGTTCCTTTCTTAAGCAGCTTTTTTCTTCCACTGGTTTTGTGACAACTGAATATTAATTTAATTCTAAGATTCAGAATGATTAAACTGAAATTGCAGCAGATTTTTTTCATGGATCACCAACGCCAACTATATTGTAAAATATGCACTGACATTCTGCAAGAGATAAAGATTGTTTACTGTACATTGCTGAATCCCAAATAATCCTCTTGAGCTTTTGCTAGTGATAATCCTTCCCACTGCTATTATGAGTAGTGGTAATAACTCTTCCTTTAACATGCAGTGATAATTCTTCCTCTTTACCCCCATAAACCTCTTTTACCCTCATAAAATTTCCAATAAACTAACTCAAACTTGCAAAGCAGAAACAAATCATCATCAGTTTTAACAGAAAGATAACACAAAGCATTTCCAAAGACTGCAATTAATCCTGGGGCAGCAGTATTCAAAAACTCCAACACCCAACTAAGAAAGGTATTGTTACCTGACGTGTTTTGTCTAAAAAAGAGTGCTTTGTAAAGGCATATGGGTCTTAAGAACTGCTGGTTCACTTTCTATTTCTAGTTTCCTATTCTAGTGAGAGCTCAGGCAGACTGCCTCTCCATTTCCCTCTTTGGAAGGTGCCTGCTTCTGCTGGAAGCTCTTTGAGCAGGGCATTGTCTCTCTCTTTATCTTTGTGCTGCATTCTGCTGTGTTTGGCACAAAGAAATGATAGAAACGCTAAAGTGGGTACAAGGAATTAGGCTGGAGCATGCTGCTTCCCAGCCAGACCAGCCCAGCAGCCCCAGTTGGATGGCTGGCTGTTCAAAACACACTTTAGCTGGGGGGCAGGAGAGAGGGGAGCAAAAAAGAGCAAATAAGTTATTGCCTCAACAGCCTGTACCCAGTGAAGTGCTATGGTGCCTGGCATAACTGGAATGTGAGGTTCAATTTCCACTGATTGGTAAAATAAATAACAAAAACTATTTTCTCTGTGTAGGAGAGCTCTCTCCTCTCCTCTCCTCTCCTCTCCTCTCCTCTCCTCTCCTCTCCTCTCCTCTCCTCTCCTCTCCTCTCCTCTCCTCTCCTCTCCTCTCCTCTCCTCTCCTCTCCTCTCCTCTCCTCTCCTCTCCTCTCCTCTCCTCTCCTCTCCTCTCCTCTCCTCTCCTCTCCTCTCCTCTCCTCTCCTCTCCTCTCCTCTCCTCTCCTCTCCTCTCCTCTCCTCTCCTCTCCTCTCCTCTCCTCTCCTCTCCTCTCCTCTCCTCTCCCACTATTTTTGCTGCCAGCCATTTCAGGATTGGGAGCAGAGAAGTCACTACCTTAGCAGTGAACTAGATGCTGCTCTGGGTTACACCCATATAAATGCAGAATAACTTCACTGAAATAAATGAGCCAGAGCTGCAAGTGGTGTGAACAACTTTCTCCTTTGTCTCAGGGAAATTACACCAATTTTCTTCAAATTTATCTCGAATTCAAAGCAGGTCCAATTTATTTATCCAGATCAAATTTGGGGCACTATTTGGACCAGTCTCAGAGAGAACTATTTGCCCTCACCAGTAGTATGAAGTATTTATTTTGTTTCTTTTTCCCCCTCTGCATACCTCTGCTTTTCCCTTGGTGTCAGTCACGCGCATTCTTCTCCACAATGTCCAGAAGTGATAAGCAAAAAATACATTGACTTACTTGTGCTACTGAGCTTAAACTCTTGTTTGCAAAAAATAAACAGGTGCTATTATTAATAGGAAGCAAGGGTGAGATGTTCTCTGAGAACAAAAAGCAAAGATGGGAAAAAAGGTACTGGAATAACACAACACATTACATAGTAATTAATCATCACTGCTGTGCCTTAGCTGTCTAGGACCTGTGAGGGACTAAATAATGAAGCAGCTGAATTGCTGTTTCAAGATACACAGTTTATTGTTAAAAATCTGAAATAAAACCCTGCTTTCACAGCCAGTTGGGCTGTAGCCAAGACTGCCTTAATATTTAAAAAAAATGCTGTAGGCAATTGTCTTTTATAGATACACAGGACATACCTCAGCAGCAGGAAAAATAGTCAAGAAAATTACGAAAGATAGAGTTATATATTAATTTAATGTATACAACCTGCTAGGACTAAACCCTCAGGCTTCTCAAGGCTAAATAATAGCTCTCTAAGCTGCCAACACTCACTCAGAATTAACAAAATAGTGAATAAGGGAGAAATGGTGGATAAAATTTATTCAGGCTTTCAAAAGAGCTTTGGTAAAGACCCTTAGAAGAGACTGTTAGGGAAACTTGGTAACCATGGAGTGAGAGTTAAAATTTCACATGGATTAGGACCTCACTAGGAGATAGGGAAAAAGGGAAGGAATAAGATTCTATTCTTACTGTAAAAGAGGTTAGAGGTGCAGTAGCCTCCACACCAGTGTTTTTTGTCTCTGCCAAATCGCAGCGTCCATACTCATGAGCAGCTCCATTGAAATCTGCTGCTGACTGTGGTGGGAAGTTTGTTGTTACTGTGCTGCAGGAAGTTTAAATAAGGTTTAGAGGACATGATGGAATATTTATGGACAGTCTGAAAGGGGAAAAGCTCAGTAAATTAACCACACGAGTTGGACATGCAAATCAGGTGGATTTAGTTGAGAGCTGAGACAGCCATGAAGGACTGTAAAATCATCTCCATGAACTTGTAAGGCCAGTGGTGGTCTAGTCACCAAATCACTCTATCAGTGGTTTCACTGGACTACCTGTTCAGATTTCCTACCTGCCAATTTACTTTGGGACGGTGGTGTGTGTGTTCACTAGATAGCATCTTGTCATTTCTTTGAGCCTCTAGGTCAGAGGAATATCTGCAGAGAAAGAAAACAAAACAAAACAAAAACGAAAATCAAGAAAAAGAAACAAGATCAAATTTCCCAAGAAATTATACTTTAGAATGACTGTGACTAAGTTAAATCTTGTGTGAGGGAAGTTAAGGTATTTTTATTATGGCTCCTGAAGCGAGAGCAAGAGCTGCCTTTGTACTTTCCCCTGAAGTCACCTACTCTTGACTCAGGTGGAAGTGTGCCAGACCATCAGGTCCCAGCAGGGTTGATGTGCTGCTGTTCATAGCACTCAGTGTGTATTACTGTCTGCAAAAAGTAATGTGCCTGAATCCCCATTAACCAGTGGGTCAGCTAACCATGCCACACCACTGCCCTGCTTTCTTAGCTGGACCTTACACAAGTTCAGTAGGCGCCATAAAGCTGAACATAATTTTGGAGAAAGCTTTGTTTTCCCTATGAAACAGGTCTATTCCAAACTCCATCTAAATTCCCTATGCTTGTTCAAAGAGATGAATAGTGCAGTTGCTCTATAAGGAAGACAAATATGACAAAAGTAAGTGAAGAAGTAGATAAAAATAGAAGGGAAGATGATGGCCCATAGCCAGCTATGCAAAATTTTGGAAGCATAAAGTACAAATAATTCCAGTAGCAAGGCTGAGGAAGACCAGTTTGTCTCACTTTGCTTGGTACTGTGGCCCTGAATCAGCTGCTTGAAAACACAAGTGCACAAGTCTCTAAGGTGAAGAGAATGAGGACACAAACTTTGCTGATGGCATGAACTTGCTTGGCTTAGTAAAACTGAGAGCTGACTGCAAAGATTTGCAAAAAGACTTTACAAGGCTAAGTGGGTGAGAGATAAAATAGAAAATGAAATTCAATGTGGATAAATGTAAAGTAATTTACACAGGTAAAAGCAATAAAGCTTTAGTTACAAATTTATGGGCTCTGGGCTAACTATTATCATTCTAGAGAGAGATATTGGGAATATCATAGCTAGTTCTGTAAAAACATCGACTCAGTATTCCGTAGAAGTCAAAAAGCAAATCAAACCTTAGAAAATAACAGGAAATGAATAGAGAACAAATAGGTAATGTTATTATGCCAGTGCATAAATCTGTGATATGCTTGCACCTTCAGTGCTTTGGGCATTTCTGGTCTTTCTGTTTCAGCCAGAAGTGGGAAAGGCACAGAAAAGGGCAGGAGGGCTGACCAAAGGTGTGGGAAACAATGAGGTGGACCAGGACTCCTGGGGAAGAGGTGCAGAGCAGGGGCAACAAGGAGGAGGTGAAGAGAGATCAGCTTCTGATACATGAGCCTAAAGTCATGAGAATATTCTGCCACAATGTTCAAAGCAGGCAAACGGGAGTAATTCCTTACACATGTGTGAAAACTGCTGATGCTAAAAATGACCACTGTGGTAAACATGGCTCGTATGTCTGAAAGGAAAATACACTAAGGGTGACATGATAATTACCACCTCTGTTTCTGGCTTGTAAAACATGAGCAGTGAAGGGCTTTCTGGCTCTTCTTTGACCCTGGGCAGCTGTCCCTGGTCTGTCAGAGACAGACTGTTGGGCTGGGTGTAGTTTTGGTCTATATACCTCACACTGTGCATGTGGAAGTTACTCCTAGAAGGCAGAGAGGTGTACACACACATTAAAACAAGCATATGGAGGGACAGAGAAGCTGCTCTCAGTGCAAGAAGCAGGGAGCACACAAAGGAGCATTCAAGGAATGTCAGAGCATTGTATGTTATTGTTTTATCCTCTGGAATCTTAGACTGATCAGCCTGCATATCAAAAAGCACTTTCTTGCAATCAGTGGAGTTGGTTTAGGCCCTCAGGGCAGAGCTCTGGTCCATTCCCAGTGCAGATATGGTTTCCAGATAGAATTCACTCCAAAGAGCAGAAAAGTCACTCTGTAGTTACTCAAGGTGCATCTATTTGTCATTCTATCTGTATCTTTCACTGTCCTTTTTCTGTGTTTTCTCTGATAAGGGACCTTGGTGACTGAAATATAGATCAAAGCACCAGCCTAAGGCTGGTCAAAAGAAAAGGGAAGAGAAAAGAGTAAAAATATATATCATTGAGCTTAAAAGATTCTTTCTTTTTTTATTTTCTGCCCTTTCTATACAAAGATTTTCTGTCTCATCCTGCATTTAGCATATCCTATAGTTACTCTGAAAGAGAAGTAAAAGGGAGAGACTCAACAAAAGATTTTCCTTTCTTATATTGTAACTATACTTAATTCTAAACTTGAGCTGTTTCATTATACTTTAGATTAGATGGTGACTTATTGTGCTTTATGTGCCATATCTGTGGTGCTCATTAACCTTTTCTGTGAGGGCTTTCATGGACCCTTACAAAGCCATGAGCCCAGTAACTTTGATCCTCTGTGTTTGATAACTTTGGTTTTAAAAGCCAAACATAACAGCCCAGGTTTTTATGTGTTAATTGTGAGGAAAGGCACATAATTTAATGCATAACTTGCCATAGTTCCCATACTTGAGCTACAAGGTCTAGAACTACTGAAATTTCTTTTTATACCACTGAGTCTCAAAAATGTTAGATTAAAGTTTTTTTTTTACTGGAAGAGGGAACACTTCTGGGTATAAAAAAGACTGGAAAGCTGGTTGTGCCTGAATTATCTTTCTTTTAGCACAAGCTAGTCTGTAAATCCTCAGATATTTATATAAAGAGTTCTGTTTGATGTATTAAATAAATATAGAAGTGCAACCTTTTTATTCCATCATTATAATTTCAATAGCTTCTCTACACATTTGTCCTTATTATTGTCATAAAAGTAATGCTCATGCTTTTCCCTGTGTTTCTGTGTTCCTGCAGTAGCATCAGGGCAAACTTATCCATCCCATTTTTTCATGGGTTTTATGAATGTGTGGCACTGTTTTTACTACCTATAGTATGATTTAACCATATTCAGTTTTATTGCAGTGCCCAGAATGGGTTGTTAGGCTATAGCAATAGATCAGCATGGCTTCACCAAGCTCAGTGCAACTTTACTCCCTTGAGCCATTTGATGTGATGCTTTTAGTGGGTGTGTGCTGTTGAAAACAGCATTCTTCTTTCCTCCAGATTTTTTGCAAAGTTACAGCTATGGCAAATTTAGAACCAATACTTTCTGTTATAACATTATTTGTGCTAGCAAAGCAAAAAAAAAGAAAAAAAGTCCCTAACTTTTCAAGATTTTGGTTTAATGAGGAAATTTCTCTGATCTTCTTATTCTAGTGAGAAGTACTGTACTCTGACAATGACTTTTATGCAAAACTTACTCTAAAAGTTCCTCATGCAAATTTATAGCCTCAAAATATAAGCCATTTACTGCCAGATGTTTTGCAAGCTGTTCTGTAACATCACATAAAAAATAATGAAGTAAAGACAGAGCCAAAGCAATATATATGATAAGGAGCTAAAATTGGGATAGAGAGGGGTGTTAGCTTTGTAAAATTTACAGTAATGTGAAGAAATCAAGGTGTTCTTGGAAACTGAGTAGAGACAAGCTAATTTTGAGGGATTTTTTTTTTTTAAGATTAAGCAGAACATTCAGTTAAGAAATGAATGAATAGATTTATATACTTTGCCATGAACACCAATCAAACTTTCCTCCTTGTTGAACCAAATGAGGAAATAAGTTTAGGACTTGAAAACCCCATTTTGAGGTTATGTCTTTCTTGCATCCAAAGACCTTTCTGATGCCACAGATGGATTCATGGTTAGACATCTCACATGAGAAATGCCAAACCACTCTCAATACTGATAATGGTCTTCCTGATCTCACCAGGTTTCTGTCACTTTTTCTGTGTGTACCCCTGCCCAAGTAATTTTGGGCTCCTTTTGTCAGTGGTGACTGCACATTTTTTCAGACCAGGTTAGTACATTAGCCAGATGGAAAGAACAGGTTTTGATCATGAAGGACATGAAAAAATGAAGCATGTGTGGGCAACTCCTGAGCTGCTGTTTCACAGTCATTTTTACTTTGGGACATAACAGTCCAGCCTCAATAGACATTGGTAGCTGAAAACCACAGAAGCTGGCACCAGAAACAGATAGAAAAGTGAAAAAAATTACCTGTGACTGGAGAAATCAACAGTTTTGGGATGCAGACTGGATTTGTTTATTATTATTATTTTTAAGATCAAAATGTAGCAGGAGGTGAATTACTTATATTCCCTGCATGTATTTTATATCCCTTTGTCACTGCCCGTGACAGATCAGGGTCTTCAGACAAACCAGAGTTACAAAAGAGGAAAATAGAGCAATACCCAGAAGTCAAGATGTGATTTTTACTAATGACAATAATATTTTATTTCACTCTTAGCTGTTAGAATACTGTCTGCATAGAAATATTCTCTGCATGAGAGAGAAAGGGAACACATTTTTTGCTTTCCTGTGTTCTGTGTTTTAGGGGAATAATTTAGGTTTGTGTTAGTGGGAAAACCGGGCCTGAGACTTAATTCTTCATATCATTTGTGCATGAAACCCTAATCTAAGATGAAAGAAGGAGACACTAAAACACAATGTAAGGGAAATAATAAGCAGAATTTTCATAGAATCATAGAATCTTTAGGGATGGAAAAGACCTCTAAGTTCTTTGAGTCCAACTGTTAACCCAGCACTACCAATCCACCACTAAACCACATCTGCATATTTTTCTAACACTTCTGTCTGTTCAGGGGTCTTCAATGTTGACTAGTCTCCATTTACCCAGATTTCTGACAGTACTAAAAGGTGGTGCTCTCCTCAATGTTTCCCAGCCTTCTTTCTCCAGACTCTCTGCAGCAGGAATCATGAGGATGCCGACTGTGCCTTGCTGCTCTGCATGGTTTTCAGCAGGGATACCTCCTTTATTTGTTTCTTAAAGTGCCTTACACATCTGTGGAGCAGGATAAGTCATAAATAATAATAGCAGTGCCACTGCTTCCCTCTCATTAATACCGAGTCACTAGAGATTCCCTCGTGGTGATGCACAGTGCATGACACTGCACAGATTAGGGCTTCCATCATGTCAGCATGATTGCTTTCACTAAATACAGCCATTGCACACACTGAAATATGCTCAACTGGGGCACTGCTAGTAAAGCACTGACAGCAGCTTTGCAAACAAGAATGTATAACTTTCATAATTCTCCTCTGGAGACTAAAAGCTTGGAAAAATGCTGGAGATTGTGAGCAGGAGGTGAATATGTTAGCACTTTTCTCACAGGAATCCAAGCAGTGGATCTTATTCCCAGAAATCTGCCTTCATTCTCTCTGGGGAAACCATTCACTGACTTTCTTAAGTCCATGAACTCTCTGGGTCAGTGATCATATTAATCCGCTCCACAGGGCTTAGAACAACTGGGACTTACTCTTGACTGCCATGGTGAGTGGCAATTACTGTGATAATTAACTAATTATGTTAGCCAAACTGGCAAAGGAAACTTTTAAAGAAGAGCTGTTGGTACTCTGTACTGAAGGAAGCAGCACTAAAACCCCAGCTCCTCTGAACACCTACACTGGTCTCATCTACTGAAGCAGTTTACAGTCAGTGGACAGCAGTGAGGTCTCCAAAAGGCCTTTCAGATCACAAACTTCTCCTGTGGAGGAGCTTCCACTGTCAGTGGGTCTCCAGCTTGCACCCCAAAATCTGCATGGTCAGAATAGATGAAAGTGTCTCTGTTCCCAAAATTCTCCTTCCTCCACATTGGCTGTGGAAGCCAAAGGCATTCTCAGCAGAAGGCAGTGCCACAAAGATCAGCTGTTCCACCTCCCTGCTGTGTTTGGCCAGTCATCTCCCTCCCTGCTTTTTCTCTTTCAGTGCATCCTGGTGCTCTTACTCTCTAAGAGCAACTTAAGATAACAGCCTTAGCTGGAAGGAGAGTGTTGTTTGTTTAGGGAAGATTTCTGGAAGGCAGTTCTCCAACCTGGCCTATTGCTTGGCCATCCCAAGGGAGATGGCAGGAATATAACACCAGCCCCTCCAGATGTGTGTGGAAAGTAATTTTGAAATAGTACCCAGTGCTTCTGTGGGGATAACTCAATATCCCTCAGAAGTGCAGAATATTAGCTTCCATATCAGATACAGTGTGAAATAGCTACCAAACTTCAAATTCTTCATGTTTAATTCCTGATAACTTCCACAGCTAAGCAAGCCTGTGGGGATTGTGTATTCTTATTCTGCCATGAATTCACTTGGATTCATGTGACTGTAGGGAAGGGTAGTGTGGAACTGTCAATAGGCATCTTGGAGCAGATGCTCCCAAATTCCAAGTGTATCTCAGTGAGTGTTCTGGTGCCATGGTCACGCACAATGCCTAGGTGAATATTTTGAAAGTAGGGAACAAAGCCATGGCCACAGTTAAGTCAGCTAGGATATTGCTTTGGAATTCATCCAGAGAAAGTCTTGTCCCAAGAACAGCAGGGAAAAAAGTGAGACGAACCATTTCATTGCAGAGTCACCTGTGTCTTCCCTGGAGCAGCTGCAGTTTTCTGGGAAAGAATGACAGAGTAGATGGACGAGTCCAGATTCAAAATGGCAATAAACTGTCTGTTTTAAATGCACTCAGCATTTTCCTGGGGAGAAACAGGGAAAAGGATGTGAAACCATAGGAAAAATTGAGTTGAGCAAAATTACATTTTACCATTCTAAAAAAAACGTGATGCAGAAGCTCATAAAACCTAAAACTCCACGGGGTTCATCCTGCCAGAGAACCAGTTCTGAATAGCAGTATTTTGACAAATATAGCTTTTTTTTTAAAATTATATAATGAATGTTAGCTTATTTGCATATGGTAATTGGCCTTGTCTGCCACTTCTGCTTGACAGTCTGCTCTTCAGCAAATGCTGCTTTGTTTGTCACTTCCCAAGCTCTATGACTATCTGTGGAGCAGCAGTCTTTTCATTTTTATAGATTTATAAGTGATGCTAATGAGAATAATCTGGCACAAGCAGGAAAAAAAAATCTGGTTTCATTTCTGGCCTCCGGACATAAAGAAAATTCCAGAAAAATGTATTAAAATTGTAATATGTTTTCTGTGCTGTATTGTTGCACTATGTAATTTGAAAATCTATAGCTTTACATACTACCCCAGCTGGATTATTTTTTCAGTATTTTGGCACAGTTGTTCTGACAATTTAAAAAGTTTTTAAAATCTCAAAATCATAGAGTCATAGAATTGTTAAGATTGGAAAGGATCTTTAAGGTAATCAAGTCCAAGCATCAACCCAGCACCACCACGCTCATTATCAAACTGTATCCTCCAGTGCCAAATCCACACATTTTTTTAATATTTCCCGGGATGGTGACTCTACCACTTCCCTGGACATCTGTTCCAATGCTTTGCAATCCTTTCAGTTAAAAAAATTCTCAACATCAAGTCTAAATCTCCCCTGGTACAACTAAGGCCATTTCCCCTCATTCTGTCACTTGCTACCTGGGAGAAGAGACTGATACCCACATGTGTGGGTACATGCATGAACAAACCCATTAAATTTACAAGCCTATTGCAATAAAGGAAGTTTTAACAATATTTCTGTGGTGTTTTAAGGAAAACCAGGCAGAAGCCTGAGCTACTGAACTTCACCATCATTCTGAAAGTTCAATCTTCGTACGTTGCATCTGCATATGAAAAAAGTTTTAACAAGTCTTTGTGTGCCAAGAAATATCCTCTCTGCCATCACTTCTTCTGCACACAAAGTTTTCTTTGAGTGGGAATAAAGACAAACACAGTGTCACAATCTGGGGTTCAGTACACAAGAGACAAGTATGAATGAAGGCATGTGACAGATAGGCAAAGAGTGCTCATGTTGTGCTCTTCAGGAGTCTAAAACCCATTTTAGCACCAAGGGTTAAAAGGAAAAGCCAGTCACTTTCCATGTCAGGGTCCATGGGTAGCTAAGAGCTGAAGTACACGAAACCAAATGTTTTAATTTGTGCAAAGAGGATACTAAATTCCAGCCCAACAGGGACTTCTTGCAGGAAGGACTGTAGGTGAAATGGGAAAAGAAAAATCAACTATAATCTGTGCATCACCACTAATGTAATTATACTTCTACTCCTTCTGTTCAGAAGACTTTGCCTCATTAGGAATAATGGTAGATTTATATAGGAAACATCCAACTGGCATTTCCAAAATTAAGACAAAGCATGTTACCTATGGCACTATTAGCAAAAAGCTGAATCTGGTGAACCCATGTTTCTCTTGTTTGCTCCAGTGTTGCATTAGTGTGACACAATCCGTACAATACAGGTAATGCACACACTGAGGGAGAAGTCAGAGGAAGAAAAACCACAGAACTGAAGAAAGAAAATAATGGATGAAAAGTAAACAAGAAAAAAAAAAAGGAAAAGAAAAAAAATTTTTAGTGCAAAATCAAGTGGGAGAAGTAAGCCTTATCAAAAGGAAATAAGATGTGTCTTTCTACAATTTTAAAAATTAAACTTAGTGTGAGTTAAAAATCACTTAAAAACCAAGGCATGGATATAGCTCTCAACTAAGACATTCCCTCATCTCTAAGAGACCATTTTAATGCTTGATTTAAGTGAAGGTGTTCCAGATTGCAAAGCAAGATGTATTCTATTGCCATCTGTATGGCAGTTGTCTGGTGTCAAGTGGGAAATGCTCCTTATCTCTTTTCCTGAGTGATCATAATCAAGGTCCCTCAGCAGGGAACATCTGCTGATAAGGGGCTATTGAATGTCACCACATGGCTGATAAGAACTATAACATCCCATTGTGAGATGCTCTGCCCAGAGGGAGGAGCCAAGCATTCCTACCCAGATATAATCTGGAGGTTCTGACACACCAGCATGGCTTCCCACTGGACTCCCCAGAGGAGCAGCAGCTGCTTTTTCTTCCACAGATCTGTGGAGGAAGAATACACCCCTTTCCTACAGGACTGCCCTGCTCCAACAGAACCACACCTGACACTCCAGGAGGACTGCAGCCCCTTTTCCAAATGGACTGCTACCAGCACCCTGACCCACAGGGTGTCAGGTTGTGTTCTGACTCTGACAGTGTTGTTCTAGTGTATTGCATTGTTTTATTTTATCCTTTTATTTTTTTTCCCTTCCCTATTAAAGAACTGCTATTTTCTGCTCCCATATTTTTTGCCTGAGAGCCCCTTAATTTAAAATTCATAGCAATTCGGAGGGGTGGGGAGGGTTTGCATTCTCCATTTCAAGAGAGGCTCCTGTCTCCTTTAGCAGGCACCTGTCTTTCCAAACCAAGACAGAAGGATTAAGAACCAGTTCAGGTCATGAAGGGATTTTATTCCTCCCTCCTCAAATCCTCATTAATTAGTAAAATCTGGTTGGTCAGGTGAAGTGCCACCAACAGACACATGTGTGCTCCCAGGTCTGGTCCTACCTGTACAGACACTGCTGACAAACAGTGAAGGCTCCTCTGTCTTGCCTAAGTCAGAACTCTACAAGGACATGACCCCCTCTAAAGCTGCAGCATTTGCAACACAGAACAGGAGCATAAATTAGGGCTCATTAATTGCTTAAGCTGATAAGAAAACTGGCCTGCCCGAGGCATGGTAACACATTTCTGTGCTTCCCTTGCAAGTGGCAGGAACAGGTTACAGCAGGCAGGCAAAGCACAAAGTATCTCCCACTGCCAGAGGAGGTCAGGAAAAGCTTCCCAGATCCCTCAGCCTAAAGACTGCAGGTTCCTGAGAGGTGATAACTTCATTGCTTGCAGGTTTTTGAACCATTTTTCAAAAATGAATCCTAGGTGTTCTTAGAATACCCTGAGTTGGAAGAGAACTGCAAGGAGCATTGAAAACGGCATCAATACACCTTAATAAAGGAAACAAATCTCACTGTACAAGATAAAGGCAGCAAAAAATATATGAAATAATATTTGTTTAAATTATAGAAAAGTAGAAATCAGACAGATGTGATGAGGAGAAAAACCACAGGAGAATTGCAGTATCTATCCTGTTAAAATATACATTAATGGCACAATTCATAATGACAAGGGATATTTTTAACTTTTCTAAATTAACTTTGTAATTTCAGCTGCTTGACAAATGCAGCTGCTGTTCTGCAATCAATGGTGTTTGATCAATTCCTATCACCTGAAGATCTGGCCCCTGGTGTGCCAAAAAGAGATTGTTAATTGTTTCAGTACACAATGCACAACCAACTCATGAGATCAGTGCAAAATTAACATATTACAGATGTGTGTGCTTATTCCTTTACCATTTGGGATTCATAACTACAAGACTTCTCCTGCAGGCATGCAGAGTATAATTTCTTGAAAATAAATTGTTCATAATGATGGAATTCCAGGAGTTTTAAGCATATGACTGATTTCTGCACGTTGATGAAATTATGAGAGTTGGCAAGCGCTAATTATGACTGCTGACATTTGTTTTATTGGTCTGATTTCTCATGGTTGCCATTCTCTGCTGAAATCCATGGCAAAAAAATTGCCATTATCATGGATGGAAACAATGATATTGTAGATCATGTAACTCTTAATAGTTTGCAAGAAATCTGCTTCCAAAGTTAACTTTTCTCTTTTCTTTTTGGCTTTGTTCTTTTGATAGATGCTCTCAGGCAGTAAAGAAAAATCAATTTAAATGAATAAGCAAGCAAGCAGCATTCATATCACCTTTATTTCACTTTGCTTCCTTGCTTGATCCTAATGATTCTTTATTTCAGTACTGAGAGAAGCTTCACTACGTGGCCAAGCCATCATAAATAAGAATCAAGTAAGTAAATAAAATCACAAACCCAAGTCAGTGTCAGCATTTACTCTCAGTCATTACAAAGATCTTTTTAATAATAACAAATGTAAGTTCAGGAAGGTCCAGGCTGTCCATGGTTTACATGGAGCTCACAAATTGCAGGAGATGACAGCAGTCTTTTAATACTAAAAAACAAATTACCACCCAAAGCAGATGTGGTGAGGAGAAATTTTGCACTTTTTTATTAAATTCATGGTTCTGCTTTCTTTCATTTGTTTGTTTCTCAGACAAGGTGGAGGGGGAAATGAGGATGAATTCATACAGAGACAGCTGGCATGACAATGTACTGCAAGGGATGAGAGCTGAAAAAGAAGCATAAGCAAGCCCCAGCCAAGAACAATGGGCCATCATGGACTGTCAGCCCTGTCAGATGGAGCTCTGGGATCCAGAGTTAGGGCTGACAGGTTCTCCCCAGCTCAGCCCACTGCTCCTGACAGTGGTGGAAGGACCCTCCCTCTCCCCTGCATCCCTTGGCTGGCCTGATCTTTGTTTCTCTTCTCCCTGCTCACAGGGTTGGACCTCCTCACTGGCAGCACTATTCCCTGTCCTCATAAACATTCTTCTTGTGTAGTACTGAGACAAAACATCCACGCAGAAAGGTCACCAAATACAGCCAGGCTCAGTGGGGGTAAAAGTGAAAAATTGCCTCAAGGATCTCTGATGGCTTGAATTGACACAGAGCCCCATCAGTCCTGTATTTTAACCCTTTGAAACAGTGAATGCTTGAAAAAGAGCAAAGAAAGCTGTGTGGGATTTGAATATGGAAGTATACACATACCTGCTGATACCTAAAGCAACCTGGTATTTGTACAGACGATGGGAAGTCCATAATCTGTTCCTCAAATAAATGTTATTTTTCAAGGGATTCAACCGCCCTAGGAAACCTAGAATTTAGTTATTTGTCATTTGCATATGTCTTCAAAGTCACTTAATAGATCTCATCCTCACAAAATGGTTGCATTTGGAGAGGACTTTAATTCCAACACAGCTTTAGCATAAACTTAAAAAAGTGCATTGGCAGCATCACTTCTTATTCATTGCCTGTGAAAAGGGTGTGAGAACCTGGCCTTGATAGAAATCACTTTCAGGTATCTAAAGTTGAGGGTGATGTTCCTTGAGGGAAAGGGAAAGAAACTATCTTGGCTGCTAGGAAGAGTATAAAACACGGCTTAGATATTCCTTACCTCTTTCTGAACTATTTTTTTTTTTTTGTTTAGGTCGTGGCTGCCACTCTGTTTTAAGCTTCTTGAGAGTTTGCAGAACTAAAGAAAAGGTGAGTTCTCAGTCCTGGTAGATGTAACTTTACATCCTAACCTGGGTTGCACTTGAGTACTTTTTCTTTTCCAGGAGATTGTTCCAGAATTAAAGCTTTTTCAGTAGCTTTTGTTGTTGTGTTTGTTGTTGTTGTTAGAGCTTCAAATTCCCAGATCTGGTTTGCATTTCAATTCTGCAGTAGAAGTTTTCTGAAAGCTTAAGGTCTTTTGATTTGTTTACTTGCTTTCCTAGCTGTATTTTTTTATATTTTGTAAAAGCTAGGTTTCCTTTGCCTAACTGCAGGAATTCTCCTAAGGTGTTCAAATTAGTCTTCCTTCCATGACTAGTAAGGACATCACAACCCTTGGATCACTTTGTGCAGGTGGTATATTATCTGTGAGCATCGAGGGTAGAGGGATTTAAGCTGACTGGATTTGCTGAAACCTTTTCTAGCTTTATATCTGTAGAACACACAAGAGAAGCCCAGGTCCCTCCTGAGAATTTTCTGGAATTCAGCTGGACTTGCCTAAGGACAGTGGATCCAAGGCAGCCTTGAATGCATTACTAGTGGCTGCTCTGTGGTTTGCACCAAGCTCTACTCTCACAGCAGTAATCATCTCCTGTATTTTGGGATTTGATAAATTGGGATGTTAAATTCATCAGTTTTATCACAAAGTAGAGAGAGGATAAATGCATGTCAGTAACTAAACCTCATGAAAAGCAGAGCACAGTTCTAGTAGGGAGTCAAGAGCACAACAGACTAACATAGACACCACTGCCCATGCTGAAAGAGAAAAAACAGTTTGCAGCTGGGGCAAAAGGATCTTTGTACATTTATCCCTCTTATTCACTGTGTTGATAATTTCCAAACTTATTGTGCTCATAGGTTTTCCTTCTTTCCTGAAGCACACTTGAAAAAAAAAAAGAAGTTTTCCGTCTTGTTGAACTCCACTTTTTTGCTAGCCATTATTTTCTGTGACCTACAGTGACATGTAGAGCTGACTGGAATGTCAGCTGCTTACATCTCCAGCACCCCTGCCAGATGATCGTGTGTCCATGGTGACACTGTGGCAGAAACATCATAAAGCATCAGCATTATCTTCAAGTGAGAATTTCTTAATTTTGCCCATAAGTTTTCCCCTCTAAAACCAATTTTCTCTATTGAGGTAGTAACCATGATCATGCTCTCTCATCTCTGTTAACTCAAGAAAAATATTACAAATATTTTCACATTACAGTCTTGCAAATACCTTAAAATGGGAGTTTGAAAAGAAAATACAGAAAGAAAACACATCCACTGGGAGAAATACTGAGTCAGGATACTCCTGGCAATATTCTCAGCCTTCATGCCAATGTCCTCAGCTAACAGTAACAAGATGTTTGTGTTCAAGGTGCAGGCACTGTGACTTTCTGGCCACTGTACAGCAAATGTGTAAACATGTGTTAGGGACCAGACCTAAGCACTGGCACAGAGTGAGTACCACTAATCTCTTGTGGGGGAGGTCAACATTCTGCTCCAGTTTGCAGTGCATTTTTATTCAGATAACAAAGGGATGTCGAGCAGAAAGTTCTGGTAAAAGAACAGTAGGGACCAATTTCCTGGAATAATTCTTCTATCTTCCAACTCATTCTCTGTCACCTTTCTTTCTCAAGCATCCTTCATATGACCCAGGCAACCCAATTAGTTGTTTGAAGGGACTGAATTTGACCTGTGAGCCACATTCCAAGTGTTCTAGAAATTAACAGATGATTTATCCTTGACCTCGGTGTCTCCATCTGCAAAAGAAACCCCAAAGCAATAATATTTAATGAACAGCAAAGTTGCAACTAATTGGTGCTCACTCTGCAGCAGCTTTGCCATCTGGGGACTTCAATTCGTGACTGGGGTTGCAGACAGCAATGTTTGGGAACTCATAAGCTGGGGTGGACATCAGGAATAGGAAACGTGGGAGGGGTTATAGGATTGAGGGCTGAGTCTGCCTGTGCAGGCTTGGAGCATAAGAGAGAAGTGTAAAATGGAGGGCATGAGTTCATGTCCTGATTTAAGGATGTGGGAAGTGGGAGAAGTTTGAAGCTGGCAGGATCTACTTCAGTGCCTGCTATGGGGAGATGTGAAAAGGACACCAAAGAGTGGAGGAGAAAACAAGAAAACTTGGGTCTCAACATGTGAAAAAGCTGATATTTGAGCAGTGAGGCCAGGAAATTGCATCCCTATCCTGGGGAAGAGGGTCTTGTGAAGGATGCAGGGCAATTGACAAGCTCTTTTGATATAAGGTAGTATCATGTTAAATATACAACATCCTGGAAAATGTTTCAAGTAGAAGGGTGGGGGGCAAAGGGAGAGGCAGTCCTAACAATACCTGTAGCATCACATCCTCTGTAGGAACTGCTCTGTAGGTATAAATGTTCTCTTGTGAGATGGAAAATCATAAAGGGGCAGAGGAACCTCTGGATCTCAACCACACAGAGGATTAAGGCCCTACCTATGCAGCCTGAATCCTGTGAGATAAATATGGAAACAGAACTCTAAGTTGTTCTCCAGTTGACACAAGTGTAGGTATAAAGCACCAGCTAATCCTGAGATTGAAATCAACCACATTATAGCCAACATGTCAGGTGGTTTGGGTTTTTTTCAATATTTTTGTGATCGTGTGTCTGATCATACAAATAGTTTCTTGATTTTCTATGCTTTTCTTCAAAGTATAAATAGTTGCAGTAGTTCACAGAACAGCAGGGTCAGAGCTCTGGGGCTGGAATTCAAATCTACCACCAGATGCAAAGTGATCTCATGTGAGAGACCAGTGAAGCCATGGTTTCCATTGGCTTCATCAGGAGTTGATCACTATGTCAGGAAAGCTGCCTTTTTAGGCACCTAATGATGGAGATCAGAGTTTAATGATGGCAAAGAAGTTTAAAATATTATTGGTTCCATTGCATTATAGCAAGCTGACCTCTCCAATATTGTTCCCTCAGCTGAAAAAGTGATTTTGCATGGCAGAGCCCTCACTGCACAAAACTCATGTGAAAAGCCTTTTAGAAGTGCAACATCCTGCCCAAGGGCATGAACAATTTTATCAACATTTATTAATTTTTTTTTTACCTTTTTAACTTTGCATTAATTAGAAGTGAACACAACTATCTGTAAAGCTCCCAAATACAGCACTGAATTCCCCACTCGTTCAAAAATTTAGCAAAAATTACCATATGTGTTAGAGGAAGCTCAACGTTTTCTGCTTTTCCAGGCTGCTGAGGCAGCATCCTCTTAGTGTTGATAAAAATTGCTTTGCAAAGGTTGTGCCTCTTTGGATTTATCACTATCAGCATGTGGCAGTGTTTGAGCTTCCAGCTAAAAAAAAAAATTCAAATGGAATTTTACAGTACTTGCTTTGGGGCTGGAGCGTAAAACTGCTCTCTTAGCAGCTTCCAAGTCCCAGGAAGCTCAGTCCCTGTGTCTCTTGGCTTTGTCACACCCCCCTATGCATTGCTGCTGATCTTTCCCACTTGCTATTTACTCATTTTATTGCATAGTTTAGAGGCAACTTTTTATTATTTTTATCTTTTTATGATTTCAGCTGCTCTTGATGACACGTATTTACAGAAGGGCAAGGATATAAAGTGCAAAACTAATGTTCCATGCATGGAGGGCAGGACACCACCATGGAGAGAGAAAGCTGCTGAAATAAGATTTTGAAGAAATTTTAATTTCAGAAAAAATGGCTGGGTCTACATTATCAAGCTGTGAGCCCAGTGTGAAGGCAAAGTGATGCTTTAGCACTTGGCATCTACACTGTACACCTGCCTCAGGCTAGCTCTGGTGCTGTGGGTTGGATGTCTGATAGCAATTAGGACAAATTAAGTGCTGACATATTATTCTGGTGTAATGATTTCCTAAAGGACTGCAGTTTGTGTGCTAGGAGCTGCAATCTGAATCTGTGTCTGTGTGGTGATGATAAGGAGATCCACTGAAGAAGGGCACTGTTGAAATGAACTGAGGCACTGATGGAAATCACCTGGGAAGAGAGCTAATGTCCTTGGACTGGGTGGAGAACAGCTGTGGGTCTACTGGTACAGCAAAACACAGAATCAGATCTCAGCAGGTACAAGCCAGTCTCTAAGAGAAGTGTCCTGAAACACAATTGCTGGAGATCTGGTCTGATATTCTGTTTTTTAAAGAAGTACATACCTTTGCATACTAGAGTGGACGAGGCATACCAGCATTTGTCTTTTTTCTGGTGCTTATCTGGTTTGACTTTTAGCACTTTTTGGCACTTCACTGTCTGGCTGTATTTTGATTCCCTCGATGAGGTTACACACAGCGTACCTGACCCTGCATTTCCTTCCTGCACCCTTAGAACAGAGCCCTTGGAAAGGACTGGAATCCTAAAGGAAAGGACTCTGAATCCCAAAGCCACCTCAGCCCCATTTCTTGGGAAGGGTAAAACGAAGGGCAAATGCTCCATTCCGAAGCTTCTTTTATGCGTTTGATCTTTCACAGCGTTGCTCATTCAATCTGTCCTGCACTGGTGATGTGAAGAAGCCATGAAAGTTAATCCATTTTGGAGAGGAATCAGTTCTGGCAGCTGTCCCCAGGCACAGGTCAGCAAACACAGGATGGACGGGCATTCCAGGGCTCTCTGGGGCAGTGATTCCTCGGAAAACCGCGCCTGGAAAATGCTCACTTCCTTGTTGCTTATCTGCTTTGGTAGTAGGTAGCTGGCACAGAGTTCAGTTTCACCTTGGCTCTAGGCAAGGCAGAACTGCCAGACAATGACAGTTTTCAGATGAGAAGCTTGGGGAAAAAATAATTAAAAAATTACACATACAGTCCCTCTGAGGAGACATCCTCTTTGTGCCAAGCGTTAATACACAGCCAGAACAAGTCTTTTCTTTTCACACATTCCTGCTGGCACCATAAGGCCCCAAAGTAAAAGCCTATTGTGGAAAAAGGAAAGAACAGAAGCAGAAAATATGAAAAATTGTCTTGTTTTGTAGGGATACAAAACATTTCTGATACTTCATTGATCATGCTTAGCACTGTAAATAGGAACCTGCTGAATTGGTCAGGTAGAAAAGTTGCTCCATTTAGAGAAAATTCTCGAGAACTGAAGAATGTTGATCCCAACATGGGAAAAAAATACAGAAAGCTCCCACTGTGATATTTCTGTCTTCTGGTAGTCAGGCCACAAGAGAAGTTAAAGGTTTAGGTGTTTCTTTCATTAGTGTTTGACCTACATTGACCTTAAAGAAAGGCTGAGACCCTGATGTTGTCAATCTCAGCTGTACAGAAATTAATTCTAAATCTGAATTTCAGCAGCAATGAATGCCTTATCCTCCTTCATCAGACTGGAATACCTGTCAAAACTCAGATACTCTGAGTTGAATACATGAGCATTGGATGTAAATAATGAACTTTTTTTTTCTTTTGTGTCTGTTGACTGTGAAGCTCTGGGACAATCTATGAGTGTTATACTGTTCTTCATTCTTAGCTGTCAGACACAATCTCAGCCTTTTTTTCCTAGGAATCTTGGCCCAAAATCCCACACAGAATCACAACAACAGATTTTTTTCACATCCTCTTGTTGTTATATGCCTCTTTAAGTAAAGTTTTAATGGCTAAAATGATGCTGGGAAGCCAAATTTTTCAAGTTTTAATTGATGTCAGCACCCTTCTCCTCTTTAAGAATTGTGAATGTTGCCTCCTCTTGGATTGTTCAAATGTGTATTTCAGGTTACTTTTCGTCTTTGGTGAAAAATTCTCTTCTGCTTTTAGACTAATAAATTAGGTAGCTTACAGGGAACTGTCATTCTGAGTTGGGATAATTTTTTTTGTGCAGCTCATTTCTCTTTAAGCACAGCTGCTGGAGTTCAGTAGAGCAATCTCTAACAAAGCCATCTGAAGAAAAAAAGCAATATAGCTGCTAGAAATGTTAGCACTTGGATTAACACACTCAGTTTTAGCTGGAAGAAATCTGGCTAATGGGCTTCAGGGCTCTTGGGAAGAGAAAATTGTAAAACATGAGCATTCTCTAAGAGCAGAAGTCTTTGGTATTGCAAAAGATAGCTAATATTCTTCCTGGCTTTGGAATGGGTTTTGAGCTTTCTCTGTTGTGTCATCTCTTGCCTCATGTGCTGACCTAGTCTCAACTGTCCAACCAAGTTTGTAAATGAAGAAACACATTTGTCCTTCTCACACAGGAAATTCTAGGACAGAGAACTTGTGTCAGTAAATTAAAACATTCCTGCTGAAGCAAAGAAAAAGCTCTTCTAAGTTAAAATAACCTTCTAGCAATAAATTTACTTGCCAGCAGCATGCTTTTGATAACCTAAACAAATAAATAACAGTAAAAAGCTTGCCCCACACAGATGTGAAGTAGTTTAAATTGTAGAAGATACTCAGTGCTTGCCAGATCTTGGTGTTACAGGCTGCCTGTTGTCTCTGTGGCCTCAAAAAGACCCACCACGAATTCTGCAATTTCCTGAAATTCATTTGCCTAATCTGTGTCTGTTGCATGTGGTGGCTTCTCCATTACTCTCCTCACAAGAATTTGTACATGATGTCCTGGTAGACATCCTGTTGTCCACCAGCCAGCAAGTGCTCGTGCAGGGCATAGAAATAGTCCTAAAACATGAGAAAATTTGAAGGTAGATTAAAACTTTAACACCCTTGTCTGGTTTCTGTGCAAATGAGCTGTGCACAGTCCATTGTAATGATGTCCCAGGGTTTGTTCTAATATCTAAGATACTTTAATATAAAAGATGGGCAGCATCAGGACAGACTGCAGACCATTGTACCCTGTGTATCCTGAATATTGAAGCCCCTCTCAGCATGAGCCTGAAGTTGCAATCATGCAACTTCAGTTCTAGAAGGAGTTGCCACAGAGAGGGTGAAATTCAGGCACCTCACAGTCTGGAGCTTGGGCATTGTGTCTGTAGCAGTCATCTGGGCAAATATTCACCAGAGGAAACCTGGTGGAGCAAAGCATAAGCTAGTTGTCTAGATTCTCCACAGCTAGTGGAGAGAAATAGCTTACCTTTTGCTTCAAGGCAAATGCCTGAAACCATTAGCTGTGTCATTCTTTAGAGGTGCTTTTTCCCTTCCCTTGCCTATTAAAATATTCTGGATAATTAACTCTGCTACAGATGCTTATTATATAGATGTTTAAAATTAGATAAACTGACTGTTGGTATTGTCAGGGCTGATGAACCAGAGTGACAAGGGAACCTTGGTGGTTTTTTCATTCACTAACTTGCTCTGAACGTGCAGCACCATCACTAAGCCATCCTTGAGAGTGCCCTGGCAGAAACACGATTAGGGACAATATCTCACTTAACCTAAAACCTAATCTCCAAACTGCCCATGCACAGCAGTGCAGCAGCACAACAGTCCTTGAGAGTGGATAAGCTCAAATACCAACCACCCAGACTTATCCTCTGCCTTTTCCACCCATCTACATAAAGGGGAAAAGATTATTTTCTTGTTCAACAATCCTTCCAAAATTCGCGATCAAGTCTTTGCTGTGCTGTTGAACATCTCTTTGAACTCAGGTAAGTCTGTCAAACCCCCACTCCAAAATATTCAGGGTTTAGCCTCCTGCTGGAGTTAATGACTGCTGGTTGCCTGAGAAGCTTTGAAGGTCAGAGGACTGCTCAAACTCGTGTAATCCTCAGAGCTGCGAGAGAGCAGTGTTCCTCAGAACTCCTGCCATTAGAAATGGCTTTATTTCACGCCTCTCTGAATTGTTCTCACACAAATATTTTATGATTTGAGACAAAATACCAGCTATCTAAATGAAAGGAATCAGGCAGGTGTTTAGGTAAAGGAAGAGCAATGCAAATGAGGTGTGACAGACAGTGCATGACATTTTTCAAAGTGTTAGTCTACCAATTAACTGGAGAAATAAAGGCAACCATTATGTAATTTTATGTCAAATGGCTCTCAGGTATAGACATGAAGAGAAAATGGAGGCTTCTAGAAATTCAGGACTTGACAATCTCCAAAGACTGGGTCTATTCGAAATGAGAAGTTTGCTTTCAACATCTGCCAGAGGAGTTTCAGATCTTTCACCCCCGCTAGTCCACAAGGCAATAAAAGAAACACATCCACTGTCAATTTAAAATGTCTCCTCCTGAAACTGTCTTCACACAATCACTTACAGCTTGAAGAAGTCTTTTATATACATTCCATCCCTCTCAGCACACGTCAGCCTCTTTGTAGGAGTCTCTCTTCCCTTCATGGTGGTTCTAGACTGAGAACATTCTCATTTTTAGAGAATCTGCTGTGGTGAACACGTGGCTTCATAGGAATCTTCATTTAAAAACAAAAAAATTGTATTATTAGCACATTCCTGGTTAGCAGGAAACCATTACTCACTGTTGCTCTATGGACTGCAGGTGCATGTTGTAGGACATATTGTTATAGATTTCTTGAAGTCAGCAATGAATTCCATTGGCAGCAAAAAGCAAAAGACTTCCAGGTATTCCTTTTTGGACATTCTTCATATAAACTTGCCCTTGTATTGATTCCTTCCATCTCCCAAGGAATGTAGTGTAGTTTCATAAGTATGATTTCTGACTCCTTCCAGGTCATCACTTTCTGTAGGATTTGATCCTTTCCTTAAAGGACAAAATATAAGGTATTTTTGGAAAAGAGGGAAATTATCTTCCAACAACCCATTGATTTGTTGTGAAAATTATTCTGCACTTAGCCTGGTTTTATTTCTGGCCATGGCAAAGGCATTTAATTCTCTTTTGCATATGTCAATCAAATATGTTTTGCAAATGAGCTACACTATACAGGATGCCCACAAAATCCTATATGTCCATCAAGTTCTTTTTTCACTGTAGTTAGGTATATGCAATTGTACCTTGAGCTTTATTAGATGATGGTGACATTTTATAAATTAAAATAGTTACAAAAATATTTTTTGAGTATTTGTATGCCTTAAAGCTTCCTCATTACCCAGAAATGCTGCAGCAAAAAGCATTTTTGCAGGAAACCAGAATTATTTAAGTGAGAAGATTGAAGGTTGCAGTTGGCCCCTGTGGGTTTATTTGCAAACAGCCTTTGTCCAGCACTGCTCTCCAAGCCATTGGGTGCTGTCCTGCAGAAATATGGCTTTTTCTCTGCATTCCATATCTTTATATTACAAGGGGATAAAATGTTCAGGATCTGAAAATGCTTCACAGGTAATTAAGTTATTCAGAAAATGATAAACAGCTTCACAGAGGGGAGAGTCCACTATTAATGAGTCTCTGACAAGAGCTTTAACACAGAAGTATTTGACAGGCTGATGTCAGAACACTTCTGCATCCCTGGGTATTTACAGGTTTCCTGGGTACTCAGAAGCACTGTGTTCCAGTAAGACATACTAGATAATTTCCAGGTTTTTTTCTGTTGTCAGTGCTTTCTTTTATTTTGAACAGGGTGTCAGACCTCTCTGTGTGTCAGTAAAATGAGGAGTCTTACTGTTCAAGGGGGCAGAGATGGAACAAAGGGAATGTTGCTGGTTAGGTTACCTTCTCTCTGATAGTCCCCTCTTAACAGCAATTTTCTGAAATAGAATTCCATAAGTTCTTAATTATTCTACCTATTTTTCTTGGGAAACTAATGAAACAAAAGGGTTTTCCAATCTCATAATATTTTTGAATCATGTAATTTTTTAAAAAAGCTTGCATTATGGAGATGTTTTTAATATGTTCCTTAATGAAAAGAATGAGAAAACAAAGAATACATGGGCTATTTTAAATAACCTTTTGTTTACAGGCATACTATGTGTTGTTACAAGTATGGAAGATATACTTTGTCTCTGTAATGTATGAAAGAAATTAAACCTCTGACCCAGGGCAATTTTCATGGAAATCACATCTTCTGAAAGGGAAGCTATTCTCTTTCTTAGGTGTTTAATCACTAAAAGGTTCCTCTAACTTGAGTATTTATGTAGGTGACATTTTTGTATCAGAACTTTCTGCAGGCTGTAATGTTTTCTTTTCAAACTGCACGTTTTTAATCCATTAGAGTGAAATCTGGAATTTTCTTGGCCTTAAATCAATATCTTAATCAACATTTATTTTTTCTCCTGTGGTCAGAGACAATATTTTACTTCTCTGCTATGACAAGCAGCAAAGAGAAGGAATAGAGAGGAGATGCCCATGTACTGAAGTCAGAGCTCTTCCATGCAAATACAGTTAACATAAAAATTGAGCTTTTGTATAGGGAAAAAAAAGAATAAAAATTAATAAATTTTATATTTATGAGGAGTTTTAAAGAATAGTACTATGTCTTTGGTAATATAGGATAATATTAGACCTGCATGGAATACAGCAACATATAGAAATGTATTATAGACCAATATCTTGTTAACTGCATATTAAAAATCAACTAGGTTTTTAAAATGTGCCATTTTAAGATCACTAATCTGTTCCCCTATATTCAGCTGCCAGCATATTCCTCTCAATGCAAGAAATACATATTTTCTTAATTTAAGGGGGAAAAAAATGCCTCCCTGCATGTGTTGAAATAAATGAAGGGAAGGAAAATGTCAGCTGTGTGTGCAGGCAGCCACCTGCAAGTAATATAAAGATACTGTGCACGTAACAGGGGATCAGCTGTGAGCAGCAGTGCACAGACCCCGCTCAAAGCCTGAGCCTGCAGCTCCCCAGAGCCCCCTCTGCCAGGTCCAGGTCAGGGAATTGTGTCAGGTTCCCTGAAAAGCTCCATTGTCCTGGGAAGTGTGTGCAGATCCCTTCTGTTGTGACAGTCGCTGTCATTAAAATAACCCAAAGAGGTGGGTGTAGGTTGCTCAAAGCAGATTAGTGGCAGATCCAGGATGAAAACTTGACTCCCCTAAGTCCCAGGAGAGCACCTCAGTTACTCTGGAGCCTCTGCTCCCCACTGCTGCACGCAGGGCACAGCTGCTGAAATGCTGAGGTTTCTCAGTTTTTGCTGCTTTTGGCATGGGATGCACTGAAGTGGCTTGGTATCACGTTTAAGACTGATTTTCCAGGACCAGTTCAGAGAGATTGAGATTTCTAAATAATCCTTCCCTTGGAAGTGCCTACAATTTAAAACTCCCTTAGCATGCTTTTCTCTCATAAAAGTGTATTTCTGATTCATGTCACTTTTATTTGTGACCTGAGGATTTTGCTAGAATCCTATCTGCTTTTTCTGTGCCATCAGTCCTAGAAGAGGTTTTATGAATATGTTCTTGCTCAAGGAGCACTTTTATATATTATCCTCTTGCAATTAGATATCAAAAATACATATGCATTAAGTGCAGATTCAGCAATTACTTGATAATCTAAATATTAAAAAAAAAAAAAAAAGAATAACTGCACCCAGCAGCAGTTTGATAACGACTCGCAACAAAATATTTCTCTCATTTACTTCCACATTTGAAGTGATCCAGGAAAATGATGTATTGAGTTTATTTCTTTTCTGTCACCTGAGATCTGTCATCTGACCTTTAGCTGGGGCTGATGAGCAGAGAAGTCAGCTGGTGCAGCAGCCTGGTGTTTCATTATCTGCTGCCTCTGAAGGACCCAACTCTCACCCAGCACAGGTCACAGTGTGGTGACTTCAGCTAAGCCCCATGGGGATAAAAGCCTGTCACTCATATATACTGTGGCCTTTGCTTCAAAAACACCAGGATCAAACAAGTTTAAGGAAGGCATTAATTTCCAGATGAGCCAGGGAAATTGGGTTGAGAGCTTGGGTTTAACATAATAAATGAGCTCCTTACCATAATCTTTTAACTGGCCAACAAAGAAAAAAAAATCAAATTTTGTGGTTATCCTCAGAAATATCAATGAGCATTTACAGAAAATTTAAAATGTGAAATTCAGTGCAAAAAACAAACAATAGGTTTTGAGGCCAAATATTATGATCTTTAGTCACACAAGTTTTTTTTTTCTTGTAAATATTGCAGCTCTTCTATGATGCTACAGAGGGAAAAAAAAAAAGGGGGGAAATTTCTCTTTACTGTAAAATAATATTTGATCCTAATTTTGGTAGGAAAGTAAATATTTCCATCCCCAAGGACCATTGTGATACAAACAGCCCAGATGTTAAAGCGTCAATGTCTCTAGTCTATTGCAGATTAAAAATTCTTAAGTTTTTATTGTGTAAATATTCTCCTTTCTTCCTAAGTAATAAAGAAGAAAGGAGAGTCTAATCAAACTAGAGAAAGATGTGTTTTATTTCCAATTTGTCTACAAGCTTCTTATGTATCATTTAAGCAGACCAAAGTGCTCTTTGTACCTTGGCAAATGTCTACTACAGATTAATAAAATGACACCTAGCCAGGGATTTTTTTGCTCATTGTCATCTCAGAACAACACAAATGAGGAAGTTACTGGGGTAGTTAGAAATCATACTGAGAGATTTATTCTTTCAGCATTAATGCTCTATTTATGTTACTATTGAGCTGTTAAAGTAGAGAAGACTCCAGCAGTTCAGCTCTTTGTACTGCACTTTCCTGCATTTCAGGCTGCAGGATTAGCTGAGATACATAGCACCAATTCAGACTGGTATTTTCCCATTTTCTCTCCCTACAGCATGAGATCAAGACTGTGATCCACCTAGAAAGACTTCTAGTGACCAGTGGCAGTAATGCATTCAACAGCTGGGTGAGGTGTGCTGTGGACCTGTCAATTCCCATATAGACTGAATTACAATTTCTTAACAGATGAGAAAGTTGTTTCAAAAATATTGTAATTTATTATTATTATTATTACAAGCCACTTGTCTATGCCAAATTATCTAATCAAAAGAGCATTTTAATCATGAGGGGAGCATATTTTCATCAAAGTGAACAGCACACTTTAATTAAATAGAGTAGAAAGCAAAAGACAAGTTCTGAAATATTATCTTTTGCTGAGGCTCCAGGGGACTAAGGAAATCCTTTCAAAAGCTGACCTTTCAGAAGGAAAGCCCATTTGGGTTTATAGCTATTGCTTATCTGTACATGAGAGATTCATGCAGGTAAGTGCCTGCTCTTGAGATGAGAAGATACTTCACCATTCATTGTTATTCCAGGCACTAAGTTGACTGACAGGGCCTGAGCCCACTATTGTGAAAAAGGCATTACTCCAAGGAAGGTTATGAAGGATTAAAAAGCCTTCCTCCATAGTACAGATTGCAGTTGAGGAGCTAGTCTGTAAAAATCACCACTAACAGGGAATATCAGCCACAGGAATTAGGAGTTCTATCAGTTTAGACCTGCTGATCACCCAATCCATGCTGCTTCGTTTCATTTGACCATAAAACATGTAGAAAACCAAGGTCTGGATGTAGTGATGATTTCAACATGGCATACCACAAAAGGATGGGAGCTGCTCTGTGAATCTATGGGAATTTAGAGCAGAGACACAAGAAGTTAGCATGGATTTAGCTTTTGCTATGACCCCTGAGGTAACACTGGTTTTGTTACTGGAGCTGTTTTGATGGCCACACCAGTGGTTATAAAGGAAGAGAGAGTGGGTGGGTTGATCTCATCAGAGGAATTTCTCACTCTGTCAAGTCCTTCCTCTTGTTGGTGCATTGGGAGAGAGTCCCTGACAGCCTGGACTGTGTTTATAAGGGACTGCCCAGGAACCCCTCAGCACCCTGCCAGACATAACCAGGCAGAATATCCACAAGCAGCAGTGAGTTTTCACATCTCTGTTCAGAAGTTTTAGCTCTTGGATGGTCTCCTCACAAAGGTCTCCATGAACACATTTTGTGATATTGCTGTCTTCCTGTACTTAGCCAGAAAATCTCTTCCACAGCCCAAATTTTTGTTTAAAAACTTTTTTCCTTCCCAGAAAGATCTCCTCTTTTAAATTGTTCAATCAGTTAACAATCAAAGAATTTGTGCTCTTTTGGAAAATACTTATAATGTTTAAGATCCAGCTTTTTCCTGAGTATCATAGTAGGGTGTTATACACAGGGCATTTTTAGAGGCCATAACAGCCTCATTTTTTCAAAACAATTGTGAGACTTTTTGGCAAATGAATACTTGTTTAAAAATTCCCATCCTTGATTCTGTTGGATTGGAGTGCTAATTAAACCAGGCTGCTGATTTTGTTTTGGTTGAATTATCTCTAATAACATTTAGTAAACCCCCAGATCAACAGATATTTTTTCTATTACCATTATTTTTCTGTTGATCAGAGCAGAACAATCAAAATAAATAAACAAGCTTCTTACTTGCCATAGCAATTATCTTCTGGCAATCACAAAATCCACATCTCCAGAGGTAACTCTGAGTCAGTTTTACTGAAAAAGAATTTGCATTCAAGAGCTGCTAAGGAAGGGGGAGGCCTATTATTGACTGTCTTTAAATAGAGAAGCATGAGAGAGTCTAACCTCTCATTTATACTTCTTTAACTAGGGGATGATGAAGGGAGAGGGACACAAAAGCAATTAAAAATGAAGGCTTACAAAGGAATTGTTTGTAGCTAATCGAGTTGCTGTGATGCCCTGTTCGGTGTTTTCATTCTTCCTGCAATTTGTTAGGGGAAAATCATTTGTTGCAGGGACCAGAATTCATTCTGGAAATTGTTTTCTGGCATTCAACACATGAGGTTAAACCACAGCCTCTGATGCAGGCATGGAGGCTTCTTATCTCTACAAAATAACATTTATCCAAGCTAGCTGTTTAAAAGTCTTTTAGTAAGGCCACTGATTATCATAGCAAATCAGGCATCTCTACAAAATTAATCATCTCATCCCAGTGTAAATGTCAGAAGTACATTACAGGTGCATCCAAGGAGTGTCCAGCAAAGCTGAAAAATGAGGAACCAGAGATGTAGGAATCAGTGCTGCTAAAAGTGCTTTCCATGCACTCATTAGAGAGGAAGGGTCTGATCTAATTGGGGCTGGGCAATTTTCTATCCCTGCTCAGATTTGTGGGCTCCAGCTGATATTGTGTTATGGCCAGAAACACAAGTGATGAATGCAGTTCAACTTCTTCCTTCCTGTGAATTGTCAATATTAATTTTCAAGCTATTAATTTTCAATTTCCTAATTGAATACAAGTTTAGGAGTTTTGGAAGATGAATGGAAAAAAGGCATCAAAATTATCTGCAGACAAAGGGTCAGTTTTGTTTATACCCCATTTTTCAGTCCAAGGGAAGGAAAGGAAGTATTGTCCAGGCTTGTATGAAAGGTAAAGGGGAATTTTCAGAGCTAATGCACAGGGTGAAACACACACAGTTATAACTATTAATACACATTATACCCAGACAGGGTGTATCCACATCTACTACAAAACTGGCTCATTTGGCCATGCTGTGCCTTCATAATTAAGAGCAAGGGGTGAACCTAGGTAATTAACTATCTCTGATTTAAAAGAATTCTGAAAATATATCACAAGACAATACCAACAGAAAGCTTCCCCCAAAAAATCAAACCAAGAAAAAATTTAGGAGAGTTCTACACTGAGCTCAGTGAATTCAATCCATCAGTGATGTTATTTACATTTACTTTGTGCTGAAAATAGAGGCCAGAAAAGTGAATGGGTGCATGTTGGTAATAATTTTTTAAAAAGTATAGTCTCTATCATGGGAAAAGTTGCTGGTCTTTTGCAAGATACTTTACAGAACTGCATACTGATGGTAAACCATTAAGAGTTTGTTGCAGTTGCCCATCTGGATTTTTAACTAATTTATGTGCTATCCTGACACTCTTTAATATTATATTACCTTCTAAAATCATCGTTTAGAAACCCAAAACTAGTCTCCAATGTCTTGAATAGCAAAGCTTTTGAAAATTTAATAAAATGAAACACACATATAATGCAATTAAAAAATTCGTATCGCACATTAATGCAACAACTTTTTACAAGAATACCGAACAGAATCAAACTTAAAATTAGAAATATATTTTCACTAAGTTTCTTACAATTTAAAAAAATTTACTCCAGACCATGCAGTTTACAAATATAAATGATTCAGGGTCATATCATTAGAAGACACAGAAGAACTGATTTCTTATTAAGAAAAACTAGCAGTGCTGTAAATTAATTCCCTCCTCAAGTTCCCAACCTTGTCTTGAATTACAGTCACTACCATTATTGATTTGCAGCTCTACTTTTCCTTAGATTTAGCTTTTCTCTTAATATCATGTTTCTTCCTTCACTTTCATTGACTTTAAACCTGACAAAAAACCTCCAAAAATGCTCTGAACATGCAAAGCAACTTCTTGACAAAGAAAAGGAGAACACACAAAGGTGTAACCAGAGTGTCTCTGACAGTGACCTTGTGGAGAAAGACAAAAAGAATTGGAAGGAATCTGGGACCTGAAGAAAATTCACCAGCCATCCCATGGCCTGGTGGACCAGAGGCATTTTTTGACATCAGAGAAAGGAGGAATATCTGTAAAGCACTTTGATTCTCAAGTGCTGTCCTTCAAAGAGTGACTCCTGCCTGGGATATTGATTCTGGTTTAACCTTGGAAATGTAGGGTTCTTTTGTTATGTAAGAGCCTGTCTTGTACACCCTGGATTTCTATGACAGTTTAGGAAATCTATGTGCAGCCTTGCTCTATTTGGTATTTATTATATTATATATCCAATATAATACTGGAATGATTTTTACCTTCTTTAAGAACAAAACCTCTTAATAAGAAAAAAGCATTTTTAAGTGATCCTTTCATTTTATTCCTGTCTGCTAGTCTCTCAAAACAAGCAGCTGAATTGTCCCCATAAACCTACATTATAACATGTTGCAAAACACACATTATCCAAGTGTTTTAATGCAAGAGGCATCCTGCCTTTTGATTTCTGCTTTCCTTAGACAGTCTGCCTTATAACAAGAAATCTTTTCATTGCTTCATTATTACTTAATAGCTTCCTATTATAAAAGCATTATTTAAACAATGGGTTTGATGATACCACAATGAGAATTGTGTTGAGAAGTTTCCATGGAAACAATACACAACATTAATAGTGGAAATGGCACTGAACTCTGCTTTTGGTCTACAGTAAAATGCCAGAAGCACCTGTGATGAGAAGCCTTTAAATCCTTTAAATGATCTCATGCATTATATTTTTATGCCAAGGTTTTCATATTTCTGAGGCTACAAAGACATATGGCAAAGTCCCTCAATAATTATAACTGTGTAATAGCAGGAGCTGTAATTATAGGTTCTGTAGCCAGATTTAATGTATTTCAGGCAAAAAAAAATTACATCTTCTTAAGCACAAAATGCCACTTCATTCATTCATGTCTATTTCTAGAGAAACAGAGATCCTACTATGGTTATTGTGGCCAAATGAGATGCAAATTTTTCTACTGAGCCTTGGTCTTGCTTTCAAGAGAAATGACAGGAAACATGTTCTCCATAAGGACACCCCCACATCTACCCCTTCTAAAAACCCCTTTGTGCTCATTAGAAGGCAGAAAAGTTACAGCATCCCCCTACAAATGTCTTCCTACCCCTGGGAAAAAAAAAAAATTAGGAAAAAAACCAGCCTGTTTTTGCTGCCTAATGAAGAGAAAGTTCAAGTGTCTAAGCTAGTAGGTATATCTGCCAACTGTGGCTCTTCAGCCTGAATTCAATGAAACAATCTTGTTTAAACAAACATCTTAATCATGGTCCCATCCTGAATCATGATATCCTCAATCAATATGATTGAATTATATTCATATGTGATTGAAAACAATCAATATGATTCTTCTGATATCATTAGCATGAGCATGTGTGTAAATAAATAAATAATTAAATAATTAAATAATGCATGCACTATACATGCACACATCTTTTGGATCAAGTCTATTTGACTCAGGCCACTGTTTCAAGTTTCCTTCTGTGACAGTGCTGGTGAGAAGTTTGCATTTTTCTTGCAAAAGAAAAATTTCCCAGTACTCAAACTAACCCAGGTGCTTCTCCAAAGCAACAAATATCACAATATCAGTAAAGCAGTGAGAGCTGGCACTGCAGCTGCACTTAAAGGCTTTGCTTAATAGACCCCAAAGGCATTGAATCTTCTGATTTCCACCAAAAGCAAATAACACAGCATTTCTGTAAATAGGACATTCTCTCTATGCCACTGAGTATTTTTCCTATGGTTTGCATGATCACTTGCTAAATCTGTTATGACAGGCTACTTATCTCAGTCCAGAGCTTTAAGATTTTTGGATCATTTCCTCAACTCTAGACATTTTGGTGATAAATCTAGCACACCTAGCAAACATTTTATAGCACATCCGAAGGTAAAAAAAATTATAGCAGGTTAATTTCACAAGTCTTGCTTTTGCTTCAAGCCCGTTTCTCATGCTAATTGACCACCTAAGACAGGTATGTGGCTGCTTTGCATCTCCAGAGTGGCACCAAGAAGCCTGGGCCAATATATTTATGTGCCTAAAATAAGTGGCCTAATTTTCAAAGCGACACAACACCAACACCTCCTACCAACAGAAAGGAGAGTTGTGGTCTCAGCAGTTTTTAAAATGAAAAATTTATTTGAAACAGAAACTTTTATGCCTGTGTAGGGAGATCTTCATGCAGGTAGCAAGAGCTCAGGTGGAAATAGACTGACATGACTTTTTAAAGGCTATTTTGCATCTATGATTCAGAATACAGGTGGAAACTAATCCAGTTTGCTATTTTATGGCATTTCACGTTCTCTTGCAGTTGAGTCTGCAAGTTTCAAATTATTGGCTAGGTAGTAAAGATCTGTATTTATCACACCAATAAATCTTTTAGGTAACTCATGCCTTCAAACCAGAGGTGCTAAGAAGCCATGGAAATGCAATTTTTTTTTAGCTGATCTGATTTCTTAGAGCAAAGTTATTTCTTCCCAGTCTGAGTCAGGCCTTTTTCTGTGTGTAGAATGTGTCTGCCTCAGACTTTCAGATTGACCTTTAAAATTTTGGGAGGCAGAGCTGTGTCAGGAATGTATTGTACTCTGAGAGCTGTTCATTTCAGCATGCCAGGTTAGAACCTCATTGCAATTTAGGCACAAAGTGGAGCCAGCTGGAGGCACCTCCTGCTGCCACAAACCTGTTGTCTCTCAGGTTCTCACAGGCAAAATTTGCAGAAGATAATGTCATATTCTCCAGCATGGAACATTTTGTTTGTTAAGTTCTATTGTTGCCTTTTTGTGCCCTGTTGGGAAGCAGTCCCTCTCCAGCTTTCAAGCATGTGCAATATTTTACAGCCTGGAAGTAAAAGTGTGTGTTTGTAGTGAGAGATCTACCAATGTATCTTGGCTTTTATCTGTGGCAAAAATACATGGTTTGCATAACTGTGGAATCTAAGGAGCTTTTATGGTTTTCCCCTCACATCAACACTTGGCAAGTGAATATTTTTGCTATTTTATTTACAGAAATCTGAAACACAGAGAAAGGTATTTAAGACCATAGAAGATGTGAAAAGGGAAGGAAATAATTAAACTGGAGCTGCTGGGTTAGACACTTTTTTTCTTCACTTTCTACCTCAGAAGTAGGGGTGCTTGTATGAACCCATTGTGAGTGAGACCTAATTTCCTTTGAGATCAACCAAATCTTTTTTATACTGATTTAAGATAATCAATTTGGTTAAACTTGGTGTTCTGTTTTTTAATATCTTAAATCATGGAGCCACATAAAAAGTATAGATGGAAGGAGTGTCTGGGGGTTATTTGGTCAAGCCCCTGTCTGGAACTTAAAAATTTCACTAAGAAATATCACTGGGAAGAAACACTCCCCTTTCAAAGCCCCATTATCCCCATCATCTTCACCAAAATAAAAAAAAAAAAAATTAAAAAGCCTTTAATAGGAAAAAAATGAAACCAGCAAAAGTTTAGGAAAAAAGATAAAAAGTGTAAAATTGTATATTTCCAGTATGTATGCACAAAATAAATTAAATTCATTAAAGAGGCACACACACCAAGTATAGAGTGTCCCTTTTTCTTAAAATACATTTATGAAAATGGGGAGAATTCTGTTTTTATGTCTAACACTAACTTTTAGAGATCAGCAAAATGTACTGATTTGCACATCTGCGAATACACAAGCCACATTTTCTGACAGAGAATCACAGTTCAAGTGAAGTACTCAGAAGGGGTCATTTTTCTATACATTTTCTATATATTTCTATGAACATAGACCCCTTGAAGTCCACAGAGGCACTGGAAGAGAATGAAAGTGTCAGGGAACTTCTATCTTCACTTCTGTTTTCAAGACAGACATTTGAACTCAAATGTGAATAAATAAATAAATAAATAATGTAAATAAACCTTCAGCAAGAGTGCCCTTCTTGGAAATAAAAATGATAGGAGGCTCATTTTAAATACACAATTCTCTTACAGGATAAGTGATTGTTGCATTTCAGGGAGGTGGGAGGAAAAATTCATGCACTGGATGAGGACTGTGTGATGTACACAGAGAAGATGATTGACCTCTTCAACCTTTTCCCTATTTGCAGTGTGTTCTCTCCACTTTTCTGTTCTCCAGCAGGAGAGATCATAAGGTGTCATTTTAAATATTAATCCAAAAATTTTGTACAGTCTGAATATTCTTTTACATCTTGATGAGGAAACTGAACAGTGTTCCTACATAGGGTAATAATATTCCCTGTTTTTAACCATTGGAAGTTCACTGGAAGATAATGCCAAGGTTCAGCCTAAGGGCTCCACATGGCCTCAGGAGAGAAATGCTTCTTGCTGCCCAAAGCTGAGAGATAAAGAGAGGTAAAATGAAAATAACTTTAATGTCCTTTTCATCTTTGTTGGCTTTTGAGGGCTCCTAGAGGATTAGTTTAGCCTGGATGTCTAAATGGAAAAATTCTTGGAGCAAGTGAACTTTGGAGCCTGTCTAACCTTATCAGCATTTACCCCTGGACAGTGCAGTATGGATTCTTCAAGACAGCAGGAGAAGCATGTTGAAACCTTGGAGGATTCCTTCATATTCCTGAGCCCTTGATCAGCTGACCTTACCTCTGTGAAATCCAAGTGGATTTACACAGGACAATCACACACAGATCTCCGTGAGGTCAGTGGCTCCAACTGGAATGCAATACTTGTTTCCAAACCCCCTGTAACTGGCAATGGTCTCTAAAAGTAAAGCACCCAGCCCTGAGAGTGCATCCAGCAACTCTCTGTTGTACAGCTGGTACATCTGAAGCAAAAATGGAATGAGCAAACAACAGGAAATGCAAAATAATAGAATTTCCATGTTGAAATTCAATGTGTCATTGTTCATGCCAGAGGCAAGTAATATCATATTCAAATAATCAGAGATTTTCATTTGGACACTGAATAGAATATATGACTTTAATTTTGGATTCTGCCTGATTCAAGAGATACTTACATATGCATTTCTACATCTATCATAGAGCTGCAGAGATGCACAGATCCAGTCCAAGTTCCAGGATCAAGCAGTAATTTCTGGGTGTGATGCCACAAGCCATTTCTCCAAGTAAAGCAGAGCAACTAATCACACAAGTCAAGATTTACTCTGCAGGATCAAGGGTTGCTGTATTTAGCTCTAACTCTCATTTGACAGGTCCACTTAATTACCTTTTATTCCATGATTAGATGAGTTGATTTAGTCTGCACAAGTATTAATTTTCAATTTACCATTTAAATAGAGGAACCAGCACTGTACTTTTCAGATTTATTTGTGAAATTATTTTTCATTTCAAATATGTTTGCGTTCAGGGCTCTTTGTTACTTTAATTAGGCAAAGGTTTTTTTTTTTCTTTTTTTTTGATACAGTTAGTATGGTAATGGGAAAATAAGAATGGTTTTGAAATGAGGCAGGTTGCTAAATGGAAAGACCCTAACCAGTAATAATCCCAAACATTTAAATAGTGTGTACTGCAAAGGTCTGTACCTCAAAGTGTTGTAAAAAGGAGGTAAGAAACATTTCACTGTTTTAAACAACCCCCTAAAGTCTTTATAAATGATGATGAAAAGCCTGCTCTCTTTGCTTGTTCTCTTCCCCCCAGGGACCCTATAACTGTAATCATGTGGAAGTGAACTCTTCTCTATTATGCAAAGCTTGTTTGAGGTACAACATGAGCACAAGGTGCTCTGGAGAGCTAAGCTGTTGTTGTTGGCCAACCTGTTCTATTTTAAACCCCTCAGTAAATCACTTCCTTCTTTTCTTGATTACTTGCTCCAGACAAACCAATTTTGAAACCTATACAGAGTTGTTGTGCCTCTGGGGTTAAGAAGTTGACTTTCTTTGGTTCTCATAAGCTAATGGCCCTTAGTCACTTCTGTTCATGAGACTGAGTTACCTAATTGACTGTTGACTTCCAGTAATGCCTGCCAAATTTAGCTTTTTGTGAATTGTCCCATCTGTTGGCTGTGTGCAGAAATAGACTCACAGCTCTGCTGGATTGGAGGTGGCTGGAATGACTCACCAGCCTTCCTCACCAGTGCCACAGCAGGCTCTGAGGCTCAGAGAGGACCAACAACAGACTGGGGGAACATCTTTGCTGTGTGTGGAGCTGTGAGCCCCCAGAAGCCTGCAGGCATTCATGTGATCTGCATTACCTGGTCCTGTGCTCCTGCTCTCGGCCAGCTCGGCTTAGCTGGGATGGGAACGGTCAGTCCAACATCAGAAGAAGTTTTCTGAGGAGCTGAGCTGTCCCCATTTTTATGGATTTGCAAACCCAGACTAGGCAGGAGCCTGGAATCAGGGTGTGGGTTCAGCAGGAGGCAGATGCTGTGCTGGGAGACCTGGAAGGTCCTTTCCATCTGGGCTTCCCCCCAGAGCCGGACCCCAGTGCCTCTCACATGTGTTCCCAAACCCTGTGGGGAGCTTATCTAGTCCACATGAAAACACAGATGTCCCCTTTCTGTTTCACATAGCTATTGCTTACTGCAATGACATTTTCCAATTGCAGAAAATAGGTACCCTTAGGTCTGCTTCTGAAAATTCCTTCTGTAGTACACAGCTAAACCCAGATGATGCCATTCACTCCTTTCTTACAGAACCACTTCCAACATTTCCTCAGCAAATGTACTCTCCTTAAACTGTATCAGACAGTCTCTGTACTGAGTTCCAAATGTTGACCCAGTGAAATTGAAATCAGTGGGACAAATTGAAAATAAGGGTCTGCCTGACTTGTACATACAAGTATTTTAACCTAGTTCATTACCTTTTGCATGGTTATCAACCACGATTTAGAAAAATCAATTTAACTACAAAAAAAAAAAAAGAGAAACTTTGCCAAATACATTGTCTTCAAATTTTCCAGAGTTAAGAATTCCATTAACTCATTACATTATACCATGAACACTGCATCTTGCTTGAAAAACAGTAAAACAAATTCCACATTGAAAACTTAATAAAAATCCAAATTAACTCAGCCTCATTGTTGCTGGAAGATATCTTGTTCAAATGCTCAGAGTAAGAAAAAGATAAAAGAATGAAATATTCTGTATTTCTTGATTTCCTCCTGTTGATATGTTATCTGATATACACTGGTGTCTTATGTTAATATGTTATATTAATTTCCTTCTTTTTGAATCTTTTAGGGATAGAGTTTTGGAAAAGAAAAGTTTAGAATTCAGTCCTACCCCATATTGTAGAAATCTTTTTTAAAACATGGCTCACACTGTAGAGAGAGTTTGGTTGTCACTGCTTTCAGTTAAAGCCTAAGGAAAGCATCTGTGCTCAGTTAAACTTCAAAGAATTTTGTCTCACTGAGGCTACAACATTTTCATAAGGCTGAAGATAACCCCCCACAAGCAGGCAGCTGGAAAGCTGAGAGTTTGTATTCTTGATCCATGGGTAAGCTTACAGTGCACTGGTCTGTCAGTGAGCTCAAAATATAAATATCAATCTGTTTAAGGTTGGTTTGCTTTCTGTAAATTTAACCAAAATTCATCTATTCTGTTGGATTTCATGGAGATACTATAGTGCTTCATCTCTTCAGGGAAGGGTTTGGTATAAAAATCATGTAATTTAAGTCAAAGATTTTCTGAGATTGTGCTTTTTCCTCCAGCTGGACTATGCAAGTAAACATTGATAAATAGATCCCCTATTTTTATGCAGGCCTGGAGATTAACTTGTGTCTCTTCAGTACAATACCAAAAAAAAATGATGAATTAATATGACTCATAAAGATCTTTGCTGTTTTAGGGTCAGAAGAGTTACTTGAATAGCTCCATTTTGACTTGCCTGATCATCAGTGGTCTAAGTTTTGGTAAGTTCACATTGTGAGAGGATATAAGATTCCCTTTCACAGTCTTTACCCAATATTGAATTATCTAAGGTGTTTTTTCTTTTTTTTTTTTTTTTTTGCAAATGAATAAATGGACACTGCTGATCATCTTTCTAATGTTAGAAATGTCAAACTAAATAACATCTAAGAGACAAATCCCTTTGCTCTTATCCAGATATTGTGCAATGTCCTTATTAACATTTTGAAGGTTCTCAATGCTCAGTCAAACACCATGCTCCTGTTCCAAAGCTGATTCATCTCCAGACAGCTCAGAACACGAGCTCTCCCTGTGGGTCATGGAAATAGATCCTGTGAAGCTAAATTCCCCTTTTTCTGCCTGGCCCAAAGCAAACAAGCAGCATCTCAAAGGCAGGAGTGTGCAGGTTCCAGGGCAGAGGAATCCCTCAGCGGAGCAGGAGCACTGCAGTGTGCAGCCTCTGGTGGAGAAGGAAGAGGACCACTCCTGGTAACAGAAGGGTTCCACCAATCCTTATGGATTGTTCTGCATCCATAGACAGCAGAATGGATCCTTGGAGCCTGGCAGCTGTTATTACAAACTAATCCCCCATTAGCATCTTTATTCAATTGTGAGAATAATTTAAAAAAAAACCCCAAGAAATCAAGATAGAATAACCACAAATGAAAAAATGAGTTAACTTTAATTAAAATGTAATAGCATTTGTGAATTTAGACTTAAACTGAGGGGGGAGATTCAATAGACATTTATTTTATTTGGGAGCTTCAGGAAGGTGATTAAATGCACTAATTTGTTTTGAGTCCTCCCTGAGGATCTCTTAAAGTCAGGACATGGTCTGAACTACTGCTATCATCAGATTGATTTAAAAATATTTATACAACTAATACATGTTCCAAGAATTCTGATCACGGCGTCAACTAGATGGTAGATTTTGGAAATGTGTCCAGCTTGCAAGACTGTGCAGAATTCTGAGCTAAATGGAATTCTTACCCTTGCTGGTATAAACTCTGGGATTTCTGCTTTCCAATGTTTTGTTCACGCTTTAGTATCCTGGATATTCAAGAGAGATTGTAAACCTAATGCATTTGTAGAAAATTCAGAAAAGCTGTCTTCTTTATTTCTTTAGGACTTTTTTACTTGCATAAGTCTAAAAGTTTTGTGTCCAGAAACTGCAGTAAGTTTGTGGTGATAAAACATCTCTTTCTGTATATACACACACAAGCATATATACAATAAATACAAAAAAAATTATCCTATACAAAACAATGTGTAATATTATGTCTTTAATACTGTCTTGTTATACACATTTGTACACACATACACACAACCTGCATGCCTATACATGTGTGTGTAACATATATAGTGGTATATATGGTGATGTGTAAGATAATCTGCTGCCTGGCTCTTTGTCATACCACCTGAGATCAGGTTCATCCAAGGGACAAGGAATATGAGGAGCCATTAACAGATTTCCAGGTAATATTAGTCTGTATTGGTTTGGGGCTGGCAGATGATGGAGTACTGCCCCTTTTCATAAGCTCAGCATTTATTTGGGCTGTATCTTTGGTATGCACTTGGAATTCATCTCACATTTAAAACTCATACTGGATATTCCAGGCAGCCATCATAGGCTCTTTTAATATTCAAGAGAGATAGAGTAGGGAAAAAAAAAGGCATGCATTTTGAAGATGTTATTGGCCTTAGATGATTCAGACAAATCAAATACTCATCATGTCTTTATCTCTTCACTAATCATCACTGAAACTTCAGGGTTATTTGCTCAGTGGGTGTCTAAATGAGATGAGCCAGGCCCACTCCTTTTCTTTAATATGGGAGTTGATCCTTCCATGTTGCTAGTGTAATACTTTATTCAAAACCTTTCCTCTAAACTACAGGAAAAAGGATAAAATAAAAATAATCATCATAGCAATTTTACCCAGGCCATACCCTATCTGTAATTAGAAACCTGATTTCCATTGATCTGTCATTGGTAATCATTTGGAAAACTCTCCCTACATGGGAAAAGGATCTGCAGTGAAGCAGATTTTTTATTCAGCATTTTCTGACACCGCTCACTCCTCGAGTAGGCTGTCACAACTGTGGTGATGCAGGCTGCCTTCTGTTGATCTCCTTGGTAATTAGTTTTTGAAGGTTAATCCCACTAGGCATTCCCTGTGTCAGCTTGGAGTTTAATGACTTTCTGAGCTTTAAAGCACCATGTGCTGGAGATAAAATACTGCACAAAGTTTTGGTCTGTCTGATCCTCCAGCATGCTGACCTGATCAAACTCAGATACCCAGCCCATCAGGGTTCACAGATGAGGCATTGCTGTTTTCCTGTCACGGGCTCCCTCCTGGCACACAGACAGCCCATGGTGTAACCTGTGCTTCCAGTGACTTTCTGACAGTCATGGAAAAGGAACCCACATCTATTTATATCTCAGTCAGAGAAATTTTCCTTTTAATGGAGATCGATCCAGCTCAAAGTTAAACCTTGACTTCCAGTAAGGCCTGAAATTTATCTGGAAATAAAATCCATGTTCATGTTACATATTCTAGCAAGTCCTTGATTTCATCACCAACCTCTTTAAGGAATTTTTATCTTTACAAAGAGAAAATCTTTATCTTTACACTGAGAAAATGAGGTTGAGGTTTAGAATGAGTTAGGTTTTCCCCCCCTGGTAAGAGAGGTAACATAGGTCTAAATAAAAATGGTCTAAAAAACTCCACAGAACAAACAATCAAGAAAACTTCTGTGGTTTAAAGTCACCACCATGTAAATGCAGTTCCAAAGGACTCTGACAGTTCTATAAAACATCCCAAATCTCCCTAGTTCTCAAAGTCTAGTTATATGCTAATGAGGAACAAGAAAGTGTTTTAAATCTTGGTGAACTTCATAAAGGATTGGTACTTCCAACCCAGCTGATGTTTCTAAAGTGCCTGAGCTGCAACTGTTTGGCTGTGGGACTGTAACAGGTGACAAAGATGTTTTCAGGTTCTCATGCTCTTCTGGAAAGGATCTTCTCTTGGCCATCACTCCAGAGAGGATTTCTGGTCTCATCCAATGTGGCTGTACTGATCTTCTGTGCAGGGGTTGTAACTCAAAACCAAGTAAGGAATAAGGAGCTAATATGATATGTAGTGTGCATAAAAAGACCAAAAATAGTCTAGAAGCAAAGTGAGGAAACCTTATAACAGCTGGACTTTAATGCATTCTTGGTGTGCAATAATGTCAAATGAATTGATCTTACATAACTTCAGTCCTATAAAATTTGATAGAATCATAGTTCTGAGTGGAAAAGGAGCCACCAGAATCATCAAGTTCAACTCCTGGCCCTTGTCAAAGAATCCATGAATCACATATTTAGATAAATAGGATAAGGTTCTTCTAACTAAAAGTGGATATCCTTCCCTGAGAACATCATTCTTCCTTTCTTTTATAGTCATCACTGGAGAAAAAAGTATTTTAGGGGAACAGTTCCTCTCTCCTCTAATCTGACATTTAATTGAGATCAGATGAATCATGTCCTTAGTTTTCATACCATCAATGGAGAGAGGAAGGCACCAGAGGTAGTGAATCATCCTACCTATGCTAGGTGCCTTTTTAAGGATGGGTTATGCTTCATCCTAGAGCTATCTTTGTATCTTTCCCCCAGAGCTATCTTTGTGCCTTTCCTGTGCATAAGCATTTCCTTGATAACTAGTTAATATATGAGATAAATAAGTCTTGCACACATTATGCATGTGTTCTTTAAGGGAAAGAAGAAATTCCTCATGCAGGGATAAGTTTTCCTTCTGGAGTGAAGTTTGAGCTTAGCTTATCCCTATGGCACCCAAGTTAGTCTGTGTGGTTAAACATCTCACACTGGTAACACAGAGGGAATATTTGCAAACCCATCCCCTTTCAGGCACAAGTACCTGCCTGGTGAGGACCAGGGAAGCTGTGCTGGGGCTCAGCTGTTTTCCATTAGGGCTAATGACAACCACTGGGAGATATCTGCAGGATGCACTGGCTCTAAGGGAGATGCAGAGATTTTCTTATCTGTTCCCTTTCATTTATTGTAGCTCTGGAGGAGTTTTCCTGGGTCATTAGTTTTGAGGAAGGGCTGTTCGAGGACATAAGAAAAAGAAAATAAAAGTAATTTTTAAAAAGAGCGCAGAAAAAAAAATTATAAAAGAAACGTAGAAGTAATTTCACAAGAGCTTCAATTAAAGTGCATAAACCTCATTAAGGTGTATTTTTAGTGGTTGAAACACATTTGTTGAATAAAACACCATGTAGACTTTCACTCTGGAAGTAACAAAACAACTTTTATTTCCACAGAAAGAAGGTCTAGCCCAAGTTCTCTTTCCTTCCCTGACCCCAGCTAGACTGGTAGCCCTGTTGTCTCATGTAGTCAGGTGAGCAGCCCAGGGCAGGATGTTCAGTGAATGCCCAGGCTGAGCCCCAAGGGAGAGCTCGGAGAGAGATTATAAATTGGTCAAGTATCCACAGCCTGAGGAGATTAGAAACGCAAATCCACGGAGAGCATTGGTTTGGAAGCTCCAGATGAGAGAAAATTGAAGCTGCATCCCCTGTGCTGACCTGCAGCAAACCTACGTGATGTGGAAGTTAAATGTCTCAGAGGAATACTGTGAAAATCCTGATGTTGCTGGCATGTGGTCCATGAAGAGCACATGCTGTGAACATTGCACTTTCTCCTCTGCTTGGCCTTCCAAGACAGGAGCCCTGCTCTACAGGGTGCTGAGAAATTTCAATCAGTGGCAATGGTGCACCAAAACATGCCCAAGACATAATCAGATACAAAATTAGCTTTTATAGAGACTTACACAAATTGTAAGTCTTGTTGTTGTCGTTGTTGTTGTTGTTGCCAGTGATAGGAAGAAACTTGTGGATTATTAAATGTAGACGGTTGCAGAGGTGTCTGCGCTTTAGCAAAACAGTTTCTCACTATCTGAAGGTCTGAATGCATATCTTGGATTTAAATTCATGACCTGTATTCTATAAATATGCAGAACCTGTATCTGAATACTTAAAATAATTATGTCTTTTTTCCCTTGTCATAGGAAGACAGCATAGTTTGGGCTGGAAGGGACCTTTAAAGGTCATGTAGCACAGCTCCTCTGCAGTGAGCAGGAACATCTTCAGCTAGACCAGGTCACTTAGAGCCCTGTTCAATATTTCCAGGTGTGGAAACATTTCAACAGCACTCTGGGCAAACTCTGCCAGTGTTTCACCACCTTCTTAGTGCAAAAAGTCTTCCCTATCTCTATCTACTCTCCTTTAATTTAACATCATTACCTCTTTCCCTATCACAACAGGCCCTGTCCTGATCCTTCTTATATACTGCCTTTAAGCATGGAAAAGCTGCAATAAAATTCCCCAGAGCCTTCCTCTTCTCCAGGTTGAACAGCCTTAATGCTCTCAGCCTTTCCTCACAAGAGAGGTGCTTCATCCCTGTGATCATCCCCATCATCCTCCTCTGGACTTGCCTCACCAGGTCCTGCCTGACCTTTAAGGTCCCATCCAACCCAAATTGATGATTCTGAGATATGAAATTGTGCTGGGTCAAACGTGGACCCACAGCTCCCTGAACACAGCCATGCAGACAATTCCTTATTCCTGATCTGCCTATCCATCAAATACATGTCTCTCCAATTTAGGGGTGGATATTTTAGGATCCTCTGTCAAAGGCCTTCCAGAAATCCAGACAGATGACATCCATAGCTCTTCCCCTGTGCTCCTTATTGTCTCTATACTTCCACTTCAGAATATTTATTTTCCAAGATTTATGACCCAGTGATGTGAAAATGCACATAATAGCCAAAATCTTATTAATTTAAGTAGGAACAATAACCAAGTAATTTTCTTACCAAACTCAGGAAAACGCTGTCAGCTTTTGTTATTAAAGAGATTAGAGGATACATTCAAGGTATTATTAATTTTCTGAGCTTTTCTTCAATTGCATCCATTTTGATTTTGAAAACCTATTAATTGGATAATTAAAGTTATTCAAAGAAAATACTGTTTAATCAAATGCCATTTTCTTAAGCAACTGGTATTTTGCATTTATCAAAACATATTGTTATTTCATGAATGGTTAAGAGCAAAATTCTGAATTAAATTGATGGATAAAAGCCACAGATTTTGTGATGCAACATCTATTGCCTTCAGTTTTGAATTGAATCCAAAGACCTGAAGGAGGAAATGTTGTAATTCAAAATGTCTCTGACTAAACAGTTATGGCTCTGTTTATGATATTAGAAACACTGCCACATGCTTCCCAGTCTGTGATATGATCATGTGGGGGAAAATCTACACCAGGGTAGGGATGGTTTTTCTTTTTTTTTTTTTAATCTACATATATAATAGGATCAAAATGAAATACAATAAGAGGACATTATTTTTCCAAGGTAATCTAGGTTATTATATCAATCCTTTTTTTCCCATATGTATATTCAGAAGAGTACACAAAAATATACAAAACTGAGAGATGGAAAAATAAAATAATCAAAAAACAAATGAAGGAAAATTTTCAAGCTAATTTCATGTAAAATTCCCAGGTTAAATTCCCAAGAAATTAAGCAAAGTAACCATCTTTGAAAATAGAAATAGATTTATTTTCTACAGTTTTATGATATAAATTTTTAGCAGTTTATTTGATTCAGATAAATATTTTCCGCATGCAGTTATCACAATTGTCCAATAATGAGATTCAGAACAATGTGTCTGAGACAGACATGACTATTCTGTCAAAGAAGCACACAACTGAAATTCAAAGGGCTCAAAATCAAATCAGTAGAAGTTATTATCATCTGACTTCCTGCATAAAGACTTGCATAAAGGCTTTATTTCATCTTTGTTTCTACTGTTTCTATCACATTAAAAGAATATGTGTTTTCAGGCTTTCTGGTGGCTAGCATTAAACCAAAATCCACAAAGAAGTTGAGCCAGTCTCCATATTACCTTGGTGATCACAAAGAAAAAGAAATCTGATTTCACAGCCAAACTATTCTTCCTGCATGTAGGTTGGTTTGTTCCTGAGCATTGTAAAGAGTGTACATGATTTCAAATACTTTTTCAGTTTGAATATATTTCCTTTTCCCTCTGTGCCTGGAAAAATGTATCCTGCAGGTTAAGTTAACGTGGGTTTATATTATTTGTAAATATTGGCCCTTTGAAATTGAACTGGATAAGATGTTTTATGCTTCTTTATCTACAATTTACTCACTAATCTGCTGTTCAGAGAGAATGGGAATGTCTTCCCTTTTCATCTTTAATTTGAAAAATTTTCAGAAAACTGCCTTTTCTAAGCCATATATTGACTTTCATAAAAACATATATTAGACTAATTTTCATACTGGTTAAAACTAAAAATTTTCTTTTATTCCATATATTGACTTTTCTACATTTATATTTGGCTACCTAAATCAAACTTTAAACTGACATCATTTCCCATGAACCTGCATTTAAAGATGCTATTACCTGATCCATTTAAAAAATCCTGTTGATAAAAGAGAAAGGTCTCACTCAAAGGTGTTAACTTAAAAAATAGCATAGTTTAGTACATATAGCTAAAAATATGTAACAAAGGAAACAAATTTAAATCTTTGCTTCTCGTGATATTGAGAGCACTAATAAATGAAAATGCTTTGTCTTAATAATCTCTTCCTTGCGGACTATTTAAGTAGAAATTCAATGAAATTTTTATGAAGGAAAAACAAAACCTCATTACAAAGCTTTCACTTTGCCAAATGTGATAACAATGCTCACAAAAGAAAACCCCAGCTCTTTGCTCATACTTTTGTGTGCAGTTAAGATAAAAGCTGAAGTTTCTCTTTCCCTGTAAGCAGAAGTTAAGCACCTGCTACAACCACGGTTTTGGAGCATGCTCTACATTGGATTGCAGCCTTAGGATCTCCTTTGTTTCATCTAACTAGAGACATTTAAAAGCTGATAAGCCTAAGCTAATTGTCTAGGCTTTCTTTTTAATCCATCAGGAAAGACAGGCATCTCCAAAGCTTGATTTCTCCTGCTTATCTCAGAAACATAGGTGCAGAAATCTCATTACCATGGGAGGAGTTGCCTCTTCAGAAATTCCTCTCTTTCCTTTGACTACAGAAGATCTTAAATAGTATGGTCAAATTAAACATGCAACTTCTAAAACACTCCAGTGAGATGAGGTTATCCTTACCCTTTACATGTGAGGCTAAATAGTTTTTTAATACGTTAATTCTTCCTTGAAGTTCTGAACTCTGAGGGTAAGCTGCAGGTTTTGACAGAGGAAAGAGGGAATCCTGTCTTTGACCTGAGTTTTGTCTTGAGGTTTGAGCTTCTGAGGAATTTAAGAGAAAAAGGAAGGCTCTGGTTTCAGGTTTGACATCAAGAAGGGGGCTCTTAGGTGAGCCCCTGTGGAGATTCACTGCCTTGTTTTGTTGGACAGAGTCAGAGAGGGGCCAGGAAGGAGCTTAGATAGGGGGAAATCTCTATCACTGTCCTTTTTTCTGAAAAATCTCTTTGCCCCAGAGTTTCTCCTGGACAGCTGAGAAGCCTAGAGAAAAAGGAAAACAATGTTATCTCATTTGCTTCTCCTGTGTTTTGCTGCTTTGGAATGTGGTTGGAGATAGTTTATCCAACACATGAATTGGTTTTGACTTAATGGCCAATCAGTGCCAGGCTGTGTCAGGACTCTGGAAGGAGTCATGAGATTTCATTAGTATCTTCTAGCCTTCTGTCTGTATCTTTTCTCTAGTCTTTAGTAATATAATATAATATAATATAATATAATATAATATAATATAATATAATATAATATAATATAATATAATATAATATAATATAATATAATATAATATAATATAATATAATATAATATAATATAATATAATATAATATAATATAATATAATATAATATAATATAATATAATATAATATAATATAATATAATATAATATAATATAAATATAAATATAAATCAGCCTTCTAAGAACATGGAGTCAGATTCCTCCCTGCCCCAGGGGACCCCAAAATTACCACAAACCTCTCCTGTGAGGGAAGGTTGAAAGGCTGGGATTGCTCAGCCTGGAAGAGAGAAGGCTCCAGGGTCACTCACTGCAGCCTTTCATGTTTGAAGGGGGCTCACAAGGGAGCTGGAGGGGAATCTTCTACAAGATGGAACAGGGGGAAATGGTTTTAAACTGACAGAGGGTAGGTTTAGATTGGGTATTGGGAAGAAATTCTTTAATATGAGGGTGAGGAGGCACTGGAACATGTGCCAGAGAAGCTGTAGATGCTCCATCCCTGGAAGTGTTCAAGGCCAGGTTGGGTGGAACTTGGAGAAACCTGGTCTGGTGGAACGTTGGCACAGGGCAGGGGGTTGAAACAAGGTGAACTTTCAGGTTCCTTCCAAACCCAACTATTCTATGATTCTGTGTTTTGTACAGTCATAGTTCTGACACATATTGAAAACACAGCACAGTTAGTAAATCCTTATGCTTCACATAGTTCTTGGAGGCATAAAAAGTGCATGGCAATTACAGTCAGTAAATCTTATTATAAATTGTATCATATGCATACATTTCAACTATATTGTTATTCAAAGTTGTATTTTTACTGGCATTTTTTTACACAATTTTAGCTGGGCATCAGAGTCTAAATAAATTAGGCTATAGAACCTTTTCATTTGTTACTATAAGGTCTGACTCTTGTTAATGGATTCCAGGAGTGGGTAGTGGTTTTTCCTTTAATTGGGATTTTTTTTCCTCCTTTAAAAAAAACCAAAAACACCAACTATGTCAGAAATGTGTGATAAGTGTTTCTATTCCTGAAGCAATTACAATTTGCAAATGAGAATTCATGAAAGCTTTGTTCTTTAGTTATTTCTCAGGCAAAGGGAGAAAATCAACCTTTGAATTAAGTGATGTGACATGAGGGTATTTCAAGGGCCCAGTGTTTCATTATTGACTTCCGAGCATGCAAGTTGAAGCAAAATTATCTAGATAAAACTCTTTAATATAAAATGGATAAAGGAATCTAAATCTCTGGAAGCCATAGGATCTGACTGCTTAGCACTTTGGGTAGTGTTGGCATCTTCTAACGTTATACAGCCATATAGCAGGAATCTCTTTTTCTTTGCTGAGCCTATCTGAAGGCAGACACCTAATCCAGATCAGAGGAGCTATGATTTAGGATTGGTTATTTCTCACCACTGTTTTTAAAGGGGATTCAAGTACTTCAGATAACCTGTGTGCCCAGATGAAACCCATCCTACAAGTTGCAGAGATGTAACATGGATATCAGGAGAGATAAATGCCACCTTCATTGATCATTTCCAGCTTAACTTTATTAGCACATTTTGGGTGCATTATCATCAGCATTGTGATTCCATTTTCAAGGTGGAAAAGCTCAGAGTTAGCTCAGAGAAGTAGAGGGGTTTGTGCAATGGGGTTAGGGACTGGCAGAACCAGGATTCTGGAGCTCTGCCCAGCTGTGGCATTAAATGGGGCAACATCCAGCAGAGGAAATATGAAAACATCTGAAAAATCTGCCCCAAAGCAATTCTGAAAATGCCATCTGATTCATCTACAGACACGATTAATTCCAAAGACCTTTTACTCTAGCCTAGCCAGGACTTTGAAATGGAAGCCATGCATTTGTATATATCTGTATATGTAGTGACTTCTTCTTAATAATAACCTTTACAGTCTCCAATGTAAAGTACCAGCAGCTCTTTAATATTAATTAGGAATTAATTTTTTCCATGTCTAAAGTGAGGAATATAAAATATTCATTTTATTTGACTTTTTTGTTGTTGTTGGTGTTTTGGATCCCAAATAGCTGAATATAATAAATAAAATATTTTAACTTGTGAGTTCATAAATAGAGACATTATTAGTAGATTCTGAAGTAATTTGCTTTTGTTTTTGAAGCAAATTACTTTCCTATCAAAGGAAATTCATCTCTGCTGGAACAGAGATGCTCCTCCCAGGCAAGGTGCCAGAGTTAGCTGCAGCAGATCCTTCCTGAGAAAATCCAGCTTGTGTTAAAACTCCAAGTTTGCTGAAAATGAGAAGTGCTCAGATGTGGAGCTCATGCCTATCATAGCAGAGCAGCAAAACCAAAAGTGAACTCACTGAAGGCTGGTGGGAGGCTGGGGAGTGCCATGGGCCTCCCTGCCTGCTTGTATCAGTGTCTGGACCCTTCTGGGGATGGATTCCCTGGGAATTGGAAGACTTTATCTGATGTGCACAAAAACCTGTTTGGGATCACACTGACAGTGTTGGTACCCCATGGGACATGAGTACTTCATAAGGAAAATTCATGAGTAAGAAGAGATTTGGAGCATGACTAAAAAGGAGGGGTCAGCCAGGTGAAGTAAAAGGACTTGAGAAGATCAGGTTGGACATCCTCAGGGATAGGTATTGTATTTATTGTCCATATTGTCATTAATTATTCTGAAAAAATGCAGGAATGCTAAATTAATTTTGGCTAACAGCCTGATTTTTGGAGCTATGGTCAGAACAGAAAATCATCATTCACAGGCAAGCAGCTTTGTATTTCTCAAAAATAAAAAAGGAGAAATATGTACATGCAAAAATAGCTTTTTAAAAATTCAATTTAGCCTAGCTGATGAGAAACTACAGCTGGTTTCCTGATGTGAAGTAAAATCCTAACAAAGAATTCAAATGTATTTTGCTGCAGTCTTCCTGCTTGATACTGCTCCTTCTCCTATTCTTCTGTTCCTTATGCTGTTAGTGCCTAAAGAGAGGAATGTGTACAGTTAGTCATTGGTAGAGCAGAAAAAGTGTGATGTGAGCTTCTGGGTGGACTTATGAGTTGTAGGTCATGAATTTCTCTGAATTTGTTCCTTTTTACACGATCACAGTTTTAAGACTAGTCCTATTTAATTATGCAAAAACCTTATGCAAGATCTAGAGCAACTATCCCTAAAGCATTTGAGAAATAAGTAACATTTGTCTTTAAAAATAAGTGTCTTACTTCCAATCTGAAAATACAGGCATGTGACCATCAGCCATCACTTCTCTTTGTGCATGAGACAAAATCATCCCTCAATACTCTGCTAAGTAAGTGGATTGAGTAGCAGTGCATACATTCCTATCCTTCAGCAGCTCTCAGAGTTTTAATCAGTTTGATGCTGGTAATTGCTGTACTTTCAAGTTAACAGCTATGTTTCTTTTCTGATTAAGGGGGAAAAGGTTATCATCATCATCATCCTCTCAGGACGAGAAAAAACACTCTTGGGAGGTGTGCACTGCTCTCTGCTGATCACAAAGGGAACCCAGGGGTCAGGCTTGGATGTCTGACTCCCAAAGGACCAAAGAAGGGCAAATTACTCTAATATGATTGACACAAACTCTCTTTAACAGGTGATTTTAATAACTCTGCATCAACCACCTATCAGTTTATTTCATCCTAATTTCCCGACCTTGCAGCCAACACCAAATTTATCAGCTATCAGACTGCATTTAGTTCCTAAACATTAAAAAAATACCATGAATAATACAGATCAAACAGCTCATCTCTGTGCAGTCCAACAGAAATACACCTGATCAGCATTAACTTGCCATTTGTACACATACTCAGAGGACTCTGTAACAAAGTCAGTTCAAGAATAACTATTTTCCTTTTTGGCTGGTAGTATCTCACTCCTTTAAATCCTTGCTATTCAAGTCCTGAGATCAGTATCAGACTGACAGTAAGACGAATTTATTATCTCATTTATCCCTTAAAAACATGGTATAACATGAACAACCCTACAAGATTCTGAACTCACTTCTATTCAGTGGTTATTGAAAATGGAGCATGAACATTACCACGAGTTTCTTGATGTAAGAAACTCCCAAGTGCAAGAGCCTGGATTTCCTGGCTGGAAGACTTCTATAATTACCCTTTAACATGGAGTTAAAGAGGAGAGTTGTCTCTAGGAACCTCACCTTTGAGACATCCTACCAGAAGATGAATGCAATAATCAAGTTTTGACCTCACTAATGTTGTGTCCAGATGAGTGCAGAAAACATGCAAACTTATTAGGGATATACATTTAAATGTTTGATAGTTTGAAAAGTTAATAATGTGCTTTTACATGGAAACGTTTTCTCAAAAATAATTATAACAGCAGTCTGTGATAATGTTATGCCACTGGCAGCCACAAGGAATTCCTCCAGGACAAGTCAGAGTGTGTGAAACTCCTGCTGTTTGTTGCCTAGACTTCCCACTGTTTTGAACTCCAAAGCTGAGAGACACTGAGCCCTGTTAATTAGCATCTGTTATGACAGTTCTATTTCCATCATTTTGTGACTGTAGAAAGTGTGACTCTTATTCAATTTATTCTCTCTGCTTGATTAGTCATGTCACTAACACCACCCTTAAACCCTTACCAGCTCTTCTCCCTTTCACTTCCCTGATTCTTATTTCTATCTTATGATGAGGAGCAGAATGTTCTTTTCCAGAATTTGTACCTCACGTAAAACAAATACTGTTGTTCAGATGTCATTCCTGCTGGAATTTCCTTTGCCTCCTTAATTATTCTCTGCTGCACTTTTGCACCTACTATTAGATAAAATTGATAAACAAGAATAATTATATGCAATCTGTAATAATCTCCTTAATCCAAAGTAAAAACTATATGTTATACTTGGAACATTATTCTCCTGCTCAGTACTAGGGGTAGGTGACATATTGACTAAAATCTGTGCTCTCAAGATATTTTCTACAAGAGGCAGAAATTGAGAAAAGTTTTTTATATCTTTAGTTTTAAAAGACAAAAAAAAAAAGTGAAGCAGACATCAAATGAAAGAGGAAGAGCGTGAGAGGAGGGATGGAGGGAGGAAAGGATGGAGAGAATGTCAGTGTGAATCAAAGCTGGCTGCTGAGGTTGTCAGTAGTTAGTAACACATAGCAATTCTTGCTCTTGCCCAGCCTAAGTATCAGATATGAATGCCTCTCTGCCTCCCAGTGATGATACCCCTGCTGAGTAATCAAGGAATCAAGGAGACAATGCTGGAAATTCAGATCCTCCACACAGCATTGCCCTGTGACACACATAAAGAAGCCCTTATTTCTTGGCCTGTGAATGTACTGAAAATCTCAATTCCCAGGGCTGTGAATTCTGCAGTTTTCCAGATAACAGTTAACACTTGCTAAAGAGAGGGTGGAGATTCCTAAACCAACATCAACAGAAAAGACTCGAGCAGAGACAAAACTGGCAGGAGGGAAAGAAAGCAGGAATGTAAATTTGAAGCCATTTGGGACCTACATAAATGCAGGCAAGACACCAAGGCTGAGCTTATGCAGCTCTTTGCTTCCTTGGCTCCCATCTGGGAGCTCTGGCTGCCAGTTTGTGCCGTGGTCCTGTGACAGGGAGTTCCTTCTGTCTCTCACCCATTGGGACAGAACTGGCAAACTGAGGATTTTACCTCTGCAAGAGGCAGTGTGTCTTTCAGCTATTCTCAGCAGGAGAAGCAGGAGCAGCTGTTTCTCCCAGCAGCATGAGGCCCCTGGCTCGCTGTGACACCGCGCGCCTCTGCAGGGTGAATGCAGCTGTTCCCTCCAAACACAGGGAAGAGGAGAAGGAAGGGATGTTGTGTCAGTGTTCAGTTCTTTAAAAAATGAAAATCTGGCACTATCCTACCCTGACATCAGGGCATGAGGGAGAGATGTGTTACAGAGTACAGCAGCCACTTGCTTCAGTCTAGACAGCAGAGTTACAGTGACAGCAAAAACAAGAGGATTTCTTAAGCTGTCACAAATAGCCCATCCTCCCATTGACCTGATCTTCCTGATTTAAACAGCAATATAATGTTTCTGGTTTAGGGCTTTTTTTTGGGTTTTTTTCTTTTATTTCTCCTTCTCCTAGCCGCAGTGGGCTCGCTTGAACAGACAGGCAGGGAAGGGAGCAATGCTCGTTGACTTGTCATTTTTTCAGCAGCTCTTCAAAACCCTGAGTCAATATTCACTGGAGGATTAGCACCAGAGGAAAGGGCTTGAAAGCCTGTCTCACATTGCATTCTAACAGAGGGAAAGCTCCAAATGAGATTATGTGAATCTTGAAGAGAACCACTCTCAATCCCAAAATGTCTGACTGGTGGACCAGCCTGAAGCCTCCTGCAGACTCTTCATCCAGCAGCATTTTGTGTCGGTTTTTCTGATGTCCTCTAAAAATCAAATTCCAGTGGCATTCAAAGCCTTGTGTGGGCAAGTCAAGCAATGAATATATAAATCTCAGATGGTTTCATCCTTTGAGCAACGCTGGAAGTTGGATGAATCCTGGCTTAAGCCTTTTATCTCATGCCAAGTTCTTCCCTGTCTGTGAAGCCCATGGTATTTTCTGCCATTCGCACTCAAGTCCTGAAATGAGATTTAAAGTCTGTTCTCTGCTTCTATCCCTTAGCACCATTTTATTTGCAGTTTTAATTCAGATACACATCAATCCTATTAGACACTCTGAATTACGTGTTAATTAAACGTGGCACTCATAAATGGTTGTGCTGAAGTTAGTGGCAAATCTTTTATTGCCTGTAGCAGCAAAGGCTCCAAAGAATTTACAGAGTGCTGTTTTGATTACTTCTGAGAACTAAAAGTGGCAAAGGCCAAAACCAACTTTATTCTAGTACACAAGCATAGATATTGAAATATGCCAGCATTTACCAATAAAACACCAGAGGGCTCAGCTCTGCTGACTGAGCCGTTGGATGCAGGTGGATGAATCAGGAAGATTGTGGAATTTGTGTCAGAGCAATCTCTGAATTTGCAGCAAGACAATCTGGTTCAGGATTCAGTTGCCCAAACTTAAATATCTTATTCCATTTTAGACGTCCTATAATATCTTATAATCATGTGGTTTCCAGTTGCTGCTGCAGAGGGTAGATGTCCCAAACACACTGGTGTGTTTCAAATACATAATAAAATGTTTTGAAAATTAAATACTGCTCCTTTGTGCCATGGAAACCTTCCCTGACATGCATGAAAAGAGAAGTCAGAGGAAAACAATGGGCCTTTGTCTCAGACATTTATGTGAGGAAGGAAGGAAGGAAGGAAGGAAGGAAGGAAGGAAGGAAGGAAGGAAGGAAGGAAGGAAGGAAGGAAGGAAGGAAGGAAGGAAGGAAGGAAGGAAGGAAGGAAGGAAGGAAGGAAGGAAGGAAGGAAGGAAGGAAGGAAGGAAGGAAGGAAGGAAGGAAGGAAGGAAGGAAGGAAGGAAGGAAGGAAGGAAGGAAGGAAGGAAGGAAAAAACAAAATTAAGGAGAGCATAAAGAGATCCCGAGGTGATGGAGGAAAAAAAAGTTTTCAAAGCTTTTTATAGTGAACTCTAGGTAAAAAAAACTGCTCTGTTTCTGAGGGCTTAAAAGAAATAATAAAACAGTAATTTCAATTTTTTCTACAGGGAAGAAAAAAGAAAGTAACTTCAATAAGGAGTTTAGTAAAAAAAATATGAAGAATGTAATTTAAGTCTGGGAGACTTACATTGCAAAAGAATTAAATTACAAAGCTCAGACATGACAGCTGGATAAGCCTTGGAAGACTGATGGAGCTCCAAGTAAGAGCTGCATAACTCAGAAGCAGAGTTTGGACTAATTCCACAGTAGTCCTGCAGACATCCAAACTACACCTGTATGACTGGAAGCTCAGACCAAGTGATCCTGATATTTTTCAAACTTCATAACAAGGAAAACCTCTCAAGACTCCAGGCTGAGGCTGCTGATGCAGCTGCCTGCACTGCAGTCCTGGAATGGCAGAGCTGAAATTTTTGGATTTGGTACTCTGAAGACAGACTGTACTTGTGAGAGACAGCACCTACTGCTCAGTTTGGATTCATTTGCAGCCTTCTGGGTGAACTGTCTTGTTTCATTTGAAACTTCCTAGATTCAAGTTATTTCTAATGAAATCTATTTGTTTATAATCTATTAATATATTACCTGCTAACTTGTACCTTATATTTTGCTAGGATGTGGTGCTGCAGTGCATTTTGGAGAAAGGTAGCTCTACCTGGTGAAGTACCACTCCATTTTATTTATCTCTTATGCATTGGTAATAGGAAGAAAACTCAACACACAACTGATTATTTTGAAACTGACTGTGAAAGGCTTATCCCATGTTTTACTCCCTGAACACCTTGACATTTGTAGCCAACCTGATCAGAGCTGTGAGTTCTGGAAGCCCTGGGTTGTCCAGCATCCACTTTATATTTCCTCAATACTCTTCTCCAGTCTGTCATTCTCCTTCTTTGGGGAAGATTGATGGTATTCCTCATCCTCTCACTTTTTGTTGCTGCATGGGATTGAGTTGTCTCTTCTAATTCCCTTTGTGAATTTAGTGATTTCTTTCACTAGAGCTATAGAGAGTGGAGAAGCCAGAGGACATAGTCTGAAGGAAGTCTTTCACTGATCAAAGAAATCAGAAGTCAAGCCCAAATTCTCTGAAAGGAAAGTGATGCTTGGTATCTCTGAAAACCTCACACTCGAGAGGCAGAACTAATTTTCCACTCCTCATTGGAAATTGTCATAGTGGAGAACAGACCAGAACCAACTCTAACTGGCTGGATAAGGAGACTTAATTTTTTCTGATTCTGTGCAGATCTCTGAGTGAAAGCTAAGTGATTTGTTTTGAAGTCCTTTTCCAAGAGTCTTACTGTGGTTTGGAAGTCCAAATCTTCCCCTATGGCCTTCTGGGGAGCTGCCTTTGCTCTTTTGCTTCTCTGTATTAGCAACATCTGATAGGGTGAAGAGCTAGAAGCTCTTAATTTGATTTTCAGAATTTGTTCTTTGCTTGATTCCAGTATTATTCTGCTGTGTGGAAGCAATCTGCACCCCTGAACAATCTGCTTTTCTGGTTTGGTCTAGACATATCCCACAGTTTTTATAATCCAGCTTCATATTAAGTCTTTCTGCAGACTCAAATGTCCTAAGCATGGAAATAATGCGATTTATCGGTCAGTTCCTTCTGAGCCTACAGAAAAAGCAGCTCATATTGCTCCTTGCTATTCAATATCCAGATGTATTTTTGGAGAAGAAGATGTAGCTTTTACTATTTCTTTAAGACCAAATGGATGGCACTTTTCCTGGGAATCCCCTCTGAATGTGCTGGTTCTCTGGAGATACTATCACTCCACACAGTTGAGATTTTTCTGCCTGAATCATGTAAAAGTGCACAAAATCAGAGATATGCAATAGTTAAAAAGTGCTTGTGTTTTCATGAGTTTGTCATGGTATCACAACAAGTTTTTCACACATTTCATGTTATTACAGCCTAATATAACTTGCAAGGGAGCAAATTTGTTTTAATGCCAGCCCTGACAGGCAGCAGACTTGTGCCTAGATCTTCAAAAAATTATCCATTGGTTCCTGTGGATTTCTTTTCTTCAAGTTAGTATGATAACACAAGAAAATAAATAAGTTAATTTTCCAATCAGTCATTCATTACTAAAATGTTGATGGCTCATGAAATAATAATCAGCTCATAGGGAGAAGTTTGTTCTTAACTTCCTGTGTCTGCAGCTGGTTTATGCCCTGAAGAAAGGACCTTACAGTTTTATGACTTCCATTCTCTGGAAAATAGCTGTTGCTTTTTCTGGGGAGGACTAATCTTTATCAGCATCCTGTTAATGGCTATGCAAAATTTTCTGCTGGTAAGCTTGAGGGGTTATTATTTGCAATTAAAAAAGGACATTCCTTCTAATGTTTTTCAAATTTTTTTGGTAAATGAGAGCAATGGCACTACAAAAACTTCAGGCCTTATGCTGTGTTAGTCAGTGCTAAAGATTTCAACCCATACATATCTCCCAGCCAGACAAGTCAAGGTTTAATGTTGATTTTCATGTTCCTTGAGCTGGCCTTTTAATGTCTTGCACTTTTTTTTTGCTGTCCTATTTTTGGAATTTTATTTGATGCTAATCTTTTCCACCTCATTACTTGCACAATCCTCAGAAACATTTGTGGGTGAAGAATAGGTTTATTTGCCAATTAAACTATTAATTAGTTTCCAGATTATTTTATGTGTCTTTCACAGGCTTGCATCAACTACTTTTGTTGCTAACCACCCATCTGAGTCGGGGGGAGGGATTGAATATTGCTGAAACCATCATGCACTCTGAAGCTACCATTTTTAAGATGAGACTGGTGAACTCTCTACATTTTGTGGTGAAACCAAAGCATCAGGCTACAGTGCATGCAGCCCTTGGCACAGCTGGCCCAGCAAGCCATGGCATGAAGAGTGTTTCCATGGGGCACTCTTCTGTAGATATTTTTGCCCAACATCCAGGAGGAATGATGAGGAGGACTCCATCTTATCAGAAGGCTAATTAATTACTTTATTATACTATATTATTCTATACTATATTACACTACATCTGAACTGAATCTGCCAAGCACTCCACTGCACTGCACCTCGTGACTGCCAGCTGACAGTCCCAACACACACACCTGGGTTCCACTGGTCAGGGAATCTAAACACTCACACCAGAACCCAGTTACCAATTCCCTTCAGGTAAACAATCCTCCATAATGCATTCCACTTGTGAGCAAACACAGGCACAGCAAACGAGATAGGAATTATTTTTCCTTTCTCTGAGGTTCAGAGAATGTGAATCCCAGAATATCCTTGGGAAGTTGTGCCTTGCATTTCTCTGTGAAGATAAATGTGGTGACAGCACTCAGTAGTGGCTGCAGGAGATGGCCAAGGACAGGCCATCACCTCTGTGGCCAAGGCAAGCCAGGTCAAGCTTGTTGGACCTATTTTTATTGTAAAAATAGCCTGTTCCTGTGTGAATCCACTACAGTCTTCTATTTGGTGTTCTGTGAGATGCTAAGCTGCAGTCTTGACCATTTTAATGGGATTCCAGCACATTTTCCCTCTAATGGGTCCAGTAACACATACATTGAGGGAGAAAGCCTATCACCTCATAAACTTTCAGTATTTTGATCAAGACAGAGATGTGGAGTAAAGGTCTAGTTACTATATGGGAATTTTCAAACTGAATTGAGAATAATAATAAACTCTACAAATCCATATATAACTCGGTAATGGAGTTACTACAGAAATCCTTTCATGAAAGCAAAAACCTGTATCAAAGTTAAGAGCACAAGAGTCAAACTGAAAGAAATAAATCCATTCACAGAAAGATGCTGGCTGTTGAAGGTCATAGAATTTTAATCTGATCTGAGTTCAAGATGACAAACTAAAATATTCATATGTAGTTCTGGAATCACCAGCACAGGCTTCTTTACCTACGGAAATTAGAGCAGCAAAAATCAGGAATTATCAGGATGGCTGAGAAGATTTTGAAAATATTTTTCTTCTCAGAAAATAATGACTCAACAAGACAATAAATTTTTTACAGTGAGTTTTTGTAAGTCTTGGTTCCAATCAGAAGGGGGCAAACAAACAGATCTTAGGGACTTTTTTTCAAAATTGCCAACAGTTGGTTTTTACATTTTCAAAATAAAAAATGCTGCTTTCTTAAGTCAATATATTTTTTTGTTTGCTAGTCAAAATAGAGTTGTATCTGCCATCACTTACGAGTGTAGAAGATTGCAGCATTTTGGATTGAGTATTGTATAGAAGGCATACTCAATGCCACAATTTCTGCTCTCAAGGTGTGTGCAGATGGATTTACATTCCAGAATTCATTAGTTGTTAAAAATGTAAGAATATTTTTCCATTTTTCACTTATAGATCTTTCTTATAAGTCTCTAGCAGTTTGTAGGAAGTAAGGTTAGTCCCCAGCTAAGAGAAGTAGTAATTCTATTAAATAAAAATGGAGTAGGAGTGCTGTGCTACACCAAAGCCTAAACATGAGTGTGCAAGATGAGTATGCCAACACCAGCAGCTGGATCACTCTCTAGTCTCCTGCTTGCCCACACCTTTATCAGCCAGGATCTTCCTCTGCTGCAGATCAGCAAGGTTTTTCCTCAAAAAAGCTGGCTCATACATGCATTTGGCTGGGCACACAAAACACACTGAGTGAGGAATGGCCTGGGAGTGATCAAATCCAGGACTGCCCTTAATACTATTCAGAGGGCAAAGCCAATTTGTTAACCAGAAAGGGTGCAAACAGTTCTGCAAAAAGAGGTCCAGAAAATAAATAGTTTCTCCTGGAGCAGAGAATGAAGTCAGCATAGGCACACTGATTAACACCATGATCCTGAAGAGAGCCTTAGACTGGAGGGTGCTCGTTTACTCGGTTGTGTTGGGTGTCTCATGTCCACTTCCTAAGATTTCACTCCAGAATTAAGGTTGTGTTTAAAAGTTGTTGCTAAACATCAGTTTCACTCAGCACAATGTATCAAACTGTCTCCTATGATATCCTTCATCCCCTGGCTAAGGAATAACTCCATTAAAACTATTTTTTTTTAATGAAATTGAAATTAAAGAGTTCATTTGAATTCAAGATTCACCAGCTTCAAGAAGAATGCCAATCACTGCTCAAATGAAAGAATCTGTCACAGTATTCAAAAAAAAAGCCAAATTATTACATGTTCATATGTAATATAGATCAACTGTTCTGAAAGTGCAAATAGCATTACTTCATTTTAAATACAGCAGGTACACAGGGGTTAATGCTGATAATTATATTTGGGTGTTATGTGCATAAATCATATTAGCATATAACAGGATTTGTGGCTGCAACACCCACACATCAGCTTTTATATTTACTGCAAACACTCTGACTAGGTTTCCATTCCCAAACTGTTCTCCAAGTCTGATTCACTACTCCAGGAACTGTCGTGGGGCCAGGCTGACCTACTGAGTTATAATATAGTACAATGCTGTCTCTGTTCCATCAATGTTCTTATTTCTCATCCAGAGAAGGATTATAGGGACAAAGAACCAGTCTCTCCTAATTGCACCAGCATGGTGCACACTGGGATAATTTCTGAGACCACAGCTGCAACTAGAGTTGTAATAAAGGTAAATGATGTACCCTTTAAATATGTGCAATTACAACTTTTTCCCTTGGAACATCTTACCACTAATGGATATACAAGTTACTGTGTGAAATGAGTAACAAAAGGAATTGCTGTAACAAGCAAACTCTGTGTATATTTCAAAAAATGTCATTCCTGTGTTGAGCTATGAGTACAAACAGCAATGCTGTCCATCCTCTTAGGAATGAATGTGGATAACAAGAACAGTACTACTGAAGTTTTCCAAAAAATACCTCCTGGACCTAGAAATTATTTATATGGAGCCCCTTTTTAAAGCAGTGTAATACATTTCCATACCAAAAAGAGTGTCCCACACTGAGTGAATGGCAGTCTGCTGTGCTGCCAATGGGGACTTGTGCTCAGGGCTCAGTGTCTTCTTGAGTATGCTCAGATTTCTGCCAGCATCCTCTTATTTCACTGTCCCTCCTGCTTTCTTCCTCAGAATATGGCTTAGAAGTCAGCTACCCACTCTTGTGGGTCATTGCTTTTTCTATGTTTTCCTTCATGTGATTTTCTTGTGCTTGAGAAAGGAAAAGTAAATATCGAGCTGCAATTGGCTGACCAACTTTTCCTTTACTTCCTGCTAGTTAGAAACATGATTCTGACTTTCTAGGTTGTCTCTAGCTAACAGAGGAAATAAATAAGCTCTAATTGAATGAGTTACCTTTGTGCTGTCTAACCTTCCCACCACATTCATATGAAAGGACTCATAGGAAAGATTTGCTGCACACAAAAAGTTGTCAAGAAACATTCACCAATAAAATCTTTATTTTTACTAGTGTGAACATTTTGAGGCACAAAGTACAGTGGGAAGGAATACATTTGCAAACCAAAGAATTCCTTCTCTTGCAGCTGAAAGAACAAGAGCTGACTTGTCTGTGATTACTTTTTAACACCCCCAAAAAATGAGAAGAGAGAACTTAGGTACAATTTTTGTCTCAGAACTCTTTTTTTACTCCTCAAACAGTCACAGAGAAGCTGGACACCTCATTTCTATGGTTGCAACTCAACTGGGAAAGCAATAATATAGCCACGAGTTGTTTTGGTTGTCTCACTCTATAAAGGTTACACTGCCATAATTTATGTGACTAGAGCTTGTGTAGCTATAACAATGACATTTAAAACTGACTGATCTGGAGAAGTGTGAGTCTAATTATGGTAAATTCAGCACAGCTTACAAGAAACACCTGGTAAACTGGGTTCAATTTTCAAGTTTCAAGACACGCTGGCCACCATTGGACTCCAGGCTGATCTCAGTACTGAGTTATGAAAAGCCACCTCAGATGCTCAGCCACCAGTGAGGGGCAGCTACACAGAGCACTGTAAAATACCTGCATCTTCAGGGGTCTATAATTTGCTTCTATAATTACCTCTCAACACTGTCCAATGAATGGACTGTACAGAGTAGAGACACCCACTAACCACGCTAACTCCCCAGTAAGAGGGATACTATTTGTAAACTGTTTATACAAAGGATGCCTTTAGGGTATTTAGGGTATATTTAGGGTCTAACCAGGTCTCTTTTAACTTTCTATAATGTTTTAATAATAACAGATTACAAACTTTGTCATGATAACCTCTAATAATTCCAGTACTAGACCAGACTCTCTGGGCATGTGTTCAGAGTCTGTTATTTGGACCCTCATCACCAATTCAGGGAATTTTGGGAAATTCAGTTCAGTGGTGGGTGATTTGTCTGGAAAGAAAATTTTATGGAGAACTAAAAAGGTCATAGATTGAAATCATTTATCATGGCATGCACCCATCCTGAGAGGTGAGCACATTTTATTATTAAAATTACTCTTTCTTCTTCCTTGCTTTTGTACCCAGCTAATTCACCAAACCTATCTAAATGGGAAATCAAGATCTCATTTCTACTACTTATCTATTTTACTCGTTCTGTTTTAGTTTTTAAATGAAACTTTTGGACTGCTTGTTTTTCTTGAAAGCCAGGCTGTCTTGGAGAGCAGTGTTTCTGTGATTTCTAAGAGAAGAGCTTCCATTACTTTAGGAAAGTAGAGGTTTGTGTTTGTTTTTTTGTTTGTTTTTTTTTTTTTTTTAATTTCTTGTGGCCTTATATAAAAGATACTTGTGATGACATTTCAAAGTGTTACCTGAATGGAATAATATTTCTATGCAGCCTTTATGTTGGGACTGCATTATTAAAAAAGGGACTTGGAGCCCTTTCTCTCTCTCTCACACACAAGCATCAATGTACTGTACTTTGTCTGAATTTGATGACACCTCTTACATCACTTACCATGATAATGCATGACAAAAAGATATGCTGTGTTGCTATTCATATCAACATCCAAATATTAAATAACGAGCTACCAGAGCAACCAACTTGTCATCCAGTTGATATGGCAATGGTGCCTGAACAATTCTTTTATCTAAACCTTGTAGCTGAACAACCACCTGAAATGAAAGTTGTTTTACACTGCAACCAATGGAAATTCAGTTCAGCCTGTTTTACACAGCCTGAATTTTTCCTCTGCTTTTGGATAAATGAGTAAACAATCTTGGCTCATAAAAGACCATACAGAATCCCACTTTGCACTCACACTCAAAAGAGCTGTGCTTGCTCTATTTGTTAAGTATGTTGTAAATAGTCATGCTGTTCATCAGCATGCTTTTTTAAGCATTCCTTTGCAGATAGTCTTATTAAGTAGCTGAAAACCATCTAATAACAGGGCCTACCTTGACACCAAGGAGCTGTTCCTGTTCTTGACTTTGCAAAGTCAAGAGTTTATCATGCAGCCTCTGCAAAGAACAAATCCTTTATAAGCCTTGAATAGGATTGGTACAGCCTCTGTCAGCAGCCTCCTCTGTCACGCCAAATACGTTTGCATACTATCTAGTCTTTCTTTTTCCAGATGGTTTTAGGGCACATTTCATATTCAGCAACTACTGCCTGCCTTCTTTTTTCATCATACAGCTACAAATAATATGCAAAAAGTCCTGGTTTAACCCCAGCTGGCAACTCAGCCCCACATAGCTGCTCACTCTAGCCCAGCCCCTGTGAGACCAGGGAGATAATTGGGAAGGTAAGAGTGGGAAAACTCATGGCTGGAGGTAAAGACAGTTTAATAGGTAGAGAAAAGCAAAGCAAAACAAGGAATTCATTCACCACTTCCCATGGGTAGGCAGGTGTTCAGCCATCATCAGGCAAGCAGGGCTCCATCATGCATAACAGTGACTTGGGAAGACAAACATCACCACACTGAATGGTCTCCTCTTCCTGCTTCTATCCCAGACTTGTATTCTGAGTATGATACAGTCTGCATATCCCTTTGCTCAGCTGGGGTCAGCTGTCCTGTCTGTGTCCCTTCCCAAATCCTTGTGCAGTCCCAGCCTCCTTGCTGGTGGGTTGGAGTAAGGAACAGAAAAGGACTTGAATGTGTAAGCTCAGTAGTTACAAAAACAACCTTCAATTATCAATAGCCTTTTCAGCACAAATCCAAACCACAGCCCCATACCAGCTGCTGTGAAGAAAATTAACTCTACCACAGCCAAAACCAGCAAACATAAACATTATATGATACAATTTAAAGAGGAGTCCTCAATTGCTCCAGCAGATTTTTTCTTAGATGGGTAACACTAAATAAATCTGTGTTAGAATATCTGTACTACCAAATTATGAACAAGGGTCTTGCAGGTTAACTTCCCCAACCTCAATTTAAGGACAGAAACCCCATAAAATCCACTTCAGAAAGCAATTTGTAAGTCATAAGAGATCCAAACATGGCAAGGATGCCGTGCAAACAGTGCAGATATTGGTAGGCAGATGTGTGTGTCAAATCCCAAAGCACAACTTGTAGCTGCTTAGCAAACAGGTAATGCACCTCCTTTGGATGTATATTTTATTTAGTATAAAAAGAATCTTTAGATCTCTCATATTTATGACTGTGCCTGAATAAAGGTTTTCAGAATTGTTTAAAGCACAGAAGGAGCAGCAGCAGCAATGCCTAAAGGAGTTTTTCTTTCCTTTCACCATAGGATTTACTCCTGGTCTTGGGGCATGCCTGCCACCTCTTCAGCTGTGTCAGGGAATTCATTTGGCTGCAAAGCATTGCATCCACCTGTGATCATTTTTGTACACATGCCAACATACTTTTCCTAGCTTACAGGCAATGTAGATCAGTTCCCCATGGATCCAATGCAATAAACAAACTTAAAAGGAAAAAGCAATAGGGCACTACTGCTTAGAACCAGTGCCTCAATATCCTGAGTTTCAAGGTACATCATCTCTCTAAAGCGTGGTGTCTGTCTGCACTCCTCAACTGAAGTTCACAGGAACAAGAGAACAGAAATCAGAACAACACGAGCTGAGCCACAGAGCTTTTCAGTAAAGAGATCATAAATAAAAGCCCAAGAGTTATTGATCTCTGACACCAACACAAGTGCTGAGATTAATCCTCTGAAGTCTGACTGGAGCATGCCTGGGGCTGTGAGCACCATTATGGGGGGAGAGAAATCCTACCTGCTGTCTCTTACTCTTCCTTACTTGTGTGGGGTGAATTTCAGAAGTTTGTTACTCTTCAGTCTGTCTCTAGGTGATTCATCAACCAGGACAGTCTGTGTCTGCTTTCTTGGCTAGTCCAAAATAGGGTAACACAGCCCATAATAGGGGCTGTGGTAGTATTAACAGTAACAGCAATGAAGTAGGCAAATTTCTGCCTACTTAAGCACCAAAGTGGGTATACTTTATTTAAGTAGATTAGCTGGTTTTGTAATAGGTGGTCTTCAATCTTATCTGGCACCCTGCTTTGTATCTCCGTAATAATTATATTTGAAGAGTCTCATTCTAACCCCACCACTTTTAGTGATTTGTACCCTGCTTAGCAAGGAGTCTTGATCAACCATCATGCATTTGAGAGGTAGCACAGCTTATGAATCAGTGCAACATACTGAAGATTATCATCTGTCAATGGGGTAGAGAGCTTGCAACCAGGCAACCTCCCATGAATGAGGAAAATAAGCTAGAAAAATTGCAAGCAACATTACACAGCAAATCTCAGTCAGTAGGCAGAAGAGTAGTGGAAAATAGAGTTATAACATCCAGGTCTGTATGAGACTCTAAAGGCTGTAGGAATATTTTAATCTGGATATCAAGGGGCAGTGTGAAGACTAATTTCCAGAAAATCTGTGCTCTTACTCAGACTCACTACTGCAGGAGCTAGTGGTGTAAGAATTCGGATCAGCCAAAAAGCTGGAACTCTGCCTAGTGGGATGAACCAGAGAGGATCCAAAAGCCAGCATCAAGCTAGAAGAGCCAAAGATCCCAGTGCTCCCAAGACAGGGTCTGTGGATGGGAAATGCCTCAATTCCAGCCTCTTTTCTTTGAAATGGCATCTGCCTGATGTGCTCATGGAAGTCAGACTCCTGGGAAGTTGAGAACACCAGAGTCATAGGTCCATTGTACAAACACATTTTACAGTGGATCTGATGTTGAGGTCAACAGTCTAGACAGTCTTCTATAAGGAGCTCCTAAAAATATATATATATTTTAAGATTTTAATTTTTTTTTTTAAGCCAGGCTCTGTTAGAGTAAAAGCTAGGACAACTAACTCACCAAACTTAAAAATATGCTCAACAGATAAAAAAGAAAAGACTGAAAGAGTATTTGTACAGCCCTTCCCTGACTGTAGCTGACTTCTTGCTTTCACTCTTAGTGATGACTGGTTTGGGGTTGGATTTGGTGCAAGACAAGACACATAATTTAAGTGTCTATCTGCAGCTGTCATATGAGTAGACAATCCAAACTCCATTATAGCTGATGTAAATCTAGTTAATGTAGTCTAATTGGGGCCGAGGGAACATTTCAGATCATAAAAGAAGACACCTAAGACAGGCTTCAGTTATGCAAGCAGAAACATCCATTTATTTCTGTTTTATGTGGAAATGTGCAGGAGTTTTGGTGAGAGTCAGCAGACACAACAGACCTCTAGAAGGACCATGTTCTTCTAGAGCATCAGTTGGAGGTTAGGGAGGCTCTCAGAGGATCTCAAATCTCACTGCTTTCAGTCCTTGCACCTCCTCTGTCATAAAAAGCCCCGATATCACCCCCAAATAAGTCTGATCTTCCTTGTCCAGGAGGTTATACTTGGTCAAGTTACAGCTTAAAGGATCTGTAATCTCTAGCTGAAAAAAACAACCCTGAAGGGAACACACACATTCCAGCACAACTTTGAACCTCTAATTACTTCCTACATGAACATGATTATTCCCAGTGACACCTGAGCACAGTTAGTGCCAGTGACTTGCAATTTTGGTAAAGGGTGCAAAAATTCCTCTAGAGAAGGGAAGGAACGCAAGTGTACTTTACCTCCAATTACAAATATGTTGCCTTTTGACCCTATAACCTCTTTTTGTCTTTGACTGGTGTGAAGTTTCATGAAGTTGTCTAGGTAAAGTCAAAGAAATTGAACAGTTAATTAGAAGATACCTCTACACAAACTGCAGTATCACCAGACTCCTTTCTGGGCATGTTAAATTTAGCATTTTCTGACAAGGCAAAATGCAATCTTTCTCCAAGTCTGGATACAAAGGGAAATCATAAAACTGAACAGCTGTACTCAGGATCAAGTAGTTGGTTTTCAAAGGAAGCTGGCTGGAGCCAGAAGATACCACATCCTCCAGTAGTTCACAGAAGATTGAACAAAAAGACTCCAAGAAAAAGCAAGAATCTGCTTTTGAGAAATACAAACCAAGAAGACTTTCTGTACTTGGTGGAAGGAGGCCAGCCCAGGGTGAAGGATGAGATACAAAACAGAAGGAAGGAAATGTCCTGTACTGTCACAGAGAACCCTATTCCAGCCCAAAGGCAGCATCCAGAGTGATCTTGTAACATCAATACATGTGGAGGATCTATAACTTTTTTGCACACCACTGTATCTCTGTCTCTATGCAGTGAATGGCAACTGGGCTTTAGAAGACATTCTTAATTCAGTTTCCAGCATATTATTGAAAGGTTAAATAACATACCAGAGCCCTTTCATCCTTGATAAAATACTATGAGATGAGCAAAATCCAGTGAGAGCAAGGGAAGCAGCATTAAATTTTTGGCCTGCTGGGGGAAAAAAAGTATACTGCAGAGTGAGAGTGTTAGGTAAATTTTATCCAGGTGGTGATATTTTGCACAGCTTGAAATACTCTTTCATGCACCAGTCACAGCTGTAAATAGGAAATTAGACATTTTCTGGCTTTTCAGAAGTTCATTGAGAGATCAATTTGAAACCTGAAAAGGTGGGAAAAACCTAGGTGCCAAAGTGGAAGGCAATTTATCAAAATTCAGCCTACCACTGTGCCAGTTTTTATCACTCTTTATGCAGTTCTTTGGAAGAATCTCCTTTTTTCTTGTCAGTGTGTGTTTTGTTGCCCTTCCTCCATTGTTACACTCCCTCTGCAGAAATCTGCTGGTGGAGTCTGGCCCTGAGGTGCAAATAGATACAGATAACTCTGCCCAGCCCTGGCACATTAACATCTCATGCAGTCTGCAGACAGATCCTTTCCATATTCAATGAGCCGGACAAGCACCAGGAGTTCCATTTGTGGAGGGAAAAAAAACCAAACCAAACAAAACAAAAAAACATGCCAAATTGGAAGTCATTAAAAAATATATGCTACCTTGAAATTTAGAGGTAAACACCCCATTTAAAAGCCCACACATCTGCATGACAACACATCTAAGAAGCAACATGACCTCCATTTTCTCTGAGATTGAGGGCGTGGTGGGGTCATAAATAAAATTATGAGAAGCACTAGAGCCTGCTCCTGCTTCAGTGCATAGAAGAAAAAAAAAGTAATATAAATACAGCATGCTTGAGTTTTCTATCTACCTTTTTAAAGGACCACCACCAAAAAGTGGCCAGCAGAAGCTTTCTTTTTAATTTGTGAACAGAGCACTGTGCTGATTAAATATTAGCTAATTAGCAGGGAATATTTATTTTGTGGCAGCTTGTTGTCTTTTAATAAGCAGAATAACACTCAGGGTTTTCCTTTAGTGGCTTAAAATTTAACTTTCATGTATTTTTAGCATTTCCATCTTGCTTAATTCCATTTTTAAATGGCATGAAATTCCCTTGAAAGTGCAATCTGTCTTTATGCAGGATCTGTGTCAGCTCTCTGTAGCGTATTGATCTGAAACATGATGGGCTGCAAACCTAACTTATGGCTTTAAACCACAGACTTGTTGCAGGGTTTTTCTGGAAAGCAAAACCCAGCCATTACTCTTGGAAGTATTATTTTCCAAGTATTATACCTGGAGGCATGCAAAGCAAGTGCAGCCATTTTCAGATAGGGTTGATAGGTAAATTTGCTAATCAAATTCATCTCCTAATTCACTAAGCTGAAACTAAAATTGGACCTTCAGCTCAAAACATGTAGAAAACCTCATTCAATAGCTTGAACTAAAGGAAAGTACATTAATTTCCAGTATGCTGGGGAAAAAAGGAGACTTAGAGGAGACCTTATCACTCTTTACAGCTATCTGAAAGAAGTGTAATGAGAGGGGGGTCAGCCTTCTTACCCAGGTAACAAGCACAAGAGGAAATGAACTCAAGTTGCAGAGTGAGAGGTTTATATTGGATATCCAGAAATAATTTTTTACCAAAAGAGGGGTCAGACATTAGAACAGGCTGCCCAGGGAAGTGGTGGAGTCACCACCCCTGGAGGCATTTGAAAGATGTGTAGATGTGGCTCTTGGGGACATGGCTTAGTGTTGGACTTGGCAGTATCACAAATACAATAGGACTCCGTGATCTTTTCCAGCCTATTCCATGATTCCATGATTCTACAGCTCATCCTTTCTGTGGACTCTGAGCAGAGGGCCCTGTCACACTCTCTCTACACACAGACCTGGTCCCACAGTGTTGAGGGCACAGCTCTTTCCCTTCCCAGTACAGATTTTTCTACTCTGAGCCACTGACTCTGACCAACCTTGTTGGTCCATTCCAGCAAAGCTGTACAGAAAGATCCAACATTTGCTAAAACATTGAAATGATTCTGTCCAGGCCTTCTCAGCAGTGAGCTTTCAAAGAAACACAAAATATAGGATTTACTGCATAAGAACTAGATTATTTCACTTTTTAGGCAGAGAACCATCAAAGTGACTAGCAGGGAAAGACAAGAAAGGAACAGGGTTTGTGCACAACTCCCTCCCATCCACCTGTTCCCCCAAGATATAGCTTTGATTTTATGATTGTTTTCAGTTAATGCAATGACTTCCTGGGTTGTAAGTAACACTGTATAATAGTTTTTATTCCCAGGAATCTCTTATATTTCCCATCTTCCTTTTGTGATTCCCACCTATCCTGCCCCTACAGTCACAACCAAAATCTCCCTGGATTTCCTCACCTCATTTGTTCAGTGCAAAGAGAAACCTCACACCCATTCCTTTAATTTTATGTGGACAGCAAAGAGCTGTGAACAAAAAGGCACCAAGAAAGCGCTTTCTTTTGCATTAAACTTGCTGTTTCTGAACATCCACAGAGCTCTGAGCATCCCAAAGCCTCAGGCAACTCACAGGGCACTGCTGTTTAACTTCCCCAGTCACTCAAGCCAGAGACACCATTTGCATTATTCCAGTTTGCTGCTGCCTTTGACTGATAGTGATTCACTGTGCCAAAGCTGCCAGAGTCTGGCATCTGATTAGCTAGGTAAGGGCCAAAACCCAGTTAATTCTGGCTTGCCTTAACCTCAGTGAAGCTTTTGTCAGTCTTTTAAGATAGGGCAACTTTTATTCCTGCAGGAATGCCTCTGTATGATTAGCACATGAGTTCCATGTTTTTTTCTCGGACCTGCACTCAGACTTCTTAGCTTGGCTGGCCAAGAAAATGAGAAAAAGTTCTGCCTTTGGTTTGGAGCATCTCTAATGGCTATTTATGATGTTGGCAGTGGTGTTCCATATATGTGTATATACATATATATATATATATTTATGAGGTTGGCAGTGGTGTTCCATATATGTGTATATATATATATATATATGTATGTGTGTATGTACACAATGCCTGTTTCAAAGGATGCTGTATCACCTGTATATTAAGCATGTTCAGTGAGATTCTGTGACTACAGAGTCCTTTGTGCTATCTCTAGATTTCCTGTGTTGGGTTTCTTTTTCATAATTCTATATGCAACCTGATTCAATAATTATAAAGAAAAATAACATTGTAGGGGATGGCAAAATACTTGTTCTTGACAAAGCTCAAAATGAAGGAGGTCTTGGTTTTGAGGAAAAGTGTCAGGGAAGAAATATTGTAAGGTTATTTGGTGCATTTTTTTAACAATTGCAAGGTCTATAATTTAAAATGTATAATTCAACCCTATATATGAAATATGTTTGGGGCTCTTTTTTCAAATGGTGTCTGAAAAATAAATTTAAGCCAGAGGACACATTAGAACAAAGGCAACTGAAAATTTGAAGTCAATTTCTAAACTGTCCATCTAGATGAATGATTTTTATCAACTCAAAAGATTAACACACCCACATTCCTTCTAGAGAATGAAGTGAGTTAAATTAAGTGTGAATATTTTTAAGTATGAGCTACTAAATAACTGATTTTTATCTAATGCACATAATGTTCTGCCTACAAAATTCTCCTCCCTCCACCTCCATTTTACAGTCATCCACAGAGGATATGCAGAAAGTTGTGATACATTTACATTATTATGATTAAAAAAAAAAGAAGGGGGGGAAGAAACAAAGAAAGAAGGAAGAGTCATAAAAGGCTTGTTTATATATATATAGGCCTTGTTTTAACACTCATACTACTGTAAAAAAAATAAATTGCCCTGGGATTTATGGATCAAATGAAAAATTAAGAGATAGGTTAGAAAACAATCACAGTGATATTTCCATTTATTTCTCTTCCCCTTTCTTCCTCCCATCTTGTATCCTCTGTTGTTGAAGAGAACAGATGGTTAAGTAATCAACTAGATGTGAAAATATACAGTGATGTTGCTTCACACATCTGATAACAGCAAATACCCATTTTTCCATCTCTTGGAGAAAAGAGATGTGATTGGATTTTTAAATTAGATTCATCTTGGTAGGACAAAATCTACTTTCTATACATAAGTAATGGAAATTGACCTAATTCATGAATTATGCTAATTCTGTTGTACCAACTAAATTTACATGTGTAGAGAGTTAAGATGCATTCATCATCTGGACCTTCCCTGCCACAAAGACAGTGTCATCTGCTGTAAATAGATGAAGAAAGGACTGCTGACAACTCACTGGAGTGCCCAGGCTGAAATGCCTCGGAGAAGGTTTCTATGCCTATCTGTCACTTTGGCTGTGAAAGTACAAAATTTAGAACCACAAAATCACCAGTGCCAAGCCCAGAGGGATTGCTGTGACTGCAGAAATGTCTCGGGTGACCACATTTCAGCTCCTGGGTTTGCAATAATCCCCAAAGCTATGAAACCTACCAGCTGCTGAGTGCCTGACAGTGGGCAGGATTAGTCTCTTCTTCACTCATTTACCTCCCTGAGCTCAGGGAAAGAGCCAGTGCTTGTGCTAGGGGTTATTCAGACATAAAATCTGATGCTTTTTTTTTTTTTCTGTCATAAAATAGATGAAACCACAGAGTAAGGCTGTCTACTTCTTGATCTAGTATTTTTCCTAGGAGCCATTAATTTTTGGGCAGTAATCTGAGCAATAACTCAGATGCTATTGGAGAAATGGAGGGGGTTGGTACCCCTTTAATCCAATGCTTGCCATGAGGAGCTGTCTGCTGCAGCATGGCTGGGGGGTTTATAACCTCTTTTTCTGGGAGGAATAGAAGCCAGTTGTATAACAAGAGAGTTGGCTAACATTCAGATGAAATGGCAAAAAAATGCAGTAGGTTCTATTTAAAATGAATTACAAAGGGATAAATTCCATTTGTTCGTGATTTCCTTGAGAATCGGGGGTTCCCATTATCTGAGGAAGCTTCCAATCGTGACATGGATATGAAAGAGTAAGATCTGCCAGCTCCATCAGTAGTGGTTGTTCAATGATTGGACTCTATGATCTTGGAGGTCATTTCCAACCTTAAAGATTCTATAAATTTTAAGAGAAAATAATTACTCAATTGTTTCTACCTACCGGTTTCTCTCTTGGCCATTTGTTTTCTGTCTGGCACCTTCTGTACCTCAACCTTTTGTTTGATTGATTCCCATTCATTTCTTCCATGTATAAACAGATTTATTTTCTTTTATACAGCAAATGGCAGTTCAGTGTTTCCCACTGATGCTACCACCATGTCCTTCACACACATGTGATGGCCCCTGTGAGTTTCAGTTGGTAGCCAAAGCTGTGGCACAGCTCCCTCACACAGGACATGCACCCTTTTTCTCTATTGTCTGCTCTTGACAGCTTGTCAATGGCTCACCCTGTCAAGGGAGGCATCACTTCAAAGCACTTTGTTTGCTTGAAGGGAAAATAATTTTGACATGATCAGAAGTAAAGCAATAGGCACAGAAGCTGCCAAGAAATCTCCACATGCTCATACACACATGCACTTTGTAGTTCAGACTCTTTATTTTCCTGGAGGATGTCAAGGGTTTTTAACAGAATATAAAAAAAATATTGCTCCAGGAAAAGAATAGGCACAGCAATAATGAGAACTGGCAAGTGGGGATGGCAAAAGGCAACACACTGAACCTCTTTGTGAGAAGATTTCTTTTCCTCATCTTTCAAACTGGGAGAGTGTAAGCTGAAAGGCAAGGCAGAAGCCCATATGTTTGAAAGAAAACATTTTCCAAGAGCCAGAGCAGAGTATGCAGATTCAGAATTTCCTGGAGAGAAGGAAGAGTCAAACTACAAACTCCAGGGTAGATTTGATGTGTGGGTTTTCGGCCTGACATTTATGTTTTCTATTCTGTTGGTTCCTCAAAGCGACATATGCAAACCCAGAAGGTTTTTAAACAGAGGACAAACATGCATACACAAGAACAGGACACCATTTGTCAAAATTCTAAATATCACAAGCTTTAAGGGAGTCTTGTGATTTGGGGGAACACAAATCCTGTGGTTTAACTTCTTGTGGTGCTTTGACAAGAGTGTCCTTAACTCCTTGCAATCTATTCTAAATTTGTTTTCAATTAAAAAATAGGAGAAATGTGACTGACCTGACCTGTTGGCAGTTTGCAGTGGAACATGGATTAATGGAATCAATACTTTTGTGAATGTATCTGGTTTTTTTCTGCCAAGAAGCTACCACAGATTATTGATCTAACTGCCCTCTTCCCTAAATGGGTACAGAATGGATTTTACTTCCAATCCTCCAGCTGAGAGCTGGAGAGGAGAAATATAACCCAATATGTAAACTCGGTAAGATATAGAAAGATATTTCAACAGTCTGTCAGTACAAATGTTTTTTTGGTGATAAGGGAGTTCAGGAAAATGTGGAAAATGGAAGATAAAGCCTATGAAAATTGTTACATATTAAATTGATGTAATATCCACTTGAAAACTCAGTAAGCCCCATGCCCCATACTCTCCATGTTTTTTGATCTGGAAGCTATAAAAACTAGTCAAGAAAACTTGTTGAGTGTGTATGCTTCATTAATATGGTTTATATGGACCTAAATATGTCGATACTCTCATCTCAGATAAATAGGAGTCAAGAGCAACAGGCACTGAATACATTAATTTTAGGATGTGTTATTTTACCACATTGATGTCTGTTTTCTTCCTGCACCACTGAAGGAAGCTGTGCAAGGAATATCCTCTTATGAACATTTGTACAAAGCTGTACAGCTTCAGAAACGGTTTAACTCGTTCAGTGAGCACAAATACCTGCAGATTACCTTCTTTAATTCTGTAAAATTTGGCCAGGGATGTCAGGGACAGCAAGGAAAGGCACACTGTTGATTGAAGGAAGGCTAGGGAAAATGTGGGCCCTCTCCAGAAAGAAATGGAAGTCTTGGTTACTTGGGATATGGAGAACAGTGAGGTGTTCAATGACTTTTTTGCCTCAGCATTCACTGGCAAGTGCTCCAGCCACACTGCCCAAGCTGCAGAAGGCCAAGGAGGGGACTAAGAAAATGAAGAACCAGCTGCTCTAGAAGATCAGCACAAAGATGTCCAAAGGGCTGGAGCCCCTCTCCAATGACCACAGGCTGAGACTGTTGTTTTGCCAAGAGAAGAGAAAGGTCCAGGGACACCTTAGAGCAGCCTTCCAGTTTCTGAAGGGAGCCGACAGGAAAACTAGTGAAGGGCTTTTCACATAGCAATAGGACAGGAGGGGATGGTTTAGACTGAAATTGGATTGATTTAGATTTGATCTTTGGAAGAAATTCTTTAGCGTGAGGGTGGTGAGGCACTGAAGCAGGCTGCCCAGAGAACTTCCTTCACTGGAAGTGCTCAAGACCAGGTTGGATGGCATTTGGAGCAACCTGCTCTAACCAGGTGTCCCTGCTCATGGCAGGACAGATGGAGTTAGTTGACTTTTAAGGTCCCTTAAAATCCAATTAATTCTGTGATTCAATGGGAAAAGGATCCTCTCCTCTGCCTATGCCCTGAGCTGAATCCTGGCAGTGGGGAGAGAGCAATGTGGTGGTGGGAACAGCCAGATGCAGTGCACATAAGGCATGTGTGACACGTGAAACTTGAACACTGGTATAAATGACAGCAAGATCATAAAGGATGATGAACAGTTTTGATACTTCTACCATGTCACTTCTGCATCAAAACACATGGGTATTATCACGTTGTCATTCCTGTTCCTTCTGATTTATCTCACACGTTGCTGCTTTGAAGATGCTGCCGTTAATTACTGAGGGGTTTATGTAGGAGGAAGGCATCTGTGAAAAACAATAGGTTGCTCATTGTTTCCTACAAGGATTTCATGTAGTGCTGAACAAGGCAAAAAGATGTCCTCCCTCAGGCTCTAGAGCTTCAGACTAATCAGTAAGGGGAACAAAACCCCTGACTTTTTCTGGTGTGTCAGAGGCAGAGAGGGGAATGTAGCTAGGGAAGCTAACAGGCTGTTCCTCTCCATCAAACTCTACCCTCCATGAATAAAATGCTATCTTGAAATCAAAGAGAAATGCAAGATTTTAATATTTTCCTTCATAACAGCCTCTCCTATATAGCCTCATTGAACAGTATTTTCTCCAAAAATAGGTGTCATTCCATTTTTTGTGATTTATGGATATCATAATCTCTTGGTCAACTATAGATGATAGAATCAAGGGATTCATTTAGGTTGGAAATGTCTTTTAAGATTATCAAGTCCAATTAACCCAGCGCTGTTGAGTCCACCATTAAACCATATCCCCAACTGCCACATCTACACATCTTTTAAATACTTTATTTATATTGTACCTTCTATTTATAAAGTACCTTTTGAAAAGGGACAGCAACTCCACCACTTCCCCAGGCATCCTGTTTCAGTGCTTGACAACCTTTTGGGTAAATAAATTTTTCCTAACATCCAATCTAAATCTCCTCCTCAAGGCCATTTCATCTTGTTGTGCCTGTTGCTACCTGGGAGAAGAGACCAACCCCCACCTGGCTACAATTTCCTTTCAGGGAACTGCACAGCAAAAGGTTCCCTCCAAACTTCCTTTCATGTTGAACAATCTGAGCTCCCTCACCTGCTCATCAGGCTGGTGGTCCAGACCCTTCTCCTGCTCCGGTGTCCTTCTCTGGACACATTCCAGCATCTCAGTGTCTTTCTTGGAGTGAAGGGTCCAAAACTGAACACAGAATTCCAGGTGCAGCCTCACCAGGGCTATCCAGCCCCATGGACTTTTGTGTGCCCAAGTGGTGTAGCAGGTCACTCACCATTTTCCCCTAGATTATGAGGGCTTCACTCTGCTCCCTGTCCCTGTCTTACAGCTAAGGGGGCTGGATTCCCAAAGAACAACTGGTCTGGCTGTTAAAGGCTGAGACAAAGAAGGCATTAAACACCTCATCCTCTTCCTCATCCTTTGTCACTAAGCTCCCCAATGCATCCAATAAAGAATGGAGAATCTCCTCGGGTCTCCTCTTGCCGGCGATATGTGTATAGAAAAATATGGTATACTCTTTTACAGCCAGATAAAGAGCTACTATTCTTTTAGTAGCCAGATTCAATTTTAATTAGGCTTTCAGACTTCTAAATTTCTCTCTGGATGGCTTCACAACATCTTTGTAGTCCTCCTGACTGGCCTGCCCCTTCTTCCAAATTCTCCTATTTTTCTTGAGTTCCAGCCAAAGTTCTCTGCTCTAAACAGGTTGGTCTTCTTCCCAACAAGCTCATCCTTAAGGTGTAATTCTTGATAAAAAAATCATCTGAATTTAAAAGTTCATGTGTGTTTAGTGAGGGGAGATTGAAAATGCAGTGTGAAAATGTGCTAGTTAACGCCCTCGAAAAACAGCATATTTAGGTGAAGTGCACAAATTACAGTCCCCATTTCTCACAGCTCTTGATAAACAAATCAGATTTTCTGCATCATAGAATCACAGAATCATTCAGATTGGGAAAAAATCTGTAAGATCACTGAGTCCAGCCATTAACCCACCACTGACAAGTCAGGTAAATCCAACTCCCATTTTCACCTCCTCTGCAATATCCAGGAACAGAAGATAAAAGAGAGGTTGCTGTCTGGTAGGCCACTGATAAATAGCAGTCCCTGGAAGTCATAACAATACAGCTTTGTGCTGCACACAACCCATCCCTTCCCTTGCCAGCAGCTCTTGATGCTCTAAGTAGTTCATGCTGCTTTGAACCTCAGTGGCTGGAGGTTCATGTGGCCCTTAAAGCAAAGGGCAACCTTATGCCCCAGCTCACATTTTGTGTAACTCCCTGTACTCAGAGGGGATGCCCAGGGCAGGAGCCAGCAGCAAACAGCAGCAGGGTGCAAACAGAAAATAAATCTGACAAGAATTGGATGAACTGGAATTTAAAGCACTTTAGAGCATCTCATTTTCCTACTGTCAACCACAGGCCAATTAAAGCAGCAGCAATACAGAGCATCACTGGTGCCCAGTAACTCTGAGGCACAACACAACTGTCTCTCCTGGAGCCTGTGCATTAGGACTCTGTGATCAGTTTTTATTTATCTCAGGAAGATTGAGAGAGTGCAGCTGTTGTAGTTTAACCCCAGGCAGCAACCAAGCCTCACACAGCCCCTTGCTCCCTCTCCCACCAGAGGATTGGGGAGATAACTGAAGGGCAAAAGACAGAGAACCCATGAGCTGAGATAAACACAGCTTAATAGGGAAAGCAAAAGCTGTGAACACAAGGAAAGCAAAACAAGGAATTAAGGAATTAAGTCCCCTCTTCCCATGGGCAGGCAGGTGTTCAGCCATCTCCAGGAGAGCAGGGCCCTCTGAAGCATAATGGTGAGTTGGGAAGACAAACAGCCCCACTCCAAATGTCCCCCCACTTCCTCCTTCTTCCCCCCACTTTATGTAGTGAGCACAATGTCATATGGTCTGAAAAATCCCTTTGGCCAGTTTGGGTCACCTGTCCTGGCTCTCTCCTCAAAACTGCCCATGCACCCCCAGCCCCCTTGCCAGCATGGCAGGACAAAAACCTGAAAAGCTTTTGGCACCAGTGACAAAGTATTTTCTGTGAACCTCTCAGGCTAGACTAAATGTCCTAAGTGAAGACTTTTTTTCTTTATTTATAATCAGGATTTCACTTGCTGCCACTTCTGACACCTGCCTCTTGATCCTTTCTTCATGCACTCAAAGTGCATGTCACCATCTTCTTATGGTTCTTCAACCTTATGTTGTGGGAATCTGCACTTGCCTGCCCTTTAGTTTTCTGTTCTCCAGGATGCCTAACTTCAACAGACAGAGCAGGCAAATAAGGACTCCTTGTGTCCAATTCATCTGACATATACAAATATCTGTAGTGCAAGTGTCTAATTGTTTTCATGGATGAAAACTGGAGCATGGGTTGATTCATTTATATATAGATGTCTACACCAGGCTTGGCTAAATTTAGGTGAAATGAGCCCCATCCATTGTAGAGAGCAAATGGTCTGGATAGCATAGAGAAGAAATGCAAAAAATTAGGTGCCACTCTCATTTCAAAAGATGGGAAGTGGGATTTGTTGCATCTTGCTCCAAAAGTTTTTAATGTGTTTGTCTAAATTAGAGCTGGTTTTCTGGACTTTACAGTCAGTGGACACAAATAGACACTTCTAAAGTGTAATTTGTTGTGCCTATTTCAGCTGTCAAGAGAAGATGAGAACAGTGACTCTCCATTAGTAGGCAAGAAAGGGAATCCAGAAAACTATCACAGGCATGTCTGTGGACAATCTATGTACTTCAAATTAAGACAAATTAATGCCCATGCTGCATTCATCTGTGTCATATTATTCCCAACATTCAGAGTTTTGTTGATATTAATTCCAGGTTTTTTGAATGAACATAGTCCTTAAATTCCAGCAGTGAGGTATCCCATGGTATATGTGTCTCTGATCCAAACCTCAGTGAGGAACTGACAGCCTCTGGAAGGGCACAGGTGGGGTTTGGCTTCTAAAGGTTATTGAAGTAATTGAATGGTTTGCATCCAAGCGCAAACATCCCTGTATGAGGTGCAATTCATTACAGCCATATTAACATTCTGCAAAGACTCAGACAAAGTGACCTGGAGGGTTTTTGTCTTCAGGCCTTATTGCATTACAAATAAGCAGGTGTGTCACTTAGACAATTCCACAAGTGGGCCTCTTCATTCCACATGCTGATAATGATGTATTAGCCTTCATCCGTGCCTGCAATAGGTGATGCCACAGGCAACATATGTTAACAAAAAAACCCAAACAGATACACACCAAATCTTTGGAGCAGACTAGATTTAATTCAGGCTACTAGGAAGAAAAGAGAAGGGAAAAAAAAAAAAAGGCAGGGAATAGATTGTAAACAGAAAGGCAGAGAATATTCACTGAGACTCAAAACAGAAAAATGGAGGAAATTCAGGGATTTATTTCCCTGTGTAAGAGCTATTTGCATCCTTGGTTTCCTCGGCAGGCACAGTCATTTCATTCTTACTGCCACAGGCAGAGACCAAATTTTCCATATGAAATGGATATGATATTGCAGCTAAATGATTCACAGACAAGAGTGAGCTAAATTTTAGACATCTCAGAGCATAGGCAGAACTCTAGGACAGATCTAACACAGCAGCACAGACATGCCTGCAGATTCTATGAAACAAATGGCCAAGACACACCTTAAGCAGCTCAAAGGATGGCAATTTTGCATGGGCAGTATGTCAGCTTGTACCTTAATTTCCCAAAAGAGGAGTTTAAGAGTACTGGTAGATTTTCAGTCTGAATCCTTTCAGTCTGGAACCTTTGTGCCTCTCCAGTATGTTTTTTAGATTACCTGTGCTTAGTCAGTACCTACTTTGAAATATCCAAATGTCTCTTACCTTCTGGCACATGTGCCTGTACACTGAGGTCAAAACTGAGGAATTGTGACCAGCTTATAAGAAGATGGGATCCATTGAGAAGCAGGGGATGAAGCAATGAGTTGAGTGCTTAGAAGACACATTTCTTTCTTTCTATGTGTATAGCTCCTCTAAAAGAAACATTTGGCCTTTCTGTGGTTCAGTCTCTCATGTTTAACTGTTGTTAAGCTGGAGGCCTGTTCTGTCCATTGTGATTGCAATTGACAACAAAAAATTCCTCCTCTAGATGGTACCACTTTGCACGTGGGAAGGACATGTAGCAAGGGCAAACTAAATGTGGAGAAACAGAGGCAGGGCATCAGAGTTATTTTTCTTACAAATGTGAATTAGTCAGAAAGAATCTGCACACCTGCTTTTGAAAGAACAACATTTTAAGGGAAAAATAAGGTCTCAGAACAGTCTTATGATTAAGGCATTAGATGATTATTTATAGTAACTACAGGCTGAGGTATAACTACTGAAGATATGCTCATATCCTCAGATATGCTAAGGTCAAAACCATAAGACTCCTGTTTTTTTTCTGGAGTAAAACTTCAGTTATACAATTAAAATACACAAAATTTTCTTTGTTTCTTTTCCCTCACATCTTCCCTCTCTATCCTCTACTCACCCTTGTCTCTTTTCCTTTTCCCTCCTGCCACTTGGTCCTGTTGCATTGAGCTCAGCTTTCAATACGGAAAACAATGTTATCCATTAACAAAAGAATTGGTGATATTGAAGCAAAAAAATATCTCCTGACTTGGGGACAATATAAATCAAAGATACCAAGGACCTAGAAACACCTTCTTTTTCCCCACAAAACCAACTATTTTTGTGAGTTTTAAATGGTCAAAATAGTCCTCAGTATCTTCAGTTAGAGCACCAACTAGCATGAGCTGTAAATACAGTAAACCTGTAGCACTGGCATAGGCAAATTTTGTCTCTATTTTTCTCTGCCTGTGGTCCTCTGTCTCATTCATGCACATATTCCAGTTGACAATTTTTCTGGGTGAATATATTTAATGACAATTATTCTACTCACATGAACCACTTACAGGCCTCTGCTAATTTCTTACAGTATTGTCCAGCAGCATAAGCAGTATTATAAAAGGGAGAGATGAGAAGGAGATCTGGGGCTCAGTATTAACTGGTCCCTATACTGTTCTTAAAACAGTTAACAGAATTTATGGTAATCTACTTATTTGCATTTAGTAAAGAAACTCACACTAAGGAGAAAAGCACTGCTGTGGCCTAAATTGATTATTTAGAGTCTGTGATAATCTGTCATTTCTTGAAATTCATCCCTGTGTTTTATTGAGATGAAGCATTCTGAGGTTTTTGGGGCTTGTATAGAAAATTTATTTATGATGTCTGGGGATTTTCACTTCTGGAATACTGAGAAAAAATTCTGATCTTATTGGCATGAGTGTAAACACAGACTAAGTTCACTGACGTCAGCAGTGTAAAAGCCATATGCTGCTCCTCCTGGAGCTGGCTTCAAATGAACAAAGAACTGATGGGCACTATGAGCCTTTTGGGCACAAATGAGGCAGAGTCTGTTTGCTAAATCTTCACTGGTTGGACTTTTTCTTGCTAAGACTTTATTGTACCATGTTGCAGAGCTGTACAGAGGAAAAACTTGGGGAAACTCTGCCTAAAAATTGGTTGCTTCACAATGAAGAGACAACAGCATGCTGCAGATGTCTTGCAAAATATAAGGTTAAAGAAGAAGGTACAAAACCAGCTGGATAATATGCCATGTTTTTACCTTGTTTGAGCTTTAATATCTGGCCTAGCTTTGGAATGACAAGTGGCCAAGCTTCACTTCCATTAGATTTGTTTCAGTCACAGACATTTAACATGCAATAATAAAGAGGGAAATATTTTCTCAGGGAATTGTTGGATAACATTACATTCCTACTTTTCCTCACAACTTTGAAATTCAAGGGGTGAAATGGAGCTAGAAGAAAAGGCCTGTAATTTTAAGACAATAAAATGATTTTTTAATTTGTTATGTTCTAAATCTTTTACTGTATAAACTGCAGTACATTTTGGGCAAAGCCTAATCTTGAAGTACATACTCAAATCACATTTATTTCTGTTCTGCAAGAAAGAAAGAAGGAAAATTAATAGTTATGACAGGTGCTAGTTTGCTCACACTGGTGTAGATCCACGATCCTGCTGTTGAAGAGCACGTTGTGCAGCCTTGCAAAGGCAGTGATTTCCAAAAGCCCTAATCACCCTTAAACACTCTCACAGCTCTTTTCTTCACTCAGATATGGCAGTCTTGTGACTCAATGCATTTCTCCAGCCAGCGTGTCTACAAATTACTATGATAATGTACCAGATATGCTGCCGTCACACTTCATCACTTCTTATTATGTACTGCATCAGCCACTGACTTGATGGGTTTATAATCAAATCTCTTGTACACAGCTTGTTTTTGGCCAGATACAAAAAAAAATTTGCAAGTTTTACACCTGAGCCACATGTTTATGAGTGTAATCTGTGTCCTTATTTTTCTCTAACTGATCTTCTTTAAGTTAATTATTGACTACTTCTGCTAACCCTTATTAAACAATGAGCTGTGGGTGGCCTGAAGACTGATTTAAATGAGGCAAGAACAAAAGATGAGTATGACACATAGATTGTCAGTGCTCATCCTTCACACTTGCAGTCTTCAGTCTGATGAGTCTTTCAAACATCTACTCCAAGTCCTTCTCACCCCTTCTGCCTTCACAGCCATCAGTCCACAAAGGATTAAATGATACCAAACACTGTATTCCAAAACTGGAAAAAAGCCTAAGAAATCTATGGTGTTTCTGATTCAAAGGCAACAGACGATATACCAATTTAGGATTATTGTGGAATAAAAATCCTTCCTCCTAAACTCCTCCTAAAACTTCCTCCTAAAACTCCTAAACATAGCTAGGGAAACATTTCATGCCTTGCTCACTAAGCATCCATTGGTGTTATGAGAGGCAAATTATTGAGAGACTCGTGTTATATCTCTTATGCTGTTATCATCAACATTTTACACTCCTGCAACAGCAGGTGGTTTGTAGGGTGAACTGAGATCCCCATAGAAATAAATACAAGAAAACAACCAGGCAGTCTGTTGGTGGGGAAATCCAGTGAGTAACGAGGTTAGTGTGAGCAAAGCTCACTGACCATGATTATGGGACACTTCTCATTTGCACTAAAAGATGGAGGACTCCTCACTCAGTGTCTTGTCTTCAGCTTTGTTGCTCATCTTCTTTCTAAAGGAAGAATGGAATAATTAATGGCAGTCACAGCATTAAAAAGACAGAAAAATATTCTTGGCCTTGGGAGACAAACAGCAGTAACTTGGATTTACCAAGTAAATCATAGTTATGCATTCTTTTATATCCTCCTGCCTGCATTTTGAGGAATATCAACATATAAAAAAATCCATAATTTCCTCTCAGAGACTTCAGTTTTTCATTCTGGGTTCACCTCTCTCCTATGATTGTACCGCATTAGTTTAATTAGCTTCATGTAGGAATAATGCGGCGTTCAGACCTTATCTGTCTTATTTGGGAAGCTATTTCAATGCTTTTGATGTCAGTTAGTTTTTATTTGTGATAAGTTTGTCTATATGATTTTCTGCCAGAATCATCATTTAACGTAAGTATTTCTACTTTATTGCTACTGCTAAATGTTTTTTTTCCCATGCCAAAATGTACTTACTTACATGAAGTAATTAATTTCCCTCTCACATAATTAAATAAGCCAAGCTCTGCTGATTAATCTTTTAAAGTGTGTTATGTATTTCCCCAATCATTCAAAGAGACTTTGATAGACTCTGCTTGATATGTGATTTACATACATGGTTCTACATCAAGCCATTTTAAGGTGTATGCAGTGGACTTAAAATCTTACTTGTTGTAAAAAAACCCTCTAATTTGATACATCCAATAGTTGTATTATATCTTTGCATGACACCACCACCCTAATAATTCATACTTGTCTCAAGAGCAACAGGAATCCTAAAGATATCTAATTTCTTTTGTTGCTACCCAACCACTACAGAACAAATTATTCAATTAATCTCTAAATTAAAGACCTTGCACTGTACAGACTTTGTAATTTCTGGATAAAAACAAAGATCTTTCCTTGCATGATCATCTATCCCTTGTCAATAGTCTCCAATTATGCATAGATTTCACAGCTAACTCCCATGCTGAGGAGTAGGAACGTGCTCTGCTGTGTACACTCAGTAGGTCCTCCAAGGCCAGCCATGGAGGAATTGAACTAAGAGCAGCTCTCCACCCACATCTCATTCACACACCCTTCAACTATTCAGAGTATTTGTTCAGTTTGAATTATTTTCAAATTACATCTCATATCTGTCCTGAATCTTAACAATTAAGCCAAAACAGAGTTCCTGCAATTGTACTTCCATGTTATCAGCTTTACTTTTCTGTGGCTCTTCAGTATGTAAGGCAAAAGAGAATACATTTCCTCATGTCTTTATTTCTGAATGGCATCCCAGCATTTAGGAATGAAGGTGTCAGTATAATACCATCAGATTTTGTGCTATTTCTCTGCTGAAGATGCTGGAAAGTGCCAGTCTGAAGCAAAGGTACCCACACAGAAATACTGGCTTTTTCTATTTGCCTGTGTTGTTCCATTGCAGGTATTGCAAAGAAAAGTCTGAAAAATTTAAGGTTACCTTTAACTACAGGATATTTTTTTAGTAGCTGCTTGAAGATCCACAAGGAGAAAAAATATTCCTATATCAAAACTAAATGTGTGCACTATTCCCCACAGGTTAGAAAGTCCTTGTCTTTGGTTTGGATTTATTTTTATGAGCTGTAAATAACTTAATCACTTCATTTTTTTTAATCTGTCTTACTGATGTATTAAAGCCAATTTTCCTTAATAAAATGAATTTATCAGACCAGGCCTTGTAGGAGAGAAAAATGATACAATAACTTAGAACAAGAGAGTCAAGATGCATAGTTTGATTAAATTCTCATCAAAATCCCTGGGAGTTCATTAGAGTTTAAGAACCTGACTTCTTTAAATATAAATTTTTTGGTAGCTGGCTAGTTAATCTTTTCACTTTGGGGATGCAGTTTCATGACTACTTTAACCCAGTGCATGGGTTCCAGGATGGGTTCCTGGGAAAAGGAGTGGGTCTGCCTCTCCTCCCCTTCTCAGCTGTGTGTTCCCAGAGCTTCCCACAAGGCCATCTGATTAAAAACACTCACCAAACTACAAAAGTGGATTTGTTTTCAGACACACTTCCAACACTCCGGTCTGACTAACCAAACACATGCCTGACTTTAGGAAAGTGGGTGACCAAGTGCTTGGCTGAGACCCAGGGAGAAAAGGAAAACTGTTTCCATCAGCAATAGTACAAATCAGCTGCATTGAATGGGAAATTTAGCCCACCCTTATGTCAAACTGCCATATGGTTTGGTCATTTGCAATTTATCATATTACCTTTAAATTAATGTAGTCATTACATCTATCTATCATCATCTATCTAATGCAGGCATCTATCTTACACTGGAATCTATTTAGGTGTTTTTTATTTCAGACAATGTTAAAGGCATACATCAATTGCATGAAACTGATGCTGCAGACAAGAAGTAAAAAAATCAAAGATCTTCTTTTGCATTGAAAATTGAGGATCTATTTCTTGAAGCACTTGCTGTGTTGCCAGTGCTTCAGTGGCAGCCAAAGGCTGTAAGCCAAAGGGATTTTCCCTGAGGACTGATTGTAAATGGCAGAGCTGAGCTCTGGATCATCTGCTTTGGAGAATTTATATGTCAGAAGCAAGACAGAAAACAGAAATCTCAGAGAACTCAGGGAACAAGAAAACCACTCTGAACATCTAAATATACAACAAGGAAACCCCATTTCTAAAATAATTTCACTTCTCCATGGAGCAAATTGGAATTGACCCAAAAAGTCTCAGATATTGCTTTAGGAAGATCAAATCTTAACTGTTTACTTCTTATATTGAGATCATATATCCCTTTTTTTTTTTCTTACTGGCCCATATGTCTCATCTGGTCTTTATCTGAGCTCATTTGCTGAGCCTGGATTCCCACTCAAATTCTGTACAAATTGCTTTCAGCTGCTTATTGTAAACTGAACTGGTCAATAATGCACCCACTGCTCCCACCCTTCTGGCTGCCCCTTCTCATGATCTGACAAGGAATAGCCACTGTTCAAAAGTCCCTAGAGCTCATTTTTTGTTTGTTGAGTTTTCTTTTCTTCACAGAAAGAGGTTTGTGCTGGGCTGTCAAACCAAGGAGCAGCAACCCCAATCCCTCATCTGCAGTAATTAAATGGTTTATTCCAGATGAGCTGATCTTCCTGATGTTTTCTTTTTGGAGCATTTCAATTCTGTATCTTATTTAAATACAGCTTAGGGCAATATTTAAAAAAATCTTTGTGGAGGAGTTTAAGGTTTAGGTTTTGGTTTTTGGGTTTTTTGGGGTGTTTTTCTTTTTTTTTGAAACCAGTACATTTCTATACCTTTATTAGTTTGCACTGTTTGGATTTGAACTGTTTCGCAGTGTTTATCAAAAGTCTACACACTGCTTTCTTTTCAAAGCCTTTTATTCTCACAGTGCTGTAGCAAGCAGCATAATGACTCTGCCACAGCAACACTTCAGTTTCTTGACCTTCCAAAAATAAAAATTTTTTTTTCATTAATTGCAGAGGTTTTGCAATTCCTCTTCCGTAGAACTGTCTTTACTATTTTTTCATCCCTGAAAAGGAAAAAATAGATCAACATCATCTTCTAGAGCCATTGACTGGGTAGTCTCAATGGATCACTTTCCTTTGGAATGCTACAGGGGGTTCCTGAATCAGAAGTGCAGTCATGCTAAATTACTGCCATAGTGCAAAGAGAGAAGAGAGGGAACGTTCCCACAGAGTAATTCAGAGCTCCAGCTCTTCGATTTGAGAGGGGTGAATCTCTCTGTCTGGAAAAAAAAAAAAAAAGAATCCTAGGAACACCATGCAGGACCATACCACCAACTCAACTTTGCAGAGAGCATTGGGCAGAGAGGGGGCTTCAATATTCAGGAAGAAACTGAACAGACTCTCAGTTCCCTCTCTAGGATGATAGGGACTGACATTATAAACCATATAGTTTATTTCCGCCCTATTCATAATTAAAGATACTTCATAAAAACATAAATTCACCCATAGAGATCACTCATATTAGTTTTCAGGAATATTTCATAGTTTTTTTAGCAAGATTGATATATTCATATCTTTTATATATACTGGAAATTGCTGTCTTACATTCACATTAAACATAAGACACCAATAAAATTATCTTTACATGAATGCTGGCCAAACATTCAGTGGAACAAGGACTGAACACCACTGAACCAGCAAATATGACAGTCCTTGCATATTTTTAGAGATCCCTAATAATCCCTTCACAGATGAAAAAATGTAGTTTTAAAATAGCTCTGTTGCTTGGGCAAGCAAGAAACATCAGTGGAGAACAGATAAGTCTACATTTTGCGCCTGATACATTTTTTTGCCAAATTCACTATTTAATTTAAAGATTTATTAAGGATGAAATGAATATTTATTCAAATGAAATGAGGGGAGAAGCAAAGTCCTAGAGAATTCAATGACAAAATTTCCTTTGAGTTACAAGAGGTCAGAATATCATTACTCAACAGATTCTGTTCCTTGAACATTTGCTGTTTCCAGTTATTTCTATTACCTAAGTGACATGGGGAGTGACAATTGTTCTTTGTTCCCCTTCTGTCTTAGTGCTACTGAAGTGAACTAGATGATTCAATCAACCATCCACTAGAAATTCTATCCTGGTCCTGAAACAGCTTAAAAGGGGGATTTAAAGATCAAAAATGTTTCATTGAATAATACCTAATCAATTCTAGTTCTCACATCTGACAAGGGTTCAATTTCCCTAAAAGCATGGGGGCCAGTAACACAGGATGGCTTCAAGACTAAGCACACAAAGGGACTAGAGTGCCACACAGAGCAATAGAATTGTCACCTGGACCCCATCTTTTCCATCTGTACCATCACTACGTGCTTTGCAACATGAAACGTGTTCCACTAATGTTTCAATTCTAATGTGATCAAAATTTATTGTGTTATGAGCTAAAGATTGGACCAGATGTCCTCCAGAGGTTTCTTCCCACCTACATAATCTTAATATTCCCTATACACCATTGTGTTTTGTTGTCAATCTTTCCTTATTGTCAAATACAAAAATTGTTTATATATTTATTAGATTAATAGTAATTATACTCTAGCTCTAGCAACTCTGTAATTTCCTGTGTACCCTATTCTCGATCCAGCAGGAAAACCCTCTAATAAACTTGAAGCCAACAAAATCATTCCAGATATTTCCAAGTCTGCTTACACTGAAAGTGTTCAGCAGATCATTTATAGCAAATAAGTGATGTTTTAGATATTCAGAAAACATCTCTCATTTTGCCATTTTATGCTTAATGGCTTTAAAGAATGAAAAAGGATTTGTATTTCTGGTCCCTTGCTATCTATCTATCTGGATTTTTTTAAGCTCTTTCTTTGCAGCCTGCATGATAATTTCAGAAAAGGTATAAGAAAGTGAGATTTCAGAGACAAAGATGCCTTTTACTTTTCATCAGTTGTGCAGCATGGTCTCCAAACAAGCTCCCAGGCTGCTGACCTTTGTCAGAAAAGTATCATAAATTGTCAAGATAGTAAAATCCCAGAAGTTTTTATGTTGATATCAGCCTCACAGCCACATCACTGTTCCCTTAGTTCCTGAGTCAACCTGACACCTTTACCTTTACCTCGGCTGCTCACCTGGGAGAACAACATTTAGCCAAGAGAAAAATATGTCAGTTGATAATTTTTATGTTTCCATTCTAAACATGTAAAGTTCAAGTTCATGACAGCCACTAAAACCAAATTCTACATGGGGTCTGAGGAGTAAAGGAGATTTTACAAACTGCCATAGATGTGCAAAGACCTGTCAGGGGAACCCAGAGAGATGACCTGGATCATTGTGGTTTTCAATAACTCACGGAGGGAAGTGAAGGGGCAGGTTCTGATCTCTTCTCTCTCATAACAGGAATGGAGGAAAGAGCATGAAACTGAGTCAGGGGAGGTTTAGTTTGGAAAAGGGTCCTCACCCAGAGGGTGGAACTGGCTCTCCAGGAAGGGCTCACAGCACTGAGCCTGACAGAGTTCACGGAGGATTTGGACAGTGCTCTCAGGCACAGGGTGGAATTCTGGGGCATCTCCTGCAGGGCCAGGAGTTGGACTTGATGACCCTGGTGGGTCCCTGCCAACTCAGGTTGCCCCATGATGTCTGAAGCTATCTTGTTTGCTTCTCATGGTTCATTATTCATTAGTATTTGTACTCTGTTAATCCCTGGACGTTTCTGTTATCCACCGGAATAAACTGCACATACACAGACATTTCTACGTTCAAAAATTTAAGAAGGTTCCTATTCTAGAGAAGTCAGAGCTTAAAAAGCTGGATGCTTACCAGGGAAAACCTTCCCTTTTATCCTCACTGATACAGCTGGGAGCAGTGCAATTTGGGGAGAAAGTATTTATCCCTTACCAGTTCCCACAGCAGCAGCCCCACAGCTGTACAGCGCCACATTCAAGCTCACATCCCTTTTGAGAAAAGGTCCTTTACCTGAATTTATTTTGTCGTTATTTCTCTATATGTGTATTTGGATAGTTATATATATATATGCACACTTCAGTGTACTTTGGTTCAAAGTCAGAATTAGATAATCAGCTTGAATCAAGGCATAAAAATCATAATGATAGCTCTTACTCCTACAAGGACTCACACCTCTTGTATTAACAGTTCACTTTTAACAGTACATGACTTAGATGATTTATATGAGCTCATATGTTATTATGTTATCCTGGCATGTCTACATAAATGGAAAATAATTTTTGCTGTACTGGAACAGCAGGAAATTTCAACGAAGTCAGAGAACCCAGCATTATGGCTATGAAGTCATATTCAGTCCCTGCATACAATAAAATTCTTAAATTCATCCTATGAGTATTAATAACAGTAATAAATAATGCCAATCTTCAATAAGACTGAAATAATGGTAGACTAGCCTCTGACTTATAATGCTCCACTACTTGAGTAATCATCTTCTTAACTTTTGGGTAACCTTTCATTGCACATAATAGGAACATTGCTTTGAAAGATTTAAGCAAGCATGGCATTACAGAAGGAAGAAATACTTAAATTTTCAAACCACTCTGCACAAGCATTTTGTGCTGTTACAGGAAATAGAGCCTGCGTTCACAACTCACTGTCACTTCAGCTCAACCCTATAGCCAGTCCCCCAAATTAATCAGAGCTGTACAATTCAAAAGCAACACAAAATTATTAATTAGAATCACTTGTTGTCAAACAAAAGACACCTTCTCTACAGAGGGAAAGAATGCAAAGGTAACAGGAGGAAAAACAAATCCTGATAACACAAATGAATGGGAGATCTGTCCCACTAGGAAACATTAGCAGGAGCAGCAGAACTGAATAAGCTAGATAAGGCTGATTACAAGTGTTGGTTCAAGCTTTGCTTGATGAACTGCATCCAGAGCAGTTTCTCTGAGCTCTAATAATGTTTGAAGGCAGTCTAGAGGCTCCAGGACACTGTGAAGCTTTCTGTCACTCCTGACCATCACCTCTCATGTTCCATCATGAGAGGTGATTAATCAAAGTTAACCTTTGTGATGTCTTTTGCCCCCTCAGTAAAAGCAGAAATTAACCAATTCAAAAAACATCAGCAGGGACAGGCACATAAGCAAAGCAAGACCAGCTGAGTCCAATTGTTTGAGAAAACCTGGCTTCATGTGTATGCCACACCTGTACAAGACAAAAAGAAAGACTTTAAATAACATAAAATGTTTTAGATTTGGTCACCTCTCTTTTTCCTACTAATTAGTGCCTGTTCCATTAGCTGTCCTAGCCCCAGCTGTGCTCCAGTCCTCCTCTCCAGTCACCTCTTGGATTCTGCACAATGCCTACACTCCACAAAAAGCAGTCAGGCCTGCCTACTCATTTCCTCTCCCTGCGAAATAACTCCAGTTTTGCAATCATTTAGCCTCTCTCTATTCCCATTCTAACTGGCCTATTGTATAAACTGCAAGGGAAAGAAGAGGAAAGGGGCCAAATCAGGACAGACTTTTCCAGAAGATTCTCCCACCCATTTATAAAACAAACTCAGCTCTGTCAGAGACGAAATCCACATAAACTTTTCCCCTCCCTTTTATACTCCGAGTTTGATACCAATTGTGATGCACAAAGGTGAATATTTTACATCTCTGGTAGCCCTGAAAGGCATGATACTTGACTTTAATCTGACATTCCTGTAGAGCATCACATCTTTCTCCCAAGGAAGCATGCTGTCCTTTGGCATGTGACTCATTGCTTGTTGACACCAGCAGGGCTTTGCCCAGCCAGTCTGAGATGTTTGGTTTTGAATCCCAGTCATGCAGAAGACAAGACCTGGTGAAGTCAGATCTCAGGGAGACCACAAAGGACATTGCAACAATACCACTGGTCTGGGGTTCTGTGGTGTTTTGACTGCAGATCACATAATATGTCTGATTTGGCTTTAAATGAAAAAGAATAGCTTGTCATAGAAGAAGGGTGCAACTAAGCTGCCTGAGTTTTTATTCTGCTTTCTACCATCACCTCTTAGTTGCTGTTTGCTGGTCAGTTTAGAGTACAGTAGCTATGTCAGTGACATTCAGAGCAGTTCCTGGAGTGTATTTGAGTTTTGAGAATCATCTTTTTGGTACTTTGGACAACTTCTAATTTTGTACTGAATGTAAAACCTTATCCATTACAAGGTGCACATGTTGGTGATGTATCCAAGAAAGCTGGAGTAAGACTAGAACAGGCCCTAAGGAAGTGGTTTCCCAATTTCTGCTCTCTTGTAAAATATTGCAGTTTTATTTTAAAAACACTGTCCTTTGGAAACTGGTTTTTCTAATCTGTCATTTTAAAAGAGCATTGGTTACTTATTCACTGGTTTGTTTTTTTTCTTTACCAGATGACTGCAGTGCTCTGTATCAATATCTCACTGAAACTGGAAACTGAGCCTTGGTTTCAGTTTGTAATAGGGAGAATCTTGATATACCCCTCTCAGACAGGCAGAACTGAAACTTAAAGCTTGAGGGAGTGTGCTCAGAAATCATGAACTCAAGCAGCAGAGTACACTGGAGCCCCAAACCTAGCATCAGCCTCAGCTAGTGACTCTAAATGAGCTGAAGCCGACCCAGATTTGAATGCAGCATGTCAGGCAAGTGTGACCCTGAGCCTAAGCCTCTGAAACTCATCAGAGCTCATTAGCAAGGTCATAGGTTTGTGAGTATCTGGCTATTCCCTTCTGCTTATAGCATGTTTTTTTCTGGCTTGAGTGCTCCTACACCACTTTCTGCAGTGTGCAATGAAGAGGGCAGTGATGCAGCAGCATCTGGACTACAGAAGCTTGTTTATCCTCATTCATTAGCACAGCCATACCATTTGCAAAGATTGTTTGTTGATTTGTTGCCTGATGATGGCAATTTTGCTCACCCTTAAATAAAAGGCTCTACAAGATTTGTCAGTCTTAGCTGAGAAGAAACCTTCAATTTGATTTCTTTCCCCTGAATCTTTGGGTAGGATTTCAGGATGGCATAGGAGCCACACATAGTAAAACCCCCCAAATGCAATTCTTTCTCAAGCTGGCTGTGACAATGTTCAAGTATGTACAGAATGGCCTCATGAGCATGTTCAATACTCTTTGGACAGCATTCTTGCTGTCTGCTCTGGTGTCTGTGTTGCTGTTGTTCTTGTACTTCCTGTCTGAAGAGCTAATTGCATTAAAACGGACATGGAGTTGTCTATTCTTCCACAGAATACGGGGAATATGCTTATACCAACCCAACCCAACTCTGCAAGAATTCATTTCAGTGCTTTGTGTAAAAATATATGACAATAAATGTCCATTGTTTAGACCCTTCTCATCAATCCCAAAGGTGCAAAGACTCTGCCCAGCGCCATGAGATACAAACTGAGGTTTCTCTAGGCAAGTGGATAACTGCAATTAAAATCTGTAGGAAAAGCCCAATGGATTTGAGAAAGAAAATTAGCCATAGCTGTTAGAAGCTTTGATGCAGTTGTTAGAAGCTTCTTTTGGTTTTTAATATAAGTAGAAAAATCAATCAGCTCAAACACTGTTCTCTGTCTTTAAAGCATTTTAATATCTTTTCCACTTTCTAAATTAGCAGCATAGACTGAAATACTAAAAGAAGTTTCATTCTATAGATCTGGAGCCCTGGTGGTGTACTGCAATGCAGCATTTACCCAAGGCCCATCCAAAATTGAAAAATTAAAGAGATCTGCTTAGCAGGACAGTGTGTCCTGCTAACATTGGTTAACTTGTGATGGGCTGAAAACTGCATGGAATGCTAGACTTGAATAAATAAGCAGCAATTTTGTTGCTTTTCTTTCATGTTATTGTGAAAATCAGTTATTAATATCTTTCTTAAAGCCAAAAAACATTGATTTGTATGGTAATTATATATCCTATTATTATTCATTCCTAATAAAAAGATTTGGTACTTTTGCTTTTATATGAAGTTCATGTTTCTAAGGTTTTCTCTATCATTCTACTTTGATTTCTGGCATAAAAAAGACTGTTTTAGAATTCAGGTCTCTAAAAACTCAAGCTTTCAGAAAATATCAAATGTGAATCATGAGAATAAGTGACATGCTGGAGACATGAGGCATATGGCATTGTTGAGCAGCTTTTTAAGTTCTAATATGTGTAATGATACATTGTTTATCTCATCATATTTTCTTAGGATCTGATAGACATTGGAAATGCAGAATACAGTAGGAGCTACTGTCACCAGCTACAATGGTGATAAATGCTATCATCCTAATCATACATGATTAGCTGATTTTAAAACCAGTCCAGAAGTACTATTTAGTAGGATTTTTATCATTCTTTAAAGCATAAAACCATTAAAAGCTTAATAGCTGCTATTTAACCAGAATGAATGTCATCAAATGGTTCCTTTACAGCTAGATAAAACTTTGTTTTTCAGTAGATTAACATTTTGAATAATTTTTTGCCAGATTGTTGAGTAGCTGCAGTTTTCATGAATTCATTAAAATTAGTGATAACAAGAATCTCTCGGCTTGTAATGGCCATGACTTAAAACCTGAATTGTTTACTCTCAAAATTAATAGAATTCAGGAATGATTTTTCATAGAAAAGATCTATGCTTTAAAGTTCCTAGTCACTCAACCAGTATAATGAATGTTTCAACAAGTATAATGAATGTTTTCACCCATATCAGATACATGTAAATTCAAACATGGTAGAAACTGAAAAGATATGCAAATTGGCAGGGCAATGTTGCCATGAAAAAAAAGGTAAATCACCTTTGCAAAAACCATTGAACCTTATTCTGCTGAGGGATAATTAAATATAAACAAGACCTTTTGGCTGAAACATGGGAGTTGTTCACCCATTGCTACAATCTGCCTCCAGAGGCTCAGCCTGGCCCATTTTATAAAAGTTCCCTTTAGACAGGAGTGCACCTTTTGGACTAAGTTCCATTTGAGAATCTTAATAAATTCCCTTCAGATGTCACGTGCACATGGATGTGATAAACAGAGTAGTAACCATGTCTCCACCAGCCAAGGGAGCACAAGGTTTCCTAGGCCTTGTGGGATTCTGGAGATTACCTATTCCAGGCTATAGTTGGTTTCTGACCCAAAAGAAGAGCTATTTTGAGTGGGCCCTTGAGCAACAAGAAGCCTTTGAGCATCTCAAACAGGAGACAGCTCGTATGGTAGCTCCTGAGCCAGTTGAGACAGAAAAGCTGTGCAGAATGAGCTCTGCACTACGGCATGGGAGCATGGCCTGAGCAGGAGCCTCTGGCAAAAAAACATCAGGAGAAAGCCCAGGTCAGCCATTAGGGTTTTGGAGCTGAGAGAATTGGGGTTCAGAAGCCCATTGCACCCCTGAAAATTGTAAAAGAGGTAACCCCTCATTTTTCAAATGTAACGACACAGAAAAATAGGAACAATGATAAGACCAAGGCTGTTAAGATGAGCTAGCAATAAGTCTCTGATCGAGTCACTTGTGCATTGCTCAACTTCAAGTTAGTGTAACTCTGATGAGATAAAGCTTTATTCATATATTTATATGTACATTAAAAATATTAATATATTCAAAGATATTTATTCATATCACTGGAGCACCAAAAATCTCTTAATGAGCCTGGAGCCAGTGTAGCAGGGACTGTGATAAAATATTGAAAAAATTATCTCTATTGCAAATAATTTACTGTGGATGAGGGATCTGATTCATTTGGGATTATAAAGACAGCAGTGAGATTGTAAAAGATGCAAGAGCTGGCTAATTATCCTGACAGTACAAGTAAGAATTTAACTCATGACATCTGGCTTCATTTCTCTGACTCAAGGCACAACATCTCTGATCCTTTCCCTGACAGGTGTTTTTCTGCCACCCTCAACTATTCTGCTGTTTCTGAATTGCTCTCAGCTCCTCACACCACAAAGTGTTCCTGCCCCAGCACCATCACTTCTGCCAGGAGTGATGGGATGCTCTTGGAAGTGAAGGACAAGTTTCCAAGTGCTTTAACAAACGGGACCATTGTGGAAGTGTTCCATGATTTCTTGTTATCTACTTGTCTGAACTTGTCTTCTTTAATTTCCCTTTGCCATTTAGAGGGAGAATTATTTGGGGCAGTGTGAGGCAAAAGAAAGAAAAAACCCTGAGAAAAAAAGGATTGTGGGAAGAACAAAGTGCTCTGTTAATTCAAAGGCAGCAAGGTTAGAAACAAGGCAAAATCATTGCCCCACAGGATCGTGGCTGCAAATACCAATCTCTTCGCTACTAAAGAGAACTGTTCAAAACTTTTTCAGACAAAACTCTTCAAAAATGTATTTTCAGCTCCACTGAATATTTTGGGAAAGATTCTGTTTCTACAAAAGACTTTTTCTTAAAAAAAAATGTTTGGGGAATGTGACATTTCTACTTAAAAAGGCAATTTATTCTTTGGAGGTTTTGTGCTCTTGTTGGTTTATACTGACATTTTCTAATACAACATAATCCTACTCTGACATCCCAAAGTGCAAATTTAACATAATTTTCATGAACCCTTTTTGTACTATGAAAAATTCTCCATGTTCTTTTTTAGGGACAAAACCGAAGCATACAGACTTATTAAATATCCTATTACAATAATTTTTGTTTAAGCAGTATTTTTATAGATACATAAGAGTTACAGAATGTTGAGTGATCAGTTATTTATTCTCTCCCTATGAAGGGCAAAAATATAAATCCATGCAATATTTTTAAAATCTTCTCCACTATTTATTATAAACTTCCAGCACTGGAGAACAAGTAGTTTATCCAAACAGCAGTTACAAAGCTGACAAGTTTTCCCTATCTCTATCTTATGATTTTGTATTGAAATTTCTGCCTCAAACATTTTGGTTTTAATTAAGTCACCATTTCTTGCAACACATATATAGGATGTGAAGGAAAAAAAAGGCCATCATCATCTTAAAACTACTTCATTCCATTTCATGCATCCTTATGTTTCCACCTGATATTGTTTTTACTAAATATGTAGACTTTTCCAGCCTTTCGACAAACTGTGCTTTCTTTTTTGTCTTTTTTCTCTCCTTTAGAGATTGTCCAGTTTATTTACACCTGTCTTGTTTTCAGACTGGGGAATGGTGCACCAGCTGAGGTCTCATCACTGCTTAGTACAGCAAAATAATTACTTCCGTTGTCATGCTGTTTATACAGCCCAGGATGAGATTTGCCTTTTGTGCAGCCACATTATCTTGTCGACTCAGACGCGGTTTGTGAGCCGTGATGACCTTGGACCTCTCCTCCCATCCTGCTGTTCCTCCAGTTATCCTCCCATTTGTATTTGTGCACTTCAGGTTTCCTCCACAGGCAGTACTATTCGTGGCACTTTTGGTTATTGAATTTCATCCTCATGGCTCAAACACTGGCAGTAAAAAGCACGGTTATGAATTCTGATCCATTCCTCCAAAGTACACACAACCCTCCTCACCCAAGACCTTCTGTATGTGTGTTCTGCTCCTTCATCCATGCCACAAATGTAAGGATTAACCAGGACTAGGACCAAGGCAGTTCTTGGGGGTGCCCTGCAAAACCTACCTTCTTTTTTTGATAGAGAGAAGAACGAAAATCACTCCCTAAGTGTCATTTTTAGTCAGTTGAACCTTGACACACTGTGACTATAATATCCAATTTTGCTGGTATAGAATGTTTAAAAGCTTAATACAGTCAGAACATTTCACATTTTCAGCTTCTCTCCCATATGCTAAACAAAGTTATTCATGAGAGAAGGAACTTACATAGGTTTGATGTGATTTTCATTTGATACATCCGCACTGGACATTTTCAAGTACTGCATGTTGCTCTTGGTTCTTACCTACTGATTGTTTAACAGTGTGTTCTAGTATTTTCCTCGTTCTCAAAGTTAAAAATGACAGGTATATTGATTTTGTAGGTCTTCCTTCTTTGTGTGTGAAAGTAGGTACAACATTTTCAGTAAATTCACTTTATTTACCCTAACAGAGAGGTAGCAACATTTTCAAAATAGGTAAGCACAGCAGGAAACTACACTGTAATGCAGAATTTCATCATAAATGTCACAAAGAGAAGCCAGAATTTGAAATAAAAAACCATCTCTGCACCATTTTATAGTGTCTTTACATCCCTAATACATCACTAGGAGAACTCTTGTTCCTACCACCTCACCTGAGTTTATATTGTATTAATCCCATTTCTCTCTCTTCCCTTTTTCAAAGATCAGGGGGGGGTTTCCACCACTTCTCAGGCAAACCCAAAGTGTTTTGTGGCCAAGGGAAGCAGAGGAGCACTGAAGACTGATCCACTTGCATGTTCTCTTTGAACCTGATCCTTCCCTAGCCCACATAAGCATTATTCATATTCAGCTGCTTTGGGGTTTGTCAGTCTGATCCTCCTTGCACATAAAATGTTTATTGAAACAGGGACTTGAACACTTGCTGCTCTATTTTTCAAATAAATTTTCAGACAATGAAAATATCTTTGGAATATTTGACCCAAAACACACACATACAATTTAAACACCTGCATCATAATTTGACCCTCATTTTTTTAACTGATGATGGGAAATTGGTGGTTTTACCCATCTTCTTTGTGTTTATCTGACTCATGCCTTAGGAGCAGCATTTCTCTTACTAGTTAGAGAAGGATGAGGCTTGCACATTCAGATGTAGACACTGGGCAAAGATTTTACTTTATGAGGCTAATTACAGCCTTTCTCTCTCCTCTAAACTGGAAACACTTACCAGCTTCTCTGAGAGAGTAAAATTTTTCATAACTGGTGTGTTCTCTCTGAAACGTGTATTTTTGATGTATGACCATATAATGAGAATATACCAGTTGAATTTACTTCTGCACATTGTTGAACATAAAATGCAGCTTAAAAACAATTTTTAAAAAATAATCCATATAGAAAATTATACTGTGTATCTGTGAAACAATGTTTTTTTATGCTTATAACCATAAACCTATGAAGTCATTGAAGGAATCTACTCAAGATTGTGGTACCCTAATCTGCTGGTTCTTCAATCTGCTGAAGAATGTAGTTTGGTTTTTGGTCTGAAGTCATAAGCATCTAAACCAATTTTACTCAGATCATCACACCTCCTAAGAATTGCTGCTGAGCTGTCAATAGGACTGAAAAATTTCAGTTCACAACTTAATTTTCAAAATGCTAGAAATGACTGACTGGAAATAAAAACAGAAAAAGCAGGGAAACAGAGAATAAAAATCACATTTTAACCTTAACTGTACCTTTTATAAATTTTGTCAATAAAATAACCCCTTTTTAAGTAATTAATTTGTCTATAAGTGAAGAACAATGCAGCTCATTTCCTAAATTTCTGTTTAAATATTGAAGTACATTGGTTTTCTGCCAAACCATAATATGCTCATAATGAAGAATATGTAGGAGGTGTTAGGCTTTAGCATTATTGCGTGGAACTTCACTGATTTTTTCCATAAAAATATTTGACTTATTGGGGTAGGTATTCACACAGTTAAATTAAAACCTAAAATTGCAAAGAATAATACTGCTTTAATTGCCTGACAGGATGGGGATTATTTCTTACATTCTCTCTGGCACAGATGAATACAACCTTCCTGAAGAGGAAATCTATTCACTGCTGAATAACAGGACTGTGTTAATATATTGAACTCTAGGAAGCTCCTAAATAATGTAGTATAAAGTATTAGCATTTTTCACCCCTTGAAGATCAAAGCTGAGGGTATTAGCTGTATGATGTAAGATTCATAGGTTATATCTGTGTGAATGCCAAGATGATATTGCAGGACTAAGCCTTACTGGAGTATAAATCTTACAATTAAAAGAAAGGCACCTGGCAGGGAATTTTTAGTGTTTGTTCTTCTCTCACATACTACATTCTGCAAAACAACTCCCAGGGGCAGCTTGCCTTTTTTAATCTTGTAACTGAAATATGAAATTCGTGCTTCCATCCATAGATGTTGATGAAGCTCTGAAGGAAGCAGGCTCTGGAGGAGATCCTTGTGCCCTGGTACACAGCAGTGGTCCAAGAGGTTTCAGTTTGCTATGCCCTCAATGCTCAGGCATGATTCCTTGGGCTGGTGAATGGACCAGCTGCTTTTAGACCTTGAGCAACTGGGTCTGAAAACTGTGTGTAAGATTCAGCTGCTGGAAGGAAATTCTATGCCATGGGTGAAGATGTCTGAATTGATTATAAAACTTGAGCGAATAATTTTAATTATTTTCTGAATGCAGTGCTCCAGAAATGCAGAAGTGCTGTTTCTGAATGCAACCTGAGGTATCAGTGAATTCAGTGGAGTTCACCATAGAGGCTGTGATAGTCCTGGGATTTCTGCTCCCTATTCTTAAGGCATGGCTGCTGTGAGATTCACAGCAGTGTCAGTGTGGGTGACATGAACGGTGACAGGTGGGATGCTGTGCAGGGATTCTTCCAGCAGTAATTAATCTCTGGATTTAACTAGTAGCCAGGCATGGAAGGCTCAAAATGGATATGTGAGCAAAAAATTAAAGCAGTACCCCAGGCACTTCCCACTACCTCAAGCTTTTTCAGTTAATATGGAAGGTTTTCTGACCTGGACCTTGCAGAGCCAAGGTGGAGCACAGCCTTTTGGGGACAGCAGATTCCTCACTCAAGAGAACTGCTCCAGTGAGTACTGTGGATATCCAAGCAAAGTATTCCAGGACAGAAATAATGTAGCCCCAAGGACAGAGAATTCATTAAGGTCCAGCCTATGTACATCCATAGAAATTTGCTGGAGGGTGGAAAGAATTTATTTGTTTGCTTCTGTACTTCTTCCATGCTCATCATATAGCATAATCAACCCCATGCAAATAGAAAATCCTAATTAAATTGTTCTAAAAAGACAATACTCAATTGTCTCTCTACATGTGACATTATTCCTCAGTGAGGTAGTGTGAGGTAATCCCAACCTTCTGAAATCACAATAGGCAGCTTTCTTGCACTGGTTCTTCTTCCCTCTGCTTCCTTCAATTATTATAAGCAAAGAGCCATCTTAGAGAACACCTGTTCTCTGCAGGTACTTGGGCTTCCCTGTGGTACTTGAGCCTCTGAGGGCTGTAACATGCTTGCCAGCCTGCTCTGAACAGATTGCCCCAGAGATGGACAGAGGAGCACAGACTGCTGCATGGGGTGAGGTGAATCAGGGAGTAGATGGAGGAAGATGTGCCTGTCTTTGAGCCATAACAAGCTGTTGATCTAAGAATAAAATTCTAGTGAACTGCACACCAGGCTTACTAGGAAAAGTTTGAAGGTTCAGTATTAATCTCAGCTGGTAAGAAACACTAAGATCTATAATTATGTATGGTAGGTTTGTTAAGAAAATGGTATCTCTGAGGGGAAAAAAAGTGGAATATTTAGTAAATTCAATAGTTTTACCATAACTGGAAAGAATCTGTGTTTCTCTCTGTTATATTTACTGCTCTGCTGTTTGATCTCATTAACTCAGTGATTTCCAAAGTGGGCTTCTGTGGCATATTTGCAGATGTGTTTTTCATCTTAACTTTCTAGTGAGTTTTGGGTATACCCTGTCAGAGAGTAAAAGTATAAATGTCCAAGGGTTTCCAAGGGTTTCTTCAATATTATGGCTCTGTTTTGAGCTTTGCTTGGGATCAGGTATCATGTATGTGTTTGCTGTTTTGCAGGCCTTAACCACTGAAAACTTATGATGGAGAAAGTCAGAAAAAGCATCAAACTTTCAGCCTGTGTTCAGGAAACTGACTCCAGCTCCTGCCAGTGGACCCCAGAATGTACAACTCATCTTCTAGAAAATGACCCCCAAACATAACAGTTGAAGGGCCCAGAAAAACTTGGGTCTCTGGTAAATGGTTGCACGCCAAAGATGAAATTTAGATTTAATTACTCCAATGAGTTGTTTCGGGAACAAATTTTTACATATATTTAAAACATAAAATCTTGCTTCCATTTTGATGCACATCCTCAAAGTTACTGACTTCAGGGAGGGAAGTGGGGTGCTGGTCTTGAATAGTTTACCAAAAGTCACTCAGGAAAGACTGTCACAGCAGAGAACTGAACCCAAACAACCCATGCTTCAGCTATCAACAGGGTTACAGAACTTCCTGAGCATATAAAATTCTCTGTGACGTAAATAGTCCTTCTACCACTCCTTGGAAAAAACCCTCCTTATACATGAAATGCAGAACAGATAAGGGCAACCTGTGTGGCACTTTAGACAGCAACAAACCACCTCTCTTCTCTTTGTTAAGTGTGGTGAATTCAACAATTTTCCAAAAAATGTTTTGACCTAATTTGAAAAAATTCTCAGTACAAACATTCACAGATGAGCCAGAGAAAAGCCAGAGAAAATGTAGTTTTGCTGCATATAGAAATACAGGGAAATCCAAATGCATTCAAGCCTGGCTTCAAGCTATAGGCAACTGCTTGTCTAATTTCAGTTCAAGTCTTGGCTTGTTCCAGGAATTTTGCATGAATGGACTCTGCTCATCAGGGTCACGAATGTGGCTGAATTCAGACCAATAACTGCACCTGGAATTACCGTTCCAGTTCTTCACTTCCACTGAGAACTCAACCATAAATTCTCAATTAAGGTCTGGCCGAGGCTCAGTGAAGCATGAGTGGAGATTTTCTTATGTAAATAAGATAGCAGTCAACTCATTTAACAAAATTTTAACAGTACTTGAGCAGCAACTGGGTCATATTGCTTCTTTCATTTCATCTTGTGCTCGATTAAACAGACAAGGGCTTGGCCACATTCCCCCTTATTTTCTCAAGTCCTTACTTGCCCAGTATCATTTGAGGCCTGACAATTGTTTCTGGTGGAATCCTGTGTTGGATTAATTGTATAGCTTTGACTAGATCATTATTGGACAGCTACTAGTTCTGAGTTTTTATTTGCACTGGGGAAGGAAGGCTCAGATCCAAAGACATTATATTGCAAAAATAGATAAATTCCTGTTTTAAGAAGCTGTCATGATATTAACCCCCAGCCACTGGGTGGTTGGTTAGTTGGTTTTTAGAGCTTTTTGCGGTTAATTTTTGGATATTGGGTTGGGGTTTTTTTGGATGGGGAAGATTTGCTGTTTTGTTTTGTTTTGGATGCTGTGGTTTCTGGGTCTTTTTTGGGGGGAAACAAGGGCGTGTATTGTATTGTTTCTCCAGATGGGTATTCCCGTTTTCTGTGGAGTACTGAGTCAGATGTCTAATTAGGGCAAATCATCACTGAACTGCTGATGGAAATGTATCTACAACAGAATTCATGTCAATTCCTGTATCTTGTCTATCCTAGAGATTTTCATGATAAACTCTAGTACAATGTTCTGTAAAATCATAGATTCACAGAATATCTAGGGTTGGAAGGGATCCTAAAAATCATCTCATTCAACCCCCCCTTGCCGTGGGAAGGGACACCTTCCACTAGACCAGACTGCTCCAAGCCCCGTCCAACCTAGCCTTGAACAATTCCAGGGATCGGACATCCACAGCTTCTCTGGGAAACCTGTGCCAGGGCCTCACCACCCTCATACTAAATAATTTCTTCCTAATTTCTAATCTGAAACTTCCTTCTTTTAGTTTAAAAGCATTCTCCCTTGTCCTGTCACTATCTGACCGTATGAAAGGTCCATCTTCAGCTTTTGAATAAACTTTCTTTAAGTACTGAAAGACCACAAGGAAGCAATTAAACTCTGCATGTTTAGGTCTGCGCTCACATGTGTGTTTTCACTGCATAATATTTTGTACCTGCATAAAAAATACTTTCTTAAAGACATAAAAGTGGCATTTGTGGTAGAGGACTATATGTAACACATTCTGAAACTCAAATTCACTACAAAAGTTTAAAAATCTCCAAGGGGTGTTTGTGCACTGCTTTAGTCCAGTCTGGTTTTCATGTTAATGCTTTGAATCGGCTCAAGAAACTGATACTGAGGGATGGCTAAGAGAAGGGCTAAGAAGACAAGAAAAGAAAAGAACAAAGGCTTCTTAGCTGAAATAGCTAAAAAAATCTCCAAACAATAGTTTGAGCTTATGCTAATGCAGTGTCGCTTTTAGTGCATTCATCCAGTTTTAAAAGTACCTAAATGCTATGGTCTCTAAAGTAATTTGTAATGGAAAGTGTAACAGTCTTCAATGGCTGGACTAAATTTTTCAGTTCAAAAAAATGTGCCTGTGAGGGAGAGAAATAATGTTACACTAGTTATAAAGCTCAGCAAAGGCTTGATACTTGCACTGAGCATCTAGGTTTTCTAAACCACATAGGCTGGCAAACACCATTCTTAAATTTAACAAATATAGCCAACCATCACTCTTGAGGAATTGTTTATGTCATTTCTTTTGATAGTCATATTGTAATCACACACAACTCAAGCCATATGCTTTCAGGAAGTAAAAGAGTATTTATTAAATTAGGGTCTCTACTGAGAATTAATGACATTGTTTGAAGATTTACTTACAAAAGAGAGTTCTCAGAAGGTTTGGAAGGGTTTTATGGGGGTTTTTTCACCAAACTGATAACCAGTAACTCTTCTTCCTAGTGAGACTGACCTCTAATCCATTGCTATCATGATTTTTGAACCCAGCAATGCTAGATGAGGCATGTGAATTAAAATGCATCTTTTCTCTCACTACAGATGGATAATGAATTTAAATCATATTACATCAAGAATGGAAACATAATCTATAATTAGGTTTCAATGGCACCTCCTCTTATAAGAATATTTCCCACGTTTTCAGTTACTAATTTAAATGTTTTTAAATTTGACTGTTCAAGGTGACATTTTCTATGCTGGTATCTGCTTCTGGCTGCTTTTTGTAATTACAACCAAGTTTATTCAGCTGTTTCCAAGAATGTAACTTGGGCGGGGGGGAAAGTTGGTTTTATCCTTATTAAAGTTCTGCTAACCTTTGAGAAGATCCAGTGTCCTTACACTGTAGAACAGGAATTAGAGACTTGGCAAGGAAGGACGCTGTTATATCAGCCTTTTCACTGTCCTCATGTTCACCTTGCTAAGGAATAATATTAGTCAGCAAATCCTTGTTGATGGTTCACATCCAGCTCCTCTCTATTCTGTCTATTCAGAGGAAGGGCTGGAAGGAAGAAAGTTTTTTCTATGCAGTTTTGGAGAGCATGAATTCTGTCTTTCTACACCCACCAATATGACTCCCCACACATATCAGGATCAGTGATGTGAATGCAAAGAGGGAGGAGAGTTGGAGTATGATAATATAAGGCAGGAAACTGAGCAGAGAAGAGCAGCTCCAGGGTCTGTATGAGGAAAAACTGCTGTCAAAAAAAATGGTGGAATTATAACCTAGAGCTGACTGAGAAGGAGTACTGGGATACTCAGTACACGGATGAGCTGGACTGGCAAACAATGAGGTGGAAAGATCAGGACAATGTCAGTAAGCATGGAAATAGGAGCAGGTGCACAATAAGAAATTATACTGATTGACTAGGGCCTTCCTGTTAAAAATAAGTCTGAAGAGCGGGAATGTGGAACCCTGGAGGACAGACAAGAAACTGGGAATGAGTACCAAGGGGTCATGTGAAAGAGCTCAGATGTAGGAGCAGAATGGAAAAGACTGGGTGCATGAAGAGAGAGGGGCAGGGTAAGGATAGTGAGAACAGACAGGGAGAGAGGTAAGGAGTATTTGGTCAGGAAATCCATCAGAGGAAATGGAATGGCAGCTTAAGAAGAGCCACCTGACTTAGATGAAAGTTGCAGTGGTGCCAGTCACAACAGTATGGCTGGTGAGAGACAATTCACTCTGAGGGCACAGAGAATTCATGCCTGAGAAAGAACTGTAGAACTGTCCATTCCTTAGTACCATTCAGCTTCTTCTGGCTCCTTGGTACCATCAGCTTCAGTGTGGGACAAGATAATGCACTATGGAAGAGTCAAAGGTGTCCCTTTTGGGATAGGCTAGAGGCAAATCAATGCTTCACCAAACTGTGGAGTAACTGTAGTAATGGTGTAGGTAAATCTTTACACACAGACATAAACACTACAGAAGATGTTAATTATATTTCAAAAGCAAGACCCAGAAATTAGGGTTTTTCACAAAAGACCCTCTTTTAAAATCCTCTTGCTTTTAAAGCACATTTTATACCTGGAAAAAATATTCAATATTATCATAACTGTAGGATAAAGACAAGCCCTTAAATTTCATTAGTAATTGACCTCTGTTTGAAATACTGCCATGCATATTTGTGTTCTTCCAGGACTGCACCTTTGTAGCTAAAACTGTACTTTTTCCAAAACTGGGTCATGGTTAAAGCAAATATTTTATTAGGAACCTTTACTAAGCATATTAAAATTTGCCACATAGGTGATAACTTAAGAAATTTTTATAGCCTGGAAAGAGAATGCCTTTTTAAACTTTATTTTTATTTTTAATTATTTTTTAGGTCAGGGAGAGGAAATCTATATGACTAATACATTGAACATGATTAACTTTTCCAGCATTATTCTACAGAAATATACTCTGTTGCCTAGGATCCAATATCCTTAAAGGGGATGGACAAGGGTCTGCAACAGTAAAATGTATATAAATGAATTCCTTTGCTACTGTGAGTTCTAGACGTTGTTCTTTGCTCCTATGGTTACCCTAGGGAACATTATTTGGGGGAGCAAAAGAGCTGGAGCATAGCAAGACCTCATAGATTTCTGAGCATTTGTGCTTCAGGGACTGTAGGAGAGGCAGAATAAATAATAAGGAGCCTTTAGGCATGCCAACTTCTATAAGTATGTCAGCATGTGCTAGGGGAGGCTATGTGGCTGGGCTGTCAGATATTTCATTGTCAGCTGACCCATGGGGAGATCATTCTGTTCCTAAATTCTACCTCCTGGAAAATCTTTCCTTAAAAGGAAAAATCAAGCGGTGAAATCACTGCAGAGTTCCCAAAGCCCTCAGTCATGCCAATAACCTTAAAAACAGAACAAAACTTCAAAACCGTTTCTTCCTTTATCTTCCTCAAGCCACTGTTTACTTCTTTACTGTAATCCATGTGGTATCTTTAATGGACACCATTCCTGCCAGTATTGTAACCCATGGGCTTTAGACTATGCTTGCATTTCCACCCCTCTTTAAATGAGCACTCCAATGATACCATTGTTCTTACACAAGGGAATGAGAACAGTCTTCCATCCAGACTGGTTTCAGAGTCAGTTCAACCTTTTAAAAGATGTGGATCTGTGTCTGCATTCAGTTTGCATGGCCAGGTTTGGGTAGCTGAGGAGAGGCAACAGCTACTGGAGAAGCTGCTGGAATCTTCTCTGTGTCCTACAGAGCCAGTACCAGTGGGCTACAGGAGGGAACCTCTGCTGGCCAAGGCCAAATGCATTGGGGATGGCAGCAGCACCTCTGGGATAACTTAACAAGGAGAAAACAGTTACTGTGCAGATGTAATTGCAGCCAGACAAGAGAGGACTGAGAATATGTGAGAGGAACAACTCTGGAGACACCAAGGTCAGTGGAGAAGGAGGGGGAGGAGGTGGCCCAGGTGCTGGAGCTGAGATTCCCCTGCAGCCTGTGGTGAAGACCATGGCACAGCAGGCTGGTCCTGGTGGAGTGCATGCTGTGGAAAGGAACCCAGGCTGGAACAGTTCAGGAATAACTGTAGCCCATGTGAAGGACTGGCACTGGAGAAATTCATGTAGAACTGTCTCCCATGGGAGGGAGTCCACATTGGAACTGGGCAAGGACTCCTTTCTTGAGCAGCAGCAGAAATGTCTGATGAACTGACCACAGCTTTAATTCCTCATCTCCACGTGCCGCTGGAGAGAGGAGGTAGAACCCAAAAACGAGGGAGGTGTAGGGTAAGGGTGTTTTTAAGATTTGTTCTGCTTCTCATGATCTTGCTCTGGTTTTGGCTGGCAATAACTCCAATAAATATCTCCAAGTCAAGTCTGTTTTGCCCATTGATGGTAATTGGTGAAGGATCTTTGCCTGTCCTTATCTCAATGAATCCTTTTTTTCTCTCTCTCTCCTCTGTCCAGCTATGATGGGGAATTACAGAGTGGCTTTGGTGGGTACCAGGCATCCAGTCAGGGTCACCACAGAGTTGAGATGGGTGTTCATTGGCAGTGTTATATAAGAATTTGAGCACTGAAGCACTAAAATCACTAGAGAGAGAGAGAGACTAGGAGATGGAGAGGCAACCTCATTGCCTCTAATCTTCCTGAGAAGGGGAAGTGGGGAGGGAGATGCTGATCTCTTCTTTGTGGTATCCAGTGATAGGACATATGAAAATGGTTCAAATCTGTGTCTGGGGAGGCTTAAACTTGACATTAGGAAACATTTCCTTACAGAGAGGCTGGTCAAACACTGAACAGCTTTCCAAGAGAGGCATTTTATGTACCATGCCTGTCAGTGTTCAAGGAGCATTTGGACAGTGCACTTAAAAATATGCTGTAACTTTTGGACAACCTTGAAGTGATCAAGCAATTGGACTAGATGATTGTTTAAGTCACTTCCAGTTGGAATTATTTTGTTCCATTCTATTCTGACCTAAGAAGTCATGGTCACTAACAGCATTTTTTTTCCAGTGCCTGTGTTTATCTCTGCAGCCAATATTGTGTATATTTGGAGAAAGGCTTTTTGTGAGGTAAGTTGCAGGACAGTTAGAGCCAGCCCAACACCTGGCAGGATTTATTGTGAACTGGGAGTTTAGCTGCTCCAGACTGTCAATATATCCACAGAATCTCAGGGCACTCATAGGCTGTATGTCTTTTGATTTTTTTCCTGTTTATAGAACACAGATTAGAAATTCTAGAATTTGGAATTTAGCTACCTAAGTTGCACTTATATCCTTGCATTGTTTTCCTGATTTAACCAAGCTACCGTGCTGAAAAATGTAAAATCTCTGGCAGAGTGATTTTACTTTAGCAGTGCACTGCCTAAGTCTACACTCATATTTCTGATTAGCACATATATTATCTATTACCAAGAGCAGGAACTACATCTTCTTTTCTATGTCATTCCATGACAGCTGCCCCAAAGCCATCCCTGATGTATGGCAGGCAATGTATTGCTGAAACACACCCTGATTCTTCACGCCATGTAAAAACAACCCACTCGTCTGCAAGTTTAGTTCTCTTTACAAGAGGGTTTCCACAAATACATTTTTGGATACTGGTTCAAATCCTGGAAAAAGAGAAGATAAACCCTCTGGATAGTGAAACTGTGCTGGACAGTGAGCAATGGGATTTTTACCCAGAAGTTCAGCTGATCCTTCTGGGTCCTGTTGTGCTTGCATGACTGGGTGGGACTGTATGAATGCTCTTAAGGGCTGATGATGCCAGGATGACAAGTGCCCTTGAAACAGTTCAGATCCTCATGATCTGGAACCGTTATGATTCCTTATGAACTGGATCTTTCAGATCCAGTTTCAAATCTCCGTTTGATTACTTGTTTGATTAATGCTAAATAACAGACATGCCTAAACAAACAAACAAACCCCAAATAAAAGTTAAAATTCAGCAAGTAAAACACCAACAATATCACTCTGACAAGCTATGCTGCTTATGGGACTTATGCCAGTGGACCGTGGACAGGATGCTGATGCACTTGCCAAAAGAAGTCCAAGTTACAAACAACAGGCATAAACCTCTGACTTAGATAAAAATTTGTTTGTTTTTTTTTTTCTTATTTATCCATATGTGATGGGTTAAGCACCATTTTTAAAAGGACAAGGAGGTGGGGAGTTGCAGCAGACTAGCCTGGACTGCAAATCCTGAGCTTAAGATAAAGCCAACTAAGACTAAACTGCGACACATGGATAAAAAGAACACGGTATTATTAATGCTTATCACTCTTTAGGTCCACACACTTCAATGACAGTTTCAAAAGGATGAACTGATAAAGGATTTCCTGGTAGTTTGACACAGTGTGTGGTGGCTCCAGTAAGCCTCTTGCTGAACAAAGAGCACCAGGGAACTTCTGAAGCCTGAATGGATGACTGACAGTGCTGAGCCTGAGAGGGAAGCACTTTATCCAGGCTTTTGTCATTTTTCTCAGCTAACTGCACCAATGCTTAATCTGCCATCTAAGTGATTGCCTTGTTAGTCAGAGCATGAAGCAAAGCCCTAATTGTTTGCAAAGTTTGTGATGCTTTCTTCTGCCATCTTAGGATACCCAGAAACCAGTTTCCAGAGCTATTGGAATTGGAACAAAGACAGCTCTGCTATCTGGGCTGGATTCAAAACATCTGATATCTGGAGATTCTCTACCCTGTTGCCCATTCCCACCACTCCCCAAAAGTGTGATGGGGTTCAGAATCCAAAAATAAAACACATACCAGCTACAAGTCATGCAAACATGAATTTCTTTCTTGCCCTGAATCAAGCAGAAATCTGTGACGCTTGAAGTCCAGAGAGTGATGCATCAGATCAGGCCTTTCTGTGGCTTTGCCAAGTCTCACATAAACTATATATCCATTTTCTCTGGCAGTCTTTCCTGAACTCATGTCTTCCTTTCCCTGCAGCTGGAATCTCCCTACAGAAATCAACATCGCAGCACTAAGAAGTGCTTATCCAGTAATGATTTGGGAGACAAAAAGATAACTTGACATGAAAAATTTCCAAGTGCCTCAGGGGAGCTGAAGGAGGATAGGAATGTTCCCTCCACAGGACGCTTAGACATCCTGGCAGAAGACATAGAGAGAAAGGGAGGATAATTAAAATAGTTTCACTGTAGATTCACTGAATCATGACAATTCATAACTAGAGACACTGTAGGAGGGACAAGAAGATTTACTGGATCAAGGAGCTTCTTATAAAGGAGGAACAAATTAAGAATATTTAGCATGAAAATTAACACTGGAAGCTAAGCTTAATACTGACCCAGATAAAGACAGAAAGCTACTCCCTGACTAAAATAAAATAATTATCAGCAGAGGAAGACTCTTTAATTCTAGCCATCTAGATTTAGTTAAGGAGTAATGATATTTGGAGAGCAAGCAGGAGGGGCAGAACCAGGGCCCAATCAGGCACAAATGCATTAAATAGGGAGAGAAATGTAGGTCATACAGTATTACCAGAGAAAGACAGAAAAACAACATGGCCAGACCAACAGAAGCCCTTTAAGGTGCAGTGAGAAGCACATGTGAGATTGATGTACTGGCTTGGACTCAAAGCCACAGTAGTGATGCAGTCAGATAACTTTCAGACTGAGCTTGCCAGCTCAGCAGCAGCAAAAAGGATCCATGAGCTGACAGAACACATTCATGGAGATGTGCCCTTTTCTTCTGCAGGGCTGTGGTGAAGCCTGGCTCTCACCAGAGCTTTTGGGTCACAACTCGTTGCAGTGCAATCACAAGTGTTGCAGTGAAGGATGCAGAATGTGAGAAACCAAGCCTGAGAGACAATTGCTGATTTTCCCCAGTATAGCCTCTCACACTACCACAGCTTTGTATGATTGCAAAACTTGGCAAAGCAGAGCATTCCCACAACCCTGGAGTGTTGAGCATACAGGAAAGCCTGGCAAGTATCTTTGGGAGATTGTTAGGGCCTTGTACATTCCCTTGCTGCCATAACCAGTGCTGTGTCTTTGACAGATCCCCTGGCACCTGTATTGTCTGTAGGTATGGATGTTATCATGGCACTACACTGAAATATGCCCACTGGTGCTTATTTAATGGTGACTCTCATCAGCAGTCTGTACTTCCTTTTTGGACAAATTATCTCAGAAAAAAAGCTTCTGCCCAAGAACCATGGCAAATACATCCTTTGAAGCTGACAGAAGATAATCATCTCCAATAAGGGGTGAATTTAAAAACAGCACAGATAGGAATCAACTTATTCTTTTATGCTTTAAGCAAATTTCATTCATTACAATCAATTCTGTCTCTAATAACTAGATCTTTGAGCAAGCTAAATGCTGTCTTTACTCTGTCTTCAAAGGTATTGGATGAGCTGTCTGGCAGTCATGTCCACTACTTGTTTTCACATGCCTAAGACTTGCAGTCCCACCTGTTAGGACACTGTCTGTCAGAAAAAAAGTTCAAGTAATCACTGCTTAATACCAGTGGTCAAAGGATCAAATGTTCTGAGCCTTTGAGCATCTAAGTTTTGCTTGGTGTGCAAATTCTCAATGTGTCCCTCCTGGTTTTTCTATCATAAGTTGATCAAGCTGCCTCAGATGTCAGTCATGTGGAGGTCCCTGTGAGATGAAAGGCCTCCCACCACACTTTAAGAAAACAAAGTAAATGCTCAGTTTTCTCAGCATCTTCTGAGTTCTCCACTACCACCAGCTAAGCTACTATTTTAAAACTAGCTTAAGTAAAAACTACATGGTTCTGCAGTGATGAAATGCCCTCTGTCATTGCCTATTAAAAAATGCATGACCCCCTTTCTTCATTGCACATAGCTTTAGCACATACTAGATGTTATTTCCACTCTAATAACACCCAAGGGTTTGAACATATTTATATGTACATATACATGTTTCCAGCAGCTCTGAATTTTCTTGTAGACTTTCTTCTTTAAGCAAGTCTCTGGTAATTCAGCTGTGAAATTAAAGAAACACAGGACACTGTAGTGAGTTCTGCTTTCTTATTCCCCCTGTGAAGAAATCTTAATAATATGCAGTTTATGGCTGTTTATATTAAAGAGGAAATGCAAAATGCTACAGTTTCAGATAAAAAGACAAGCTTCTGTTGCTGGTGGTTGGAACTGGTAATTTTCTCTCTTGAATTAATCTAGAGAAATACCTGCAGCATGTCAATGAAATGCTCTAACTCTTTTTAGTAAATAGCAGGAACCAGATAGTACTACCTTTCCTTGTGGTGGCTCTGCTTTCCTTGATTTTAGTGCTAAAGCACTGTGGAGCAGCCTAACAAATACTCCCAGATTCATCCCATCTAGTTTTAAGGCATCTAAATTAGGAACCTACTTGCCTTAGATACTCTGTATGGTAGTGAAGGTGAAAATCTGAGCAGCCCTACAGAGTAGGTCACCCCTCCAAAAAACCTGCACAAAGGCTGGAACTATCCTACCCTGTCTGAGTTTCTAATGGAAATGCCTCATTAGCTATAAACTTAAAAGGAAAAAAAAAATGACCATTTCTATTTATGTGAATTGTGAATATTGGCTGACCATCATTTGCTGGGCTTCACTGATGTGATCACAGTTTGATTGATCTTGATGTTGAAGAGTACATGGTATATTCATCATTCAAAAAATACAGGTCCCTTTCTAGCAATAACAACATGGGTTAGAAAAAGGAAAACTAGGGAGTGTTATAGAACAAACTTGAGGGGTTTATGTTAGCTGTTAACCCGCTCCTGGGCTGTCCAAACACAGGCAGTTTTATGCAAAGTCTGTAGTGAGTGCAGGTTAAACAGGACCAGTGAGACAGCTTCTACCAGGCTTCTGCTGTTTCACTCTTAGCCTATATCTCTCTCTTTTCTTTTTGTTTTTTTTTTTTTTCCTTGCAAGCACTAAGTGACCCAAGTTCTAGCTTTAAGCAATGGAGAAACACCCACTCATCTATGGGTTGTCTGATCTTTCCTGGCTACTTCTTTTCAGAAAGGAGGTAAATATATCTCTCTGGAGTTAAACCTCTTCTTCCTCGGACTTTGGACTACAGAGCTAACTTCGAGGTAAAACAGAAATTTTTATCACTCTGGGAGTGCTTCTTCTAACGTAAGGGCGAGATGATGCTCATAGCTCATAGATGAAGACTGAAATTTTGATGTCCACTACATAGCCATACCTCCCACAATTCCTCTGCTGTACCTGCCAGCTCTTTGCAAGCTTTCAATACGCTTATGCAGCTGCTATTGAACGCACAAATTTAAGCAACTTACCTACACCCTTGTATTCATTTTGACTGGGGTAGAGCTGCTTTTCTTCACAGTGCCCAGCATGGGGCTACGTTTTGGATGCATGCTGAAAACAGTGATGATAATATAGAGATGTTTTTGTTATTGCTAAGCAAGGCTTGGACAAAGCCAAGTCCTTTTCTGCTATTCATACTGCTAGACTACTCAGGGGGCTGAGGGTGCATGGGAGGTTGGGAGGAGACACAACTGGGATGTGTGACCCAAACTGACCAAAGGGATTTTCCAGATCATATATCACCATTGGTATACAAAGCAGAGGGAAGAAGGAAGAAATGAGGGAAGTTTGGAATTATGGTGTTTGTCTTCCTAAATCACCTGGAGATGAAACCTTTTTATAAGCAGACTGGACACCTGCCTGCCCATAGAAAGTGGTGAATGAATTCCTTATTTTGCTCTGTTTTTGTGGGCAGGTTTTCCTTCCCATATTAGGTTGTCTTTATCTCAACCCTTGAGTCTTCTCTCTTTCTCCCTTCTGATTCTCTCCCCAGTGCTGCTGGTTGAGGAGGGAAGGAGTGGATTTGTGGTGCTGAGTTGTTGGCTGGGCCTAGACCATAACAACTTTTAATAATTCATGCACCCAATGCAATTCATATTGCTTCAAAATAAGCATCTAAGATGATTCAGGCGAGTTGCTCATCTGAACTGCCTACTATTTGCCACTGTCTCTAAAGTATAACTCACTCATACTTACATATTTATCTCTTTAATACCAAAATAAGTGAGGTAAATCCCACTTTCTGGTCTTGAGCCTGTGTTATTCCATCTATAAGACACTGCTGTTATTGCTCACTTGTATAACTTCTCAGAAAAAAAGAATAAAGTTGTGCCCTGCTATTATTATACATCTGACCTACCAGCTACCCTTACTTTCCTGCATTGCCACTGTTCCTGATTGAATTTAACTAATGCAGACAGAACTTGAGAGTTTGTCAGTCATGTGGTACCTTTCACTTGCACTGAGAGGGAAAAGTACTTAAAAAATTTCTCAATATCAATTACTCTCTAAGGAGACAGCAAGCAAAGTGAATTTATACAGAAAGCATTTATACAGAAAACTTATATTGAATTTATGCAGAAAACATTGAATGTTAGAAAGAGGATGCTTGTTCAACTAGTTCCCTAGTTAAGGCAATCATGTACAGTGATAAAATTGTAGGACTATCTCACTCATATGGAATCTGCAGCAGTTTGGGGCAGGTCTCATTCCCTCACACTCTGCACAGCAATGCATCTTGAAACTAATGAAGTGCTATGTCTTTATGAGACTTGTCATGGACAATAAGGCTAATTGCAAAAGGGAGTATTAATGTAATGACTTTACCTTCATGTCAATAAACTATGAAGGAGAATTAGAAAATTTAACGGGATTGCTTTGTTCAGCAAACTTTCTTACTTTTTTATGTTAATATCTAATAAAGTTCTGAGTGGTGCTGCTTAATATACTGGATTTAGAAGATTTTTTATATATTAAAAATCTTTGCTTTTTTTTTCTGTCAGAACTTCAAGGAAGTTCTCTCCACTAATCAGCACTTTAATTCTTTGCTCAGATGAGAGAAAAGACCAAAAATGTTTTTATGTTGGTCCAGTCAAATACAATACCATTGCTGGAGCTAAAATATATAGTTTATTCAAATAAGCCTGAATTTCCTACTGTATCAAACAAATTAGCAAACAAAATGTTTTGGTCTGTGATACATGAGAGACACAACTGGACTGTTATACATGGAACTGATTATTAATTATTAATGCAGGATTCAGCTCCTAATCCCTTATGTCTCTTTGGGGAAAACGCAAGGGAATTTTTCTGAAGTCCTTCTATGCTACACAGTCTATCCAGCTGTCACTGATATTCACCAGCAGTAAAGCAGTGAATACCAGCTGACATTATAGCCTTTATCAAGAGGGCAGGTTTTTGATCAAAACTGCTCTAATAAACACAAATGCCCACTACTATTTCTAATTGTTTAAAGAAATGAGAACTTAGTAACTTTGGCTATTACTGGGGAGATGTGGTGCTGGCCTTACTTATTCAGCCTCTTGGGAGAGAATTAGACAATAAAGCAGTATCTTCACCAAAAACCTAAAAAAATCAAATCTGAAAATAAAGCTACCATTACATTGATATGGAAACTGCAAGCAAAGTACTCTTGAGAGAGAAAACATAAAAGGATTAGCAACATTTTAACTACTCAAACAGTCTAAGTCGTAGCAAAGAGTGACTGTGGTTTGAAGGACAACTTCATAGATTTTCTAAGGTTCATTGTCCCCAAGATATGCCAGAAATGGAAGAATAAAACAAATAAAGAAAAATGTTTAAAAAGGCAGTTATGATTATTAAAGTAATGAAAAAAACTATCTGTACGAAGGAGTGTCATTTCGGCTATTCGCATTTCAATAGATGACAAATAGAAGATGTGATGGATAGTAAAGAGAGGAATGTGGATGTGTCATACAGTTTTAAGGCAAGTTTTATATTGAAAAGAAGAAAGTGGTTTATTAGTCAAGTAATTAATCCGTGCAAGTCATTGTCACAAGGTAAAATGGAGCTAAGATTTACAGAAGGATTTGGAAAAGCTCAGGTATTTCTGTGAATAATAAAACTTTCATCTTTTCATCAGAGACACTGTATAATGTACAAAACCTCTCATATCACTGAAGCTGTCCATGCTGGGCACATCAGATTAGATTAGATTTTCTAACTTCATATGGAAGTTCCATTGGGCCTTTATGCCATCTGACTCATTGCAGTGTGACCTTGGTATGGCAGAAGGTGTGGAGCAAATCATCATATGGGACAACCAGCATGGACTTATGAAAGGCAGGTGCTGTTTGACTAACCTGATCTCCTTCTGCAACAGAGTGACCCACTTGGAGGATGAGGGAAGACAGTGGACATGGTTTACCTAGGACTTAGTAAAGCCTCACACTCCATTTCCCTCAGCATTCTCCCGGAGAAACTGACTTCCCATAGCGGGGATGGGTACACTGTTTGCTGGGTAAAAAATCAGGGCTGGGGCCAGGCCTGTTTTATATCTTCATCAATCATCTGGAAGAGGAGATCAAGTGTTCCCTTGGTGAGTTTGTACATGAAAACTTAGATGGGAGTTTTGATCTGCTGGAGGGTAGGAAGATGGATCTGGAAAGGCTGCCTTAAAGGATGGAGGCCATTTTTATGAAGTGCAATAAGGCAAACAAATACAACCAACCCCATGCAGAGCTACACTGGCTGGCAAACTTCCTGGCAGAAAAGGAGCCTGAGGGTGTTCATTGACAGTGACTGAAGATAAGACAGAAATGCCCTCAATTTACCTCAACTTGGGCCGAAAGGTTTAGCTGGATACTCGGAGACATTTCTTCACTGCAAGGGTTGTCAAGCACTGGGACAGGCTGCCCAGAGCAGTGGTGGAATCACCATCCCTGGAGGCAATTAAAAGACATGCTGTTGTGGCACTTGGGGATGTAATTTAAGGGCAGTCTTAGCAGTACTGGGTTCATGGTTTGACTCTATAATTTTATTCGTCATTGTTACCGTGCACTAAGCTGAGTTAATATACTCCTGCCATGCTCTGTTTTGTCATTGGGATCATTCTGACAGCATCTAGCCTATTCTTCTTTTTCAATTCATTGATTTTTAAGTTGCCAAGAGTTTTCAGCTTCCCTATAAATCAGTGTTCATCTGTAGCTAAAGACATAAATATCTATAAACTTCTGAATAACACTGTATTAGGATTTACAGCATGTGACTTACAACATGTGTCTTCTTCCCCCTCCATAGCATTTTTGTTCCCTGATATTTCTTCCTCCTATCTATTGATTGCCTTAAAAATGAATTGTGGACAACTGAATTCAAACTCTTTCCCTGTGGTCCTGAAGCTCTGTGTTAGAGAAACATGTGTGTCTTCAGTGTTATAGTGAGAGGGATTCCTGGAGGTGTCCTGGGAACCCTGAAAACTCCTGAGTGAGATTAACCCACGTCTGCTCTCCTTCTCAAAGGACATCCAGCCTCAAAACACTAAGGACCCTCTGTGCCATTGCTTCCTACTTCAAGTAAGAGTGGTGAGTCATTTCCCTGCTCTTTCAGGGGTTCAAAAGGATTCTTTTGCTCTACAAAAAATTCAGGCCAGGTTTATTTTTTTTTTCTTTTCCTTCTTAGTCTACACAGATGAAGGTCATAGATGTGAAACTGTTTTATCTGTCTGCTATTCTTTTGCCTGTATTTCCTATATCTGTGCAAAATTTAATGGAGTTTCAAGCCTAGAAAGATATAAAATCACAGTTTCAAACTCACATGACAAATTTGGGTTGAAATAACCAAAGCTTTCTCAAGCCTATAAGCAAACTGGGTGCTACAATGGAAAGTTTTGAATAAGCTTAATAAAAGCTGATGCCTGCAGCCCTGCCTAGAATAAGCCCATAGAGAAGTTGTATTGAAAAAAACAGCATGTTAATAACCATGAAATTCTCTTTAGCCTTTAAAAGAACAAATCTCTCTCTCTTAGTATGAAACCCACTGTTGGAAAAAAATTCCCATAACTTTCTCCTTAGGAGGCTGACATGTAGGAAGATATGGATGCAGGGAACAATAATGTGGGGACTACAAAATGAGGGTCTGAATGCAGATCTGCAGGGGAACACAAGCAAACTGTGAGGTTATTTAAGTTTTCAAAAGTCAATTAGCAGTTGATGGAGAGATAAATTTAAACAGGCATAAATCTATTTCTTTGGTTGATAAAAGAAGATTATACATATGGAATTCTTAAAACTACAGGGGAATAGACAGTGTAAAGAGCAAAGTTTCTTTCCAACTTCATTAACACAGCACTGATTTCTCTATTCATGATCTTCTGGTGCTTTTATCTAAGGCAGTTAACAGTAATTACATAATTGTTATTCTTTTTGACTAGAAGGGACTCTTATTATAAGACTGTAGTAAGCTGCTTTCATTCCTTTACTAAGCTTTTAAATTTTTTCTGGTTTTCTTTCACTATGTTAGCTGTAAATTTTTCCTTGTGGTTATCAATTATTACTTCAAGCAATATTTTTGAGGGGTTATTTTTAGCCAGCCTTTTGAAGCAGTAAGGTTAAACTTTAAAGTTGGCATAGCATATACAACCATATCATGCTCACTGCTTTACAGGGAGGGCCAATCATGAAGGCAACTCACATGTATTCAATACAAAAATTTTTCCTTTATGTGAGCCCTGCCCATTTTGTGACAGAAAATCAAAAGCTTCCATAGAATTTTTCTTCAGAGATAAGTATAAACATTATCCATTGTCTATGGATCTCCCAAACTTGTTTCCTGCAGTTTAGACACCATCTTGCAAACAAATTTAACTTTGTGTCTTTGAAACACGTTTCCTCCTAGATTTGTCAGAAGACAGAACAATCAACATTCAAGACCATATAGCATTGAGTTTCTAAGGATTCAAAAAAAAAAAAGGTTCTAATAGAAATGGTGTTGTTCTCTCTTATAATGACAATTTTATCCTTCTCAAATAGAAACTCCCATCTAATTTTAACTTTTCAATTGAAACTTACACTAGGTTGTTGTGTGACTATTGTAAAAAATCTCAACAGTAACAATTTTTAGTTCTTCTCCCTTTGCTGCATTACTCTTTGCACAGATAATTTTTCTCCTCTTTTATTTCATTGTTTTTATCTCATCAAATATATCTGTGGTATCATGAATTTGAGCTGGAGCAGCATTTTTCTTCTGCCAGTTTGGTTGTTGGTTCAGTGTATTCCTGGCTGCCTAAGAAAACTGAGTCAAGATTTCCAGCTCAGGTCTCCCCCAGATCTGAATGGAGAGAAGGATTGTGTTATGAGGCTTACTCCTGCTTATACTGATTTTTTTGAAATTTGTGGGGGTTCTCCTATAACCTGTCATTGTGTTCCATGGTCGTTTGTGAGTAATAAAAATATCTTTTCCTATAAATCTGCAACCCAACTATTTCTTCACTAGCCTGCATTAGGAAACCTGAGTGGTTTTGCCTAAGAACAGTATCTGTGTCCCAGTCATGAAGTATCAGCATTTTTGTCAATTCTCACTCCCAGTTCCACAGCATCACCTGGATTCCTGCCCTCTAGTTCTTCAGGCACTCTCCAATCAATGCCACCTGCAAAATTGCAAAGATCATAATAGCTCATTAATGAAAATACTGAATAGCAACAGATTCAAAACTGGTCCTTAAGGGACAACATTAAATTTATCCTTCAATTTCAACACTGCATCATTACACAAAATTTCAAAGCATGTTTCCCTATGCTATGCACTAAATTACTTTCTTACATTTTTCCTTCCTCCGCCTTTATGAATTACTGCGGAAGACTGTCAAATAGTCTGCTCTTGAAGCTGAGGTATGTAATGTAAGACATTCTCTATGCATCCTTTTATTCTAAAAGAGGTGAAATTGGGTTTAATTTGGTATTATTTATACATATTCTGTTTATGGCTGTTATTTTGTTGATGACTTTCAGGTGAATGTGATTATTTGTTTAACTTTTCCTTCCAGGGACTGATTTCCACAAACTTTGAACTCAACTGATTTTAAAGCTCCTTGAAAAGACTTGCAAGCAGTGCCATGATTACTCCATTTCCTTTTATAATCACTGTTTATCTGAGTACTTCAACACTACCATACTTTTTTTTTTCCCACATGAAGAGCAGAAAGCACAAAGAGCAAAGATCACATGTCATCAATACGACTGGATGCTACTCTAGATGTGACTACAGAGAACTTCTCCTAGGCTACTGCCAGAGGAAAGAGGGGCTTTTAAAGAATTGATTCCTCTTCAGCCAAAAAGAAACTCTGGGACTTCCAGTAGCCTACCTGCGATCATCTCGGCCTGGGAGCCTCTGGCACAGGCTTTTCCATTAGGTCAGCACTGGAAGAAGCTAAGAAATTATTCTCCAAACTCTAAGCCTCGATTTCTCTTAACAGTAATACTGCCATCCCGGAGAATATTCTGTTTCTCTTTTTATTTAATTCCCCTCCCTCCAATCCATTCTCTACATAGAGGAATTTCAGGCAACTCCCAGGGACTAAGGGCTCTACGAGGTTGTGACACACGCCCCAAGGATGGGGCCGGCACGCTGGCAGGTCACCATCAGGACTGGCAGCCATGGGCACAGGCCGAGACCCAGGGCCTGGCGGCAGGTGGGTCACGGGGCCCACACTCCCACTAAGGGACATCACTCTGTCCTCAAAAAGCAGGGGCAAGGCCAGACGGTTTCTCCATCCATGTGTTTTTGGGGAGCCGTCTGTGGCTGCACAGAGCTGCTCTTTCCCTCCTGGGAAGTCTAAGCTACCCTGCTCAGTCTCTAAATGGGGCCTAAAGCACAATCTCACTGCTCACTCACACCAGCTGAGGGGAAGGCAGGGGAGGGGAACACAGTCCCAGAAGAGGGGACAAGGTCTGTGCTGTCAGTGTGTGGGCAGCCATCAGCACTGCTGAGTGGGACAGGAGAACCCCGGAGCTGGGGCCTGGACACCCTGAGGGCTTCAGGGGCGGCACAGGGACAATGGCTGTGTGTGCTGGTGTCTGAGGGTCCCCTGCACGAGGGAAGAGATGAGAATCTTGACTCCGTGTTTCAGAAGGCTGATTCATTATTTTATGATATATATATTATATATATATCATAAGAGATATGATAAGAGAGCTGCCACAGCTGGGGAAAAGCCCTGCCCTGCTCACAGGATGGGCTGGGGGCCGGGAGAGCTCCATTCCCCCCTCGTGTGTGGAGACAGGGGCTCTCACCCTCCTTACAGGTCTCTCCTCTCTGGGCAGCCATAGGGGGACAATGGCAAAAGGCCATCAACAGCAAAGACCCAGCACTGAGAGGGGGCCCTAGGTATGCCAGGAATGCCCTTTGCCCAGAGGGCCACTCATGCCCCCCTTGGCTCCAAGCCACCCCTCCTCTTGCTCCCTCTTGCCTCACTGTCCCACAGCTCCTGCCAATGGCCACCAACACATTCAGGCCCCAGGGACCTGTTATGCCCTCAGCATCTCTTGGGGCACCCACTTCTCCCTCAGTGCTCATTCTGGTCCCTACAGATTACCTCAGATTTTCATTACAAAATGCTTAATTGCATAGAGATTACCTCAGATTTTCCCCTCACAAACAGAAAAACCTTGCAGCCCTGTGATGGCCCAGGCCCATCCATTTTTTACCATAAATTCCCTGTTCTTGATTTTTCAATTGTCCACAACCATTTCTCCCCAGGGTGACATTTCTTATCATCCTTTCATTTCACCCCACAGGTTTCCAGTCTTTCTTTTACATATCCTTTTCAGATGTGCATCACAGTTTTACTTTTCTTCCTACCATGTCTTCCCCATTATCCTATTTTCCTCCCATAGAATTCAAGTAACATTCTTCCAGCTTGCTCTGTCATTTCCTATGAGCATCCCCAATCACACCCAAGGCTTTACTTTCTCCCTCATGGAAATAAAGTACTTTGCCCTTCTGGATGCTCTCTGGACAATTTCAGTTTGGAAACAGGCTCGTAGCAGGGGCACTTTGACTTTCAGTCTATGTGACTGCCGGCAGCACGCACAGGTGACCCCAGAACCATAACCACAGTGTTCTGCCATTCCCAGGACTGGAGATCTCAGTCAACATCTTCAGGACATTAAATGACTAAATAGGTATCCATTATTAATATGCAATTTTATTTTTTTTAAAGGCTGTAAATGTAGACAGCTTTTTTACAGTTCTGATACATGAAGAGAAACAGTGTCCATCTGAAGCAAAGGCTACTACCCTCTTCCCCCTGATAATTTTTAGCCCTCACTCCAGACTTTAGGAAGGTTAGAGATAGGTTTACCATAATGCTTTGAAGGCTTTTTTGTACCTTGAGAGCAGAGTTTAACAGCCTCACCTCTGGGATGGCTCTCTGCCCAGAGAAACTGCCAGAGAGCTGAGCCCCGTGGAGACAAAGGCACCCGACAAACCCTCACACAGCTCCAGAGCTGCTGGGAGAGGAGAATCTGATCTACTGACTTGTTCCCAAAATAGCACCTGGTGGGAGGTGACTGACTGCCTAATACCTGTGGTGTTTCCATTACCGATTGAGATGAAGTCTGTTGCCAGGAATCCTGGGGTGGTTTCCTTGGCAACCAGAAGAAATGCACAACTGAGATGCACATGACTTTTCAGGTGTTTTTTTTAACTCCTCTGAAACAATGAGCTGCCCTACCAGAACTCGGATAAATAAAACCGAGGTGTACAGTCAAATGGTGAGCAGCATTTATGTTCAAGGGCAAATTTGAGCTGAGCCTGAAATCTCCCATGAAAGAAACCCTCAAGAGAGCGAGAAGCCTGGAAATATTTCTCCTATCCAATAGGGCAGAGATCTTGCAAGATTATCTACTTTGTTATTTTTAGCCTTTATATGAGAAATTTCAAGACATGGAAGGCACTTCCACGAGAGAGATAGATATATCTAACATTGAATTAATTGGAATGTCCCTATTAAATCCAAAGCCTTCAAATTTCAAAGTTGATTGCAGACAATGCACTGTTCATCAGAAGCACTAGGGGCATTTATTGAAATCAGAACGTATTTTGAAATTATTTTAACAAGACAGTGTAAATTTTAAGCCAGAGCATACAACATTAATAGGACTAACAGTATTTTGTTATCATTGTTTGCATGTAGACATGGCCACAAATTTTCTGTGGACAGTAAATTCACTGAAAAAATTCATATTTTTGTGAATTCAAGTTGTACTGATAAACAATTTTAGCCCAATCATGGCCTATATTTTTCAACAAAGGATTCCATTGTAAAATACTGAAATGTATTATATAAGGATTTCAAAATGAAATGTTCTTTTAGGTTTCATAGTTTTGGCATTTTGTTTGACAAATTACCTACTCTTTAAGGGAAATAAAATAAAATAAAATAAAATAAAATAAAATAAAATAAAATAATGATACCCCAAGAAGTATCCTATACAATAGATTGACAAGTAGTGTTAAGATCAAAAATATATTAGGGATTTTTTTGGCTTTTGCTTTTAGCCCTTTTAGATTAAGAACCAAAAATATTACTGTTCCAGTTGAACACAGGGTTTTATTTTTCCATTTAGTAAATAGTCAGAAATCCTTTTCCCTGCTTTGTGCTTGGGAGGAATAAGCACGTGTGAGGAAAGTAAGGAGAAATTGAAGGGGATGCCATGGATGAAATAAGCAAAGTAGAAGGAATAAAGAAGGGATTTATCGAAGGTGACAAGCCAGATGACAAATGTAAATGTTTTTGAACTCTATCTGCTGACATCAGGAGGCTGAATTCACTCATTTTCCTGTTAGTGCTGATGGATGACAATCACTGGAGAAGCATTGAGGTCCAGAACTAATTTTTTTTGAGTTAAGAATCTGGCGTCTACTATCCCAGATAAAATGTTGGCTGGCAGATCATAAGAAATTTCAGAAAACTTCCCTAAATTTTACTTGTGGCTCAGAGAGTGAGCTGCTGGAAGAGGAAGGTAATAAAATGTTCCTGTGGAAAAAATAACTATAGAATACAAAGGGTGCTGCATAAGGAAATAAATCATCCCAGTCTGTCATCTGTAGGAGTCAGACAAAAAATATCTGAAAAGGAGTGAGAGAGGAAGCAAACCAGGTAATATAGAATAATGTGCACTATTAAAATAATCAAGAAAAGCGGGGTTAACCTGGACATTTTAAATGAGGACAGTGCATGCAACTGGATGAATCATTAGTAGAGATTTAGGTGCTTTTCTAAAACAGATTACATTCATAATAAATAGACTTGAGCAGAGAATTTTAAAACCATATTAGTGGTAAAGGTTGATGCTTGGGGCCACATTAGCTCAGCATCAAGCTCTGATCTGTCATAGATCAATGAAATGTAGCAAGCCTGAATTGCTGATTCAATTTAGTATTCATTTACTTTCAGAGCAGAACCTAAATAGTAAGGAAGAAAATGTGAAACATGATCTCTGAGACCAAGATCATTTTCTATGGGGAACTTAGCATGCATGCACGCATTCATCTTGTGAGGATTTAGGGAGCCAAATACTGAAAGAGCCCAGTCAGTTTTGAAGCTGAATCTGCCCCAGTGCCCCAAAGGCCTTTTACCCCTACAGTTGAAAGAAACTTTGTCTTCCTCTTCAGCAGAGGCTGAGCACACCCAGGCTGAGTGAATAAGTGAAAATGAACCTCTGCAGAGTGGCAGTGAAAGCCCCCAACAAATCTGTGCTGATTGTAATATATTATTTAAAACCATAGTCACAGGATATATCAAGTTGGAGGGGACTCTTAAGGATCATTGAGTACAACTCCCCGCTCCTTGCAAAACTACTTATAAATAAACCATACAATAAGAGCATTGTCCAGACCCTCCCAGAACTCTGACCAGCTTGATGTGTGGCCACTTCCCTGAGTAGCCTCTTCCAGGGAATGACCACCTCTCTGCGCAGAAGCTCTTCTCCATGTCCCATCTGAACATCCCCTGATGCATCTTGATTGCATTTCATCGTGTCCTGACACTGGTCACCAGAGGGAGATCAGCCCTCGGAGAATGGTGCAGCCTCTTCTCTTTTCCAAGCTGAACAAAGCAAGGAACCCCAGATGCTCCTTACAAGTCTTGCCCTCCAGACTTTTCACCATGTTCATTCTCCTCCTTTAGAAGCTTTCCTTTATATCCTTCTTACTCTGAGGCACCCAAACCTGCACACAGCACTCAAGTCGAGGTCAAATTAGTGCAGAGTAGAGGGGGACAATCATCTCCCTCTGCCAGCCAGTGATGGATGCTGTGCTGGATGAACCCCAGGATAAGGCTGGCCCTTTCTGATTAGTCATTTTTTAGTCAATTTGCCATCCATCCAAATCTTCAACTTTTTTTCCATGATGATGCTTTTCAGGGTCTTGTACCCCAGTTGTGTGTATACCCAGGATTGTCCCATCCCAGGTGGACAATCCAACACTTACTGTCGTTAAATTTCATGCAGCTCTTTATTGTCCAGCTCTGTAGCCTATCCAGATTTCATGAATGAATGAGATAAGGTCCGGTCTGCATAGCATTGTGAGAGAAGAAATGGGAATACATTGTTTCTTTTCCCAAATGGCTTCAAAATGTTTCCATAGAATTTAATAAGGCTGGCTGACATGTCTTCAATAAATTCAGGAAAGATTGATTAATATTTCATTTATATTCAGCTGTAGTTATTTCATATATTAAATCAGATACTGAATTTAAAGTCAGGACATATAAGTGTGGTGCCCCAGCTGACCACAGAATCATAGAATACCTGTTGTTAAGGTATTCTTAGAATACCTGTTTTTAAGGTATTCCTTCCTGTAATGCACGTGCTGCAACACCCCAGCTTTTGCCATGGCAACATTGATCTGCTGAGTGTGATCTGATGCTGACAGTGGGACAAAACAGCAGCCTACAGCAGCATTAGAACTTCTCCAAATGTTCTGAAATATTTTCAAAAAAAACAAAAAAGGTTTAAATTGTACCTTGGTCTCACAAAAGTCATCCTGGGATACTTCTGCCTGACCCAGCCCCTGCAGCCACCAAACTTTGAAGGCAGAACTATACTGAACTCTTCCTACTGCTCTATTGAGTGTTGACATTCTGTTACTGGACAAAATATCATCTCTTTACCCCATCTCTTTTACCACATATGACCCTGTGATGCATAAATGCTCCTCTTTCAAATACCCCTATGCATTTTTAAAGATTTTCTTTTCCAAAATAGTAGTGCTATCTGTTCATACAAATAACAACTGACAAGAAAATGTCATCAGTAGTTAACATATCCTCTGAAGTTTAGGTTTGCTTTCAAACTCTTTCTACTCCACTTCTTATTTTGTTGTGGCAATAAACAGCTTTAGATTAGAGTTGCATAGCTGATAGAGTTTATTTATACTCAGCAACTGTCTGTAGAAATAAAGATTAGCATCAAGGCTATATTGGTTTTCCTGTCAGGATGCTGATCTTTTGAAGCTATACTGTAGCCAGCAAATTCATATTTACCTACAGATTTAACACTGCCAATGCAGATAAGAATATACTAACAGTTGGGGTAGGAATAAAAGATTAGCTTCTTTCATGACCAATTTTGCAGTAATCCTATCTCTGTCAAAACAATTTAAGAGGGGAGTCCTACAGTGAAAAGATACAGCTACTGAGATACACTCAGAAACCAGAATTTATTTTGATATTTTTTTCATTCAGGCTTAATATCTTTAACTGGAAAGTTTAAATTTTCTATAATGCAAAAACTTTTGTCTGTGTCCATACATGCACATATTATTGCTTGATTGTGGGTTTGGGTGCGTGTGTGTGAATGGTCATATGTGTATATATGTATGTACGTGTGTATTCCTGCAGGATTATATCTATTTTTGCTAGAAAGTATTTTAATGCTAACTAAATAATAAAATTTATAGTCTTCATGCCCTGGTTTGTCCTGACATCTCTTTGTAACTTCAGGCTGTAAAGGTTTTAGGATTTACCAGCATTCTCTTATTTTTATGCATTATGTGTATTTAGGATTTGACCTAAATTGCTGAATCCCATGGGAGAGGAGTTGGACAAAGGTTGTCCCTGTCTGCAGTGTTTGCAGAGGAAAAAACTGCTATGTTTACAGAGAGAAGAGTAGGACAGTCTTGATGTTGAAAAATATTCTTGGCAGTGATTCAGTATTAAAGCTGCATAGTAATTGCTATGCTATGATTGTGGTAGTCAACTATTGATTATAATATTTACTGTGCATGGTAGCAAAATAAAAAGATATGCATAACTGGCAATATGTGCTTTTCTATAATGACAATCATAACAGCCACTCTGAAAAATTACACTGTAGAAACAGCACAGTGCTAAGGCTATGTACAGAGGTGTTTTGTTTTGTTTTTTTTCTGCCAGTTTCTTCCCTGGCTGCTTGGGCAGTGGCTTGAAAAGGTCACTCATTTCTCTGAGCTTGGCAAAAAGGGAATTTCTTGTCTATTTTCAAAAGCAGCAATTAACAGCATAAATTCTAATTGTGGTGAAGCTTTTTCATGAAAAATGTATGTGTGTCATATTCTGGTGGTGACAGTTCTCAAAACATGAAATTGTGTAGGGGGCTGGATGTTGTGTATTCAGTCACTGGAGCTGTCTCTTCTGCCAGACAGATATTCTGCTTTGCATCTGTCATATGCTTTCTAGAATCTTTTTTTTAGTTGGATTATCTTTGTCATTTAGATCAAGTTGATTTGGTGTTGTCCTGTTCCTGGACATTACATATATTATATATGAAGCTAAATATATGTATTACAAATGGAGCTGAATTTTAATATTGATGATGATTCTAATTTTCTTCATAGGGAACCATCTTCCAAAACATTCTCAGACTGGTTCCAAGGCATAAACTCCCCAAGGCTCTCAAATGCACCCAGGATGACACTGCTCAGAGCAGACTTCTGGTTCATTATGGTGAACCATATCTGAAAGTCTTTGCTGAACTGACCAGCTGCACTGGTAAGACTTGACTTGGTTATTGTTGTGCCAGTCCTGAAACTCCTACCTGTTCCTGCAAAACTTCAGGAGGAAATGTCTACATGTCCTTTGCATTGTTGTATGCTCAAAACCACCATGATCTTGATCAGATGAGAGTTCAGCCACACTCTTGTCCAGAGCATGAAAGTGGACAGTGATATGCACTAGTGAGTGTTATTTTTGATCCACAGTGCATAAATCTGTGCATTTATATGATAACTTACACACCTATCAAAGCCAGTTAGCCCCAGAGGAGAACATTACTAATGCACCTGAAATGCTTTTATGTACATAAAAGTGACAGCTTTGCTGTAAAAAATCCATTATGCAGTAAACTTTAAAACCCATTTACAACTGGGGTGTGGATACCTGTGATTCTAAACCAGAGGTGCCAGGTGAATTGCAGGGATTCATACAAAGCTGTGTTGCAGAAGAGCTCAGCCTTTTCAATTAAACAGAGATTTCAATTAAACAAAGATAAGATCTGGAAGGCTGAAACAAAGACTTTCTGGAAAGTGAGCCACTATAAAAGTCAGTGATAAGCACAAGAAACTGCAATCACAGTCTGTTGATAAGGACTTTTTTGAGAGCTAGAAGTCATCAGAGTTAAACTCAGTGATCCTTTCTGTCTAAACGTTTGTGTCAGTATTTGGGAAGTGCTGATTTAATGGCACTAAAACTGTGAATTTTTCACATTTCTGAATATTTTGTACTGAGAATAGACAAAAACCAAATCAGTAGAATAAATAATTTCTTCTTTTCAAAATGGTAATTTTAATTCAAAAGTGTATTTTAAGATGTTCATAAGTTTGCCTTTTTTTAACGGCTATAGCTTGATCATAGATCAAAATAATCTTTGTTTTTGATGAAACTAAGTGGCTATATGTCATTTTTAGTTTCACTGGTGAATATTAAAATTAAAATTAGTGGTTGTTTTTTTCAAAACCTCTCTTAATTTCATCCATATCAGATTCTAGATGAGCTGTCCTGCAGTTCACAGAATTTAAATAATAAAATTAATCTACTTGAGATGACACTCTGCTCTCTAGATAATAAAGAGCATGTTATCCATTAGTAATTTTTTTCATTAGTGTTAGGAATATTTGATGTGATAATCTACCATTGAAACTTTCTCTATTGAGAAAACAATCAATAAAACTTCTGTGTGTTTCATTTTAAAGGAAAACTCTGTTAATAGAGAAACAGCTAGTAATGATGAAAAGAAAGAGGTTTTTGACCTTGATAAGGTCAAAATTGAAAAAACTCCATTATTTATGTGAATATGTGATAAAGGCAGAGAATTTGAAAGATTTTTATTTCACTCCAGCAGATACCACAGATGCATGCAATTATGGGCAAATGTCTGTGCTTTGTAACAGGTTCATTCAGTGTCAGCTCTCAGCATTCCCCTGTGACTGGCAAGATGGGAACCTTCAGAAACACAGAGGCTTTCTGATTGTGTGGGTGTCTTGAAATCCTTTAAAAGAAGACTAAAATTAATAATTTAGTATGGAAAAAACTTCCAGATCATCAATTCCAGCTTTATACCTAACAATGTCCCCAAGTGCCACATCTGGGCATCTTTTAAAAACCTCCAGGGAAGAGGATTCCACCACTTCCCTGGGCATCCTGATCCTGATCCTTGTAGTGAAGAATGTTTTTTCCTAATTTACAAACTAAACCTCCCCTGCTGCAACTTGAGGCCATATGCCCTTGTTCTATCACTTGTTAGTTACTGGAAGAGACCTACCCCCAACTCACAACAAATTCTTTTCAGGAAGAAGTATCCCAGGACGACTTCAGTGACACTTCTCTTCCATTTAAAATACATTTTTGGGAAAGATTTCAAAACATTTGGAGAAGTTCAAGTGCTTTGTGCTGGTATTTTGTCTCAGTGACAGCATCTGATCACATTCAGCAGCTTCATGTGCCTATGGAAAAAACTGCAGTGTTGTGGTACATGTGTTACAGGAAGAATTTCTCAATATGACCACACTTATGTTGTACTGGGTTTAAATTCAGCATCTGACATAATATAAATATAAAATAACTGTAGCTGCATATAAATGGAATATTATTCAGTCTTTCATAGCTTTATGAAAGACATGTTGAATTACATTTTTAATGAATCAGAACAATTTAAATGTCTGAACAAGGTTGTGAGCTGCATCTTGGAGTTATTTACTACTTTCTTTTGACTGCAAGGAGGGATTAAATATTCAGTTATTCAGTTAACTGCACAAATGTGTCTAGTGACATGGTAGGTATTCTGGAGAATCCAAGATGTCTGTGTAGGACCAATATATGGCACCAAATCTTCAGGAGAGTTTGGCTTTTTGGACTGGCAGCTAGAGATAGCATGGATTTGTGAGGGCACTTCAACTGAGACTGTATTCCTGTTTTTAGATATATGAGTGAAGCCCTAGATGACTAGCTCAGAAGACAGAACCTATGCTTTTTGTTTTTATCTGTACAACTGGGAAAAAATTTTGGCTTCCATACAGGAGTGTTGTGAAGACAGTTACTAAAATGTATTTCTCCCCTCATGCTTCCTTTATATCTCTCAAAGTTGGCAGAGTTTTGTACACAGAAATTTGTACTATTTATGAGTTGCTACTCAGTAGCCCGGCCACAGAGTTCATCAACCAAAGGAAAAGAGATTTGGCTGCACAGTCTATGTAGTTTCTAGATTTGCCTTAAGTTGCAGTAAAGTTCAGGAAGGACACTATTGTGGAGAGTTCAATATCAACACTGGCATTCAGAGCTCTTGGGTTTATGAATCTGATAAGCTACTTGAAAAGCACTCTGATTTTTTTCAGAAAGTACTTGAGAACCCATTCAAAATGAAAGCTTCAAAAATCACCTCTATTCCCCATTTTCCAAATTAAAAACTTGAAGAACAGTCACAGCTTTTCTGAAGGAAATCTCTTTAAAAGGAGAGATTGTTCCCCTTTTCCTTGATAATTAGAGTAAATTACTTGGGAATAGAGTATTCAGCATTTTTACGTCTTCTCTTCAATGAGCTTCAGAACTTGAATGCTTTAAATCCTCACTATAAAGCACCCCTTGATGCTGTTTTAACCAAAACAGTTTATTCACTCTGGTTTTAAATAAAAGAAGAACACTTATGTTCTAGTCTATTCCTAGGCTTAAATAGCAGAAAACTGATTGCACAGAAGACAACTAAACTTTTTTTTTCAAAAGACAGCAAAAACGAGGCATAGTATTTTCTAGTATCTCTGCATGATGTGTCTCACATTCACACATGGATAAACACACTGTGAATTAAATGGAAAAAAAAATATGTCACATGAAACCTGCCTTTTTTTACATATGCTCAACTATCATGTGAGAAGCAGGATTCATCATCTCATGACTAAAATCCAAATTCAGTAGCAATATATAAATGTCAGTGTGTGGTCTGGGTGCACAAGCTCCAGCTACTGCCAGAGCTGCTCAAGAGCTCAATGCAGTTGCCAGAAGGTCAACATTTGGTGTTAGTGTTGTTTGAAGTGTTCTACAATATCCAAGGAGTGGGAGATCATGGGATAAATCAGGTGTGAAGAGACCTCAGGTGGTCTCTGTTCCAACTTTCTGTTTATCTATGAGGTTGTAGAGTCATCTGTGGGGTCCTTTTAGGTTTCTCTGGGTCTCACAGAGTTTTGAAAAACTCCACAAATAGAAATTGCACCACCTGCCAGTAACTTGTCTCACTGTTTTGTGTCCTGATTAGAGAGGAAAATTTTATTGATAACCCATCTGAACCTTGCTCCCATTCAGTTGGCACACACAACACAGGAACTATAGGAAAACCATGTTCTCAAGAAGACCTGGCATGAGGTCATCCAAAAGGTTCTGCAGCCCATGGACTGTCCTGGGTAGAGCTTGTCCATCTGTGACAGAAGCTCAGATGTGGTATTTGCTGGGTCTCCAAGATGAAGGAGGAATTGAGAATCTGACTCCATGTTCTTAGAAGGCTGATTTATTATTTTATAGTATTATATTATATAAAAGAATGCTATACTAAAGCTGTACTAAAGAATAGAGAAATACTTACAGAAGGCTTAACAAGATACTAATGAAAAACTCATGACTCTCCAGAGCCTCCACAGAGCTGGACTGTGATTGGTCATAATGTTAAAACAATTCACATGAAACCAATCAAACAATGACCAGTTGGTAAACAATGTCCAAACCACATTCTAAAGCAGCGAAACACAGGAGAAGCAATCAGATAATTATTGTTTTCATTTTTCTCTGAGGCTTCTCAGCTTCCCAGGAGAAGAAACCCTGGTGAAGGGATTTTTCAGAAAATATGACAGCGACACTCAGACACCCCACACCTAGAAATGCAGGGGTGGAATTCCATGACCCAATATTGATTGCCCCAAATAGCTGCTTTTCAAAATTGAAGAGTTCTGGTATTCTTTAAGTCTGATGGAGCATTTGCCCATCTCTTGTGGAAGCCTGAATGATCTGGGATATCTCAAAGAACAGTAACAGTCCAAGTATAGGTAACTGAAATCAGATGATGAAGAATACCCAAAGAGATTCATTTGGTATCTTTCTTCATACTAGTTGAAGGGAGATCTGTATTATTCCACTTTTGACAGCCTATCACACATTAGTCCTTTATTAGTCTCGCAGGCTTCAGACATCAGATTGTGAAGCGATTTTTCCAAGAATTCTCAAGAATAAGAGAAAAATTAGGAGGTTTAAACCCAAACTTATTTACCAGTATCTTTTTGTTAGGAGAGGAACATTTGCATGCAGCTGAGAACAACTATTCAAAATACTGAAATAATTCCAAGGCTTTCAATTAGAATATGGTCCTAAATGATAAGATTTTAATTCTTCTATCACACAGGTGATAATGTGTGAAAATGTTAGAAAAGGGTATCCAGGAAAGTGAATTGAGCTACTCGTTTTTGGTTTTTTTAATGGAAATAAATCTTTTATTTGCAAGTCACAAATATCTTTTCTTTTCACTTCTAGAGATGAAGTACTATAAATGCCAATTTATTTTTCACTGTGAGGTTAGTCTTTGGAGTAATGGAAAATAATTTTCCTTTTCTTTAATGAATAAATCATTGTGGGAAGCTCTGCATGATAGTTTGATCCTGCATAGCTATTTCTTCTGATTATTAGCAGAATTTTACATTTAAATTCCTGAAACATTATTAACTCATAATCATTTGCTTTCAGACCTTTCTTGTAACTTTGCTCTTTCATTAATTCCTTTTCACTGAGGTAATAGGGAATTACTTTGTTTAATGATTCTCTAAAGATCCAAGAAAGCTAAATATCAGAAAAAGGCAATTTTATTTCACAAATAATATTGCATTCACGAGTATAATTAAATTGTAATGTTTTCTTCAGTAGGCCATGTCCCTAGCAATGGGGTGTGCAACACCCTAATGCAGAAGCAATTTTGGCAAAATGAGCTTGTCCTTTCCCAGAGCTAAGTATCAGTCAGTGGAAAATCATCAAATAGATTGTTTACTCTGAGAAAATATTTAATATCACAAGAAAAGGAAAGAACTCCTTTGGAGCAAAATTCCCCTTGAGTTCTTCTCCCATGGGCAGTTAAGCTATTGAATCCCTTGAAGATATCCTTAAAGGTAGAAAGCTGATGGCCTGGCCACTCTGAGGTGAGGGTCACCAACCCAACCCTTCTGTGACTGAGCCTGCAGGCTGTTCATGGCCCCTGAGCCCTGCAGTGGGCTCTGTGTGTGCCCAAGTCTGGCCTGTGGTGACAGTGGCAGAGAAGTCAGCCCTGCAATAGAAACGTGACTTGCCAAAGCAGCGCGGTAGAGCATGGTTTAACAGGAGAGGTTTAATGCACACTGCAGTAAATCTCTCCAGTGCTCCCTTCCAGCCTCACACAGGTGGGAATCATCCTTGGGAGTGAGCTTCTCTGTATGCCCTTCTCACTCCAGACTCTACGTCCTTGAAGCTTTTACAGATATTCCCCAAGGAATTTCTCCCATCCTAGTCCACTCACCAAGAACTCCTGTGTTTTGATACTCAGGGTTTTGCAATAGTGGTTATCCTCCTTTGATTGTAGGTGCAGCCTCAGGTAAGGAAAGTTTTCTCAAATTGTCTTCCCCCTAATCAAAAGCTTTCTTGTTCTCTGTCAAAGAGTTCAAGTTTTGTCATTGTTTCACCTTTCCTTCTCTGTCCTTTTACAAATTTTTTCTTTATTGAAGTAGTTGAAAATCCTTCCAAACAAAACCAAGAAAAAACTTGGGTTTGCATAGTAAAAGCCTGTGAGTTTACTCAGTGTTATATTTTGCCCTGAAATTAACAGAGATCCCCCTGGACTTCTGCATGTATGTCAAAGTCCAGGTAAATTAATGCATTTTAAATCTGTGATAAGAAATACACAGCCATTGAAATGGAGGAACAAATGAACTTGAAATTTTGGTACGTATTCCCTGCTCCACAGATCCACAGGCAGAGTCACTTGCAGTTTAGAGTATCTTTGGTTGATAACTGTAGCCTGCAAATTTATGAGCAATCTGAGAAAGATGAGGATATGCTGCTGTAGCACTCCAGCCTATACCAGCAGCATAGCACTTCTTCCAGTGGAAGAAAATATTACCCAAATCACAGCTAAGCCAAACAGCTTGAACTGGCAAATAATAAGTATTTTATAGGAACCTCAGGGTATAGCATACATGTAGTGTCATAAACAGTCCAAGGATGTTGTGCTTGCATACAGTTTCTATTCCCTGCAGCTTTTATAGTGAAGTTTCCAAGCTGTGCATAAGCAGCAGTATAATAGGATCCCTATTTATTTCTCCTTCAGGAGTGCTGTGTGTATTTACTTGCTCATATTCCTTCTATTTCTCCCAGTAGCTTTGCTAGAAAACAAGTATTCTCTAATAATTTGCCTTTTCCATCTGTTTATTTTAGCAAGCAGATTTGATATTTTTTTATTTTATCAACTGATCATTTTCCTTTATTTTGTTCTGACATTTTGCTTCCCTTCTTCTTGACAAGAGCATAATAGATGCAGACTCTGAAAAAAGGTATCAGCGATATCTTCTGTGTGTCCTTTATTAGTAAAATGTCTCAGTCTAGGAAGAAGGATGGTCTTATGGACTTTAATTCAGATAATTGGATCCAACATTTGGTTCTGCTAAATGCCTCTTATTGGTGCTCAGAGCCAAATTTGGAAATGTGAAGTTACTGCAGAGAGACCCAAACCCTCAAAATTCCTCAGAAAGGCAGTCAATTCACATTATGCTGTCCAAGGCCAGGCTCTGAATGCTGCATTATCCTGATCAAGTTACTGCTTATTTTGATCCCTAAAGAGGAACTAAATTCCATGGTCATTCTCATGTGTTTTCAGGATTACTCAGAGGACTGTGTTTTATTTTTTAAGAGCCCTAGAATCCTGTCAGCCAAAGAGGGTCACTTCTTTCACTCTCAACTCTTTCAGTTATTTACCTTCTAACTTTTCTGTTTCCGACTACCTCCGTAAGTACCTTCAAAGTCTGTAAACAGAAATGTGAATAAAATAATCAAATTGTCAAATGTTGGAGGGCATTCAAAATTAGTGTTTTGTATTTTTCTCTCTGCATTTCCCTGAAGTCTCTATGGAGGTAAAACCCCAGACTTTATTCTCATTTGTATTCTTGTCACCCACCAGCTCTAGATGAGGCACACATTATTTGAGCCTCCTTTCACATCTTAATTCTCTCTCAGTTAGAAGGGTATTCAGTGTGGTCAGTGACAGGGTTAAGGACAAGAAAAGAATTTGAGTAGAAGTGGAAGTAGGTGAGATAATGAGGCACTATTTAATCCTTCAATATCATCTTTCAAGACTAAACAACAATTTTTCTTATATTCCAAGATGGAAATGAAGCTACACTATGGCCTCTGGGTAGATTCTTTATTTGCAATAGTCAATATAAGTTCAACCAACCAACAGTACATCCAAATTGAGCTTTTACTTGTGATTTCATCTGAGCAAAAAACATCTTGAAAAATTTCAAGGCAAGCAACCAGCCAAAACTTTCACCCCTTTCCAAACAGATTGGAAGCACAGCTTCTGACGAGTCACTCTTTTCACTGTTCTTTCCATTACTTTCTAACATAAGCTTTTCACAAAGGAGAAAGGTTTGCCACAAAAATGAGGGTGTGATGTGTATTGGATATGTTTGAATACAAGTATGACAGCAGTATTGTGTTTTTCATTGATTTTTGAGTTGTTAGTAAATGCTTCTGAATAAACAAAATTTTCTTACATTCTGGAAAAAAATACTTGTCATGGTTCAGTAAGTCACTTAAAAAAGAAATCAAAGGAAAAGAAAATAAATGTAGTAAATGTGACTGTGCATTTTCCTGGGTTTTTGGGAAAGAGGGATTAATTGAACCTGAGAGATCTGTAAGTGATATTTCTGGGTGCTGTTGTACACCTTTGACAAAAAGGGCCTCATCCCTGTGCTCACAGAATCTTCTGGAGCTGGCCCATGAGAATCTGATGAAAACAGCCTCTTTTCTCACTTGCTAGGCCAATGCATGAAACCCCTGTGAGGCTTGAGGGAAAAGAGAAAATAATGTCTCTTTTGCACTCTCCTCTGAGTTCTTGGGAAGTGTTTCTGTAGACTTTTTCACAGAAGAGGTTTTAGGATCCTGGGATCCATCTCTTTTCCATGAGCCCTAAGCCATATGTCTAAGCTGCAGAGGAGAGGAAGAATTTCAGATACTCCACTATATTAAGCAGCTTTACAGTCAGCTCCCAAGGCTGTCTGCTACACTGTGTGGATTACTCTGCAGTGGCCAACATTTTCCAGGCACTGGGACCTTTCCTAAATTCCATGTAAATCCAGTTGCCTTGTGTTTCTTCTTGGCCAGATGTGCACTGCTAGAGCACGTAGCTAGTAAGGAATCATGAGGATGTTGCTGGAAATTAGGTCAGAAAAACTTGAGCTAAGGTGCCTACCATGGGAGTTCCAGCTTCCATTTTGGGAACCAGACATAGGAAAATAAATGTCTAGGCACTTCAGTCATTTATTAAAGCAAGCATGAGACCTCTGTGGTGAAAGCTGACAGAGAATTGTAGTTCGAAGTGTAAGACATCCTTCAAAGATGTAGATTTTTTTTCCCATCAGTAATAATTCATCCAGATGAAGATCTCTTTTAAGTCCTCTGCAGCTATTTCATGGCTTCTCAGCTACAAAAACAAGCAGCATATCAAAACCAGCACTATTTTGAAAATTGACAGTTAGAAAAACTGATGAAAGATAATGTAGTAGCAGCAATGAATCAGATTAATATGGACAACATGGGGAACATTCCACCTACGCAGGGAGTAGTGCCTGATATCAGAGGGCTCTTTCATCTATGATAACAAGACCCAGTGGCTGAGAGCCAAACCTTCAAACTAGAAATGAGATGCAATTTTTTATCAGAAACATACTTTAACCATTTGAACCATTTACTAATAGACATGGCATATATGCCTTCCTCCACAGCTTTAAAATCACAGGTGATTCTCACCCAAACTGAGAATCGAGTGAGTTTGCAATGAACTGAAACTTATCTGGGTGATTAAAACACTTTCTGGGTAAAATCTAGCCCTGAATTCTGAAGATGATCAAATTGATAATGGCCTTAAAAGTTAATTTCTCTATAAGCAAGGAAGCAGCTAAAGGAAATTTGTGCTTTGGGAAGCCAGGCTTTAGTCTGACTATTTTTTAGTGAATTTTAAGAGCCTGAATATTGTAGAAAATGTACACTGTTCTGGAGTTAAGTGATTTTTCATAAAAACAGAACCGTTAAGCGTTTGAATTGTAATAATCTGGATGGACTGTATTTCTTCTGAGGAAACAATGTTTTTAAAGTATATCTTTGTGTTAGACAGTACTTCCACTTTTTTTTTTCTGTGCAAAACATTTATTCCTCTATTCTCAAGTTTTGTTTATTAACAACAAATCCTGAATCTTTGGACTCTTGCCCAGGTATTCATATCAGATAATAAATTAAAACATTTTTTACCTATGAGAAGAAATCAACCACCTCTTTGAGATGAGCAACGAGAACCAAATCAACCTATATTTCTGTGGAGTTGGATAAATTACTGTATCTCAAACAAATAACTGTACCAAGTTTCATAACCTAGATTTGTAAAAGGCACTAAAAGACCTGGATTTAGCAATGAATAATAATCTAAAAACTTCTTTTACTCCCATTAATATTAAAACATGCCTTTTGTCCTGTTACATGATCATTTTAGACTGATCATATCTTCTTAGTCGTCTTTCAAGAATGTCTTCACATCATTTGTGTTCAAATTTGTCCAATAGACCATGAAGAACTGACTCTTTTACGGATGTTACTTGCCACTGGAAAAAACTTGCTAATTGGAAAACTGCTGCACATTATGTCCTTCCTAAACAGATTGATCAGGGAGGTGTCACCTCACACTCTGCCATGGACTCCAACGCAGACATAACTATTGAAACTACTTCAATATCCAGGCACTGTATAATTTAATCACACTCAAGGGATTTCCATAATTGTATCCACAAACATTACTGCAAGATCAGCTTTCTGCTCCACAAGTTTCAATTAGGATGTGCAACACACCAATGCATTAAAAAAAAAAAACCAACAAAAAAACAAACCAGAATGCTGATATTCCTCTCATCTTCAAGAGGTTTTTATACAAATATTAAGCAAGTGAGTGCTGCCACTTCTCACTTTCTAAGTAGTTAATTTTATAATGTTCCTCTCTCCTGCACTTCATGTCATCCTTGTAATTTCTTGCATTTTGCTAAAGGCACAAGGAGAACAGAATTTTACTGGAGATTGCTAATGAAATATGGAGCCATTCACTGCTAAGCTACACATAAAATATCTGGCCTAGATTGTTCAGAGAGCAAAGATGTATCTCCTGTCTGCTTGCTGTTCAGAAAGCTGTTTGAAAATCACACTTAGTTTCAGTCTGCTTCCTACCAAGTCATGGGAATTAACTGACTGAGACACAAGCAAATTAAAGATGTTTTCAGAAGTGAATAGCCAAAGATCTGAAAATCAAATTGCTTTCTGAATGGTGACTTTGGATCAAGGTGCTAAAATTCTGATATCTCAGTCTGAAAAATGTGCACTAAAAATCTCAATTGTCATGATACCTTGGCACATCTTGGAAAAATGGAAGTGGAAAGGACTATTTAATCCTTCATGTTCAAGAGACAAAAAAATTACAGAGGATTTTAAAATACTTTAACATATTTAAAGCTAGATTCACAATTTTCATGTACTTTTTCATGTACTTCTTTGAGATGTAATCAATTCAAACTCCAAATTAATGAGAAGTGGCTATTAGTTCATTCTATTTAATATGGTATTCTCATTATGGTTTTGTCAATTATGGACTTGAAGAGAAATTTAAAAGAACAAAACAAGAGAATTAAACAAGAACAAGGTCCAGTATTAGTGTATTGAAAGAAAACATGATGTGTGGAAGGTATGTGAAAGACAAGAAAGTAATTCTTAATTGCTAGCTCTGATTTAATGGAATCAATTAGGTTTAATCCACCTGAGTTCCTTCTCTAGCTGGAAAGAACCTTAAAGATCATCTGGTTCCAACACCCAGCCATAGGCAGGGACGGCAGCCACCACACAAGGTTCCTCAGAGCCCCATCCCAGCTCAATCCAAGGGATATCCTGTAGGGGCTGTAGTGGGGTACTGTGCTAGCTCAGCTGGGCAAGAATCTGAACAAACTGATCTAACTTTGCAATTTGCTCTGCTTTGAGCATTGGACTACAAATCTGCCAGAGATCCTTCCTAACTTAAATGCTTCAAGGAAGATAAATACTGACAATTCACAACCAGCAGCAGGTTAACTGACACTCTCTGCTCTTTTTGTTTGATACTTCCTACAGCCATTTTCATGGCTAACTTCAACGTCTTCTTCAAATTATCATTTTCCTGCTGTTGCTTTGTTGACAGCAAAAACAGTTTTCCTAGGTGCCTAAACCAGGTTTCTTTAAATAATTAATTATACACCTTGAATGATGGGTCACAGTCTGTTGTCATGTTACACAGCTGTCTGGGAAGGAGATCCATTCTTAATGGGGCTGTAGGTTTCCCAGCCATTACTATCAGGCAACTTTTTCCAACAGGTGATTCCCCATCCATTTTCACTATATAAAACTTGGTCAATAAAAGTTCCATGGGGATATATGGCTTGACCTTTCCAGCAGGAATCCATCAAAAGATTTTTCTAACTTTCAAATAAGCAATGGGCACAGAGGGGAAATAAGGACAATATAATCCAGCTGTAAGAAAAAATTGGCGAGGGTTTAAGTGCTTGATCAAAGACCATGGAGACTGTTAGTAACTGGAATAGGTATAGGATCATGGCTGTACCCAGGGAAAAGATAATTTTTGCCATAATCCACATTTGTAACACATTTCCTGAGAGCTGTTTTATAATGATGCTGGGCCATTTCCTGAATATTGACACTGTTGAGCAACAATCCTTCCAGCCCAGTGGGCAACTGCCCTGAAGACCATAATCATGAAGACACACTTGCAGCAGACTGAATGACTGGGGTGAGATGATGAGGTGGTAACATGCCCCACAATGTCCTCCACAAGTACTAGGAACAGAATATGGTCTGACTTCCCATGATCTTCAACTTAATTCTCAGGACACCATAGTACTTCACCGTTATATTCAGACTTAATATTTGCTCTCATGAAATGTCTTAATATTGTATTTGGTATTTTAAAAGTCAGTGTTTGAGATTTTAGAAAGAATGGCTGCCCACATGAAAAAGTACACATTTTCCTCTCTGTTTTTCTATAGAACACTTGAATAAGACAAGCTATAGGATAAATGTTGGAGGCCACCTATCTCATAAGTTTTGTCCTGGTGATTTGAAAGCAAAACCTTTTGCTTAGTAACTTCACTGTTATTTCCTTCCTTTTTTCTCCTTTATTTCAATATTTTATGGTATAATATGATTTTCAATCCCTTGTTTTAGGGACTATCAGTCCAAAAAATCATCCACACAGCTTTGAAACAAGAATAATATGAGTATCTGCAATATTAAACTTCTTTGTATGTGTTCATAAAACCAGGAAGAGCACAAACAAAAGTACTTTGTCTTCGTTCTTTATTAACTCAGTCTTTTGGGTTAATAACCAGTCTCAAAAAAATCTACATTTTTTAGAATTAAGATAACTTTTTTATAAATAAATTAAGATAATTTTAAAAGTGCAATAATTTTAGACGGTATTAGAAATATAAAGCAAAAATTCATAATCTGTTATGATATGATAAATTCCTTGCATTCATTGCCTAGTGTTCAAAATAGGAGTTGTTGGAGCTGGTGGCAGTTTAAACACAGATACATTCTAGCAGTGCAATTACTAAGAAAAATAAATCAATTAGAATAGTTTGCTAACATAGAACCATTAGATAAGATATTTTCTCTTTCTTTTATGAGCATATGGTGAAGGTTTCATCTCGTCTTGGCATAAGGACATTTCTGTAGAAGAAAAATAGGATTGACATTTTATTTTTACACCAAGTTAAATTTCCTTGTAAGATAATTATTTATGAAATATGATATGTAAGTTGATGCATGATGTCTGGAAGAGGTTACTAAAGAAGGAATAAAATTGATGTTTTTAGCTGTAGTACATAAAATATACACTCAGGAGTGCTATAAAGAAAATTTTCTGGTTGCCAGCATAGGAACTGATGTTGTGATAGCTGCTCTGCTGGGTGATATTGCTGGGATTTAACTTAGTACCTCTACAGAGAAAATATCAGTTGTTATAGCTATAAAGCTCTGCTACGAACAGCTCTCCTCCTGATGGAATGAGCAGAGAGGGAGGAATTTGTAATATGCACTTTCTATAAATGTAACTTCTATTATCTCTATGATATTATTCCTGTTGATATGGAAATCATATTAATGTTGATGATAGGCCACTGGGAATTATTGCCCTGCTACTCAGACTTAAATCTTGTCACAATCCTAAACTCTTCAAACTGAGTTGAAAGCTGACACAGCCAAGATCTGATGCAAAGATGTTGGGTTGGCACCAGTGGCAGGCTTCCCCATCCCATAACCATCCCTTTCTGTGGTAGGCAGCAATATATCTTCATCTCACCCAAGCTTCTTCCTATCTCAGATATTGATGATTCACCGCATTATTCCTGTATGGAGGCAACAGTCTGTGACCAAACTATACCCTCTGGTATGAATAAATGAGGAGAGAAGAATCCAACACCATTTTTAATTATTTCTCAAGTACATTTGCATTTAATTATTAAATAATCACTGTATTAAAACTGTCTGACCCAACTGAATGACATTTAGTGTCCAGACATCCATGTGGGCTTTCTCTGCTAGACAAAAAAGGCTGAAAACTCCAGTAGGATTCCCTTGAACATATATTCCCCCATATCTTGAATAACTAGAATAGATTTCTTTTCCAATTTTCTAACAGTTCTTTGAAACTGTAAGCTCTAGAACTGTTAGAATTATAATAATTTATTCAGTACTGTGTAAGAGGATGATTCTTATTTTAAAAATGCTCCCACATGCAAGACTTGAAAGGAGTGTTTCTGATGCAGAAAACCACTGCAGAATCCACTGATTCTTTTTCTGCTAGTATCCCTATTTATTTTAAATATCTTCTGTAGTTCCACTTCTTCTGCTGTAGGAAATGATCTGCATTCCCTGTACTTACATGGATACATTTTTTCATTTACCTGAACTGAAAAAGCATCTTTATTGAACCTCAGTTCACCAGATAGTCTTGGTCATTGTGCCTGACTGCTCAACTTCATCATGTTTTCACCATTCCTCTACTCTGTGTGCCAAACACATCCTTTATTGACAGTGTAGATATATTTACTACGAAATCATGGACAAAAATCTTGACCAGTATCAGGTAGATTTTCCATGGTGATTTTTCCCACTGGGAAAACCCATAATGAAAATTCTCCATTAATAAAACCTCCTTATTTATTATCCTTAATTTGTCAGTTATACCATTCATCAGCTCGTCCTTGGTAATTCAGAGTGCAATATTTTTTATTAGAATGTCACAAGGTTCTAAATCCTTACAAAAGTTTAAGTAGTTAATGTAACAATTAATAATTACATTAATAACTCTAAGTTATTAATGTAATTGTTAATAATTACTTGAGTAATTCAGTTAGTTTTGGCATCCAAAAACTAATTTCCTCAAAAATATTTCTCTTTTTTTTGAGTAACCATAAAGTACATTGTCATTACTTAAATTTGAAGCTTTTAATCTTCAGTAATCAAATTGCATTATTTTCCTTTGGCCTAGAAACATGCAAAAAATTTTCATGAAATGTTCCTTTTGAATACTTCTTACAGATTGTTGTAACTCTTGTGAGCTTCTTCTTTGTTCTCATTATAATTTGTCAAAATTTTCATCACCAGTTTGGGCTGTGATGTGCAAGTCATCTAGGTCACACAAATTCCTCATTGCTTATCCTCAGTAGATGATGTGTGAACTGAAAGGTACTTTATCTTTGTGGTGTGAAAGTACATTATTCTTGCCTGTTTACAGTTATGAAATAGAAATATTTATTGGCTGCTTCTGTTTTCTATTGGTGGTTGTTAATTGTATCATCTCCTTCTACAAATTACCCAGCATCATCTCTCATGGCACATCTAATCTGTTTCAGGAAGGCTGTTGTGGAGGAAGGCAAAATGTTCCCTCTTGCTCTTGAGTCTTCCAGCTGGAGAAGTGCTACTGAGCTTAGTGCAGGGTCTCAGGAAAAAACCCAAAGCACATCCAACAAACCAAACAAGGGCCAACCTGCTTTGATGTTGCTAACTCTGGCTGTTAATACATCTGATTATTTTTGCTCTCTTGCTGTGCTTTTCTTTGCAGAGTATTTTTTTTCCTCAGAGATTCAGCTGTAAAGGTGACATCATGAAAGCTTTCTTGGCATACATTGTGCCTTTGTATTAAGACTTCTCAGTAGCCTTTGTCATATTTTAAGATTCTCTACTCCCAAAAGCAAAGTTATCTTTAAAGGTTTCTTGCAAAAAAGTTACCGAGGAAACAGCTAATAAAAGTCTTTGTCCAGATAAGCTGAAAATTCATAGATATTTTCTTCTTCCATTTGTTTTCTTGAAATAAATGTAACTTCTGTATAAAATCCATTTTGTCTTAAACACTATTAAACCTTTACAAAGATAGTTTTACCTAAACTGTAACAGATTAGAGCAGCAGTGATAAGACTGTTAGTTCCTGTGTATCCATATATTAAAAAATGTTGCTGAGCTAATGTACATACAGAGCTGGAGAGATCAAGTAATTTGCCTGAAGTCACTTGTGAAAGCACATTTGAAAGGCAGAACATGAACTATAGGATTTCTCTCCCACAGCCCAGAATGTTTTCCACGAGGTCCTTGGGGGTTTTTTGGTTGTTTGATTGTTTGTTTTGTTGTTGCTGTCGTTGCTCTTGCCATTTTGGGTGTTTTGTTTGTTTTTGTTACAGATGTTGAGATTCTTTGAAAACATTCATCTTTATGGACAGAAAATGTCATTCCTCATGAAAGAACTGGAAAGAAAAGAAGGGGAAGTCACAGGGGCAAAGTCACCCACTGGATTTTTTGAACCCAGCTGTAAACCAAGAAAATTACACAGAAAAAACAAGTATTCATTTATATAAGGAAAAAAAAGACCATTTTAAAATCCAAATTCAAGTTGCAGGGATCAGACTGAAGCACATCTCTCCTCAAAGGTTCAACAGCTGTAATATTTATCTGGAGACCATTAGTTTCCTTTTGAGAATGAACTGAGGACCAGCAGCTGTAGAATTAGATTTTGTCCCTCTTCTCCTCTTTAATGTAACTATTTATTAAAAAAGAAACACAAAAAAAATTCTAAGTAGCTGATAGCAAAGTTTACAGGGACCCTCTAATTGTTTATTTTGAAGCTGTTTTCTCATGAAGCAAAAGGAGTGTGAAAGAGAGAGGGAACATTTTATGCTGGGGGAGAAAATACAACACTGAAAATGTTGATTCAATTTATTTCCATACGGAGGCAATGTTGGAAGGCTCCACTAAGTTGCCTGGCACTAGCTGGCAGAAAAAAATAAATGAAAACACAGCTTTAAGAACGGAGCTTTATTTACTGATGCCCATAAATGGAGCAGAGATGGAAAGTGTTCAAGATTGCTGACTGGCTGATTGTCACAACTGATTGTTTTTCTTGTCAAGTGTTCCACACATTGATACACACACCCTGCCAAGACACAGGCTGCATTTTTTGGAGTCAAAACTCTATAGAGGCACAAAGCACACATTGCTAACACAATGCATAGTCATGAGTTTAGGTGCATCATTTATATTAAATTGTTTTTCATACCCAGTGTGTTGTTGTGTTTCTAAGCAGGTTTGCTACCTGAAAAATTAAAGTTTACTCTCTAATATATGATGACAGTGCTAAATGACTGCTTCAATAAGTTTTGCCCAGAAATGTCATTCCTGTTTTGAAAGGCATTGATAGAACTTGATCTCAAGATTTGAACAAATACTAAAAGAAAGGCTTAGAAAACAAGTGGTGATAAAAGCACAGTTTGGAAATATCAGTAGAGCAAACATACTGTCTGCTGCTTTCAGTGGTTCCAAGTAAAATTTCAGTGTTTTCAGTAAACTAGTGACAATTTCAGGTATTAATTCAGAAGCTTAGAGTCAATCCCTTGCTATATTTCTATGCTAGTTATATCACCTGAAGTAATAATTCATCAATCAAAATCCAATATTTTCCCCCCAAATCTCTGTTAGTTAATTATGGTTTACAATATAGTACATAGTTATCTATAACAATAACCCTTTATGTACAAACAACACCAAGATAACTATGTGAATCTGCTCTTGGGTTAAAAGTAACACCCATAATATCAGATCTCTTAAGAGCTTTATGATCAGTTCAAGATATGAATGCTCAAATCAAAATATCTTGCTCTGATTTAATGTTCTCAGTTTAGGCACTCCTTAGTTTATGAAGATTTCTCAGTTTCTAATTGATTGCTCTGAAATTAAAACATATGAGTTATTGGATGACTTCTAAGTGTCTAAACAATAAAGCCTTGAACAATTATAAATCTTAATAGCAGGATTTTAGTACCCACTGTAAACAGTGAATCTAAAAAAAATGAGGGTTTTTTATTTGCTCTCCTCTACTTATCATGCTTCTCTCACTGTCAGGTTTGATTTTCTCATCATACAAATGAAAAACAAGCTTTCCCTCCCAGCCACTCACTCAGACCCACTTTGGTTTCTGACAGGGGGTCTTTCTTTCTGACACAACACCAGTGATAACAGAGGTTGTGTTAGCCAAACTGTGACCTAATCTCCTTTTCAATTCTACCATTGTTCTCAAAATGTGATCTCAGTGACACCAGGATAAATGTCTGTCAGATTTTTTGTCCTGAAGGATGTAAGAGTGAGAGAGCAAGACCTGAAAATTCTGCTGTTGCATAATTGGAGTTCAGGGTTTATTCTAGCCAGCTGACTTTCATTAATCTGGCTGTAATTTTTCATCCACCATTTCCACACTCAAAATGGAGGGGATTTCATTAATAATATTAACATTAGTATTATTGGTACTTCTTCCACATTTTTCCTTTTTTGACAATTCCTGAACACATGCATTTAAAACACTTTATCTCCTCCCCTCCTCTCTCCATTTTCTAAGCTCTAGCAATCAGGACCTACAACCATTCCCCTTTCTCCTTTCTATATCTTGCTAAATACACAAACATACTGTTACACAATAAAGATTGTCCCCTTAAAAATAGATACTGTGAAGGTATCAGGTAAGGACACATGTTGAAATTGCTCCTGGGCAATGGGCAGCAATCACTGTTATCACAATTACCATTGTTACCTATTGTGAATATTTTCTTTCACTATGAATCACCTCCACATCTTTTCTTTCTCACTCCTCTTAAAAGTCCCTCTGGTGTGTTGATATCTTTCTAGGAATTAAATGCTTAGAACAGCGCAGAAACCATTTCAAATGTACCATTTCAGGCGGGCGTGAAGGATAAAAATGAAGAGCATGTAGAACTATAACCAAGAGGAAATATGACTTTGAGACTGGGCACCGTTCATGTGCTGCTGGGGGGAAACAGATCACAGTGGACACCCACACACCATATGCTGTCTACCATCATTCACAAGGGCTTCCAGACACCTCCCACCATCCAAAGTATTTGTCTCAGGTCCCTTTCCACTCTTGATGCATTAATGCTGCCACTTTGTGGATTAAACTTTTTCTCAGACACTCCTCCAACCTGCTGTGATTTGTTCCTTGCTTGTCTTTGCTTCTTCACTTTACTCAATCCCCTCCACTGCCATGTTCTTAAAATAAATCTCACAGACAGAAACACAGTCATGTGCTCAATGGAAAATCTTCTTCAAGATTCTGGAGGTTCAAAGAAGAGTTTTAACATTCATGGAAATTCAGCAAATATCCACTCTAGAAATGAGTACTTCAAACCTGTAAGTTCCAGAACTGTTGCTGCACCATCTAGGAATGTGAAGATTTTCTCCTCATTTAATGGGGAGCAAAACAACACCAGCCTTACCTAGGTCAGGGACACACACACAAAAAATCATATTACCATTAGAAATCAGGCTGCTTCACTGTAGAAGAGGTATAAAAGTTCTCTGCATGCAATCATGAGTAATTCTGCCTCCAGGACTGGTATTTCAAAATAATTCTAAATGGGCCCCATAAACAAATTAGAGAATATAAACTAAATTTTGTGTGTTTTTCTTGCTCAGGGGAAACATCAGTGTTAATAAGCATTGGAAATCTGATTGATATGAATGTGGTTTAAAATAAAAGTCATTAATACCCTCAAAGCTTAGGCCAAGCTAAGGAAACCTCAGGGTAAGGAGAAATGTCTACAACTGACTTCTTTAAAATGTCTTTTAAAAAACACAGTAGTTCATTGGCTTAGCAAATTTTGGTCTCATTAGTGACTGAGACAAATATCATCTGGAAACTAGAAGAAGAAACAAGGAATAACTCAACAGAAAATCAACTCCATGACCCTGAGATTAACTCAGTTGGTGAGAGCATGGTGATAACAAGACCAGTCATGGATTCAGTCCCCATATGGGCAGTTGACTTAAGAGTTGGACTTGAGGATCCTTGTGGGTGCCTCCCAACTCAGAGTATTCTGTGATTATGTTTAATCATGGTTAATTATTACTCATTCATCAAATCAACACTGGACAGACCATTGAATGAAATAGGAGTCAAAGTCATTTGATAACTTTGTAACTGAAGAGACCACAACAAACCCTATGACAGCTTAAGACCAGGTCAGGACTATTTGAATTGATGATGTAATGATCTGCTACTACCATGCACATTCCAGGTGCCCACTCAAAGCAGAGTGTGATAAATTCCAGCTGGATGCAGTACCTGGCATGCTGGTTTGTGTCAGCTGTCTTTCCATTCATAAGTATCAGCTGTCCCCCTAACAAAGACCCTCACCAAGGGTGCAAACTCTCTGCAGTGACATGAAAGAGGCCTTGGAAGCAGTAAAGGTGATCTGAGTCATTGTGAAACAACGCAGGTAAGCCTGGATTTTCCGTTTCTAGGTGTTAGGAAGTACAGGTGATGGCATTTGGATTTTGACCTTCAGTTTCTTAAGTTTCAATTACCTAAAATGAGATTCAAGCCTCGTGATTCTCAAACCAATACAGAAAATGGGATTTGAGTATGTCTGAAGTTTTTTTTTTGCACCATTTTTATCCCAGCAAATTCAATTTGAGAGCTTGAAAAATACCGTATGCACTTTAATTTGCATGTGTCATTCTACTTTGCATTGCTGAGTAGTGACTGCAGCTCTCTACTCAGAACTTTTGCATTTCATCCTGCGAGTGCTCAGGTTGCTTACAAAAACAAAGACTATCTTTTTAAAGTCCAGTAAAGATTAATGTAATGTCTTCTACTTCATAGCAATTAAATTAGTCGATTGTTGTTACTATATTTCCTCTCTAAGGATTTCTAACTATTGGGTACTCTGACACAAACTTAGGATCTATTGCTAGCATCAAACTATGAATAAATAAAAACATAATTAAAATTATACATAAAATAATAATGATAAAAAATAAGAAACATGGTAAAATAAATAATACCAATTATATTGATAAAATATTTTGTATTATTTTATTAATCTCAATCAAATTAAATACAAATTTTTGTGTGGTTCCAATTTGACACTTATTCCTCTCATTCCAGGCTGCCAAGAAGCTTATTCTGAATGTCATCCTGTTGATTAATTCCTTGGGAAAATGGTTCAGCTGATATGAAACCAACAACAGCCTTAAAGGAAATTTGTCCCATGAACAGAAAATTTGATCAGATGTACTATGGGTCTTAAGACCTTGGCAACCAAGATGGATTATGACTGAAATCTGGCATCTAAGTAAGGACTGTGAATGCAGCTTCAGATTTTACATGCTTCAGTTTTGATGTTTAATATGAGCTGCCTGGAAGTGGATTTATTTATTGTAATATAGAATTTTCTGAAAATCGGGATCTTTTATTCAGCAAAACTGTCTGCCAAACTTGTAAATGTCAAAGTTCTGAAAACTGTCTGTCTTCCATTGCCAAAGTAAGTATATCTTACTGCTTTTAAATCAGTCATTTTTGCACAGATCTTCTAGAAAAACACTCAGAATGAAACCTCTCCTAACATCTTCGGAAGCAGAGACAGTACATGGAGGTGGGAATTTATGACATTTTGGCATTTAAAGAAAGAAAACACGTTGTTTTCCTCTCCTAGTCAGATGCTTGAGCACACTAAAACACACACAAGGTTAAATGTGCCTCCGGAGAAAGGAGGAGAAGGAATGGTTCAAAACCAGAGAGAGAAGGGGAAAAAGAAAACACATTTTCCCGTCTTAATGACATGAAAATGAATCACACATTTTAAAATCCAGAAGTCCCTTTTTGATTCTTGGCTGCAGTTTTCTGGTAACACTTCTATCAGTCACATTCATTTGAAGCATGTGGCTACACGTATTGGAGATACGAAGACACAGTTTCTGCATTTGCAATTTCCCATCTTCAAAGTGCTTTTCATTTTTGTGATAAATCTGGAGAAAGCCCTGTGATGTGTGAAAGATATTTCTCTCTTCTTTTCTCTCTTTTTATTTTTTTATTTTTTAAGTAATCACCATTCTTTTCTTTAGCTTCTCCCTCAGCTAGGATGTTAATATTTATTTGCTTCAAGGACATCTTTCAAGCCTAATGAAGCCAACTCCAGTATCACTTCCAGTTAAACCTTAATTAAATGCAAATAATAACCATTATACTTCAGCAAAAGGGGAAAACTCATGTAAACATTGAAACACAAAAGCTTCTGTTCTTCACTCTTAAACATGAATGGAACTGGACAATATATAATAGAACCCAAGAACTAAATTAGCATAATAATGAGTCCCCCCTATTGACCTCCATTGGTTTCAAATAAATTCACTTTCAAGTACTCATTAGTCTAAAGAGATAATTGCAGGGAGAATAAAAAAGACCATATGAAAAAATATTATCTGTGTGCAGGAGACCCCCGTGACAGCCTAAGAAAACCAAAAAGTAGAAGAGAAGGATTGTTTAATGTCAGAAACATGAAAAAACCTAAACAGACAGTGTGTGGGCAAATCAATGTTAGGTGCACACATTCATTTATATCTATATAAATAAAAATGGAAATATAAAAACTCTTCTAAAGTATTATGGAAAAGCAGAAATGTCAGTTTTTGTATTTTAAAGTTGTTCCTCTTCATGCTATTTCCCACACACATAAAGCACCAGCACATGTGCTTGAAACACTGCTGTGGCAGACTGGCAAATAATTGACCATATAATGACTTCATACCTGGACTTCATCCATACTCTCAATAAAAAAGCCCTTGAAATGAAGAGTTATCCAGGTCAGTGGTGCTTCACAGCAGTATGTGAAGGCATTTCATCTGTGAAATAGTACTTTCAGATGACAAAATACAGAGTGATCTGAGTAGACTGGAGGTTTGGTTTGAAATCAGCAAATTAAATTTAATAAAAGCACGAAGGATGCTCCATTTGAAAGAGGAAATCCAGCACTGAGTTTTAAAAAAAGCTTCAGCTACAAACCAGTATAATATCTGAAAGAATACAGCAAATCAAATATATATTAAGGAGGAAAATTTTGTGTGATTTTAAAAAAGGCATATTGCTATGTGACGTGTTATTAAAGACTTGACTATAAAATAAACATGGGGGCATTTAATCTGTAAGAGTGACAAAGATTGAGATAACAGATAATCTACAGAAAGTCCAAAGGTGACTGGAAAACAATAAGAGGTTTAGGAGCACATACTAAAAAAATTGGATTTATTTAATCTACAAAAGATTAAACAAAGATATGATTCTAATCTTCCAGTAGTTTGGGGTTTTTATATAGTAACACCCCAAAAGAACAATCAATTTTTCAGGCAGTTCAATAGTGGTCAAACAAGAAGTAATTGTCTTAATTTGCAGAAACAAAGATTTAGGTTAGATACTAGGGAAAGCTTCCTAAGTATAAGGAAGCGCTACAACAAGTTGCCTAGATGGACTGCAGAATTGTTTTCTCAGAGATTATAAATCAAATACATGTTAGAGGTGGCCTCAGTACATATTACTTGCCTTTTTCAGCGCAGGGTGTGGGATTAGGAAGCTAGTTTAAATCCTTCCCAGGTTTACTTTTAGAAGATTTATGATACATGACATCATGGGCTCTGATATATACACCCTTTTTCTAAAGATGTGTATGAAAAATTATCACCCTTAACTAATTTTTTTTTTTTCATTAAACAAGCATTAGATGCTTAGAGTTGAAGAAAAAAGCTAACTTACTTCTTATGCTCCAAGTAGTGTTATTCAAACTTCATCTGGATTTGGCTTCCTTTCTCTTGGAGGTCAATTGTGCAAGGTTGCCAGCTGTTGGCCAGCTCCCAGTAACACAAATGACAAACTCTGCTTGGTGCATTAGAACATAAAGTAGACATCAAAATTAGCATGAACAGAGATTTTTCAAATTTCGTCAGAGACAAAACACCCTGAGAAAAATCAGATACCACTGTAAATCAACAGGAAGCTACACACTATGGCAGTATTTTTCCTACCCCTTGAATTTCTTCTGCAAAGGAATCCTTCCTTGTGTCATCCAACAGTGATGCCTGAATATGTGGGAAGATATTGCAGGATACTGCAGTTCACAGAGATGAAAGGAGCAAGTGATTTCTGCTACACTGGTGGGAATCAGGTTGCTGCTGCAATGATCTTGGTTTCCTTGAGTGGAAGATGGGGCCTGAAGAGGAGAATGGGATGCCACATCCCAAGCCGGGCTCTTGTCTCCCGCCCTTTGGCTCCATGTGTGCACCCCAGGCAGAGAATACATGAGCATCTCAAGAGCCAAAAAATGTAACCTTAAAATAGCAAGACAAATGAAAACACATAGCATAAACCTGGGGGAGGGGGGATGGGAGGAGGGGTGTGTCTCAAGCAGATGATTGAAATTTTCAAATTCCTGAGGCAGTCCTGGTTTGGGTAAAGCTTCTATTAAAATGCCTCAGGCTGGCAAGAATATGGAAGAATCTGGCTCTAAAAAAAAACAATTAAAAATACTGTTGTTTATATATCTCTTCTGATAGCTCTTCACTAATTATTTCCTGTTACAGCCCAATATTTTACTGTGATGTGGCTAGGTCTGTGGCACAGGTAGGAGCTGAAGGAGAGGTGCCCTGAAATGGGGTGGGTCCTGCTCATGGTGACCTCCTCAAAGGCTGCCATGTGCTTTTCCTGATCTCCTTGGAGCATGAGGGACTCTCTGAGCCTTGGCAGCCAGGCCAAGGAGGAAGAAGGGTGCTCTGAGCACCTTTAATGTAGCTCTAAAAGGAGGTATGTCAAGCATCAGATACTGGAGACCAGTGATGGACTGATAAGCCATTGCCATCCTCCAACATTTTCATGACTCTTTCCCTGATGCAACCAAAATCCTCTTGGTGTAGCACTTCCATGCCATTCACACAGGACAGGGCTCAGGTACAAACTGCCCTCCAGCGCCTCACTATCTCATTATATGGAATTGCTCCTGGGGCAGTTGGGAGAGCACAAACAGACCATTATGTCAGTCATTGCTCCCAGCTCCTGCCATGTGGGCGGCACTCAGTTCACACCTGCTCACCTCGGGTAGAATCACCTCTTGGGTCTTTACTCATAGTCACTATTTCAGGACCTAGCTGTAACCAGCTGCTCTATAGGACCTGTGAAATTTATGACTCACATCCTCAAAAGTCCCCAGAGCCCTATCCCATAGCTATTAAGATTCCTGACCCAGGTATTCCACATGTTGTGCTACATACCCACCATGAGCACAATCATTTTACAGTGTGCAATCACTGAGGTGAGTTTTGGGAAGTGCTGATGTGCAGAGAAATATCCATTCTTTTTTAACATTCACCTTGAACACTGGCAGCAACAATCAACAGCATCACTCATGTGCTGCCTCTTCTGAAGAATATATACAAATGGACCCAGAATAGAAAGAGCACTGTCAGTCTCCTCTATGGACAAGATTTGTTAAATATGGTGAGGGCATAAAGAGGGCTGCCTCTGTCCCTTCACCTCTCTTTACTCTCTATTTTGCACTCTGAGAAGAGAAATTATGTCATCTGTTAATAAAGATAATTCCATCATTAAGGAATTTCTTTAAGGCACTAGGTCAGGTTCTGCAGTATTTCATCTCTAGGAAAATACCACTGTAAATGGATGTGGAAATGGTGTTATATTTCACAGGAAGAGAAGGCAAAAAATTAAACCTGACCAGAATATATGTGGTTTTCTTCTGGCTTTAGCCCCTATTGTAGCATGAGTGAATTTTAGACATTTTCAATTGGTAGATCCAAACTTCCTGCAAGATTATTGGAATTGCTGAAGCCTGAAGTGAGCTATGGATCAGGGTCAATTTGGTAGCCAATACACTGAAACTGGAACAATTTATCTCGGCTCTCATTAGAGGAAAGTGTGAACTCAGAGATCCATAGAAGTGATGGTTCTTTCGTGCTGTGTTAATTGCAAAACACCTAATAGCTCACCACTGGAAATCCATAACACATTGTAGGAGTGAATGTTTCTACAGAGGGGTTTTGTTTTGCCACTCACAGTAAAAAATGAAGTCAGTGAGTTAAGGGGGAAGAAAACCCCTCAGTGTTCATGTATTTGTATTCGGAACTTCTCTTTATATTTTCATAAAGGCAACTATATTTCAAGACAACACCACTGCATTTTTAAGAGAAAAAATGCCACATTTTATGGCAGTAAAAGTGAAAGGATACAAATTTGTTTGTGATTTGTATCTGATGCCTTCATATCAGTGTGGGCCCTGTCCTAGGCTATTCTCCAGATCAAAACAAACCACTGCCTTCCACTCTCTCTGGGCATGACCAATTCACTCTCTGACTCATGGAACTGAGCCTACTTGGCCTTTCAGAGTCAAGAATTTTCTACCAAGCCTGTCAGGATTTTTTCAGTATTCCGCAGAGATGGACACCCCTCTTGAAGGCAACTCATACCTGTGCAAGACAGGTGATTAGAAGACAGAATATTAATTTATTTTTGGAGGTATTTCTCCCACTCTGTACTCAATATAGAGAGCCAAGAGGATGGCTTTAATTTGGTCACCTGAATTCCAAAGAGATGAAGTTAGATTAGGTGAATCCCACATTTAATCTTTATCAGGCTTTTCATTTCCTTCAGATAGCTCCATTATCTGTCAGATAATGGAAGTTGAATCTAGAGATGAAAGTTTTCTTTCAGTGGGACTTGTAGGAGTGAGATTTTCACAATTATTTTAGCCAGAACTATTTTTCTCCTTTGTTTATGTGTTCTAGAAAAAAAATATAGGTCCCACAATAGAAAATATACACCATTTCCATGCATTTCTTTTAGCTCATTATTTCAGCCTTTTTCTTTTTAACACAATACTCCTTAGCTTATTTCTGTAAGTAAGCCTTATTAACCAAGAGGTAATCAAAAGCTTGGAGATATGGCTTAGACAACGAGATATAGATCATCTGATCCACAAAAACTATCTTTGACAACTCTCAAATAATTTCACTGTCTGTAGTCCTCAGTGGGAGACAGTTTTAAGGAGAAACTTTCTGAGGGGGCTCTTAGTCATAAAAGAGCTATGGCTGGTAAAGCTAAATAAGCCAAAGTAATTTCCTGAAATTACAATGAGCATCTGCACTCAAGCTTAATTACAGAAAATGAGACTTTTGACAAAGTTTTAAGCCACCTTGTCTCGTTTCTTTTGTGCTTCTTGGAAAAGAAAAAAACATTGTGGCATTTTGTTCATCACTGAAGTGCATCACTGAGGTCAAGGAAAAGAGTTCCTTTCTGGTGAGAGACAGCTGGTGTGCAGGCTGGAGCTGGGAGGGTAATGGATCAAGAGCAGGGAAAACTGGCAGTCAGCATGGAGTGCAGGACTGCGATGCTGGGAACCACCTCTTCCCAGCACCAGACCACTCTGTAGCTGTCAGCTGGGGAAGGATGATGGGCTGGTGCTGCATCTTTTGGGTCCTGCCTGCTCCTTTGTCCAATAAATGTCTCTCAAATGCATGTGTCTGAGAAAATGAGAGCAAAATTTCATTCATTCATTCAAATTCATAGACACTGATGTCTCAGGGAGAGCACTCTGTGTGAGAAGGGGTGCAGCCACCACAACAAAGTTTCCAGAGGTGGGAAGGAGAAGGTTTAGAGAACAACATTATCTCAGGTCTGTGAGACATCACAGCTGCTTGCTTTCTGTGATGCCAGTGCTGCAAAGAGGGAGAGGGAAGAAGATGCAGAAGAGTTGTTTGCTTGCCCTCCTCACACTTGGAGAGGGATTTGGGATTGCTGAAGATACAATTTCTCCTTCATCTTTTGTTGTTTCCAAATAATGGCTGTTGCTGTTCTGTTCCTCATTTTAGCGTTGTGTTTGAAATATACCGTTCACAGGATACTTCTTGTCAGTGTGTGTATAGAAAGAAAAGATAATTTTGGAGGAAATCAATCTCCTTTTTCTAGAATTTGTTTTTTTCCAAAAACTAGTCTGAGCAACAAAGCACTTGTTCTGGCAGGGTACTGCCAGTCCTTTAATTTTCTCTGCATTTCTGTGCTGAGAGAGAAAAGATTACTGCTTGTCCTTAACCTGATGCTGGGATTGGGGATTATGCAGATATTTTGACTCTTGTTCCTTAACAGTCTAATTCCAAACAATGTAGAATGAGATATATCCCTTCATGACTTTCTACAACTATTACAATGTTGACTGTCTTCAGGTGATGTACATATACCTATGCATATGTAAATTTACACATGTGTAAAACCTGCAGAATCAGACCCAAAAGCAGGCAGGTTTGATGGCACTGCTCATTCTTGGGCTGCACCACAGAGCTGAAGTTGTTGCTGTGTTTTCACTCTCTGGGATTTGACATGAGAGAGCCACTGTTTGTAGGGGTGAGAAACAAAATGTCCTCCTCGTCCAGCTTTGTTTTTCTTGGGTTTCTTATTCCTCACCCTCACTACCCTCACCCTGTCCTGGCACAGGACAGCTGCAGCCATCCAGGCTCTCTTTCCAGCTGGTGTCTTGTGTGCAGTGATTACACAGCCTGTAACTAAGCTTCAGGAGGGAAATCCAAGTGGATGTCAAGAAGGCAAGAAAGAGGAAGATGGATTTGCGTGGTCTAACTTTATCCTTTTCTGTCTCAAATACTGGGTTGATCTCTGCCTTATAATAGAAGGATGAGAAGGAAAACTTCTCAAAATCAAACAGCTTTTGCTGTTTCTTCCAGCCTGATAGCTTTACAGGTGCCACAGGTAGAAATGAAACACACAACAGTGGAGTTGCAGGATTTTTATTTCAAACCTTGTGCAGACTTGTCTTACACGTCTCCTTCTTTCCAAGAAGAGATTCTAACTTATTCTGAGCTTACCTGCTCATGCACAAATAAATGTATGACATGAGAAAGACTGAGGGTGGATTTGAATGACTAATGCTTTGGGAAGTGTGAACACTGCTCTGCTTCTCACAGACACTAGAAAGCTGGCACCCTGCAGTCTTCCTAACATGACTCACGGTGGAGTGTGAGAAGAAAGGTTTTATGCAGGTTCACCCATTTGAATCAAGGTGTTCAAGCAATAAATTAGCTGCTGCACACACCAGTTCCTGATGGAACTAAGGAGCTGACATCCCTCTGCTAGCAGGTACCCTGACACGCTCTGAGCTGCTGAAGCACAGAGGGTAAGTGCCTGCTCTCAGTGGAGTCAGAGGCAAACCTCACACTGGGACTGATCCTGCACCTCTTGAAATACGTGAGAATAAAAAGGTGACAGCAAAATTGTAGAGGGTGAAACTCTGCTGCCAACTCAAGACTGTATCAAAAAGCCACTTGGCCCTTTTGAGTGTGTTCAAAGACTTGTCAAGTCCCACAAAAAGGTTTTTTGTTTCCACACCCAGTCTAGCATTTATTTTGCCAAGCAATACATCAAGGCATGGACCTTTAACAGGCAATGTCTGTGGTCTGTGGCTAATCTTCTGTTGCTGATAAGTGAGGTGAGCAACAAATTCAGCAGAGATGCCCAAGGTGGGCAGTGAAATAACATTAATAACCTGCAAATAACCTGCAAAGGCAGGTTATTGGTGAGATGAGGCAACATCATTACTGCATTGTGAATTAACCTTACAGGCATGAATAGGAAATCTGTAATCATTAAGGAATTAGACTGGACTCAATATGCATCAGTAGATAGGAATTTGTAAAAAATTCATTACAGACAAACTTTAAATAATTTATAAAATATTCTGATTAAAATCTAGAAATCTGGAGGTGAAATTAAAAAACAGTTTACCAGGTCCACTAGAAGTCTCTCTCAGATTTGAGCTATTTACCTATCTCATGCTGGGTGGTTTGGTGTAATTCAGAAAGGATGAGCTTTCTCCTCTCTATTCAGCCTCCAACTGCACTCTCCTGAGGCCTCCCCAGAGCACTCACACCTGTCTGTGTCTCTGCAGAAGGTCTCAGCAGCAGCTATTCGTGTGAGAGCTCCTACTACGCTCCAAATGGATGGGGCAGTGAAGCAGTGATAAACAAGATTAGCTCCACCATATGGCACCAGACACATTACTCCAATAAACCAAATTAATAAGCTGACTGTGAGACTCTTGCAGGCATAACTCCATCTCTGGAATGCTTCTGTGTTTGTGGACAGCTCAGCACTACGGCAGCTGGTTGAGTTGGCTGACTCCATCATGCTCTCTATGCTGTCAGTGCAGACTGTCCTTGCAAAGCGTTCAGATACCTGTCTCCAACCTAAGAGTTTTGCTGGCAAGAAGGATGGGCAAGAAAACTGAATAATTAATAAGGAAAGCGTCCACAAATGTGCTGGCTGGATATCAGGAATGGGTCTACCCCCAAAATTCAAAATACTTTCCTCAAGTGAAAACAAAAAAAGGTTTTGTCAGAAATATTCTGGCAGTGCCTTTTGGGAAGTGACTCCTTAATTATGCTTGGTACATTTCTCCTCTGCAAAAAATCTTTTTAGAGCAAACTAACTCCTGTGAGGTATCATAAAGCCATTCTCTTGAGGATTGTGCATTATGGGAGCTGGGGTCAGCAATGCAGTCAGCTGAAAGTAAAGAAGACATAGAGAAGAAAGGTACCTGCATTCAGACACCATCAATCACAACTACCATAAAGAATTTTCAAAATATTTGAGGTTGATGGGGAATTTGTTTTGGAGGTGGTATCAGAGTTACTTATCTGGAGTAGACATGTATTTTAAAAAACTTCTCTTAAAAAGTCAGTTTTGTGAGGAGAAAAAGTTGTCCTGGGGATTTTCTGGGCTGAAAGACAATGAATCATCACCAAAGGTAGTCTTAAGCTGTCCAAGTGTTTGACATGAAAAAAACACTCTGACACCTGCTCAGAAAAACATGAATCTAATACACAAGATGCTATATTAGTCTGCTAAAAAGCTGCTTAATTCTACTGGAGCACAGGTGGTAATCTAGTCCAAGGACAGATTCACAAGCATTTGATTAAAATGTTGGCAGAGATAGGTAAGAGACTCAAAGGAGATCCACCACCACAGTAAAACTCAGCTTCTTAGGCACTGGGAGAGGGGGAAGCCAGAGCCACTCAACACAGGTACTGCTCCAGTATTCAACAGTTCATAATTTTGAAAAGCAAGTACATGGCCTCCTATTCACCCAGAAAACCTGCAGAGGAACTAGGATGGATCTAGAAGCTGTGTGAGTTGCACAGGGAGAATGTTAAGGCAGACACCAAACAAATCAGCCTTCAGAGGCCCTGCTCTGTTGAGGATGGCCCATTCTTCCTTTTTCAGGTGTGCAGCTGGTCCCAGTGTCCTGGGTATTGTGCATGCTGGGTGAAGGGTTCATAACTACTAAACATTTTTCAATAGTGCTGTTAACATGAGCAGCTGGATCACGCAGGTTTTTATACCAGAAGCATTAGACATATTGCAGAGCAGGAAAAGGAATAAATTATAACTTTTCTGAAGTTTCTGAGACGTGAAATCATGCATTATGAATTCTCCATAGATATGTCGCTACTAGCTTTCTGTTTTATTTCTAGCTGCAACACTTAGTTTCTGTGAGAAATGAATGAATATGTTAGCCAAGAATTTCCAAAGCAATGAGTCAGTTAAGACTGGCAAAGGAGAGAGGATGGGGAGCAATAGTTCCTTCCCCATTAGTATCACCTGGCTCAGAGTGCCTACCCCAAGCTGCACAATTGGTTAGAAATGCCAGCACACACATTGCTCTCCACCTTCCTTTCCTCCTGATCCATGGTCCAGACACATCCATCTGACAGGTTTCCATTTTTAAGTTCCCTAGTCAATTAATTGGCACATTCCTTTAGACCTCTCAGCTCTGGCACGCAAAGATGACTGTTATTTTTAGAAATCTGAACTGCTGTTTTTCATGAGTAGAAAATTCACATTTTAAGAAAAACTGTCACAGTTGCTTTGTCTTTAAAGGAAATGCACCACCGAGGAGCTAAAGGCTAAGTTTTTTGCAGTTTTGTGTTTGCAGTGCGTGGGTTAGCTGCAGAGTGGTCGGAGGCTGTGACATTTGATAGGAAATTGGGAGGCATATTCAAAACAAGATGAGAGATCAGGACACTCCCTTATCAGCCTGGCAGAGAGGCCTTTCCTGGTGATATGCTCAGAGTTATCAGGCATGTCCATATTTCTTTATCTCCTTCCTCTCCGATTTTGAGTTCCATCTCAGGGAAAATAATTAATATTTACCAACAACATCTTTTAGCGATTTACTTCTTAGGATTAAGGAGATTTGCTAACCCAAAACCTCTGATGTACTCAGACACCAACTGTGCATAAAAAGAGTTATTCATTCCCCAAGCATGTCAGTCTGGCACCTTTCACCAGTGCTTCACACACAGAGAAGAGAAAAGTGGATTTAGACAAGACAAAAGGCCAAATAGAAATTGCCCTCTCTTTTTCAAAATATTATCTTTTTAAGCATTACACCTGTTATTATCCCTAGCTTAATGAACAGGGAAAGGCAACAGATGGGGCTTTTGAAAGCTGAAAAAAGGAGTGAAAAATGTGGGTTGCTTCTCTGAGTTTGTATCTCACCCTAACTCCAGTGGAAAAACTGAACTCCTAACTGAACCATCCCAAACAGAGCTGAACTGGAGTAAAACTGGATGCAGCCTGATCTCTACAGCTTCCCACTGTATCTGCAGCTCTGCTACCAAACTGGATACTTAGTACAGCTCTCTAAAGGAAGTCTACAGATATTCCTCAAGTTGTAAGATAGATAGAAAGGATTTATGGAGGGTTCTTCCTACAGCTTCTGGTGGGAATCATTTACTCAAGGCAACTTTTCCTCTAAATATGTTTAAATTATGCTTCATTTAAGTTAGTTCTGCAACATCAACAGAGCAATGTAGGATGGAGTTGGGGTTTATAACTCACATTTTAACAGCATGGCATGGCAAGAGCTAGAAAGTGTTTCATCTCACACCTAGTCCTGTGGAAAGTTCCCTGCTGATGGAGTGAGGTGTTGCAGGGAGGTTTGGTCCTGCCTGAGAGCACCTGATCTGGAAATCAGCAGGCAGCTACAAAAGATGGAATCTGCATGAGTATTTCTACATCAATTTTCTCTCAGGCAAGAAATTGCAAATTTAGAAGCACCCAGGTTTATACCTATGTGCCATAAAGCTGTGCAGCATGAAGATACCTGAGCAAGTGCTGAACAAACAAGCTGTATTGTGGAGCTCCACTGTGACTAATTAACATCTAGAAGTTGCTATATTAGTCCGGGCAAACTGCCATGCAAACCTTCTATACTGCTTTTTGCATCCAAGCAAATTACATTAGAGCTACCTAAGGCAGCTGGAATGCAATGCACTTTCAGAGATGGAGGAGCCTTACTCCCACAAATTATTAGAGATGCAAGGCTCCCAAAAGCCTAAGTCACTCCTGAATTCTATTTTAAAGCAGGAATAAGCCTAAGGGAGCAAGGCTCTTCAGGAAATTGGTCTCTACATAATCTTTATTTACTAAATTCTCACTGTATTATCCGTTAGAATTTTTTTAACATCTTTTCTGATTTAGATAAATATTGTTTGTGCTTAAGTAGTGTGAAAAAAAGAACCGATAAAAATCCAGAGACAGGTGATTCCTTCATTTTAAAGGTTACTTGTATCATTAGTAACTGATTAATATTTTTTCATCAGATATTCCTTCCAGGAATGAACATGGTTTTTAACACACTCCTGAGCCAAGGTCCTACTATGCTACCCTAGCTTTCTGACATTGTTTTTAAGTTATTCCTCCTAATTTGTATCTGAACAAGCAGCAAAGAAATTACCCCCTGTAATGGACTGATGAAGGTGATATTTATTGGTTTTAAAACTTCAGCAATTGCAGGTTTCATGAGCACTCCTGAAGAAATGTTTATGCTTAAAATAGCTGAGACAATGCAAGTTGTTCAATGGATCCTTGTGTGGGAGTGTGTTAACAAGAATTGTTCATTGAAGCTTACAAATATGATGAGCTGTTTTAATAAAACAGGAGCAACAAGAACTAATGGAGGAGAAGGGATCTGCCTGTCTCCTCTCTGCCAAGATACTGCCAAGCTAAATTAACAACTCCTATTTCAAATCCCAGTGTTTCAATGAAAGGATTAATCCATACCCATGCCCAGCTGTGTGAGACTGTCTTGATCTATAGGACTGATCCGAGCCTGGAAGCAATTCCCAGCATCCATCCAGGACATGAGGACTCTGCTGGAACAGCAAGCAAAGGTGCTGCAGGTAACCAGCTGCTGGTTTCTGAGAAATGAAGCTGTAGCTGCTGGGAGCTGATCCAAACCCTTCACTTAATTTGATAAAAGCTTTCCAGCATTATTGCTATCACTTACAGTTTCTGTTACTATAATGTTGCTTTCAAGTGCCTGCCTTAAATATCCCAGTATTTTTCAAAGAATAGTGATGGATATATTTATTCATTTATTTGATAAATAAATATCTTGTTTGCTGGAGCTGGCATATGTTGCTCTGTATGTAATAAATTACAAAAAGACACAATAGATATCAGTGGCACCTAGGTAAGGCACATTTTAAACATCTTTTTCATACTCAGAAGAGGAGAGAAAAAAAGGTTTTTAGTCTTTCCTACTATAAATCTGTCTTAGAATGACTTGAATCCTACTCCCAGCATAGACAGTCTACCTATCTTGGGTAGCATGGCTATTTTTCTGCTTCAGACTTTCCAGCACAGCAAGTCATTGAAACCACTACAGTGCCTTTAAAACCAGTGTTAGGGCTGTTTCCTAAGTCAGGAAACAGAGTCATGGACCCTGATTTCAGCATGATAAGGGCTGTGAATAGATGCTTACAAGCATAGAGTATAAAATGAAGGGCAGGAATCAGTAGATGGACAGGAGAATGCAGAGTAGTAAGGGATCCTGTTAATTAATGATGAAATTTTATCACAGCACATAAAATCGTAACTACAGCCAGCTATGTGTGCATCACAACAGAATGTGGTTTTAAGAAGCATCAGCAAATGGCATTGCAGATATTCAAATACTGCACTCCAAGCATGAAGGGGATCAATCTACCCACCCAGCTCACTCAGGTCTCTGAGAGCACCTAAGGGCAAGGAGGAACCCCACTCACTTTTTCAGGAATGTGCCATGGAAGGAGATCTCATCCAGTGTGCAGCTGCACTGTGCAAGGGGAAGGAGGCCAGGCTGCCCAGCACAGCTGGGAATGGGTGCAAAGCTGCAAACCTGCTGTGGCCATCCTCTGAGCCCACACAGGAGCTCAAGGTAAGACCCAGCCTCCAAAAGCCCAGGGACATTTTGCTTGCCCTCAACATTTTTGTGCCTTTTAAAGCATATCTGCAACAATAGCATCACATCAGTTTGGGAAAAAGCAGACAAGCTTCACCATGTTTCTGTGCCCCACAGCAGATCTCATTTTTCAATTAGATCACTCTAATAAAATTCTCTAAACATTATTTCTTTGGCATGCCTAGTCTAGATTAGTTACAGCACCACTGGTATTACTTAACATTAGGTATTACTAAACTGCTGTTCATAAAAGATGTTTATGAGCCCTGAAACAAATAATCTGAGTGTTTTTAAGGAAATATTTTACTTTTCAATATACTCCAAAGAGCAGATTGATACAGAAGTTGCAAGGGTTGATTTATATTATTTCACTCCTGATAAATAAAGAATTATTTATGCTCTAAATTACCTCATTTGTCATTTAATATGGGTATTTTCCAAGCATTTTATTTTATTGGCTCATGGAAGCAGTAAAAGAAACACCAATGCCTGCTTTTTTCCTATACTTGCTTGACTTAAAGAATAGTAGGGGACCTCTAATATTTTCAAGATTCAATATTTTCACTACTGCTATTTGTTACTATTACTAATTAATTTCTCCTGAGGTTTATCATTTGGGAGTGTTATGAGGGTTTTGGGGTTTTGTTTGCTTTAAGAAACTTGCATGCAAAGTATCACTTTTTTTTACCTGTAAGCTGCACTTGCAACTAAATCTTCAAGATGACACCAATTTATTTCTCTTAGGTAAAAAGAAACATTAAGATGATGCCTGACAGCAGCAGGACACAGCTGAAGTAGAGTATCCTGATAAATACCTGGCTGAGTAGCAGCAAATCTTGTGTTGTTCTTCCCCTTGGTGAGCAATTTAGAGAAACTGATGCCTACCCTAAAAGACATCCAAGATTTCAGATGGTGTAAAGGGACATTGTCACAAAATTCAGTGGGGTGGTTAAGACTGTCCCAGAAGCTGGAATTTTAATATTGGATATTTTTTTCCATCCCTAGGTTTCATGCCCTAAAGGGTCATTTCCTGGTAACCCCTCAGTAAATGTCAAACCCTGGAGTATTTGCTGAGGATGTGCCTCAGCTGCAGCGTTTGTTCCTGGGGCACAGGCTGGTGTGCCCCAAGGAGGGTGCTCTGTAACAGGGAGTACAGCCCTCACCTGCAGCCAGATGAATCAACACAGCCCCTTTCCTGGTGCTGGGGTTTGAACAGGAGTTTACAGATCCATGGGCATCATCATCATCATCATCATCATCATCATCATCATCATCATCATCATCATGGCTGAAATGGTTGTGAGTGACAGCATTCCTTTCCTACCAGAAGGCAAACTGAGTGTCGAGGGAAAGCAGGCTCTTTATTCTGTAACCCACAGTAATCTATAAGATTTAATGTTTAAAACAACAGGTTTCCAGCTCTTATATAATTGGAAAAATGAATGTAATTTCTGTGAATAAGAGTTTTGCTTGTAAACGTTTAATTTTTTAAGCACCTGGTTATCACCACAATATCACTGGACTTCCATTGCTGGTGATTTGTGTTTCTATACCATACACCAAACCTAAATGCAGCTTTTAGGGCTGAATGTGAAATTACAGCCATTTTGAATATATTTTGAATTACCCTGGATAATTGTTAGGTCAGTATGAAGGGTTCTAATGCTCAAAAACCTAAATCAAGCCAAATTTTCTTCTAGTGTGACTTCTCTGAGTTCTGCTGCAAAGAACTTCCCAAAGTGTCACATTGTTGGTAATATGAGAAAATAAATTGTTTCTGAATCAAAAATGCTTTCAGCAGTCATTGGATTAGGCACTAATTGATGCTCCAACAGATAATAAAACATGACTGTAAATGATTGCTTCAGCTTTATCTTTCAAAAAATCAAAGTCAAAATACAGTTCCTTCTAAACAAATAAAGAAAGAATTTATAGCAAAATATACTCCCTAATGAATAAAATGTACAGTCAGCCACAACCCCAAACATGTGCCAGACTCCATTGATTTTTTTCAAGGAAATCCATGGGTTGCTTATAAACATGCTGAACCAAAATATTTAGGTTATCACTTGAAAGGGTCTCTCCGCTGAGATTAGGCCAGGAAAGTTTAAAGCCTAGAGGTTGTTCTACAAATATCTCTGGATGCGTCTATAAATATTCCAGCATTTCCTGTAATTAGTGATGCTTGATACTCCCTCTTTCAGGATCTTCTATTAGTGTCTCATAACTTTGCTAAACATCTTGATTAAGGGTTTTTCCCTGCTAGGGATATCCAGGCAGAGTCAGAAGTAATTTTTTTAAATCAAAACAGCTAAGCCTGTACTGAGAGTACTGTTGTTCAATATGAGGGGAAAAAACCATGAAGAACATATTTTTTAGAAAGATTAGATAGTTCTAGAATATTTTGTGGAGGGTTTTGAAATTTGGTTTCTTCTACGCAGTGTATATAAAAAAATCTACAAGGAGATGAGCAAATTACAAGTCTCAGGGGAAAAAAACAACAGTTCATGGATTATTAAGAGAGATTATTCTGAGCCTAGCAACTGAAATTAGCAGTAGCACTCTCTCCTGAGCATACTTCAGTCCCAGCAAGGATAATTTGTGCTTGAGTGTCCCACCCATCATTCCCCACACAGCAAACAAGTGTGACCCAAACGCTCCCTAGCTCTTTGGCCAGTCAGTTTTGTCTTTGCTCTTCCTTGAGACTTCCCTCTTCTTTACATTCTCACATATCTGAGCCCAACTGAAGGCTGTTATTGGACCATAGGCCCATCCAGTACTGACCTACCCCCACATCTCCTTCCTTGTCTTTTGGGCTAATCTTTTTTTCCTGAACCCCTGCTATGATTGTTTTTTCCCCTACTGCCCTAAGATCTTTCTTCTTGTTGTACTTCTATGTTAGATCTTATTCCATTTTATCTGCAGCCCTAAACCATCCTATCTGTACATATTCCATATTCCAGATTCTCATGCTACGCCCATGTACACCAACAAATGTACTTGCAACAATTTTCCAAACTGTCCCACTCCTGGAACCTCCATCCCTACATGGTACTCTGTTCATTCTACACAACCTGCCAGTCCCAGCATCCACTTGGAGACAATATGTTCCAGTCTCTCCTCCACATGCCCAGACACACCAGAGTTTTTTACCTAATATGTGCATCTGGATTTTGTTTTGTTTTGTTTGTAATTTTCCTCCTTTATTCTGCCTGAGTCCAGAAAGGATTATTGATGATGTGGAGGAATTCAGCTTTCTGACTAATATTTAACAAGACTGGAGGCAACTGCTCTTATCAGCAGAGATGATGGGTAAATTTAACACCAGCTGGTGTTACCAGGTCCACCACACTCACAGAATTGTGTGTGTGTACGTGCAAACACCCATGCACGTACACATGCAAACAAACACCCTGCTGTGTGCCTGCAAATGTTTCCTTCACACTACTTGCAGCAGAAGAAGCTCTATCTGTCTAGAAGGATGCAGCTGCCACTTGCCCTGGATTTGTTGATACACCAGAACTCTTTGGCATTGCTCCACTGACGCAGTGAATCACAAATGCTGGCTGTACCACTTTACAGCTGCTTTCCATCATCTGAGATGCACCACACAGAAAGCTCATACCAGTAGATCTAGATCTGGTCTTATCTTTATTTTCAGACACTTGCAATCCTGATCACTCTGTCCTTTCCTTGATTATCCTTATGTAAATGGTCTTTAAATTTTAGATGATGAAACAGATTTGCACTGCGATTTTTCGCTTTAAAAAGTGAAACTCGTCCAAGAAAAGTTTCCTTGGAACACGCCCAGGTGAAGTTATCCTACCCTAAAAAATATTATGAAACATTTTCAGATCAGTATTTTGTTATTAAGAAAAGGCCTTTTCATCTGAAAACTTGTAGGAGGAATTAACAGCAACTTCAGAAGAGCTGGATACGAAAACTAAGATGCAGCACAGTGTTAACTAGGTTTGGGGACTGAATGATGGCCCTCAGGTCAATTTACACCCACCTCATAAAAAATGTGGGATTTATAACAGATATCAGATATCTAACTGGAATCTGTACAGATATTTACTTTGATACTGAGAGATTCATGTTGATCCTGATGTCCACCAGGACTTCCAGGTCCTTTTCTGCCAAGCCTCTTTCCACCAAAGAGGCCACCATCATACACTGGTGCATGGGGGTGCTCCTCCCCAGGGGCAGGACTTCACAATTCCCTTTGTTGAACCCCATGACATCCCTGTTGACCCATTTCTCCAACCTGCTGAGGCCATTCTGGATGGCAGCACGACCCTCCAGCATAACAGCCACTCCTCCCAGTCTGGTGTCACCAGCAAACCAGCTGAGGCTGCCCTCTGCCCCATCATCCAGAGGTTTAACAGGCCTGGACCCAGTGCTGGTCACAGAGGAGCTCTGCTAGCCACTGTTTACAGCTAGACTTGTGGATCACCTCCCCCTAGACCCACAAGTTCAGCCAGTTTTCAATCCACTGCCTGCCTCCCCCAGTCTGTATATCAGAATCTTCTCTGTCAGGGTCTAACAGGTGACATCACCAAAGGTGTCACTGAAGCCCAGGCAGACAATACCCTCTGCTTCCCTCTCATCCAAGAGGTTGGTCCCTTCACCACAGCATGACTTTCACTTGGTAATGCCTTGCTGACTACTCCTAATGATTTTTTTCATCTTCACTGTACCTGGAAATTATTTCCAGGATTAGCTGTGATCCTAAAACCTAAATTCAGAAAAGATCCCAGGAAGATAAAAGCTGTGCAAATTAACTTTCAGCAAAAACATAAGTGCACAGTTCTGTCCACATTCCCATTAATTCATAACAATTCAGAGAGTTACATGCTGCGTCATTTGAGCAGTCATCCGATTCAAATATCTGCAGGAAAAGGGAATTCCAAAACATCCTGCAGGTAAAAATGGGGGAATTTTTAGAGCTCATTAGCACTAAGCATAAATTGCAAAGGCAACTGAAGGGGGATAGGTCAACTTAGTTTACAATCTTTTCACCCCACATTGTATACATTCCAATTCTTCTCTTTTCCATTGGAATAAGTGCTGTGAGAGCATAATGAAGGACATCATTATGGCAGCATTGTAAAGGTGGCTACAACTTAATAAGCTGCAGTCCAGTTTTGCCATAAAATGTTGGGCCTGGTGTTTAAATAGGTTTTTAGCACTTATTGACCTGCAGAAATTTTGCCCAAACATCCTGTTCTAAGGAGGAAACCTCTAGAGCTGAATCAGACAGTCCTCCTAGGCCTTGTGACTACTAAAGAGCCAGCTTTGTTAAAACATCCAACAGGGTTCTGCTGTTTAGTTTTGGCTTGAAGCCATGAGACAGGGTCTGAGAGTCTGGAGCAGTCAGCAAAAAAGGCACTTTCAGGTTTCAGTGGGTTTGCAGCAACTGAGGCTTTCTGCAGTTCAGTCTAAAAGCCTAGCTCCATTCAAGTATCTTCAGGGCTTCCAGGGTCCTTGAAAGCCTTTTCAAGAGCTGTGAGCTTCAGTAGTCTTTGCGGACACCGCGAGAAATTTGATGTGTTTGATCATTTTACAGCTCTTGCTGCAGCTGTGGAACTGACAAAAAAAATCCAGCAGACAGCTTGCGGGCTTAGTCCCAACCTGCACCAAGCTAAGTTCTCAACAAGAAAGAAAAAAAGAAGTGAAAGAAAGAAAAAAGTCACTTCTGAAGGAGAATTTCCCTGGCTGCAGCACTCCCTGGGTTCTGGAACCTGATGGAGGTGGTCTGTAACCCAGCACACGGGAAACCATCAATGGAGACAGAGGCACCTCAAAACTCCATCCCTTTGTGAATAGACATTGATCCCCATGCCCAAGGCAAGCTTTGGGATAGGGGTTCTGTTGACATCTGCTTTAGCTACCTGAGTTAAAGGCTTCTCCCAGCTTTTCATTTCCATCTCAGTCATCTCTTAGCGCTCCCATGCGCAGCGAACAACCCTCAGAAGGAGGAGTTCAGAGATCCCTTTCCAGATGGCACTGAAAATTCCTCACACATGACAGCTCTAAATTCCTCTCTCTCAGCAAATGAGGGCATTTGAGCCTGAACAGACTTTGTACCTCATCTGAATACAATCAAATTATTGGGAAACCAGAAACACTTTTCTTGCTCCTTATCCCTGTATGTGGGTATGTGAGAGCTGCTGCTACACTGGGCTGTTTGTTCTGTGTACTGCATCTGTGCTCTGCTTGTTACCCCAGGTGATGTGCAGCCACAAGATTCAGGGTTCTTCCCAGCACTGTCAGTGTTTCACTGGTTTTTCATGTACTGAATACCACAAATACATGGACTCGACAGGCTCATGCAGCAGGAAGTTGAGTTATCAATATCTTCAATCACCCACTAGTTTAAGAACATGGGCTCTTAAGATTAATGGCTTTGTCATATGTATCAGAGCATTGGATAGTTTTACATCCAGGCACATGTGACATTTTGGAAATTAAATTGTGGATGGTCTAAATCTTACTGGAAATCTTTGGGGTTTGTTTTCTCTAATGCTTCGGTCGTATTTAAATATACTCTAGACTTCTAAATCGCGTTGGCATGTCTAAAAATTTTGCTGAGAAGATCTGTGAAATATATGATGTGTATTTAAAAATGGCAATGTGAAAGTTTGCTGAAGCTATAAATCTGTCCAAGTTTCAGAAGCTAAGAACACTGTTATTGACTAGCTCGGCAGAATAAGATTTAAATGCCAACTTTCCTCCAAAAAAGCATGACACCTTCAAATCCAGCTATTTACAATTAATTCTACATAAATTCTGTTAAGAATAAAGCTGGAAAGAAGACAAATCCTATATATAGGTCACTGTTTGCTTGCAGCTGTTTTCAAAATGAGAATGCTGGTTTTCACATGTAGCATTAAACGTGAACAAATATATTGATCATAGGACTGCAGCATATCCAGAAGAATATGCTGATTTCCCCTGTGGAGAGGAGTTAGCTAGTACTGCAGAATTCCTCCTCTTAGCCTAAAGATATGACAAATCTCTTCTTGGCAGCAATACTGTTAACCATCAAATGAATCCATTGCTCAAGGAGATTACTTGGATTCAGAGAAGTCCCAGAAGGAGTCACGCAGCTTGAAGGCAGATGCCTGCAGCTTCACAGCTCAGAGAGAAAAGCTGATATTGGTCAGTCCCCACAAACAGGGTGTACAGTATTTATTTATGGAACAGCCAGATATTTCTGTATCCCCACCCTTACAACTAACAGATTCAACCTATATAGGCATGGTCTAAGAAAACACTTCATGGTACATGGAGAATTGAGCAGAGTTATCTTAGCAGAGATCTCAGAAGGTCATAAAAACAAACCAGTGTTCATAAAATAGAATTGAAATCCTCCAAACAGTAATAACATTTCTTTTTCACTATCATAATAATCATTTCCTTGGCCTCGCTGAGCGTTTTACTTCTCTTTGTTTTGTGCCCTAGGATTGTCATTTTCTAACCCCACCTTTCTTATTCTCCTCCCCTGGTCTGTAATGCTCTACATTCAATCTGGTTTAGTTCCTTTTAACTGTGTGGGAAGTCTGTAGAATTCCTTAATTTAATTGCTTTGCTGATGCAGCAGCCCAGGAATAATGGACTTTTGCCTACTTGAGCTGAGAGGTGCTGTCTAGTTCCATCAGTCAGTCAGTTCCCATTCTCCTCCTGCTTGTATCAGGCACTTGTCAGCATAATCTTATTGCTCTGACTATTTTTTTTTTTCTGCTTTACACAGATGCAAATTACTATTACTCAAGGGAAAAAAAAAAAAGAAAAAAAAACCCCACAACCCTAGCAAATTACTTATTTGTCCTACATGAAAGAGGTTTTCAGGGAAACCAAACATCACCATAAATGTTACAACATTTATGTATGGCAAAAAACCCAAACAAACAAAAACAAAAAACTTTTTAGAACACTGAAATATTTTTGTTTTGTCATTTCCACAATAACACATTATTTTCTTGGAGACAACATGTAAGGAAATAGGTGCTATTAACAAACCCAAAGCAGGTTTTCCCAGTTTTTGCATACACCTCAGATACTGGAGGTGTATGCATTGTCTGGGAGGTCCACATCCAAACTGCTTCTTACCTGGCTTGGAGCACAGATTGAACCTCTCTGAATCTCTGCTTACACCACTCAAGCCTGAAAGTCATTTGAGTCTTTGCTACTTAGATAGACATGCTCTCAGTTGCGAGCCAAGATAAGATCTCTTTGGCACAAAATGGCATCTCAGTCCCTTTATTCAATCTAAGATTTTTAAAATATTTATTTAATCTTATTTTTTTTAGAGAGTGACTTACCCAGCCAACTCTTTGCACAGTTCTAATTAGGACTAGCTACAGGGAAGCCAGAGGGCAGAAAGAAGTGTGTTAAGTAAATTCAGTGAAGATATCCCTGATTGACACTGACTTAAGTG